>NW_027203760.1:820000-1420000 GCF_024711535.1 Dipodomys merriami | reverse complement strand
TGGTGTGCATTGTCTCTTATTGTATACAGAGGCCATAGCAGATGATCAACCTATACTACGCAGCATTGCTTAGGTATACTCTGTGTTTCTTACACAATGACAAAATCACCTAACAATGCATTTCTCACAATGTTACTGCATCATTGAGCTGTTCATGTCCATACAGTGAAATTATACAAAATTCAGTTTAATAAATAAGAATTGAAGCAATTAATCAATAGCTCAGACCTATAATCCTAGCAACATAGGAGGCTGAGATCTGAGGATTGAAATTCAAAGGCAATCCCAGCAAGGAATATCTCTGAGAATCTGACCTCCAATTACTATCAAAAAGTTTCAAGTGAAGCGGTAGCTCAGCTCAAGTAGTAGATCATAATCTATGAGTAAAAATGGCTCAGGGACAGTGCTTAGGCCCTCAGTTCAAGACCTAGTGTCAACACACACAAATATATATAAACACACACTCACACACACACCAGGTAGCCATATAATTTAACCTCAAAGAAAAAAATATATACAAAGAATTTCTAGGACCCCAGTGGTTGCTTCTACACACAACTGAATTGCAAATTCATTTTTCCTTGACAAATTTCCTGCCACTTATTCAGCTACTGTCTATTAATTCATGTATTAGCTAATTAATTAATACTACTATAATCGGCTTGAACTCAGAAACTTGAGCTCTTGCTTAATTATTTTGTTCAAGGCTAGTACTTCTAACACTTTCTTTTTCTTTCTTTTTTTTTTTTTTTGGTTGGTAGTGGGGCTTGAACTTTGGGCCTGGGCGCTGGTCCCTCAGCTCTTCAGCTCAAGCATAGTGCTCTACCACCTGAGCCACAGTGCCACTTCTGGTTTTCTGCATTAATTGAAGATGAATCTCAAGGACTTTCCTACCCAGCTGGGTTTGAACTGTGATTGTTAGTTCTCAGCCTCCTGAGTAGATAGGATTACAGTTGTGAGCCACTGGCATCTGGCATACTTTTTAAAAAATATATTTTTGTCTGGCCATTTACCCTATACTTCCAAACCACCCCTTCCCTTTGGCCCATTTGTTGTTACATTATTATGTGGTTAATTATGCATAAGAGTCTCAGCCATTTTTCTGGCTGTTTTTGAGCCTGAATCCTAAGATCTCAGACTCTTTAGTATTGAAGAGTATAGGTGTGAATCCCCAGTGTCAAATTTATTTTCTGTTATTATTATTTTTACTCTTTCCTTCTTTATAATTACTTTCATACATATACATTAAACCATACAATTTTATGTATCTCTAAAATTAGCATAATTTAATATCAATAGATTTTTCTTAGGTCTGGAAAATTTATCTCAGATATCTCTGTGTATTTTAATTTTGATGAATATACTACAAATTATTAGTCCTCTTGTTATTAGTCTTCTGAAACTTGCTATTTTACTAAAAAGGCTGTGATATTTTTGTTACATGAAATGTGCATATCAGAAAAAAAGTTAGATCTGCTACATGAAAGGATTTGCAGATTTTCTTATTTTTTTGGGAGGGGGTCCTGTTGAGGGGACTGAACTCTGTGCCTGGGCGCTGTCCCTCAGCTCAAGGCTAGCGCTGTACCACTTGAGCCACAGCGCCACTTCCGGCTTTTTTCTTTTTGCTTATGTGGTGCTGAGGAATCGAGTCCAGGGCCTCAGGCATGCAAGGCAAGCACTGAACCACTAAGCCACCTTCCCAGCCCCCAAGGATTTGCATATTTTTAATTTTATCAGATACTACTCAGCAGTGTTTCAGTCTGTCTTCACCAACTTATACTGTCAATCAAACCAGATGTCTGAAAGTAGTCATTCCACCACTTACTGGTAAATTATCACTGAATATAAATTTTCCTAAATCTCAAAAATTCAAACCAATAGAAAATTATCACCTCACTTTTTCTGTGGGTAAGAACAGAGGAGATGCTCAACTGGGCACTGCTGTCTCCAGATTTTCTCATTGAAGTACAGTGAAATGTCACCTGTGAGTTTTAGCCTTAAAGCCATAACACTAATTGGAAAATCCTCTGGGAAAGTGTTTCAGTCACATGGCAGATGAAAGATCAGAAGGGAAATTAGAGACATTTGCCAGTGGAAGGCAAACTGAGAGTGGCTGGTAGCTTTGTAGTCCTGTCCACACAGATTTCTTCAGTGTTCTCAAATAGGGGTGTGACTTTTCCATGCATTGAACCACTGAAAGAAAAATTTGAAATGCCCTTTCAGTCTTCTCTAAGGGGACCAAAATCACTTGCATGTCACTGTACTGGTTAGATAGGACAGCTTTCATTCATTTCACATGGCATTTTGCAAGCACATTAATAACAGGAAGCCAGGCCATCCAGGAGGCTAAATGTAATATTCCATATCCATCCTGCTTTTAGAAATATTCCCCTTTTAAACATTGGTTTGTAGCTTTCATTTGAATCCTTATGTTTGCTTTGAAATTACATATTTCTCATATATTTGTTGAGATTGATGCTTTGTTTATTTTTTCAAAGTTTACTTTTTATTTATTACTGTCTCTAGGGCTCATTGGTGTATTTTATTATGAGATGTGGTGACTAAATCTAGCAGTCTTAGGCAGTATACTAAATGTGTGACAAGCTTACAGGACAAATTTTGGCTTATGGCATGAATTCAATATGATTTCTGCACATTTAGTAAAAAATCGTACTGTTTCCAAAACTACAGGACTGAAAAAAGCTCACAAAGTTACTTCTACTGATGAACGGATTAAAATATTATCAAATTCATAGTACATAGAAAGTGCTTAAAGAAAAGATTGGAAATAAAATAAGAGAGAAAAGGTCTTAAGATTTTGTATAGATTATAATAATACATTCACAGTATGTGAAACAGCAAGGCACACTGAGAATATGAAAATGGAAACAGATCATCCCATCTGTGATGTGAGTCACATCCCATGATGTGACTCCTGCATATAAGAAAATTACTTTGTAATTGCTAACAAAGACAATCCTTAACTCCCGACAATTACAGCTCTTAACTTTCCTCATTCTTATTACTAAGTTAGATCTCAGTGGGAGGTTTAAGAGGAGAAAGTGAGATGCTAATGACTTATAATGATTCCCCTCACTGGAATTCTTATGTCAAGCATCCTGACTATGGACAGCAAGAGTGAATTGATTAGAGGCATTTAGAATCATGTCCATTGTCTCTTGAGGCAAAGAAGAGTAATGATGTGCCCTTGGCTCTATATTTGTATTTTGAGAGGCTCAGTAGCGCAATAGTAAGCATTAAACTACAGGGAAGAATACCGTGCTTTCTTCAGCTTCATTGATTTTCAGGACAGGTTTATATTCCCTATGTAAAGATTCCACTTCTACTAGATTATGGTTATTTTCTTTTACATTCTTCTTAACGTTACTGGGATTTGAACTCAGGATCTCAAACTTGATAGGCAGGTGCTCTACAACCTGAGTCTGTACCCTTATCCATTGTTTTGCTTTTTATTTATTAGTCAAATTCTCATGCTTTTGCCCGGCATTGCCTCAGAAAATGATCCTCTTACCTAGAGTCTCCAGGATAATTATGATGACATGTGCACACCATCACACTCTTACTGACTGAGAAAGAGAGGTAGTCTCACTAAGTTTTTGACTGGGATTACTTTAAACTTTAATCCTCCCTATCTCTGTTCCTGAATTGTTGGAATTCTAGAAATAGGATGCAATGTGCTCTAGATGTTGGAAATTTGATAAGCATACCAAGCTTCCATGGGCAGGAATAGGTTAGTAAATGGCAGACTAGGTTTATTTTCAGCTGTTCTCTTCTGTTTTGTCATTCAGATTCTTTCAGTGTCCTAGAGTATGGATTGAACTTCTAACTACCAAAAATTTTGTTCCCTATGTGGGTATTGAAATGTTCAAAAGTTCCTTTATTCACTCACTCAGGATTTGAAAAAAATATTGACAACATGAATTATTGTAGGTATTCCAAGTGTTTGTTCAATCCAAAAATCTAAGTGGTACAAATAGTTATTTGTGTCTGTTTACCTATATGCATATAAGTACCATCTCAAAGTACATTATGTCCAAAACATTTGTTAATGTACATATTTATTCATTTAAATAAGGGGATTCCATTTGATTAAGGAAAACCATTGTTATTTTGCTGGCAATGTGGAGAGGAATTAAAGTGGAATCTCTCCTACATGAATGGAGGCTTTTGTACCTAAGTTAATACAATTTTTTTTTAAAAATTCTTTTTATGAATAATTTTGGTTCTTAGGACCTACTGAAACTCATTTGATAGTACCATGGCAAAAATCATTTACTCAATGAAAACTGGGACTTCTATTAAAGTTGCCAACATATATTTCAACTATACAATGACATTAGGATTAAAACAGGCAGATAAGTTACAGTAGATCATCAAACACATTTAAATGAAAATTATACCTCTTTGCACTTAAAACTTATACATACTGTAAATGCCAATTTAATGTGGAAAGTTATTATGAAGTAGTATCCTGCAGACATTGTTGACAAGGTCTTAATAAGCAGCTTTCTTATCATGACCTGGAGTTGCTCTGGTTATTAGTCATAAGCCTCTTTGGGGAAGTTATGTTAAATTTTTATAACAATTGTGTGTGTGTGTGTGTGTGTGTGTGTGTGTGTGTGTGTGTGTGTGTGCGTGCGCACGCACACATGCGCCCATCCTGAATTCAGGCTTGAATTCAAGGTTGGGGCCCTGTCTCTTAGCTTTCTTGCTAGAGACTGGTGATCTTCCACTTGAACCATAGCTCCACTCCTGCCTCTTTGTTGATTAACTGAAGAAAAGCAGCTCAAAATTTCCTGCCCACGCTAGCTTCAAACTGTGACCCACAGATCCCTCACAGGCATGAGCCACCAACTCAGCTGCTGCTCCTCCTCCTCCCTTCTCCCCCACATCCTTCCTTTCATCTTCCCCACCTCTTTCAGTTTATTTTTCTCCAAATCTGAGATGTTAACTCCAGCCAGGCCTTCACAGTATCATTGGAGACACACATCCAGTCCTTTATTCTCTGGCTATGGTTCAAAATAAGGTCTCACATTTCACCAGGGTGAGTCTAGACCATGACCTTCTTATACAGTTGAGATGAAAGATGAAACCACCACATATTAGGATAAAGTTCTGCAAACATTTCCTAGGCAGGTGTCAAATTGTGTTTCTCACTGTCTCTTAGTTACATACAGCATTTATTGTCAGTCACATGAGTATATTTGTGAAGAAATACAAACCAGAACCATGATGCCTATTCCACAAATATGAAGAAAATAATTACTGGGAAAATGTACTGAGCAGTTACCAAAGGATCTGTAACAGGAACAAAAGATCCTGGATTGTAATCCAAAATCAGACTCTCACTGTATGTTTTATGTGAGGTGTATCACTTACTTTGTGCTATTTTGTTGTGGCACACCTAGGAGACCTCCATGCACACTTGATGTGGCTGTTTTGCCATTGTTTAAACCAGCAGTCTGTGTTACTTCAAACACTGATTTTTAACAAATGCATACTAGAATCGAGCTATCTTTATTCGGTGTCCTCTGCAGTACTACTGCAAAGGGTGGGTGCCATCATAAAGTCGAGCTCAATAATCATAATAAGGCATACCTAAATTATACCAGTAAGTCCTCTATTAGATATTAGCCCACTCAATCCTATTTTATCCCCTCTAGTTCTCCAGATAATTAGTTCTTTGATCTCTAGAAAGACATTTTCTCTTCCTCAACACATGGGCTAATACTCAAACAGATATGGCATAATTTCCAGAAAAGAATGAATTAGAGATGCAAATATATGAGAGTTTACACAAATTCACAGCTACAAATCGATGTGTCCTATAATAGTTATTATTAATAGTATTAATAGAAATACATGTGTGTATATTATTTTTACAGTGAATCATTAAATTTAAGTAAATATATTACAAAATTAAGAGGTAATTAAGAAGGAAAACAGTCTTTGATTTTACATTTCTTTTCTTTTCTTTTTTTATTGTGAAAATACCATACAGAGGAGTTACAATTAAATGGGCAAGGTAATGAATACATTTCTTATCAAGCATTGTTGCCTTCTCCTTTGTTTCCCCTCCTGATCCCTTCCAATCCCCCCCTCCCCGCCAAAGTTGTAAAGTTCGTTTTTTGACATAACAATTTGTACATCCCATTGTTGCAATGGGTCCATCTGTATCCCTATTTAAACAGTTTGTTTTGGCCCTTCACCTCCATACATTTGTTTTTTTGAAGAAAGTCACTATAACCCATGTGATTTCCATTTGTCATAGTTTAATATTATGTGACAAGGTTTGAATACATTTTGAGTGAGATTTTAATACTTAGCAATATATGTATATATATATGAATATTTTTGAGTTAATTATAATTCTGCAATTTTTATTTACAATGACAGTCAAAACTTATTTACAAAAAAGAAAAAGACACTCAAAATTAGGACATTATTATCAGCCAAATATTTACCAATAATTCCAGTTAACTGATCACATTCTGGAGGAAAGTAAAAATGTTCAGATTATTTCATTGGCTAGAGGATAAATTCCTATTTAAAAAGTGATTTGCATTTCAAACACTTCTAATTGTTAATTAAAGGTGACTAATTTATTATTAATCTCTTACCTTGTTAAATTAGTACTCTGCAACATACATGACATTGAGAAATTCCCAAAGGAAAATAAGCAATAATAATCATTTGATGAAATTATTTAGGAAATTGTCCTATTACCATAATTTAATTTCCATATGTACTACCTATATCATAGCATATGAATTTAAAGAGACACTGTAAGTAATTTCCTCTCTAGAATATGGAAATCTGAAAGAAATCCTGATTTTTAAAGTGAAGTCAGTTTTATAAATTTGTAAACTCATTGAAGAGCTTGATAGCCAAATAAACACACCTAAATCTCAGGAAAAACACATCCATTCCTCAGGAAGAAAGGAGGTAATCTCTGTTCTTATTTAAGTAGATGTATTAAAAACTAATAAAGTGCTTTGCAGTCACTGTGCAACTTTTAGGGTCTGTAGAAATCACAGTTTGTACTTCATGCTTATTATTTGTCTAGAACAAAAGTAGAGTGTTCAACATATATGGAACAATATATGTACTAATGTATATGTGATCACCATTTAAGAAGAAAGTTTGCAAATATAATGCCTGTTAGTTTTCTAAAAAATAATACTGAATTGTCCAGCTCTTGTTCAAAACCGCAACACTGACTCTTTAGTTAAACTGAAAGTATAATTGACCAAATTGACATTTTCTTCTCTACAGCGTGCTTGTTGGACATCCAGGAAACTGCCATCTCCTAATGCAGTTGAAGTCAAGGACTGTGATTAATGATAGCACAGAGGATATGCAAGGGAATTAGAAAAGTCAGAATCTACTTATGCAAAAAGAGAAGATACTGGCATGTTCTCCATATGCTAAATATACCTTAAACAAAAATTTAGGGATCAGGAAAAACGCAGATTAAAAATCTTCAAGTAACTAATAACAAAAGTAAGCTAGGTATCTGTAATAATGTCAGAAAAAAGAGCAATCAGACATAATATTTCCAACAATAAAGTTTGATATCTTGTTACATGTTTGTATAATAAACACATTATCTATCGTGAAAACCTGAACTTCAAAATATATGGAATAGTAACTGATTTAATCCATGCTACATGCATTTCTATAGTTGGGAAAAATCAACTCTTTTCACTATTGCTTAGAGTAGTGGAGGATAAATTATTAAATGTGTAGAAAAATATAAGCCCACTAAATCAAATCAAAATTTACAGAAAATTACATCAATAACAGCAGAACCTATGTCCTTCGATGTTTATGTGTGTATTTCTCCATAAGAAAGAATATTTTGAGCCATGCAACAAAGCTCAAGTTTCAAAAGAACAGAAATCACAAAAACACATCCTTACATAATAATTGGATTGTTGTAGAAAAATTTGATGAAGATGTGTAGATCCAATTTTACATAATACGTAGGTCACAGAGGACTTTTCCCAAGGAAATTTAGACCAAATGTACCTAAATAAATGAGAATAAGATTCATGTCCTATGAGATGCCATTAAAGCAGCAATTCCAACATTAAATATTTATAATAGTGAATTATAAAGTAGAACTCTGTGATGTGCACATATGCAGCAATGATTTTAACAAATTGAGTAAGCAAATGGTCATGCAACTGCATTTTTTCATGCTTCTCCAGATCATAATTTCTAAACTTAATATTTTTTTATTCCAATTAACAATTAAGGCACTAGTGGCCCTGCTAGACTACTTACAGAATTGCACAAGGGGAGGATTTCCCTGTTAGGGACTCTGAGTCTGGTTGTCATATTGGAGATTGTTTCTGATTGGACTACATATCCTTCTATAAAAAAACAATTTGCATTTTATTTCTGTTTCATAGTTTGCCTTGTGACTTCTGAACCGGTAAGTTAATTTTAAGAAAAAAATCCTAGACACTTGTCTATGATATTTATTTTTTACTTGCTGGTCAAACCAAATTTGGGTTTATTTCACTTTGGGGTATTGGGGGTATTTCACTTTGTATTTTCAAATTTTATGTTGGATTACTTCAGGACCTATCCAACCTTATTATCCAATACATTTTCATAACTTGGTGCCTTTTTTCTCAAACAGTCTATAGTATTTGCTGCAGACATTCTTGACCTCCATCTACAATTTAGGGTCCTGTCTTATTTATTTTGAACTGGAGATCCTGAGAGATATGTCCATACTATAGAGCCTAATAGCAATGTCAGTAGTCATACTTGAATGAATGCCTTCTATGCCACCTAACATTTTAATTCCCTCTGAATGGCAAACATGGAAGAAGCAATAATACACACTTGGCTTTGAGGATGCTATGCAAACATGCACTAGGATAGAACTCTGAAACGTCATAAGGCTTATATCCCATGTGAAGAGCTCATATAGGCATGCATGTGATGATTAGGGCATAATTTGTCCTTTGCAGGGGACCATGAAGTTTTTTTATTCTTCTTTCTAAGGATAAAAGCAATGTGTTAATCTGTTGTGGTTGTCCCAAGAATGTAAGAAGAATCACTAGCCAATTAACATAGAGGTCATGAAAGAGGACATCACACCATCCTGTTGTGTTCTGATCCCCTTCTGTCATTTTATCTTGAATGTTTGCATGCAGACATTGAGAGTGTCTTCTCAGACACTGAGCATATGCATTTATTATACTCTTAATGATGTGTTATGAACATCATTTCTATATGCCACTAATGACAATATATTATCAAAATGTAACTTGTTTTAAATTTGTATGCAGGACTTTACAAGCAAGGGTATACATATAAAGAGACATCAACTTTTACAATTGGTCTTATAGATGAGTTTTTATTATATAAGAATTATTTACAAAAATATTTCTTCATAACCTTGAAGACATTTTCACATTTTTGTAATTTTGTCATTCTGAGACTAAACACCTTTATGAGAAAATGAGTTCATTTTCTTTTAAATTATGTGTATGACTAGAAATATAAGATATTATGAAAATTATAAAATGTTATGTCAGGATACAGGTGGACCCATTGGACCAATGAGATGTAAAAGATATTTTGACAAAAATAAACCTTACACCTTTGCCATGGAGAGGGATGTGGGGGAGATGGGAAGGAATGGGAAGGGGAAACAAAGGAGGAGACAACAATGCTTGATAAGAAATGAACTCATTAACTTGCCCATGTAATTGTAATCCTCTGTACAGTATTTTCACAATAAAAAATCCCACAATAACATAATATGCTATAATAATGTGATAATATATCACAATAATATGTTAGTGATATAATGTGCACAATATATAGTAATATAATGTTAGTCATAATGATTACTATTATCACTGATACAATTCACATACCATAAATTTACCTATTAAAGTATACGATTCAATAATCTCTAGTACATTCAGAAAAAGAAAAACAAAAATTCACAGGTTAAAAACAAAGATATTACCACTAATAGAGGCGTTTGGGTGCTTCTTTTCAATTGTATTCTTTCTCTTTATTGCCCAAAAGCAGACTGTTCTAAAGTGCTGGATATCTTTCTCAATGCTCTATTGCAAATAGATCTCTAAACCATCTTTGTAAACTCCAGCACATTTTAAACAGTATATGAACTGAATCATGCAGTATATATTCTATTATATTCTTTCAATTAGTCATTTTACAGTTGTCAGATGTACACTTGCTTAATAGATAAAATTTCCTATCATCCATTTCTACAGCTGTAAACAGAGTTGTCCACCCTCATAGTCATTCAAATATCTTCCATTTTTATAATTAAATTTATCAGTTCTCTGAATATGACTCTACTGGTTTCCCAGAGCAGATATGCAAGAATGTATAGGCCTAACAGGAAGCCCTCTGATTTTGAAGTAAAGACAATTTTCATTTACATTTGTAAAGTTAAACTACTTACTACCTGTTCAGGCCTATTTATACTTTCATCAGCAGAACATGTTTATTGTATATCTTTTCCTTAATATTTATTATCTAAGGCTTAATTCTTGAAATTTACAAAATTTTTGCTGACTAATAAAATTAAGCATCTTTAGATAAATGATTTTTATTTGAACTTTCCTCTTCCATTGGCCTTTTTTTCTTTATTTCCTCATTGGTTTTAGAGTGCTCAAAGATTTGTATGCTTGGGACTTTTCCTGTAATTACAAGATGATACTGTCAGGGCTGGGAAGTTGGCTCAGTGGTAGGGTGCTTGCCTTGCATGCATTAGGCCCTGGGTTCAATTCTTCAGCACCACATAATCAGAAAAAGCCGGGAATGGTACCATGGCTCGTGGTAGAGCTCTAGCCTTGAGCTGAATAGGTAAGAGACAGTGCCCAAGCCCAGAATTTAGGCCCCATGACTGACCAAAAAAAATGATACCATCATACATTTAATTTATGGGTTCTCTTTTCTCCTAGAATTTATATATTATGTACCATGCAAATCAAAATTCTAACAAAGAGCCAGGTGCCGGTGGCTCATGCCTGTAATCCTAGCTACTCAGGAGGCTGAGATCTGAGGATCAAGGTTCAAAGCCAGCCCGGGCAGGAAAGGCCGTGATACTCTTATCTCCAATAAACCACAAGAAAACTGGAAGTGGTGTTGTAGCTCAAGTGGTAGAGTGCTAGCCTTGAGCTAAGAGCTGAGGGACAGAGCTCAGGCTCAGATTTCAAGTCACATGACCTACAAAAAATATATGTATACATATATGTATATATACTTATGTGTATATATACATATAAAACAAAGAACAATATGGCTATATCTATAATCCCATCAATTGGGAGGCTGAGACAGGAGGATTAGAAATTGACAATCACTTGGGAAATTTAGTGATACACCTAGTCAATTAGTTAAACAAAAGAATACCAAGAAAATACTAAGTATTTGTATTATTTTGTGAATAACTTGATAAAGTAGAATGGCTATGGATTCTATTCACTGTGAGAAAATATGTTAAGGGTGAGTAAGTCAGGGCTAATACAGACCATCAGTCAAGCTATATTTGTCATTTAAATGTAATATTTGATTAGTGCAATATTTAATACTTTTATTAGTACAATATTTTATTTACTTTGATGTTTTCACCGATCCTTAAGTGAAAGGAAATATATCCAATTCAATGTGTATCAAAATCAATTTCATTAAGAGTTTGATTTTCTTATCTTTTGGCATATTTGGTACTCTGACACGTTTCTTATAACAAGTGAATATGAAGTTGAGCATTTCAACTACCACATTAACAAGCTCATTTGATACAGTCAGGCTCAATTGTAAAAAAAAAAAAAAAAAAAAAAAAAAAAAGAAAAGAAATTAAAAATGCACTTTTTACTATCAAGGCCCATGGGTTGTTTAAAAGTAAATACTTTGCTCTGGTTGTTGATTATCCTATTCTACTATGGCAATACCAGCAAGTAAAGAAAGTAGCTGAGGGTGTGCCAAGATTGTCCAAGAAAGATACAGATATGAGAAATTAAGACTGTTAATCTCATCTCAAAGTTATTTAATGGTCACTTTATGCAAATACGGACTACCCTATTTAAACTAACCAATCATGAGCAGAGTAAGTACTTGAGCTCTGCCAATAAGAACAGAGGGGCCCGGCTTGCTGTCTTAGGGATAAATAAAAAGCAACCCTCCTACTCTGTATGCCGGTATGTGAAGGGTGCACCCTTTTGGACCAAAATTAATTTTGCCTTGCTGAGACAATTCTTTATTTTCGTGTCTTTTTGAGACTTTGGTGGTTTTTGCAGAGCATTTTTACAACACAACTAACACAGAATGTTTGTATACTTGAAAATTCACCATCAAATTTCCTGATAATGTAAGTACATCAAATCCTTGCAGGTAGAATACCTAGAATGTTGTAATGCCTGGCATGAATTTCTAACACGGCTCTTCCTCTGTCTTTTCATTTCTTCCGTGTCATATTTGCTTCCTTGTGTTTTACAGTTAGATATAGAGATAAAATTACACAAGTTTATAAATTTAAAAAATAAGCTTCTGGAATAAAGATGGTTCCTGGGACAGAGAAAGAAGATAAGCTCTCAACCAGGTTTATCAATTTGTTTTATTTTATGTGAGTGAATCAGGAGCAAAGGGGGCCATTAGAATAGACTCATTGGGCCAACCTGCAGTGTTCTGGTTTTTTGTTGTTGTTGTTTTTGCTTTTTGTTTTGTTTTTAACCCCCTCAGTTTTCTACTGGATGTGAACTTTCCCTTTAAGTGGCTCTCTGAAAATAAGATGCAGCTAGAAGGCGTTTACAGTTGGAGGCTGATTTCTGACAGCTGGGCTAATGCGTGATTCATTGAAGGAAGTGAGATGCATTGGGCAGTTCCTCTCAATATCCATCATAGCATGCTTTTACAGGGTCCATGTTCCCGGTAATGAGAGGCATTTAGTATTGCCAAAGGTAAAAAGGATAATATCACAAGAAAGGAGCAAGACCAGGATTATAGAATAAAAATGTGTTCAGGGATTTTTCAAGGGGGAGGGTAGTGGGGAGGATTGGGTAGGGGGGAGGATGGGAAGGGATGGGAAGGGGAAACTAAGGAGGAGGCTACAATGCTTGATAAGAAATGTACTCATTATCTTGTCCATGTAATTGTAACCCCTCTGTACAGCATTTTCACAATAAAAAAAGAGAGAATCACCATAAACACATAATTTTAAGCAGGATAAATGGTATAATTATCAGACAAGAGTTTAAAAGTAAGGCAAGATGTTACTAATAAAAAAATCCCCACAGTATAACCCGTACTTTCACTGCATTTAATGTCGGTATAATTTGTGTAGGGGAAGGGGAAAAACAAGTCATTTAAATAGAGATACAGGTGGACTCATTGCAACAATGAGAAGTACATGTCGTTATGTCGAAAACGAACATTACAACTTTGGTGGGGGGGGGATTGGGTGGGGGGGCGAGGGGAGGATACTAAGGGATAGGAAGGGGAAACAAAGGAGGAGGCTACAATGCTTGATAAGAAATGTACCCATTATCTTGCCCATGTAATTGTAACCCCTCTCTACAGTATTTTTACAATAAAAAAATAGTTAAATATATTAAAGAGTAATTAAATTTCCAAAATGGAAATTATGCTATAAGAAAAGCTGAATGTAGCCGGGCTTTGGTGGCTCACGCCTGTAATCCTAGCTACTCAAGAGGCTGAGATCTGAGGATCACGGTTCAAAGCCAGCCTGGGCAGGAGAGACCGTGAGACTCTTATCTCCAATAAACCACCAGAAAACCGGAAGTGGTGCTGTAGCTCAAGTGGTAGAGCGCTCGTCTTGAGCTGAAGAGCTGAGGGACAGCGCCCAGACCCAGAGTTCAAGTCCCTCGACCGACAAAAAAAAAAAAAAAAAAAAGAAAAGCTGAATGTTTCCCAAAACTGTTTAGGATCAGTTCTCTGTTCCAAAACACTCTTTTTTTCTTAATATATATTTTTTATTGTAAAGATATTGTACAGAGGCATTACAGTTACATAAGCAAGGTAATCAGTCAATTTCCTATCGAGCATTGATACACCCTCCACTACCATCCCTTTCCTCCCCTCATCCCTCCTAATTCATCCCACCCTCTCACCGCCCCCCTGCAAAGTTGTAAAGTTCATCTTCAACATACTGTCTTGTATATTGTTATAGAGTCATCCTATACCAAAACTCTCTTAATAAATAATTGATCAAATAGTTGTTGGTAGTGATGGTGCTGACTTTGGTGTGTTTGTGTGTGTGTGTGTGTACTGATTCTGGAGCTTGAACTCAGGGTCTTATGTTCTCCTTTGGATTTTTTGCTTAAAGCTAGCTCTACAAAGCCTCAGAAACACTTCAACTTTTGCTTGTTAATGGAAGACATGAGTTCCTCAGATTCATCTGTCCCAACTGGTCTTGAACCTCAGTACTCACAGCTCAGCTTTCTTCTGCGTCTCTGTGACTACATGTGTGTGACAGCAATGTATGGCTCTAAATGGCAAATTTTGAAATTTCATTCTTGTAAGTATATAAAAATACACTGAATAAAACAATATCAAAATATCCTTTATATTTCTGTATTTCCTAAAATGGAAACGACATTTTCCTATGTTAAAATATTTTCTATAACCCAACAATTTAAAGTTGCATTTTTCACTTTTATTTGTATTTTGTATTAGAAATATCATACCTAATAAAAACTATTAAGTCCAAATCATAACTTTAACTATAAATTTCCTAAGCATCTTCAGTTTTAAATGTCATTTTCTTTGTCTATTTCACAAGAAACACTTCTTTTTTTTAATTTAATTTTATTTTATTTGTGAACATACTGTACAGAGGAGTTACAATTACGTGGGCAGTATAATGCGTACATTTCTTACCAAGCATTGCAGCCTCCTCCTTTGTTTACCCTTCACATCCCTTCCCAGCCTGCCCCCTCCCCCCCAATCCCAATCCTTCTCCTTCCCCCCCTTCCCCGCCCCCCCCCCCCCCGCACCGACGTTGTAAAGCTAGTTTTGGACATCACAACTTGTACTTCTCATTGTTGCAACAGGTCCACCTGTATCCTTCAAAAAAACTTCTCTTATATGTTCTATCACAAAAGCTGTTAAACACCATTAAGAAGATGAAAATTACAGATGATATCTATGTTCATTTCTTCTATTACATTCATCTCGATATGTGTGATATTGTTATTTATTGTACTAAAACCACTCTGACTGATACAGATGCACATAAAATCATTGAAGTTTGTGGTAGAAATCTACAAGTCATATTGTTAGTATTTATTGGAACTTGAATTTCTTGAGAAATCTTAAATATATAACCTGATTCAATTCTGATTCTAATATTTTACTATTAGTATTATGTTGATAAAATTATTTAAATACTGAAGGGTGGAGTTGTTGCTTAGATGAGGGATGAAATGTTGGCTTCAAAGTTACAAATATTAATATTAATAATATTAATACAATGGTATAAGACCAATAAAGTATGCAACATTATATATGTATATGGATTGTCTTGTATAGAAAATTTGAAATTTTATTTTCTATGAAATCTTAAATGAGAGAGATTGTTACAGCCAAGTGCTCAAATTTCCTATTATGGTGGTTTATTAGAGCCATTTTTTGTGTGGGGAGCTGGAATTGTTTCTCATTTTCATTTCTCCCTGCTTTATCCTGTTTTACTAAAATAATACTAACTAAAACATAAAATAAAGTATATAAGAACAATGTCACATTAGTGTGTGGAAAATTTTTGTCAGAATATGATCATTATAACTTGATATGCAGGGGCTGGGAAGGTGGCTCAGTGGTAGAGTGCTTGCCTTGCATGCCTGAGGCCCTGGGTTCGATTTCTCAGTACCACATAACTTAATATGCAAATTTAAACATGTATATTAATACCTATAGAATCTTATTTTTTCCATAAAACAAGGTGTTTTATTTGGGATTATTGAAGTCCTTTAAAGAAAGTGAATGTCTAATTTTTCATCATGTCTTCTGGTTTTGGGTTGAGTAAGTACTGTACTGATGGTAAAATCCTGCCTTCTTTTCCTCTAAGAAAAGTTCATAACTTGCAATGCTTTTTTGGTTTGTCTGTGAGTAGAGATACCACATAAAATTTCTACAGCAATATTTGAGATTAAAATGGAGAGAGACATAATATTGAAATTAAATTTAGAAATAGTTCCTGGCATGAATATTTTATAGGAAGCAGTTCCACCAATTAGCTCCTTAAGTGTGGAGAGTCCTGATAGCTGGACACTACCTGAGGCACATGTAACATTAGAAAAATAAATCAGCTCTGTAGAATTCATTGGACTCCTGGTAGCATGAACATAGATTGAGTTCCATGAAATGAAAGAATTGAAGTCGACAGTTCTTTACCCATTTGTGGTAAGATTAAAAACTCATTTCTCAGTTGCTCAATCTGTGTAATTGCTTGGATGCCTGCTTAGAAGAACTCTTGGAGCAGATGTTGATCTTTTATGTTCACCCTATGGATGCTGTCCTCCCTGAATTTGTATGTGCTTCCTTCAAAGTACATGTTCACCAGGGTTTAGATGGAAGATGAAAACCACATATCTTTATGCTTTGAATCTTCATACCAGAGGATTTAGCAAATGACTGTTTGCTGTTTAGATGTTCTTAAAAGCCAGTAGCTCTCATTTGTACTCATTTGTACTAAGCAATGAGAGACTTTCTTTTAAGTTAACATAATCATTTTAGAAGTTATATAAAACTTGCATATTTTTGTTAGAAATTACAAGTTAAAGGGTCTCAGACTTTTCTACCATGTACTTAAAACTAAAGAGTTAGCACTGAAAATTCCTGGTTTAGGTGAAATGTGTTTTTCTGTGACAATCTGTGTTCTGAAAATATGAAATTTACCCAAATTAATTTCATATGGTTAGCATTGATTTTAAAAATGCATTTTAATTCAATGTTATCTTTTTATATCACAGAGTTACATCATTTAAATGCAGTTTTCAGAAATGTCATTTACATGTGTGACAGAAAAAAAACAATAAAAATAGTGTCATTGTTTCTGTGGATTTTACTGGAAAAAGCATGGAGAAAACTATGAATGATGAAATTTAACTCTTTGAAAAAGACTTGTTTTTATAAAATTGTTTACAAATTTAAACATGTATCACTTTGTATGTCATGTGCTAGAAATAGATTCTGAGAAAATCAGTCTTACTCTCAAAAAAGCAAGTTTAGAGAGGGAATTAATTGCATAATCAATTATATAGATCAACTACTTGCTCTTGTAGCTTCTACAAGAGAGAAAATGGAAAAATTATGAGCATATGGGAAAGAATAAAATATAATAAATCTGTGTGTGTGTAGGTGTGTGTTCTGTGCTAGTCCCAAGCCTTAAACTCCATGCCTAGACATTGTCTTGCAAGAGATTTGCTGTAGGCTAGATCTCTACCACTAAAGCCACAGATAAATTTCTGGCTTTGGGTTCTTAATTGGAGTTAAGAATCTCACAGACTTTCATTCCTGGGCTGGCTTTGATCATCAATCTTCAGATCTCAGCCTCCTGAATAACTTATAATTATAAGAGTGAACTACCTGTGCCCAACTTAAATCTATGTTTTAATGAAATGGCATTTAGTATTGGGAACACCACAGTGAAATGTTAAATATCAATCTTGCTTTGTATTTTCATAAAAAGACTCATGACTACCTATGGAAAAGGAAGTCAGACTTCTGGTTTCATCTACCACAAAACAAGATTAAATAATAATCTTTTAAATTCATTGTTTTACCTTAAATATCACACCTTGAAATATTGAACATTAAAAGTTTTGCATATGGATGGAATTGTATTATTAAAATTTGTAATATTAAAATTAATTGAATGAGTATCACAGTCCAGTTTTTCACTGAAGTGTAAATAAGCATTCAAGCAATGAGTGCTGCTGACAGCCTTGGAAACCATGTTTACCTCATCAAAATTGGGAAGAAACTGAATTTACTATTTTCATCTATTTCATTATTTATACATTTATTTGTGTATGTGACCATACCAGAAAATGATATCAGAACTTCACGTTATCCTTTGACATTTTTGTTTTGTTTTGTACTTTTTGCTATTCTTTGGGCTTGAACTCTGCGCCTAGGTGCTGTCCTTGAGATCCTTTTTCTAAAAGCTACCACTTTGAGCCTCAGTTCCTCTTCTGGTTTTCTGGTGGTTAATTGGAGGTAAGAGTCTCATGGAGTTTCTTGCTCTGGCTAGCTTCAAACTGTGATCCAGATTTCTCAGCCTTTTGACCAGCTAGGATTACAGGCATGAGCAACTCATGGCCAGCCTTCCTTTGATATAATTTTTTTTTCATGGCTGGTGATCTACCACTTGAGCCACATCTTAGGCCAGTATTTTGTTGGTTCCTAATAGAAGATGCAATCCCACAGAATTTTATACTTTTATGGCTCTGAATTTAATTCCTTTAGCACTTAACTTCCTGAATAGTTAGGGTTGCAAACATGAGCCACTGGCAACCAGCTTTCACTTATATTTTTAGTAAGCCAAAACATTATATATTACCCATAATTTTACAGATCCAGAAATTAAATTGGGAATGTCTAAGACATTTTGCCCAAGCCCAAAATTAATCTTATTGTGTATGTATTTATTAATAATGACTTTATTCAAATTTCCTATGCAAGTGGAGACTATAATAACTTTCCAACAAAATAAAATCAAGTTTGCACAACCCAGATTTGGTTTCATTTTTTGTTTGAAAATTAGTAATGATAATATGATCTTCCAGGAAAAATATGTTGAACAGTTAATAAGAAACAGTACTTGTCATATAGTTCCTCATTAATGTAATTATTGTCACCATTATTGCTTTTATAGAGTTCTATTTTGGTGAATTGAGTTCTCTCATTTTTAAAATTATCTTTAGGTAGAGTTGCAATTATATATAGAAGTTTATGAATACAATATATTTGATTAGCGTCACCTCTTTTAACATTCTCACCCATCTTTCCTTACCTACCCAATTTGCTCACTTTTTAAATTTTATAAGATATACATTGGATACTTTAAAAATGTATATTACTTAATATGTATATTACTTAATATGTATTAAATATAATTAAATAAAATATACATTTTATTCAATATATATACTGTATAGAGGGGTTACAGTTACATGAGGAAGGTTATCAAGCAGTTATTTCCTCCTTTGATTTTCGCTTAACATCCCTTCCCTCCCCACATCCCCAACAACTATCTCACCCACCTCAAAGTTGTAAAGTTAGTTTTCAACATAGTGTCTTGTACATCCCATTGTTATAATGTGTCAACTGTATCCTTATTTCAGAATTTTGTTATTTCCCTCCCCCTCCCCAAACTAGAAAAATGTATATAAAAGATCCAGGGATCTGGAATAAAATACAGTGAATACAGGGGTTATACCATGGGGAAAGAACATACAAAAGAAACAAAAAATCACATAGAACATTATAAGTACATTAAATACAACAGCAGCGGAGATAAAGCTTCTGTGTCCCTATCTTGGGGTGCATTTTGTTTAGCATCATCTTATATGGTCATATGTACATAGCCTTTTGAACTTTTCTGCTTGTCCGAGACATATAGTAGTTATTGAAAATAAGGGAAACTATGTTTTTTGGGGGCTTGGCTTACTCCACTTAATATATATATTTTTTCAAGTCTTTTCATTTCCTAAAAAATGAGGCAGTGTCATTCTTGCTGATGGAGGCTAAGAATTCCAACATACACACACACACACACACACACACACACACACATGCACCACATTTACTCGATTCATTCATCTACTGAGGGGCTTCTGGGTTGGTTCCATAACTTTATATATATATATATATATATATATATATATATATATACATATATTGTAAAAGTAGTGTACAGAGGTGTTACAGGTACATGAGTAAGGTAATTAGTACATTTCATATCGAACATTGTTACCTCATTCTTTGTTTTTTCCCTTACCATTCTTTCCCTCCCTCCTCCCTAACTCCCCCCTCCCCCCAAAAGTTGTAAAGTTTGTTTTCAACATAGTGCCTTGTACATCTCATTGCTACAATTGGTCAACCTGTATCCTTGTTTCAGCATTTTGTTATTTCCTTTCCCCTCCCCAAATTAGAAAAATGCATATACAAGATTCAGGGCACCAACATCACATACAGTAAAACCAGCGGTTATTCCATGGGAGAAAAACCTACAAGAGAAACAAAAAAAAATCACATAGTATATTTTAGATACATTAAAATCAATAGCAAGAAAGAAAAAAACAAGTTGTTTCCCTATCTTGGTGTTCCTTTCACTTATCATCATTTATGGTGATATGTACATAGCTTTTGACCTTTTCTGCTTATTCTTGACTTATACTAGATATTGCAAATAAGGGAAACCATGGGACTTATGTTTCTTTGGGTCTGGTTTATTCCACTTAATATAACTTTTTCCACATCTTTCCATTTCCTAACAAATGGAGAAATGTCATTCTTTCTGATGGAGGCATAGAATTCCACATTTTCTTGATCCATTCATGTACTGAGGGGCATCTGGGTTGGTTCCATATCTTAGCTATGGTAAATAATGCTGCAATAAACAGTTGTTCTGGTAGCTATAGTTTAGCTTTGTTTGTGATCTTTAGATAAATGCCCAAAAGTGGGATTGCTGGGTCATAGGGGAGCTCTATGTGTAGTCTTTTGAGATAACTCCATACTGCTTTCCAAAGTGGTTGAACAAGTTAACACTCCCACCAGCAATGAAGTAGGGTTCCTTTTTGGCCACATCTAGCATCTATTGTTATTGTATTTCTTGATTATAGCCATTCTAATTGGGGTGAGGTGGAATCTCAATGCTGTCTTGATTTGCATTTCTTTTGTTGCTTGAGAAGTTAAGTATTTCTTCATGTTTCTATTGGCTATTCTTATTTCCTCTTCAGAGAAGTTTCTCTTTAAGTCTTTAGCCCACTTATTAATTGCGCAATTCTTTCTCTGAGGATGTGTTGCTGGGGGATTTAATTTTTTGAGTTCTCAGTATATTTTAGATATGAAGCCTGTGTCTGTTGTATGGCCAATGAAGATCTACCAATATGTGGGCTTTCTATTGATCTTGTTATGTCCTTTGCCAGGCAGAAGGACTGCAGCTTCATGCAATCCCATTTGTCCAATCTTTCTTTGAGTTGTTTTGTTTCTGGGTCATTATTGAGAAAATTTTGGCCTATGCCAAGGAGTCCTAGAGTTTTGCCTATTCATTCCTGTAATGTTTTCAGGGTGTCTGCTTTGATTTGAGATTTTTGGTCCATTTGGAGTTGATTCTGGTACAGGGTGATATACAGGGATCTAGCTTTAGTTTTCTACAGGTGTTAAATCAATTTTGCCAGCATCATTTACTGAAGAGGCTCTCTTTCTTCCTATTTTTTAGTTCCCTTATTGAAGATTCCGTGGCTATAGGTCTTTGGGTTTATTTCTGGGTCTTCAGTCCTATTTCATTGGTACTCAGGTCTATTCTTGTGCCAGTACCAAACTTTTTTTATTACTATGGCAAGGTGACATGGCCAAAAGGGAACTGCATTGGTGGTGGGAGTGTAAACTTGTTTAACCAGTTTGGAAATCAGTAATAAGGTTCCTCAAAAGACCACATAGAACTCCCTTATGACTCAGCAATCCCACTTTTGGGCATTTACCCAAACGATCACAAACAAGGTCATACCAAAGCTACCAATACAACTATTTTTATCACATCATTATTCACCATAGCTAAGATATATATCCAACCCAGATGCCCCTCAGTAGGTGAATGGATCAAAAAAATGTGATATGATATATATATATATATATATATATATATATATATATCACATTGTGTGTACACACACACACACACACACACACACACACACACACACACACACAATGGTTTCTATGCCTCCATCAGAAAGAATGACATTGCCCATTTTTTAGGAAATGGAAAGATTGGGAAAAAAATATATTAAGTGAAGTAAGCCCGACCCAACAAAACATGGTCCCATGGTTTGCTTTATTTGTAATAACTAGTATATGTTCAAGACAAGCAGAAAAGTTCCAAAGCTGTGTACATGTGACCATATAAGATGATGAGAAATGAACCCCAAGATAGGTACACAAGTACTGTTGTTTTAATTTATTTATAATGTACCATGTGATTTTCTTTGTCTCTTTCATATATTCTTCCCCCATGGTGTAACCCCTGTTTTCACTGGATTTGATGTTGGCACCCTGTATTTTGTATATACATTTTTCTAATTTGGGGTGGGGGAAGGGAAATAACAAATTGCTGAAACAAGGATACTGGTTGACCCATTGTAACAATGAGATGTATAAGACATTATGTTGAAAATGAACTTTACTGGGCTGGGAAGGTGGCTAAGTGGTAGAGCGCTTGCCTTGCATGCCTGAGGCCCTGGGTTCGATTCCTCAACACCACATAAGCAAAAAAGAAAAAAGCCGGAAGTGGCTTTATGGCTCAAGTGGTAGAGCACTAGCCTTGAGCTGAAGAGCTGAGGGACAGCACCCAGGCCCAGAGTTCAAACCCCACGACTGGACCCCCCCAAAAAAAGAAAATGAACTTTACAACAGCAAGGACTTGGGGGGGGAGGGAAGGATTGAGGAGGTGGAGATTGAAGGATGGTAGGGGAAAAACAAAGGATGAAGTAACAATGCTCAATAGGAAATGTACTCATTACCCTACTTATGTAACTGTAACCCCTCTGTACAGTATTTTTCCAATAAAATATATATATGAAAAAAAAGAGTTGCTTTCCTGATTTCAGCAATACTCTTCTCATTATTGGCATTCAGAAAAAGCCATTTAGTTTTGAGGAATAATTTTATATGCTAGTGCTTTGCCAAAGTTTCTGATCAGCTGCAGTAACCTGGAGGTGGAATCCATCGAGTTATTTAAATACAAGATCATGTCATTTTCAAAGTGGAATAGTTTTATTCATCTTTCCCTATTTGGATCCCTTCATATTTGCATCTTATCTTATTACTCTAGGAAGGTATTCTAATACTAAGAAATGTCTTTAGTTTTTCACCATTAAGTATAATGCTGGTTGTAGATTTGTCATACACAGCCTTCTTATGTTGAGCAAAGGTCTGTCAATTCCTAGCTTTTCCAGAGCTTTCATCATAAAGGGGTGTTGGATCTGGTCAAATGCTTTGTATGCATCTATTGAGATAATCATGTGATTCTTATCCTTATCTATTCTTATTTTTATTCTTGTCTATTTGATGTGATGAATTGATTATATTGATTTGGGTATATTGAACCAGCTTTGCATCCCTGAAATGAATCCTATTTGATCATAGAGTATGATTTTCTTGATGAGTTGTTGAAATTGATTGGCCAAAATTTTGTTGCAAAGTTTTGCATTGATGTTCATCAAAAAATGGGTCTCTATGGTCTGGAAAGGTGGCTCAATGGTAGAGTGCTTGCCTTGCATGCAAAAGGCCCTGGGTTCAATTCCTCAGCAACACATAAGCAGAAAAAGCCAGAAGTAACGCTATCGCTCAAGTGATAGAGCACTAGCCTTGAGCTGAAGAGCTGATGGACAGTGCCCAGGCCCAGAGTTCAGGCCCCAGATCGACAAGAAAAAATTAGTGTATCTAGTTCTCTTTCTTTGAAATCCCTGCTTGGTTTTGATATGAGGATTACGATGGCTTTATAAAAGAGTTTGGGAGTGAACTTTCACTTTCAAATTAATTGAAACGTTGGAGGAATATTGGTATGAGTTCTCATTTGAAGGTCTTGTAGAATTCCACTGTAAATCGTTCCAGTCCTGAGCTTTTCTTGGATGGGAGGTCTTTTATTGCTGTTTCTATTTCGATGCTAGATATGAGTCTGTTAAGTTGATTTAAATCATCTTGCTTTAGTTTGGGCATGCCAATATTCGCTAGAAATTTGTCTATTTCTTCCAGATTCTCAAAATTATTAGCATAAACGTTTGAAAAGTATTCCCTTATAATGTTCTGAATATTGGTTGTTTCTGTGGTGATGTTTCCATTCTCATCTCTGAGTTTATTTGAGTGTGTTCTCTTCTTTTTCTGATAAGCTTTGCTAAAGGTCTGTCAATTTTGTTAAGTTTTCAAAGAACCAACTCTTTTTGCTGATTCTTTTTATGATTTTTTAGGGACTCTAATTCATTTAATTTTCATTTAATTTTAATTATTTGTTTCCATCTACTGAATTCGGGTTTAGCTTGTTGCTCTTTTTCAAGGAGTTTCTGGTGCCTTGTTAAATTATTAGTGTTAGATCTCTCCAATTTGATG
The DNA here is from genome assembly GCF_024711535.1 of Dipodomys merriami. Lineage (NCBI taxonomy): Eukaryota > Metazoa > Chordata > Mammalia > Rodentia > Heteromyidae > Dipodomys > Dipodomys merriami. Next base: position 1,395,631 of record NW_027203760.1, on the reverse strand, counting down.
TAGGAACTCAAAGCTATAATCTTGCCTCTGAGTACTGCCTTTTCTGTGTCTCAGAGGACACAGGTAATTTTAATTAAGTATCATGAACATTTTAATTTTCTTTCTAATCTCTTCCATGACCCACTGGTGGTTCAACAGTATTTTGTTCAACCTCCATGTGTTATAGGATTTTCTTTGTTGGCTTTTGCTGTTGAATTCTAATTTTATTCCCTTGTGGTCTGAGAGAATGCATGACATAATTTCAATGTTTCTGAACTTGGACACTTTTTCTGTGCAACCTAAAATGTGATCTATTTTGGAGACTGTTCCATGTGCTTCTGAGAAGAACGTGTATTCTGATGCTTCTTGGTGAAGTATTCTGTAGCTGTTATGTCCAGTTAATCTATGCAGTTATTTAGATCTGAGATTTCTCTGTTGAGTTTTTGCCCAGTTGATCTACCCAGCAGGTATAGTGGTGTGTTAAAGTCCCCAACAATTAATTTCTTGGGATCTATGTGAGGTTTAGGGAAAGTAATGTTTCTTAGTTAAATTTGGTTGCTCTGTTATTTGGTGAATAATTATTTAGTATTTTAATATCCTCCTGAAGAGAAATCCCTCAATTAATATGTAATGACCTTTTTTATCTTCTCGCTAACTTTAATTTGAAGAAAATTGTATATTGTATCTGATATTAGGATTGCAACTCCTCTGTTTATTGGGGCTATTTGCTTGGCAGATTTTATTCCAGCCTTTTCACTTTCAGAACGTTTGTTTCTGTGAGCAAGGTATGTCTCTTGAAAGTAGCAGATAGAAGGATCCTGTGGCTTGATTGGTTTCTTAAATCAGTTTGCTTGTGCAGGCAGAAAGAAACTCTGCTTTACCTATGACTTTATGACCCTCCTCCCAGGCTAGTTCAGTGGAAGGGTGATCTACTTTAAGTATCACAAAAGAGGGTTTTAGCTAGGAGTTTAGCTAGGAGTTGCTGTGAGGGGGATAGGTTGTGGGTAGGATTCAGGTCTGTCAGAAATCAGTAGCTTTTCCCTGAGGAGTTAACTCTGAGACACTCATAGAGCCCAGACTGGAGCCATTCTCAGGATGTATGTGTACTGAGTTTCTATTTGTTTGCCTTTTACCCTCCAGAAGCTGGAGTTGCTACTTATGCTACAGAGGGTTGGAAGAGCTTCTGGCTCTGTTTACCCAGTAAAGAAAGATAACCCACCATGGGCATAGCTTGCTTTGCCTAGGAAGGACAACTTTGGTGTGGGGGGGACTCTTTTAACCTTTTTCCAAGGCCTGAGTTATGTGGTAGCTGCTCTGGATGGGTATTTGTCTATACCAAAGATGCAATTCTTCTCTGGCAGTTGGGGAGAGGCTACCTTTCCCCACCTGTGCTCCATGAGAAAGAGTGAGGATATCTGTTGGGGCACTCATAACTTTCCCTTGGTTTCTGGGCGGTCCACAGTCTGTGACTGTGGTCAGCAGTCTGAGGATTTCCACTCCTTGTCAATTCTTGCTGGAAGTGAGTAGAATCCGCTCGCACTATGTCTCTGACACCTTTGTCCCAGGCTCTGCTGATATGGAGGCCAAGGCAGCAGCTGCCATCACTGGCAAGTGCTCGACTCTGTCTCCTAAACTAAGTCCTTTGAATTTTCCCTCTCTGTCCAAATTCTCTATACTATGATGTCACACTTGGTGTGACTCTTTAACCTTGGACTTTTCACTGGAACATTAAAACTGGTTTCTACATGAGAACCCCCAGCATCTTCTCTGCCATCTTCCTCCAGGTCTCTACACTGGATTCTTTTCTGCATCCCCTCCTGCTCTTCTCTTCTTTCATCTATTCCCTTTCTCTTAATCCCACTCCACTCCTTTGAATACCATTTCCTGATATTCTATTTTCCTTAACTTTCCTTAACTTTGATTTTGTCTTTCTAAGGAATTACATGAGTGTGGGGGGCAAGCAGTCTTAGGGCCTGGGCACTGTCCCTGATCTTCTTTAACTCAAGGTTATCACTTGAACTATAGGTCCATTTCCAGCCTTTTCTGAGTAGTTTATTGGAGATAATTAGCACATGGACTTTCCTGCCTGTGATGATTTTGAATATTGATCATCTGATCTCAGCCTCCTGAATAGATTGGATTATAAATATGAGCCACCAGCAACCAGCAGGAATTACACTGAGAACTAACTTAAGTCTATGCTCTTTCAGTTAATATATTTTCATGCACTGAGATACTCAACATATTTACTTATGGATTTGTAATCTAAATCTAACTTCCATATACAAAGGAATACATGGATCATTTGTACTCTCAGGGCTGATTCTGTATCTTGACTATAATAAATAGTCCTAGAGTAAGCATGATTGTGGTAGCTTTACTCTATCCTTGTTTGTAATCTTTTGGATAAATGCCTAGGAGTGGGATTGCTGGATCATAGCATAGTACTTTCATTTTTTTGAGGAGCCTCCATTCTACTTTCTAGAGTGGCTGAACACGTTTATATTCCAATCAACAGTATATTAGGGTTCCCTTTTGGCTGCATCCTCACCACCATGTTATTGTTTTCTTGATAATGGTTATTCTAACTGGGATACAGTGGAATCTCAAAGCTGTTCTGGTTTGGATTTCAGAGATTTTGTGCATTTCATGAGGCCGTCTACTTTTCCTTTTTCTTCTGAGAAGGCTCTCTTTAATTCACGATTGCATTTACTAATTGGGTTGTTGCTTTTTTTGAGGGTTGAATTTTTAAGTTCTTGGTATATTCTTGGTATCAGGCCATGTCCAATGTGTAGCTTGTAAAAATCTTCTCTAATTTTGCTCATTGTAATTTTAATATGTTGGCTATATCCTTTGCCATGCAAAAACTTTTAAGTTTGATGCAATCAAGATTTAATTTGTTGTAAATCGGATCTTTACTCAGAAATTTTATACCAATGCCCAGAAGCACTAATGTTTTCCCTCTTTCCTGTAATAGTTTCATGGATTGCACGTCTCAGGTTGAAGTCTATAATCCATTTTGAATTGATGCTTGTACAGGTGATATATAAGGATCTAGTTTCAGTTTTCTGCATGTGGATATCCATTTTGACAGCACCATTTGTTGAAGAGCCTGTCTTTCTTCCAGTATAATGTTGCATCCCTTATCAAATATCAAATAGCTATCAGTCTGTGGGTTAATTACTGGATCTTCTGTTCCATTGGTCTTCAGGCAAGTTTTTGTACCAGTACCAAGCTGTTTTCATTACTATGGCTATGTAATAGAGTTTAAAGATTGTTATTTTTATTCTTCTAGCACAATTCTACCTGCTAAGGATTGCTTTGTACAAGAGTCCTTTGTGGTTCCATCTGCATTTTTTATTGCTTTCTCCATCTTAGTGAAGAATGATATTGGGATGATGATATGCATTGCATTAAATTGGTGTTTTACTTTGGGCAATATTGTATTTTCACAACATTAATTATTCCAGTACAAGAGCTTGGAAGGTTTTTCCCATCCTTAAGCTTTCTTCAATTTCCTTATTTAAATTTTTAATGTTTTCACTATAGAAGCCCTTCACAATTTTTATGATTCCTAAGTATTTTTAAGCTATTCCAAGTGGAGTTGCTTTTCTGATTTCAGTCTTGATTCCATAGTTGATGAAGTGAGTTATCTTGATGCTTATTTTGGAGATAGAATTTATCATCACTTTTACTTTTCTATGTATGTGGACTTATGAGCTTCATATCTAATGATCTCAGCCAATGATACCAGCTTTAATGTCAATCATAATATGCAAATATCCTAGGTTTGCCTTTAACATCATCACATTTTAATATTAATTTTCCGATATTATGATACTAATAATTATTCTATAGTAACTTGATGTAATTAAAACTCATCGAATGCACCAGAGTGAATAGTTCTCATTCAAGAATTTAATGAGTAAAAATGTATAGATTTAACTTAAAAAATTGAAATCTTTGGAAATATTTTTACTATATATTCAATATATAGATTTGAATATAGCATACCATATTTGATAGCTACATAGTAATTTTTATTAATTATAATTAATTATAGAGGAACATGAAAAATTCTTTTTAAAACTTGAATACCATGAAAATTGTACAGGTTTATTTTATATAGTATAAAGTTAAGCACATATAAAGAGTTAATCCTGCAAAATCAGGGTAGTGTTAACATTTTATTATATTGTTATTTAGATTGGAGTACTTGGTCTACAAACTATTCACTTCTAGTTCTTCATACAGTAATGTGAAGAGATGACTATCGTTGCAATATTGTGATAAAAAAATTAAACATTTTTTGTGTTTATGTTTTGGTATCTATTATCTATATATCCTCTATTGGGCTTCTTCCACTAAACCAGTCTCTTGTAATAACAATTCTACATTCACATTAACTAATTATCATAACATTCTACATTCAGATCAACTAAAAATCTTCAATATATTAGAGAAAATATATGATGATATTTTTCTAAATCTGACTTAAAAACTGTCCTAGTTTCATTTACTTACTTTGTAGGCAAGAATGTGGACAGAAGGGAACCTTACTTCATTGTTGGTGGGAATGCAAACTTGTTCAACCACTTTGGAAAGAAGTATGGAGGTTGCACAAAAGACTTCACATATAGCTCCCCTATGACCAAGCAATCCCACTTTTGGGCATTTAACCAAATGTTTACAAACAAGACCACACTAAAGCTACCAGAACATCTATGTTTATTGCAGCATTATTTACAATAGCTAAGATATGGAACCAACCCAGATGCCCCTCAATAGATGAATGGATCAAGAAAATGTGGTATATATACCCAATGGAATTCAATGCCTCCATCAGAAAGAATGACATTGCCCATTTGTTAGGAAATGGAAAAACTTGGAAAAAATTATATGAAGTGAAGTAAGCCAGGCCCAAAGAAACATATGTCCCATGGTTTCCTTTATTTGCAATATCTAGTATATGTATGACTCAAGCAGAAAAGGTCAGATAATGTGATGTTAGGAAAATGAACCCTTAAATATGTATTTTAATGTTTTTTTCTTTCATGCATTTGTTACTCACGCAATTATAAGATTATTTCTTTGTTGCTTTGTATGTCCCTCCCCCACAGTATAACCCCTGCTTACTCTATATTTGATGTCATTATAACTTGTGGAGGAGATGGGGAAAAACAAGTCGTTTAAGGATAGAGGTGGACCTGTTGCAACAATGAGAAGTACAAGTTGGCATGTCGAAAATGAGCTTTACAACATTGGTGAAGGGGGGGGAGGGGGGCAATTGGTGTGGGGGGAGGGGGGGAAGCTGGGAAGGGATGTGCAGGGTAAACAAAGGAGGAGGCTTCAATGCTTGAGAAGAAATGTATGCATTATCCTGCCCATGTAATTGTAACCCCTCTGTACAGCATGTTCACACAAAAAGATAAAATAAAATATAATTTAAAAAAAAAGAAACACCCTACATTCTCACCACTGTTCAGTCCAAACTCAAGTTCAATAGCCTTCTTCATTAAAACCTAATGGCAGTTTAATTAAACCTGAAAAAAAAAAGGAATTCTTTTATGGCTGAATATTTCATGTATATGTATATACACATATGTATATATATTCACATATATAAATGTTTAGATACATATATGCATACATGCACATGCATACATTCATTCATATATGTATTTATGCACATATGTATTTACACACATACATGTAGAATGTGTATATTTGCAGGCATGTACATGTATGATTCTGTGTGCGCAAATGTACTCACATGTGTATGCATGCACATACATGCATGCATATTCATGTACATGTGGATGCATATATATGTGGATGTATTTATGCATATATGCATACATGAATACATAATATAGTTGGGCATATGTGTGTTTATATACATTTAAATGTATTTATGCACATATATCTATATCTGATATACATTTATATGCTATATGCACATATGTACCTATACATGTGTATATATACATGTACACATACGCATACATGTTTATACAAATATATATATTTAATACAAATGTGTGTATATGCATGAATTTGTACATGCGTATATATACATATTTGTGTTTGTATATAAAGAAGACACAGTTTACTTTCTTATTTGTTAGTGATCCATCAAATATATGAATATAAATCCAATTACACATAATATCTTTTGTCTCCATTACTACATGGGATTTATCCCAGCATGTAAAGACAATTGTATACATGCAAATCAGAGATAGAAAAAATGACTTACTGATATCATCTCAACTTCTCAAGAAGCAGAAATTGAGAGCATCAATGTTTGAGATCAGATCAGGCAAACAGATCCCAAACCTCCTAGTACAAATAAATAGACCAGGTGTGGTGTAAACATATGTATAATCCTAATTACGTAATCACAAATTAGTCACAAATAAAAGAATTATATTTTAAAGCTCATGGTCATAAAGACTGAGATCTATTTTTAAAAAAAATTAATAAAGGTCTTTGAAAGTGTAATTTAAGTTGTGTATTATTTGACTTTCTGACAGAAAACACTGAGTTACAGCTCTACAAGTAGGTGATAGACAAATAGATGAAAAATATGATAGATGATAAATATATGATATAGGATAGATACAAATTTATAAATATACTGTCTCATGACAACAAAATTAATTTAAACACATGATTATTTCTATAGATATAAGAAAACATGATAAGTGGCTGGGAAGGTGGCTCAGTGGGAGAGCGCTTGCCTTGCATGCATGAGGCCCTGGGTTCCATTCTTCAGCACCACATAAGCAAAAAGAAAAAAAGCCAGACATGTTGCTGTGGCTCAAGTGGTAGAGCACTAGGCTTGCGCTGAAGAGCTGAGGGACAGTGCCCAGGCCTACAGTTCAGGCCCCATGACCAGACTTCCCTCCACCAAAAAAATGATAAAATTCAACTTAGCCTAATGAAAAACTCTTGCAGCCTTATGTACAGAAAGGAGGACATGCCTCAAATAACACAAGCTACAAATGACTAAGCCACAACCAACTTATGATTGAAAGGCCAAATCTGAGACTATTTCCTCTAATTATTGGGACACACAAGGATGTCCCTTGTCACCCATTTCAGCTACTGCAGTACTGGATATTCTAGTGGAATCAATTATTTAAGAGTATAAAAGAAAATTACCATAAATTTAAAGAGAGGAATTAAAATTAACCATGTTTGCAGATAAGATGGTTCTATACATTGAGAAACCTAAATTCTTCCATTGAAATACTATAGAAGTGATATATACAAAGTTTCAAGGTACAATCTACATGAAAATTAGGAATGTTTCTGTTCACCAATAATGAATTTACCAAGAAAGAAATCTTTATTAAGTCTTAACTGCCTTATTGAATAACTCGTTTTTCTCCTATAATCAAAACCTAATTATAGTAATAAAATATTTAAAAGTGCCTATTTTATATTCACTGAAAACATAAACTGAAGTCAGCCCTATCAATTACTAATACTGACTCTATTTTAATTATAAAGATATATGAACATGTATATATAGATATTGATCTTTGAATAACATCTGAAAATGTTTAAATCATGTTATTCTAGGTAAGTATGACTAAAGAAATGGGAAATACCAGCTCACATTTCCACAAAATGTAATAGTATCAAAGATTTCATAGACATCCACAGACACACAGTGCTTTTTGGGACCTGTTTCTTCCAAGTGGGAGATAACATAACAACTGTGGAGACAAATCAAAAAGGTAATCAGGGAAGAAATGAGTTTCATGGCTCTTGGTAATAACAGTAGTCTTAAACCTTCATCTCCAACCATTCTGGCTTCATCAAATTTGGGACTTGTGATACCCATATCCATTTTTGTCTCCAGTAGTGTGTCTTCTGACATTGGAGTTTACTACAGATGCTGAAGTGGAACTCCAAGACTCCATTCAATCATAGCCCAGGGACAATTGTGCCTAAATAGGGGCCTAATAGGAGATCATGCCCATCCACGACCCTGGTAGCATGTCTACTCTCCTCAGACACTGTTCTTGCCCACTCCATGCTTGGCTCTGTATGATGTAATAAAAGACTGCTCACTCAGAAACTGAGGAACAATCTCATCACCCGTAGCAACAATGTTCAAACCTCAGAGGTGTGAAATAGATACTGAACCAGCACTATGACTTGTATGCAGAAATGGTACACTGTATTCAAAAGTTAGTCTGTATCCCCAGGGATCTAGTTGGACTCCTGAGTAAAGCCATATTTATTCCGGTAACTAGTATTAGGCTTAAGATTCAAAGAGGATCTGGAAATGTTTTCACAACCAAATTTTAGCATGCACTGCTCAGTCCCAGAGGCAGGCCCAATAATCAGGAGAGCCAGCAGATAAAGGTCTACAATTGACAAACCCAATCTGTAAAAACTGGATGAGTCATTTCTCCTGCAAATGCAAGACATCAAAGCAAGATGACAATGATCACAGACACTCAAGCAAATACGGCACTACCTAAAGAAATCAAGTTGTTCCCGTAAGACTCAAGAAATGAGAAAATTCGGTGTCTTTTCTTTTTCTTTTTTCTTTTTTGTCAGTTTGGGGCTTGAACTCAGGCCTAGGCACTATCCCCGGGCTCAGTAGCTCAAGGCTAGTTCTTTAACACTTGGAGCCATAGCACCACTTTTGGATTTCTGGGGATTAATTGTACATAAAAGTCTCAGTCTCATAGCCTTTCCTGCCCAGACTGGCTTGGTATAGCAATCCTCAGATCTCTGCTTCCTGAGTAGCTAGGATTACAGACATGAGCCACTGGCATCCAGATCCAGTGGGATCTTAAAGGCAAAAATCACAAAGACTTAGACAAATGTGGAAACACCAAAGGCAACTACATTGTCCCATTAACTTATGGTAAGGACATGGACTTTTCATGAACTGCCTGTGGTTTAAAATAATTGTATTAAGTTAACTCAGTGAGTTACAAGAAAACATTTAAAAATAAAACTGTAGGAAAAATAAATGAATAAAGTGAAAAGGATATTAAGTAGCAAAGCACAAAACCATCAGAAATTATAAAACTAAAAAATGAATTAATTGAATAATCCAATGAAGAACTTCAACAAAAAAACTCCATCATGCCTAAGAATCAGCAAACTTGGAAAGAGGTTCTTTGAAAATTAGCAACCAGAGCAGTCAAAGAATGGATGAAAAAGGCCATATAATCTATGGACACCACCAAGAAAACCTTGGTATGTGTTAGTATAATCTCGGAAGAAAACACAAGGAAAAAAATTCCCAGAGAAGGAAATACATGAATTGCTATATGAAACCAAAATGTCCACAAATAAATTAAACCTAAGTGAGATCTACACAGAGGCAAACTTTAACATGATGTAATAGGCAAAAAAAAAACAAGACAAAAAAAGAACCCAACAACAAAAAACAGGATTTTGAGGGAGATAAGGAAAGAAGACACCTGGAATGAGTGCTAGAAGAATTTGCCAAGCAAATAAAAAATGAGAGTTATCACCAGTAGACCTGCATTTTAAAAGTGCTATTTTTTTCAATTTATAGTGAAAATGCTAAATGATTATTGCAAGTATGGTGCTGGTGAAATATATCTTTCTCTAATTCTAGATACTTAGAAGGCTGAGATCTGAGGGAATTAGTTTTTAAGACAGCCCTTGGAAGGTAAGTCTGTGAGACTCTTGATCTCTAATTAACAAGGAGTAAGTTGAAAATGGAACTGTGACTCAAGTTGGTAAGGAAGCGCTGACTCTTTTTATTTACTGTTTTTAAGCTACAAAAGCTAAGGGACAGTACCTAGACCCTGAGTTCAAGACACAGTATCAACACACACACACACACACACACACACACACACACATACACACACACAAATTTTATATAGATAGATAGATAGATAGATATTGATATATAGATATGATTCTCCTACTTCTTTTTTGAATTCACATAGATTTGTTTAATGAATGTCTTTTTGTGATATTCTCATATATATGCAGTTTATTTTGGAAAAATTCACCTCCAGTATATTCTTCTTCTTTACCCCATTTTTCAAACAACTCCCTCTTTAGTGGTTTCATTATGCTACATTCATAAATATCTGTATAGATATATACATATCTATAGATATATACACGTATGTATATTATATATACATAAAATGAAATTAATATTGAAATAGTAATATAAAACATAATATAGACATTTGTCTCATACAACTTTTATGTAGAGCTCTAGTGGCTCATGCCTTAATCCTAGCTACTCAGGAGGCTGGGCTCTGAGAATCATGCTAAAAAGCCAATCTGGGCAGGAAATTCCATGAAGTACATCTTCAATTAACCACTAGAAACCCAGAAGTAGCACTGTGGCTTAAAGCAGTAAAAGACTACTTTGAGCACAAAAGCTCAAGGACAGAGCCCACACCTGTTCTCAGGCCCCATGACCAAGAAAAAAAGTAAATAAAAACAAGCAATACAACAAGTTGTAGTTTAAATATGCTAAGAAATCTGAAAAATTGATTTATGCAAAAATAAATTTCCATGTATAATCTTATAAATAAAATGTACAAAACGTAATTTTAGATAGTGTTCATTGCTTCAAAGTCAAAACTGTAGATTTTTTAGTCCAGTTTTAATTATCATTTTTAACCTACTATCATAATTTCCAAAGTTAAATTTGATGCCCTCATATTTATTTAGAAAAAGTTCACACTGCTTATGCTAGATTGTTTACTACAGTCTAGTCTAACAATTTAATTCATTTATTGAAGGATAGTAAAATTCCCTAAGGAAACAATTATGATTCTATTTTGTAAGCCATATGTAATCATCTAAAATGACACAAGGAATGCTTTTTACTTCAGAGACTGGAATAAAAAGCTTATGAACACAAGAAAATAAAATGTATCTTCAAATTTCTTTCTATGAAATGGGAAATATTATGTTACTTTAGAATAAATAATATTACCATACCCAGAGTATGACTGAAATCACAGCTTTACTGTAGAAGTAAGCTAAGAAAGTACCCCTGATTTCCTGAGAGAGAGAGAGAAAGAGAGAGAGAGAGAGAGAGAGAGAGAGAGAGAGAGAGAGAGAGAGAGAGAGAGAGAGAGAGAGAGATAGAGAGAGAGAGAGAGAGAGAGAGAACTCAGCATTTAAAACAATTCTTAATAATCAGAAAATTTCCAGGGATACATGACTGATTTTGTTTTCGCTGGAAAACAAATTTAATGCATGATTATTTAAAGTTGGATAACTCTTGTGTTTGACACAAGGTCAAATCTATAAAGAGGACAAATGATAATTAAATATGACATTTAATTGCATCACTGCATTTGTAATTCAGTGGGGAATATTCTCAGCTTGATTTCCTGTCAATAACTTCTATGAACATAATTATGCCATTGGCCTGACTTTATGATTGCATATAGACACATAAATATCAATGGAAAACAACAACAGCAATTTAAATGAGATAAAATAAATTTTCTGATACCTCTTGAATGTAAGGATTTATCTTCATAACAATATTCATACTTTATAAATGAAACTCTACCTTTCTTTCTTTTAATTTAATTGTGTGCTATAAGTAATAGAGTCGGATTCCTTACTAAAGACAGTAAAAGTACCTATGAGCACATTGAGAAGCTATTTTTAATCATTTGTGAATATGTGATCCTTGCTAATTTTATCACTAATTGTAAATAGAGAGCAAATTACATGATCATTAACTAAATCTTCTGTGACCTGATAACCAATTAACTAAAATTGCTTAAACCTATCCTTTGAAGAATAATGTGAACTTTAGATATTTCTTCATAAAGGAAAAATGTGAGGTATAATATACATGTATATATTTACTAAATTGTATTTGTTAATAATTAAATCTGTTGTAATATCTTGGATAAAACAATCTAGAAAATCAGACATCCTGAATAAAATTCTGTGGCACCTTGCTACAGGATATAAAGAAAGTTACACTTTATCCATAGATTGCAAACTCTCTTATTAAATACCTTGGGAATGATAACTTGAGTAAACTTACAAAAACATATTAGAGCTTAATAATTATATCTGTAGATAAGAGTGGCACTTGCCTCCTTTTATATTACTGTTTTGGAAAATTTGCCTAAATTGAATCACAAATAGTTGATACAAATTGAGAATCATTTAAAAATTTAAGAAGATAATTTAGCTATTCTTATATTAAATGCAATTTTAGTAAAAGTGTATCATATTATAAATCATAATATAAAATCACAATGTAAAATTTATCATAACAAAATTAAAATTCTGCATTAATTTAATTTTGTTAGAATGTATCATAATTTAATTTTCATTGTTTTCCCTATTATCTTACAATCATACTTTCATTTAAATTATACTTTTTTGTCACTACATCTGAATTTTATAGAGAAGGTTTCCATGACAATTTAATGTAGCTTTTGGCATATAATACTTTTGAAAATAGTTTGTCTTTGGATTTGTGTTTTGGATTATTCTATTAATCCTAGAGACTTTTCTGTTTAGTTTTTCTTGGAAAAACTCAAGTTGAAGAACAAAAGTAAAGATCAGAGTTGAACTAGTACAGACAGGTCTTTCTTCTGAGGCATTATCCCTCTAATAATTTAAAACTAATTCAAACCAATTATTTTCAGATATGGTTGATTGTTCAAGAACATTGGTCTCTGTAAGTAAAAATATTCATTTACACTTGTCCTTATTATCATATTTGTTCATAGTTATTAAAGCTATTTTATTGTTTACATTAGGAAAATCAAACTATATATGTTGTATAGATGATATTGATAGATAATTACTTTGATTTTGATCCACAAATAATTATTACTTTTCCAAAATGTTGTAGTAATTAAGAAAAACTTTACACTTGGATAATAGCAAATAACATTGACCACTTTTTCATGATGGTGAAAATTTATGGGATGCTTTTTTTCTGTTATGTCGCATTACAATTTCATGTCAGTTCATCATTTTCTCCTAATATGTATGCAGATGAATATAAATAAAAATTTCACTCAGCTACACACATTAAAGAAGCATATAACCATGGATCTATGAATATTTAAAGTGCTTCTAGGATTTCATAAGGAAAACGTATTGAATCTATCCTGTAACCAGAATGTGAAATGATGCCTTAGCTAAAAGCACTACATTGAACAACATAAAAACAACAATGAGAAGTACAAGTCGTTATGTCGAAAATGAACTTTATAACTTTGGTAGGGGGGCAGGGAGGATTGGGTGGGAGGGCAGGGGAGGACAGGAAAGGATGGAAGGAGAAACAAAGGAGGAGGTTACAATTCTTGATAAGAAATGTACTCATTATCTTGCCCATTTAATTGTAACCCCTCTGTATAGTATTTTCACAATAAAAAAAATAAAAATTAAAAAAAAGAAAATCAACAAAAAACCCCAGAAAAACCACAATACTTTGAAATATTCCTGTACCTTTTCTTTTTTCTTTTTCTTTTGTTACTGAAGCTTAAACTTAGGGCCTATCACTCACTTAGGTTTTTGGGTCAAAACTAGCTCTCTACCACTTGAGCCATACCTCCAGCTTTTTTGCTCCTTAATTAGAGGTAAGTCTCTTGGATTCCCTATGCACTGCCTGGATTTGGCTTGGGATCCTTCCATCTCAGTCGCCTGAACAGCTAGGACTGCAGGCATTTAACTAGTCAGAATAATGCCAGCTTCTCATTTCCTTAATACCACATTTCAAGGCAAGATTATATCTGTTCCATTTTATTCCATATTCCCTTTATAGTTTATTGAATCATCTGTGAATAGCTTTACATGATTTTCTTATTTTATTGTGAAATTACTGAACAGAGGGGTTACAATTACGTGGACATGATAATGAGTACATTTCTTATCAAGCATCATAGCCTACTCCTTTGTTTCCCCTTCCCATCCCTTCCCATCCTCCCCTGCCACCTCACCCAATCCTCCCCACCCCCACCAAATTTGAAAAGAGTAAGCCAAGCCCAAAGAAACTTAGGTCCAATAGTTTCCCTTATTTGCAATAACAAGTATATATCTGAGTCAAGCTGAAAAGTTCAGATAAGTTGATGTTAGGGAAATGAACCCTAAGATATGTATTCAAATTTTTTTACTTTCAGGTGATTGTTTCTAACACATTTCTAAGATTATTTCTTTGATGCTTTTTATGTCCCTCCTCCATGGTATAACTCCTGCTTTCACTGTATTTGATGTTGGTTTAATTTGTGGAGGGGAAGGGGAAAAACAAATCGTTTAAATAGGGATACATGTGGACCCATTGCAACAATGAGATGTGCAAGTCGTTATGTTGAAAAATGAACTTTACAACTTTGGTGGGGGCGGGGGATGATAAGGTGGGGGGAGTATGAGAAAGGATGGGAAGGGGAAACAAAGAGGAGGCAACAATGCTTGATAAAAAATGTACTCGTCATCTTGCCCATGTAATTGTAACTCCTCTGTACAGTATTCACACAATAAAAAATAAAATAAAATAAAAAGAAACAAAAAATCACATACTACATGGAAAACAACAACAACAATATGAGGTCATTCACACGTTATTAATTCTAGAACATAAACAAATATATCTAAATTTCACTGTTAAGAAAATATTTAAATACATCTACATAGTTTTTATTTAAATTCGTAGATAGCTATTAATTTAACAAGGCAGATTACTTGTTGTTTTGGGGTTTTTTTTGTTCCATTACCAAGGCTGGAGTTTCTGCTCTCACTTGGCTTTTTCACTCAATACAAGCACTATACCAATTTATTGAGTCACATCTTTCTTTATTGCTCTTTCCTTGTCAACTAGAGATAAAATTCTCAGTCTTTTCTGCCTGGGTTTCCTTGAACTGGGAATCTCAGATCTCAGCCTCCTTAGGAACATTACAGGCCTGAGCCATCAATAGTCAGCCAAAGCAGCATATTTTTAAACATAAAGACAGTTTATGTTGCATATAGTCATGATACTACCATATGTGTATATATTGTATATCACATATGCATTTATATTTGTTTCTCTTATGTAAATCATGTATTATGTTAAGTAAAATAATATTACACACTATTAGTGAATTACTGTTTCTGTTAGTCAAAATCTCAATTTTTGCTCCTTCATTTTTAGAAAGAAATATTGAGTTCTATGTTCCATTTTTGTCTAAAATAATGAGAGAGGGAAATTTAAAGAGTAAACTATAAAAATGGCCACATAGAATATATAAAGATGTTAATTATTACATGTTTCTGGAAAGTTTAGTTGGATGTCTTAATTCATAAGGATTCATCTGGAAATATTTTGAATTTTTCCATTTTCTCCATCTTGTGAAGAAGCTATTTTCATACTATTTAACATATTGTCTTACAAATCTAATTGATTAAATTTATCTCTAATCTAGTTTTTGTATAGATTCAAAAATGTTAATTTGAATAATATACATCATTAGTATTTACTTTATTTCTCTTTCACTTCTGATTAGTGCCAAATAGATTTAAAAACACTTCATTTTATTTTATTTTATTTTGTCAGTCCTGGGGCTTGAACTGCAGGCCTGGGCACTGTCCCTGAGCTACTTTTGTTCAAGGCTAGCACTCTACCACTTGAGCCACAGCGCCACTCCTGGCCTTTTCTATTTATGTGGTACTGAGGAATCAAACCCAGAACTTCATTCAGGCTAGCAAGCACTCTACCACTAAGCCACAGGCCCAGCCAAGACTTTATCTTTTATAATGATACTTTTTATATAAGGCAAATCTTCCAGATTTTGACCTAGTTACTAAAATTTCCAGAATATTATGTAAAATGATTTTACACACACTTAGTTATTGCACAAAGTAATAAAGTATACATTAGTGTAATATAATAAGTAGGAAGACTGGAAATCATATTTTGCATGACAAGTAAAGACTATATTATTGAAAACAATACTGAGATGAAGATTGATTATAAGATATATTTGGCTCATTTAAGTGTATTAATATGTGGCATTTTTGTTTTAACATGCTCTCAAACTCACAATATTTAGATAGTGAAATATTCAAATGTTATAGGTATCTCAGTATCTATTACCTTTTTATCATCTATCATTTGTCTATATATGAAAGACAACACATATTTCAAAGTAATATACTTATGTTCTTGTAAAACATTAACCTTTGTTGGAGAATTCATCCAATAAAAAGGATATTCGGTTAAAGATTTACTGTTACTTTTAAGTACTATAAAGTAAATATATTCATTAAATAATTTTTATTTATTTACTTATTTTTATTTATTCCTTTTCAACTTTTTTTTTCCTTTTCAAGTTTTGAAACTTGGAATGATCAAAAGTAGCAATTTCACTTTTAGTTAGGCAGTATATTTCAAAACATAATAACTACTAAATTCTTCCAGTTCTTTTTGTTTCAAAGGTTTTACCTTGTCATGCAGTACAATCTCCACCCTTGAGGTATGACTGAGTATATTCCCTGCACGACTTCCATGAGCCTCAATGATACTGGCTTGTACTGGCTGCTTACAACTCTAAGCAGTGCCTTTGATTTAAGATGCTCACCACTAAAGGAAATTCTCTCTATTGAAGTGATTTGATTACTATAATCTTAGTAATTGTAATGCATAGTGTTTTGGACCAAAAAAAGACAAGGTCTTATATTTCACATCTATCAATTTTAGGGATTTGTTGTTTATGAACTATTTTATGTTTTCACAAATATCCAAAAAAATGTATTTTATATAGAATCTCATAAATTTAAATTTAATTACATATGTATAGATAAGTGCATCACACAGTTCATATCCAGAATATTAAAGTGTAATAACAAGAAAATACTGAACAAATATGGAATAATTGTCAAAACTTTACATACATGTACACATATATGTAGTAGATACTTTTAGATCATAGCTAAATATGTGAGAAGAGTAATGGAAAATTTTAAAGTTACTTTATTATTATTATAAAGGTGATATACAGAGGAATTACAATTACATGAGTCAGGGAATGAGTACATTACCCTCTTACAATGTCTTCTGTTCCCTCATTCTCTCTTTTCCCCTTGAGTTCTGACCCCTTCCCCCAACCCTCCAAAGATATACACTTAAATACACCACACATAATGGAAGACAAAATCATTGAAATTTAAATTAAAAAAGAGACATATCTTGTTTCCATATCTTGGAGGAGGTCATAGCTAGATAGATGGATGAATGGACAGGTAGACAGACAGACAGACAGACAGATAGATGATAGATAGATAGCCAGATAATTTGATACAAATAGGAAGAGGCACATAGACATTGCACCTTTTTGTTTCTCTCCTAAGAGTATCCTCTTTTGGTTTCATTGTGTATATCTAGAATCCTGTATAATTTATCATATCCCAATGTCATTTCGTTCTAATTTCCAAATTGACTGTTTGTTTCTCTGAGCTTGGATTACACTTAGCATCATTTGTTCTAGTTCCATCCATTTCCCTGCAAATGATACTACTTTATTCTTTCTAATGGCTGTGTAAAATTCTATTGTGTATAGATACTGTACTTTTTTGATCCACTCATCTATTGTGAGACATCTGGGCTGTTTCCATATCTTGGCTCTTGTGAATAGTGTGGCAATGAACATGGATGTGCAGGTGTTTTTTTTTTTTTTTTATCATATTCTGGCTCATGATGTTCAGGATAAGTGCCCGGGAGTGGTTTGGCTGGTTTGTAGGAAAGATACCTGCTTAGTTTTTTTGAGGAACCTCCAGAATGCTGTCTAGAGTGATTATACTAGTTTCTATTCCCACCAACAGTGCAGTAAGGTTCTCCTTTCCCCTCATCCCTGCCAACATTTGTTGTTGTTTGAATTGACAATGTTGGCTGATCTAACTGAGATGGAACCTTAGAGTTGTTTTATATTACTTTTATGGCCAGGGATGATGAGTATTTCCTCATGTGTTTCTTTGCCATTCTTACCTCTTCTTCTGAGAAGTCTCTCCTTAGCTCCCTTGCCAATTTATTGATTGGTTTACAAGGTTTGGGAGGGGTTAGTTTCTTGAATTCCTTATATAGAAGGATCTCTCACCTATTATGAGAGCTCCTTTCCAGAGACCACTGCAACAGATGAAAATCCATGAAATAGCAACATTATATATATATATATATATATATATATATATATATATATATATATATATATATATATATATATATATATATATACATATAATGCCTAACAAATCCTTCCTACTACCTTTCCCACTCTCTCTTTCACCTTTCTCACCCTCTTTACATGCCCTTAAATACTTTCTACCCTGTTAAACCTACATAATTATAACAACACTCTTAAAACCTACATAATTTTAACAACATATAAAATTCTACATTGGTACTTACCAATGAATTATACAAGTTGAATGATGATCAGAAATTATGTAGCTGTGCAGCACTAATGGTGATAAAGGTGATGACAATGATACAAATGTACTACACAGCCAAGAAGAGCATTACAGCTCTTCTGAAGGCACCACTTCATCAGACGCTTCATCAGATGGTGCAGTATCAACAGGCCATAACTTCTATTTTCTGTTAAAAGCCTGGGCCTAACTGAGCTCTTCATCCAAGTGGTGCCCATATTTATGGGGAGTTGCTGGTGCTGCTTTTCCTTCTGAGTGAAGAAGTTTTTTATATATGCCACTAATAATTCTATTTATGAAGTATGATGAATGAAGTATCCAGGGATCCCATTCCTCAGCCACTCACTGAAGTTCTTTGTCTATTCTGACCATGGTTTCAAGATTATTGAGTGTTTGACCAACCTCCTCCTCTTCTCCAGTTCATAGTTGGTCTTGTTCCTCATCCTCTTCTTGACTTACTGACTTCATCATCTCCATTAGTTCTTTGAACATCAGCGATTGTGAGTAACATTGATCAGGTCATTCATATCATCAAATGTCATATCATTGAAACCATCTCCTCCCAGTAGTTTTGTCAACTTCACAGCCTTACCTGCTGCAGAGTGATGGACTTCATCAAGGAATAATCTCTTGTAATCACAGACCACTAGTGGCTACAATTGTTTCCAGCTGGCATTTACTGTTTCAGGCTTCATCTCCTTGGTGGACTTCAGAATATTTAAGAGATGAGACACAATATTTTCATCACACCCATAAGCCTTGGCAAGAAATTTTTTTTGTCTGAGTCCATAGCTTCAACCAGATTTAGTATCGTGTTTCAAAAGTGCAGAGCACCTTACAAACATGAATAAAACCTTGGGCCAAATGAGCAATGTAATGTTTGGCACTAAGAACTCTGTCTGAATAACATTATACAAGAGATCAACTACATGGCTTCCAACAGTGTACATGATCAGGAGCACTTTGAACTTGAGAATTTTCTCTGCCTGATAAAGCTTAACCTCTAGGATAAAGCACTGGTAGAACCAATCAGCTGTGAGGAGTTTTCATGATTGAGGCTCTGAGGTTGTGCATCTAGTATTGTTTTTTAGGGCACTGGGGTTTTATGACTTATCAATGAGCCCTGGCTTTCCCATAAAGCTCCCAGCATTCTCATACATAATCAATTACTCCATCTTTTTGAGCCTTAAAAACCAAAGGCTTTGGCTTTGTCCTTCATAATAAAAGTGGGAGATGGCATTCATTTCCAAAATAAGTCCATCTCATCCATGTTGAAAACTTCAGGCTTATAGCCCCTTCCTCAATGATAGATTTGAACATGTTGTTCACTCTCATAGTCCTTGGCTCTGGTTTTATCCACAAAGGCAGCTTCTCCATACAGAGACACACTCTTGAATCCAAAGCATCTTTGAAATTCATCAAATCAATCTTTCCTGGCACTGAATGTGGTGGTTCTGGTGTGAGAAGCAATCCACAGTCCTGCTTCTGCATTGTTGTTGTCATCTTCATCCTCTTCAGCATTGTGAAAATCCATGCTTTCTGCAAAACAATCATAAATTTTCTTGGTCTTTGTCCAGATGGTGTTTGTATCCCAGGAGATATTCTTCCTGCAGACATTTGTCCACAGGTCCAATGCAGACTTCATCCTCACAATGGCCTTATTGTGGGAAGTGACCACCCTTTTGCAGTCTTCTTAAAAGTCTTTCTTGGTGCTGGGAAGTTGGCTCAGTGGTAGAGTGCTTGCATCACATGCATGCAGCCCTGAGTTTGATTCCTTAGTACAATAAAAGCAGAAAAAAGCTGCAAGTGGCACTGTGTCTCAAATGGTAGGGAGCTAGCCTAGAGCTGAAAAGCTGAGGGACAGTGCCCAGACCCAGATTTCAGCACCCATAAACAAAAAAGTCATTCTTGTGGTAAACCTAATGTTCTTTTCATCTTTATGTGTTGAACTGTACATCTGTTGATACAATAATGGCAGGCTATAGCTATATAGTTTTTGCCTTCCTTTAACAGACTGAGAACTTCCACCTTTTGTTTGACAGTAAGAATCTTCTTCTGTCACTTGGGTTCACTTCCAGAAGTCTTAGAAGGCTCAAAACGTTTGGGTGACATCATAGGACTAGAAATAAATTCAGACTTTTACAAAAACTTCACAAAAACACAACACCACAGAGCAACATTACATGTAGTGATCAGATGTCCATGTGAAGTGAACAAAGAGGGATGCTGAGGGCTGGGAAAGTGGCTCAGTGGTAGAGTGCTTGCTTTGCATTCCTGAGGCCCTGGATTTGATTTCTCAGCATCAAATAAGCAAAAAGAAAAAAGCCAGAAGTGGCACTGTGGCTCAAGTGGTAGAGTGCTAGCCTTGAGCTGAAGAGCTGAGGGACAGATTTCAGGCCCCATGACAAGACAAAAAAAAAAAAAAAAGAGGGATGCTGAAAGATTGAAAGATTTGGCCCAGTAGGAAAGAATAAAGAGACTGATGCTGTAGTCACTGGGCCAATCAGCTCCCAGGATACAGAGCACAGTACTGTGGTTGTTTGACTTCCATTACATCAGCCAATAGTTTGTAGTGTACAACCTCGCATTGGCAAACTTCAACAAGCACTAGTGGTGTATAGTACTGCATCTCAATTGTGTACAGTAAGGTGTTCATCCTCTAATGAACTACATAATGTATTTTATTTAATATTTAATATTCTTCTAATATGTTTTAATTAATATTTTATATTGTTTTAATTTTTTAGGCAGAAATAATTAAAGTCATCAATATTATATGACTATATAAATACTGCAAAATCCCCAAATATAGTGAAAACTCCATGATACCTGCAACACAATGAAGCCATAATAAGTGAACTGCCATATAGCAAAGATGATTGTACTGGATTTTAGGCCTTTATCTGATGTATTGCTGGTAAAGGTCTTCTCACACTCTGTTGGCTTTCTTTCCAGCTAATAGCTCTGTCCTTAGCTGTGAAGAAACTTTTAATTTTGATGTAGTCCCACTTGTCAAGTCTTTCTTCTATTTATTGTGCCCCTGTATTTTTTTACAGGAAGTTTCTACCTTGCAGTAATTTCAAAGTTTTGCTTCTGATGTTGAGGTCTTTGATCACTTTGAATTGATATTAGTGCATCGTGACAAACAGGGTTACACTTTTAGTTTACTATAAATGTATGCCCAGAGAAGCAGCTTTAATATCTGTAGGAAGTAAAACTGCTCAAGCTTCAAAGGAAGATTTTTTTTGAAATTTTAATATTTTTTTCCTGTGTATTTAGCAGTCTTTTGACTTAAACATGATGATACCACAAAATACTCCTGTAAGATCTTAACGAAATGAATTCTTAAAGAGTGAGAAGTTAACACAGGCATCTCAACTTAGTTATTTCATTCAAAGAGACATGGAACTTAGGATCCATGTTTCCCAAATGATATGTGCTAGAGTAAATTTTGTTAATAATTTTATCTAAGTGGTGATGCCACATGGGTTTACCATTCAGCCATTGAAGGATTCTAATATTCTGCTAATATTCTTGGATTTCATTTTTAAACATATACAGAACAACACGGGGCGCGGGGGGGGAGGAGGAGTTGCAAGGAGAAAATACATAGATACAAAATATCCATTTTAGTGAAAAAAATCATACTTCAACCATCCTGTGGAAGGGGAAACATAACAAAGTCTCAGTGAACAAAAGGAGTCAATTTTGAAAATAAAAATTAAAAATGGGTATTCATTTTATTCAAAAAATCAATGTCCATACTATACATTTTTGTCAAGTTCGAATTCCTCTTAATCATATATCAAAATGATTTAAGATAAACTTTTCTTACTATACACAATGATTAGTATAAAATAAAGGTCTAATATTAATTAGAATATAAAATTTACTTGTAGAGAAAAATGACACGCCATGTTATTAAAACACTCATGGATTATCATTGGGAACTATATATTAAAAATGTAAGCCTCTTATCACTGCCAAAGAAATAGTACCAAAGATTTCAAACAAATTATCTAGGAATCATTCATTAAAAATATATGTACACTTAAACATTGTTATAAAGCATATCAATTATATTGCATTTTACTAAAATAATGCCCAAGGAAATACATTTTCATGTATACATGAGAGAAAAATATTACAGAATAAATTTAATATAGATGTGGGGTATATATTGCATTTATTCCTGCAAGGTGAAGCATGGTCAAAGCCACAAGTTTTTTTTCTGGCTTTTTTTTCTTTTTTCTTTTTTTATTTTCTTTTATTTGAAAACATACTGTACAGAGGGGTTACAATTACATGGGCAGGATAATGCATACATTTCTTACCAAGCATTGCAGCCTTGTCCTTTGTTTACCCTTCACCTCCCTTCCCAGCCTCCCTCCTCCCCTCCACCCAATCATACCCCCCTCCCCCCCTACACCGACATTGTAAAGCTGGTTTTGACATGACATTTTGTACTTCTCATGGTTGCAACAGGTCCACCTGAATCCTTAAACGACTTGTTTGTCACCATCTCCTCCACATGTTATACTGACATCAAATATAGTGAAAGCGGGGGTTACACTGTGGGGAAGGGAAATACAAAGCAACAAAGAAATAATCTTAAAAATGCGTTAGAAACACATGCATGAAAGAAACGAAAACATTAAAATACATATTTAAGGGTTCATTTTCCTAAAATCACATTATATGACCTTTTCCGCTTGAGTCATACCTATACTAGATATTGCAAATAAGGTAAACCATGGGACCTTTGTTTCTTTGGGCCTGGGTTACTTCACTTAATATAATTTTTTCCAAACCTTTCCATTTCCTAACAAATGGGGAAATGTCATTCTTTCTGATGGAGGCATAGAATTCCATTGTGTATTTATACCACATTTTCTTGATCCATTCATCTACTGAGGGGCATCTGGGTTGGTTCCATATCTTAGCTATGGTAAATAATGCTGCAATAAACATAGTTGTGCTGGTAGCTTCAGTGTGGTCTTGTTTGTAAACATTTGGGTAAATGCCCAAAAGTGGGATTGCTGGATCATAGGGGAGATCTATGTGAAGTCTTTTGAGGAACCTCCATACTGCTTTCCAAAGTGATTGAACAAGTTTACATTCCCACCAACAATGAAGTAAGGTTCTTTTCTGTCCACATCCCCTCCAGCATCTGTTGTTGTTAGAGTTCTTGATTTTTGCTGTTCTAACTGGAGTGAGGTGATATCTCAATGTTGTTTTGATTTGCATTTCTTTTATGGCTAGGGATGTTGAATATTTCTTCATGTGTCTATTGGCCATCCTTCTTTCTTCTTCAGAGAAGCTTCTCTTCAAGTCTTTCGCCCACTTATTTATTGGGCAGTTGTTTCTTTGATGATTTGTTGTTGGGTGGTTTAATTTTTTGAGTTCCAAGTATATTTTAGATATGATACCCTTGTCCATTGTATGGCTAGTAAAGATCTTCTCCCAATCGGTGGGCTTTCTATTGATCTTGCTAGCTATGTCATTTGCCCTGCAGAAGCTCTGCAACCTTATGCAATCCCATTTGTCCAACCTTTCTTTGATTTGTTGTGTTTCCGGGTCTCTATTCAGAAAATTTCGGCCTGAGCCAAGGAGACCTAGGGTTTCTCCTATTCCATCCTGTAATGTTTTCAGAGTGTCTGCAAAGCCACCAGTTTGATCTTTAATAGGTCAGTCAGTTTTCTTTGACCCAAGGGAGTGAGTTCATCTAAACTTCTGTGCAGCATCATTATCATTTATCATATTGTGAAATAGCTTCATGATATAAATGATTTTGTAAAATAATCTGTACAATTGGGAAAACATTAAATCTATATATTTCAAAGCCTCATGAGTCACCAACAGTTGTAAAATGTCCCCAAATTAAATTTTGGTGAATTATGACATTGCTCTAGCCTACGCAAATAAGTTTTATCAATATATGTGTTGATTTCAAATAGATAAATTTACTTAAATTGCCACAAATAACATTTAATGCTTAAGGACTTTGCTGCCTGGGCTGGCTTCTAACTGCAATCTTCAAATCTCAGTCTCCTGAATATCTAGAATTACAGGAGTGAATCAGCAGCAGCTAGCAAATAAAATACTAATTGATCAGTGTCACTCTTTTCATCATTCTTCGTACATCTCTCCCAACATAATTCCTCCCAATTTTCTTAGTTTCTTAGGATATGCACTGAACTTGACTTCATTTCCAGCCCCTTTTGAGATCATTGCATGTACATTGTTTCCATCTCACAGTTCTAAGTATATTTATGAGGTGCAGTTCATATGCAGGATGCTTTTAGTAGAAGTTTGTTGTACAGATGTCAGAGTAAAGGTGCATACAGTTTCATTGTCTGAAGTTTTCCTATCCCTAGGGAGAATTTCTGATGATTTACTGGCAACTAACTACTCTCGAGGAAGAGTGATCATGGGAGGTAACATGAAGAGATAAAATGCTTGGGTCTCCTAGAACATGACTAGGAGAGTGGTTTGGACTCAGGTTCTTTCCCCATAGCTAACTCTTCTTCAATTGGAGTTAAATGGGATTACAAAGTGAGCCATAAGATTTAAAGAATTATTGCTCTCTAGAAAAAATTCTACTACATAGACAACAGACTACATCAATGAAAGATAGGTTATTAATGTGTTTGGAGCCAACTGAAAGGGAACAGAACTACTCAAATGAGAGAGATGGCCCCCCAAAAAACTCTGATACTTTATATGACTTTTAGAACTGTCATGGAGTTTTGAAAAGAAGCACAAGAAAAAATCAGATTCATCTTTCCAAAGGATACTTGCATGTTGAGATAACATCAAGGTCTTTAAAAGTTGCGTCTAAACAGAATATGGTGGTGGTTACATCAAGGTGGATAGCATTTGAAATGAGATGAAACAATCATATTTGTGCATTTTTTAATTTAAAGCTCATCTACTTTTCTGATGTACCATACCTGGGTTTCAGAAGAGGTAAAAAATAACTCCAGTGTTCTCAGTATATAAAATAACACAGGGGTTTTATAAATGAGATGAGAGGTGTAAATGCAACAGATTTGGGGTATTATGACATGATTGGCTTTGGATTTTAATATCTAGGTTTCTCAGTAGACAAGTAGCCATGTTGAGAATCCAGCTGATAAAGGATTTTCAAATCTAAGTCCATGTTTGGGTTTGAGAAAATAGCATCTGTCAGGAGATGCCAATTTAAGTTCCCGAACATCCATCTTTTTCTTTCTTATCTTTTATAGTCACTGGCATGACCCTTATTGTATATCACCTTTCCTTTCTTAACTCCCTGATATCCTCACACAACAATCCTTTTTAGAACCATCTCTGTACTATTATTCTATTTCCTATTTAATTTGCAGACATGAAGATTTCTGATGAAAGACAACAGTTGTTCAATGTTAAATCCTAGTTCAACCTGGCATTTAAACTTAACTCTGGCCCTCTTGGTAGGCAGGTGTTTTATGTGACCCATGCCCTTTCAATTTTTCATCGTGAATTATTTTGGAGAGAGGGGCTCACCTTTCTTCCCAAGGCAGTCTGAATTACATTTATATTCCTTCTTTTGTAGTATGACAACTATACAGCAACTCACCTGGTTTTATTGTTTGGTATAGAGTCTTGCCAACTTTTTCTCCTGGAATGGGCTTAAACTACCAGATCTGCCTTCTAACTATCTGAGATTATACTCATGAGGTACCATGCTTGGCTGTGTTGTACATTTTATGTTTAAACCATTGGAAAACACAAATCCATCCAGAAAATGGAAGAAAAGTATTGCACTTAAAATGTAGTTAGGAAAAATATGGCAGTCAATGTAATGGTCCATAAATCTTACCTGAGAAATAACTGGAAACTTTGCCACTCCCCCCAAAAAAATACTTGTCAACATATTCAGTTTCAGACACTGAGTGAGGTAAGGTTTCACTCCTTTGTATTGGTGGGTTTTTTCCTCCTTAGTAAAAAATGCTAACTGGCCTATGGTGACTCACAACTGTAATCCTAGCTACTTAGGAGGTTCCAAGTCATCCCATACAGAAAAGTCTCCATGAGACTACTACCTCCAATAAAACACTCAAAAAAGCTGGAAGTGGTACTGTGGCTCAAGTGGTAGAGCACTA
Organism: Dipodomys merriami; assembly: GCF_024711535.1. Classification (NCBI taxonomy): domain Eukaryota; kingdom Metazoa; phylum Chordata; class Mammalia; order Rodentia; family Heteromyidae; genus Dipodomys; species Dipodomys merriami. The sequence goes on along the minus strand of NW_027203760.1, from coordinate 1,369,106 downwards.
GCCTTGAGTAAAAAGAGTATTAGGGACAGTGCTCAGGTCAGGTCCTGAATTCAAGACTCAGGACGGGCTAAAAAATAAAATATAAACAAACAAATTAAAAAAATTGCTGTTCAGAAAAATCCTCATTCCTGTTGGTAGCATGGCTCAAAGGGTAGAGCTCCTGATTCTCAAACACCCCTCACCACCCGAAAAAACAAACAAGAACAAACTAACAATAAAAAAGTAAGAAAATCTCATTTGGGACACATGAAGAAGGATGTTTGCTGTTTTAGGTAGGAAATTTACCTTCTGTGAGTACACAGTGAATGTCAGAAGTACAATCCTTTCATCAATACAATTTATGTTTCTAAGTATTAGGTCATTTGGAGCAGTGTCATCCAACTTGTCTTAACTGTGAAATCTATCACTTAGAGTTCTGGATTTACACTTACAAGTAGGAAATGATCCCAGGGCCATTATAATAACTGTTCAGTTATACTCGATTCTCTGTTATCCATTAATTCTGTTATCTCCTTAATTCTAGGAGACTAAAGACACTGAAAGCAAAACTTTCACATATAGTCTGCAATATCAAAGACATCAATGGCAATGTGAAGAAAAGTCTAGAAACAAATAATATGAGTTATTTCTACAGAGTGTGAAGAAAAGTGTAGAAACAAATAAAATTATGAGTTATTTGCACACGAAGGCAAACTTGAAAATCTCTGTAATTTCAGATGTTCATAAAATTTAACAATGTACGTATCCATTTTATAAAGTAAAATTAATTTAACAAACTAATATGCAATCTCAATTATGACAATGTTTAGTAAATTTTCAAAGGCAAATATTTTTAATTAATTTGAAATGCATCAGTAGATTAATTTCTTCATAATAATAAAAAAACAAAAGCATAAATTTTCAAGCCATGACTCAAACCCAGATTTTCTGACTTCTAAGAGGTCCATTAAATTTACAGTTTAGTGATAGTTAATACTATCACTATAATTTACTTATGAAAGCATTTTGATTATGTTTAAATAATTATTGATAGAGTCAATTGAAATACATGCTAAGCTTAGTAACTATAATGTGATCTAAGGACCAAAATACAAACTTTTGAGATAGATTATCTGATGACATGAGTAAGCTGATTAAATTTTCATTTGCAGCTTTTCTGGAACTTAAAAAAAATAATTAGCAAGTTAAACTTGACACAGGAGTTCATTGAAAATAAATGCATTGATATTATATTAAATAAAGCCTACGATACCTTAAAATATTGTCCATATTAATCATAGTATTTCTAGTACAAGTATGAAACTGTAATGATTTCTGAGCAATACCTAAACACTAGAAACTGTAATCATTAATATTGTTAGCAAAACAGAAAAAAGACTAATGTATTTTTGCCCATTTAAATGTGCTATCTGTTCAATAAATATTCTTGAAAAGGTATCCAGCTCATAGGAGGTAATATATTCATACTTCAGATAAGGTTGCATAAAATCTTAGTATTTTAAATCTTCTTGTTTTATGCAATTAAGCCCTAAATTTATCCTTAGAAAAACCTAGAGGCTGCGTGCATTAAAATTTCAATCTCCTTGAATTTCAACTAAGTCCTTTTTTTTAACCAGAATTAATAAGACGATCTTTAAGACTTCAGCATAAAATATTCAAGTTCCTGAGAAGTGACATTTATTCAGTGTTCATTGATATAAATGCAACCCGACTCTCAGTGTGTTGACTTTCATTTCTATAACAGTTTACAACCATAATCTCTGCAGTTGTAAGTTTGAAGATCTGCCATAAAATTAAAAAGCAATGTAGACTAGAGCAATCAGAGAGGTAGCAATTAACTTGAAGGCTTATTTTCCATTGCACTTAGCAATTTGTAAAATGATCTATATGGGTTTTTTTGATAAAAATTTTATTTCCAGAATATTTTAGAAAGTATTTAGGAAAATCTCTTTCCTTGTGTTATTTTGTCATCCAATTTGAATTTTGGCATTCTATCTTCCTGCAGGCGGCCATTGCAGGACACTACCTCTACTTTCCTCTATATTGAAGGTCAGTGGTATCTCAACTACACTATTCAAAGTCAGTTTACAGGAAGCATCAACACCTGTTTGTCATCCATACTTATGGGACTTCAGTGTAGCAGATCTGGATTGATTTATCCCCACTAGGGGCAATGATGTATTTGTTAGCTATATTTATATGGCTTTTGTGAAGCAATTATATTTCTTCTGATCCCAAATATCATAAAAGTTTTCAGTCCACTTGAATCATAAATGATAAGAACAGACCCAGAATTTTGTTTATATTTAGCTATGAGTAAAAATTTATTCTACAGAACAATTCATTCATTATTCAACATATATCCTAGAATAGGGGAGAATTCTGTCTGCTTAAGTGACAATGAAATATTTACTAATTGTGATGTCTTTAGATTACATTAAGTACAATAGTTGGGACTATTAATGGTTCCTAATGTACAGAAACTAAGGTTTCTGAAGAAATATATGAGTATTCAATTGTTATGTAATGAGTAGTATTGATACCTGACAGTTTCTCAACTTCCTGTTATATACTGTGAGTAGAAGAGTTATATGAGATATAAGATTTATATTATATGCTATGAGTAAAAGAATTGGTGAGTTCACAGACTCCTCACAAGCACAGAATAATGGTGCTAATAATGCAAATTTCATTGTACCAAAGTAAAGATTAAGTGAAATTACAACAGTACAGCATGGCCTGGCAACAAACAAATACTGAATTATAATATCCATCATTTAAAAATTCTTATCTTTGAGAATAATATCCATCAGAGAAATAATACTTCCTTAATCAAAATATAAAAATTGACTTTTGTTTTAAAACATGTAATTTCCAAACTGTCATATGAAACAAAAATGAAAACTTTTTGAAGAAAAAAATTCATAGTCATTAAACTTGGAGAAAGTCTGTTTTTAAGTCAGAATTATTCAGCAGAGATATTGACATTCCCAACTGTGTTTTAAGAATAACCTAAAAAGCTATTAAAAATAAGGAAGTACACAAATTGTTTATGTCTTAACAGGTGAAACAAATTTCACATCTTAAGTTATTTCTGAAGCTACAATTTTATAATTATAAAGATAATTCAAACAACTTTTTAAGTATATTTCTAATATACTTTGAAATGAAGACCTAAGTAAACAAAAACCAACAGATTTTCCATCTTTAATACTGGATTTTTATAATTAAAATGTATAAGTTATTTAAATAGCAAAGTGTTTGAATTAAGTTTAACATGAAGCATTTGTGATTATTTCACCCAAAATGATAGTATTTTTTCTTGTGCTTAAGAAATAGTGTGAGTCAGGGGTAACGTGATGCAAGGCCCTGTGTTCAGCCTCCAGGGCTTAAAAAATATTAAAAAGTAAATGTACAATGTAATAGAATTAGAAAATTATCATAAATAAATTGAAATTAGGTTTTCAAATGTAATTGATAAATTTTAGGGAAAATTCCTTATACCAGATTGTGAAATGGATATGTACATTTCAGTACTCTGTAATTCTCAGATTTTTCTTTCAGAAACTTGAAACAGAAGTGCTTTTGTGTAAATATCTCATGTTGAAATCAATGCATTCAGGGGCATTTGGGGACTTGAGATTTTTACACTTGAGAGCTTGGGGCTGGGAAGGTGGCTCAGAGGTAGAGCGCTTGCCTTTCATGCCTGAGGCCCTGGGTTCGATTCCTCAGCACCACTTAAACAAAAAGAAAAAAGCCAGAATTGGTGCTGTGGCTCAAGTGGTGGAGTACTAGCCTTGAGTTGAAGATTTGAGGGACAGTGCTCAGGCCCAGAGTTCAGGCTCAAGATTGGACCCAAAATAAATAAATAAAAATAAAAAAATAAACCAAGAGTTTCCCTAAAACAAACCACACAGCCACTAGGAAGTATAACAGGGCATAAAGGTTTTTGTTTTTCCCTTGGTTGAAGAGTGATACACAGCTACTCTGACAGAAACTCATTCATCCCTCAACAATCATCTAGAGAGTATATAACCATTGTTTTCCTCATTCAAAGTATTCTCCACAGACAAGGAATCTAATATCAAACTTTTATTAAAGGCAACTGTTTTAATATGAAAGACAATATGATTTCATTGACAGAAAAAAATCTTAAATGTTCATAGGAGCAGTATAAATACATTATAATCTGCAAGTTTCTCATTTCTTTTCCATATATTCCCTCATTTAAGCCTTTCCCCAATGGGAGATGAGAAGATAGAATATTACCATTTTGTTTCCAAACATATCCAAATCATGTATTGATATAAGCTTATCTTTCGCTTGTTAAATCTCACTGTAGTTTTTCTTTATTTCCTCTCACAAATATTGAAATTATCCACAATGCTTGAAAGATTTTTATTTATAACAACAATACCTATTTAATTATTACCACTTGGCAATCCCACATCTATAAATGAGCTACAGCTTGAAGTAATAGAAAAAATTGGAGACCCATGCAAAAAAACGAACAAACAAACCCCCCAAAACGTAGTATTAAAAATATACACAAAGCCAGGGCTAACCAATATAGTGAAACAGTGTTTTCCTACTGTGGAAAAATACCAAACTTTCCCTTCCTTTCTTTGAATTATTTTTTTTTTTTGGGGGGGGGAGGGTCCGGTCGTGGGGCCTGAACTCTGGGCCTGGGTGCTGTCCCTCAGTGCTTCAGCTCAAGGCTAGCACTCTACCACTTGAGCCACAGTGTTACTTTCGGCTTTTTTTTTTCTGCTTATGTGGTGCTGAGGAATCGAACCCAGGGCCTCACACATGCAAGGCAAGCGCTCTACCACTGAGCCATCTTCCCAGCCCCATTTTCTTTTTGCGGGTCATTTATATAGACAAAGATTTATTGGTTTTATTCAGAAAAGGAGGGTATAGATCACAACTCAAACAGTTGTAGGAAATAAATGTAGTGCCATAGTTATGAGAGATTGGCACAGTGGGGAATTAGAGTCCCGTGAGGACGTTCTTAAGAGAGAATGCATCTCCTTAAAAAATCTCTTAATTTAATACAAATATGACATTTTTTGAACAGTTGCTGTATTCTAAATAACTCCACAATCTTTTAAATTTCATAGGAGACTAGCTATCACCCAAAACAAAAAGTAGTCTTATGAAAATTACTTTTTTTGGGGGGGAGGAGAGAATCCTGGGCTTCAACTCTGGGCCTGGACACTGTCCCACAGCATTTCAGCTCAAGGCTAGTGCTCTTCCACTTGAGCCACAGTACCAATTCTGGTTTTCTGGTTTTTTAGCTAGGATTACAGGTGTAAGCCATCAGTGTCCAGCCAACCATTACTTTTAAAAATCAAAGTTGTTTTGTTTTTCTTTGTTTTCTGGATGCTAATAGCTCTCACCTCCAATTCTAGCTCAAGAAGATCAGTTTTCAAAGTCAGTCCAGGAAGACAAATATGTAAAATACTTATGTCCAATTAGTTAGCAATAAACCAAAACTGGATGTATGGCTCAGATGTTACAGTACCATCCTTGGTTGGAGAAAAAAAAACTGCAGTCATGAGGCCCTGGGTTGAATCCTAAATGTCAGCACACACACACACACACACACACACACACACACACACACACACACACACACACACACACACACACACACACACACACACACAATAAATTCAATAGTTTTTACTAGAGTAAAATTTCCAAAACATGAATCACTACAGTACGAAAAAACTTGAACAATAAGTGATACCAACAAAAATAGAACAAACATCTACATGATCAATAGAAAATAATAAAATATGAATAAAATCAAATAGAAAAGCAGGAAATTTCATGGTTTCTCAGAATAAAAACATTTCTTTATTTAAGCACACACATTCAGAGAGAAACGTAGTTATATAGAAAGGCATTTATTATAAGGAATTAGCTCAGGTATCTGAGCTGAAGACCTGTAATTAGAGAACTGGAGATATGAGGCCTGATAGCATTGTTACAATCTAGGTGTAAAGAATTGAGTACAAGGCGAGTTGAAAGTATAAGGTCTAGCTCATATTGTAGTCTAAAGTCAGAAGAATATGTTTTATTTCAAAGATATTCAGAATGAGTGATTATTAATATATATACACACATATTTGTATATAAATTTTATTTAATTTTTATTTTTTTGTGGTAGTGGGTTGGAACTCGGGGTCTTATGCTTTCTTACTTCTTTTGCTGGCAATCTAATTGAACAGTGCCTCTAGCCCAGCTTTTGCTTTGGATATGCACACTTGTAAACTTCCCTGCACCATCTGGCTTCAAACTTCAATTCTCATTATCTCAATACTCTGAAATTATATTCACATTATATACTCAATGTTAACAGGATTATGGATTATGTGAGCTACAGGGTGCCTAGCACAGTGTGTTCTCTCAGTCTGTCAAAGCTTTTAACAAAATAAGTGCCCATGTATTCTTCTTCTCTCAGTTGATTCATATCAATGTAAATTTCCTCTAGAAACAAACTCACACAAATACTCAAATTAATATCACACCAAATATGAAAACACCCAATGTTAAAATCAAGTTTCCACATAAAACTATTGCATGATATTTAATGCAATTAAAGAAGCAAAATGAGCACTGATAATGGGAAAAAATGAGGCTTTCTCTCACCTTTATGCAAGTGTTGTGTATACAAATGAATAAAAAATGTATCCAATATAAGTACACAAAATGGATAATATATGTGATATTACACAAAAGCAGTCATGTTTATGACATCTGCATGAAAGAAGATGAATGGAAATGTTTCAAGATTGTTAAGAGGCAATCCCTTGTTTTTTATTAGGATTTCATTTAAAATACACTTAAGGAAATCATGTTGCTAGGAGAAATGAAATTTACAAACTTAGAGAACTGATATTAAGTTTGTATTCATAGGAACCATTGAATTTCAAACAGTAGGAAGGCAAAGCATTATAAATTAATCCAAAGGAATTAAAATCAATGTGTCTAACAGTGAGGAGATCTTTTTTTTGGGGGGGGGGTGGGTCCGGTGGGGGAGGAACATACAAAGTAACAAAGAAATAACATATAAATATGTTAGAAAAAATAGCAAGAAAGAAAAAAAAACATTTGAATCCTTAACTTAGGGTACATTTCCCTAACATCAAATTGTTTGACCTTTTCTGTTTGACTCAAGACATACACTGTTTATTTCAAATAAGGGAAACCATGGGATCTATGTTCTTTGGGCCTGGCTTACTTCACTTAATATAATTTTTTCCAAAGCTTTCCATTTCCTAACAAATGGGGCAATGTCATTCTTTCTGACGGAAGCATAGAATTCCATTGTGTATATATACCACATTTTCTTGATCCATTCATCTACTGAGGGGCATTTGGGTTGGTTCTATATCTTAGCTATGGTAAATAATGGTCTAATAGCATAGTTGTGCTGGTAGCTTTAGTACGGTCTTGTTTGTGATCATTTGGGTAAATGCCCAAAAGTAGGATTGCTGGGTCACATGGGAGCTCTATGTGGAGACTTTTGAGGAACTTCCATGCTACTTTCCAAAGTGGTTAAATGAGTTGACACTCCCATCAACAATGCAGTAAGGTTCCCTTCTGTCCACATCCTCTTCAGCATCTGTTGTTATTAGAGTTCTTACAAAATATTTGTAATAGAAACAAAGAGTACCAAATTGTGTGTGTGTGTGTGTGTGTGTGTGTGTGTGTGTGTGTGTGTGTGTGTGTGTGTGCGTGTGTGTGTGAGTGAGTGTATGCACACACTGGTTCTAGGGCTTGAACTCAATGTCTAGACACTCTCCCTGAGCTTTTTTGTTCAAGAGTAGAGTTCCATTATGTGACCCACAGCTCCAGTTCTTGCTTTTTAATGGTTAATTGGAGGTAAGGGTCTCAGGAACTTTCTTGCTGTAATTTGCTTTGAACCTGAACCCTCAAATCTCAATATCCTAAATAGCTGGGATGACAGGTGTGATCTAACTGCACCAAGCTTGACATAGGTATTTTAAATAGAATGTCACTTACCTACACATTTAGAGAAGGCAGAAGCAGTTAAAAAATAATCTCACATGTACATACTTCATCATCATTTTATATCCTGAAGAAACAAAGCAAAACAAAAAAGTCATTTTCTAAAGGAATATTTTCTACCACTGTAATCAAATCGGTTTGCTTTTTGTTCTGCTTAAACAAATATAACAATATCATATTTAAATATTTCCATGAAACATTAATATGCCTAATGGTGTAAAGGCTACTTCTCAAGGACAAAGTTTAATTACCTATTCTCATTCTTAGCACATGTTTCAAAACCTCTGTGGTGTAAGTGATGAATTCAGAACAAAGTTGTCCACAGGAACTTTCAGAAAATGAAAGAAGAAAGGAGAAGATGAATGAACTGTGGCCGAAACTCTAGATTCTGCACTATACGTGAAATACAAGAACAGAGTTGAGCACATCAGTGGCATGATGCTGGCAAAGGAAAGATCACATTCAGAACCATGAAACAGACTTCTAAGGAAAAAAAATGAGTGATGAAGGCAGGCAGAAACACTGAAATGTTGTTTTAAGACTTTGACAACTTGTGTTTTGAAGAAAAGTTACATACAGACACACATACATGGTTATGCGTACTGTATTCTGATAGAATTATCTATCTATCTATCTATCTATCTATCTATCTATCTATCTATCTATCTATCTATCTATCTATCTATCTATCTATCTATCTATCTATCTATCTATCTATCTATCTTTTATTGAATATATTTAATATTTTGAAAGACAAGACTATTAACACATCTAAAGAGAAATATGACATTTGGCCTTGCTACAGCAATGCTTATGTAAATGGAGGAAAGATTTTGGACTTAAATTGTTTGAGAAAGAAGACAATGGTGTCTCATTCTTGACATCTGAATTAACATACACTTAAGAGAATGGAGGTAAAGAATGTCAAAAAGGTCCTGACTGGATGGTTGGTAGCAATTGGAGTGGGGAAGGGTAATAGGAGAGGGTAGAGAAGGGTGACTATGGTTAGAATATTTTAAGTACTTGTGTGAAATGGAAAAATAAAGAAGTAAGTTTGGGAAGGGGGAGAAGCACAGAAAGACATTGATGCTTGTGATGTGTCAGATCAAGGTATATAATCTACATATTTGCTCTAGTCAAAAGGAAACCGCTTCTATAACTAATTGATACTAACAAAAATTGGGAACAGAAAACATCTCAATTAGCTAATGTCGGCATGCCAATGATAGTGGTTTTATTGTAATCACTAGTGAATTGGTACAAGACTAAAGATCTGCCAAGTTATTTAAAAAAGAGTTGTACAAATGCACTGTGGTTAAAGTATAGTCAATTATTTTTTGGCCAGTTCTGGGCTTGATCTCAGCTTGGCACTGTCCTTGAGCTTCTTTTGTTCATTTAAACCACAGCACCACTACTGGCTTTTTCTGTTTATGTAGTATTGAGGAATCAAACCCAGGGCTTCATGCATACTAGGGAATTCCTCTCCACTATGCCACATTCCCAGCACTTATGAACTTCTTTTTTTTTTGTTTTTTTTAATATATTTTTTATTGTGAAAATACTATACAGAGGGGTTACAATTACATGGGCAAGATAATGAGTACATTTCTTATCAAGCATTGTAGCCTCCTTCTTTTATAAAACATTTTCACCACACATTCTGACAGTTTTATCTGACCTTGATGCTACATGTGAAGGTAGCGTGGTAAATCATTTGATTGGGATGAAGATTCATGTGCAAAAAGTAAATGAGCTATATTAGCAAGTTGAGGGATAAAATTTAAAGAGGTAACTATGATAAATATAGTTGTGCTGGTAGCTCTAGTGTGGTCTTGCTTGTAAACATTTGGGTAAATGTCCAAATTATGTGTCATAGGGGAGCTCTATGTGGAGTCTTTTGAGGAACCTCCATACTGCTTTCCAAGTGATTGAACAAGTTTACAGATCCACAACTATGCAGTAAGATTCCTGTCTGTCCACATCCCCTCCAGCACCTGTTGTTATTGAGTTATTTCTTATAGCCATTCTAACTGGGGTGAGGTGCTATTTCAATGTTGTTTTTATTTGCATTTCTTTTATGGCTAGAGAGGTTCAGCATTTCTTCATGTGTCTGTTGGTCGTCTTTCTTTCTTCTTCAGAGAAGTTTCTCTTTAAGTCCTTTAGCTCACTTATTTATTGGGCAGTTGTTCCTTTGAAGATTTGTTGTTGGGGGATTTAATTTTTTGAGTTCTAGATTTATTTTAGATACGAGACCCTTTTCCGTTGTATGCTTAGTGAAGATCTCCCAATCCATGGGCTTTCTATTGATCTTGCTAGCTATGTCCTTTAACATGCAGAACCTCTGCAATTTTATGCAATCCCATTTGTCCAACCTGTCTTTGATTGGTTGTGTTTCTGGGTCTCTATTAAGAAAATTTCGGTCTGTGCCAAGGAGTCCTAGGGTTTCTCCTATTCCATCCTGTAATGCTTTCAGAGTGTCTGGTTTGACTTCGAGGTCTTTGATCTACTTGGAGTTGATTCTGTTGGAGAGTGATATATAATGATCTAGCTTTAGTATTCTACAAGAAGTTAACCACCAGCACAACTATATTTATTGCAACATTATTTACCATAGCTAAGATATGGAACCAACCCAGATGCCCCTCAGTATATGAATGGATCAAAAAAATGTGGTATTTATATACAATGGAATTCTATGCCTCCATCAGAAAGAATGAATTTGCCCCATTTGTTAGGAAATGGAAAGGCTTGGAAAAAATTATATTAAGTGAAGTAAGCCAGGCCCAAAGAACATAGATCCCATGGTTTCCCTTATTTGCAATAACCAGTGTATATCTTGAGTCAAGCAGAAAAGTTCAGATAAGTTGATGTTAGGGAAGTGAACCCCATGATAAGTATTCAAATGTTTTTTTTTTATGAAATTGTTTCTAACATATTTATAAGATGATTTCTTTGTAGTTTTGCATGCCTTTTCCCCATGGTATAACCCCTGCTTTCACTGTGTTTGATGTTGGTAATAATTTGTGGAGGGGAAGGAAACAATAAATTGTTTAACTAGGGATAAAGGTGGACCCATTGCAACAATGAGATATACAATTTGTTATGTTGAAAAACGAACTTTACAACTTTGGTGGGGAGGGGGAGGATGGTGTGTGGGTTTATGGGAAGGGGTGGAAGGGGAAACAAAGGAGGAGGCAACAATGCTTGATAAGAAATGTACTCGTTATCTTGTCCATGTAACCCCTCTGTACAGTATTTTCACAATGAAAAAAAATAATTAAAGTAAAAAAAAATAAAAAGTGTTACCTACAAAGCCAAACAATGTGATTCACTCATTAACATTCCATATATTAAAACACAACACTGCACATTTGCATATATAAATGCAATTGAGTGAGACTGAATTTTTGACATTAGTAATGTATTTATTACAAATAATAAAATTATGCTAGCAGATAATATGGACTGGTAACTTCTATTTTTTTTTCAACTTGAATAGATAGATTTTCAGTATATACGTTTTATATAGCCTTCACATCTATAGGACCAAATGAAAAGAAAGTCACCATCTTATGCTTAGGTTGAGTTGTTGATAGAAAATAATCTGATTTCTTCACAGTGATAGTGACAAATGGATATCTGTTTTGAAAATTAGTTTACATGAGAAAGCAGAGTTGATTTTTCACAGACTATAATACCAGCCAAATTCAAAAGTGCTGACAATAAAAATGTTTAAAAGATTATGCAAACATTTTCTGTCAACTTCAATAACTTTTCTCCTTTATTTCTTTCTATAATTGTATATTTATTTCTCTTAGGATTTAAAAACAATTCTAACTTCATCTATTTAGATTAGTATTGGAGTATATTTTTATTTGTATTGAAATTGTTTTTAAAGCACTAAAAATAATCAAACATGTTTTTTCTGGTACGCTTAATTTTTTTTGTTGTACTTAAAAATGGTATGTATTCAGAATACCAAAATCTGTGATTTTTTCTGTCTTCTTAATTTTTTATTGTTTGTAATACAATATATTGTTTTATAATCATTTAATTATAATGTTGTCTTTTCATGTTTAATGTAGTTTGAGTGTCCTTGGGGAAATGAAATAAAACATTAACATTGTGTAGTTATGCATCTGTAGTAATGTATCTTGATTTCTGTATTTTGAGTATCAAAGTTTCCATAATAAAATTTTATGCATCCTGTGTGCTTACCCGACACTGTGTTTAGCATTCTTTATCTACACAATACTCAACTCTCATAAACATAGCCATACATACAAGGACTATGCCTGGGAGAAATCAGTATTTTCATCCAAGATTTACAGCTTATGGCCAAGTCAGAATTATTTAAGGATAGACTTGCATACCAGAAATAGAATTCCTTATCATTATGCATGAGGAGGTTTTCCAAAAGGTAAATGCATCATCTATAATTTGATGGGTACTGGCCACACATCACACATACGGTACAGTTATCTGTTGTTTTTATTTTTGGTCTGTCATGAGGCTTGTATTCTGGGCCTGGGCACTGTCCCTGAGCTCTTCAGCTCAAGGCTAATGCTCTACCACTTGAGCCACAGTGCACTTCTGGTTTTCTGGTAGTTAATTGGAAATAAGAGTCTCACAGACATTCCTGTCCAGGGTGGCTTTGAACCGAGATCCTCAGGTCTCAGCCTCCTGAGTAGCTAGGATAATCAGTTTGAGTCACTGAAGCCCACCTTACTTAACCTTCTTAGGTACAAAGGAACAATTTTGCTGCTATATTTATTCTTTGTTCAACTCTAGAGTAAAAAATATAAACAGGATACCTCAATGCAAATCATGGAAAACCTAGAATATGTTCGTGGTGCCACATAACTCTAAAGAAAAAAAATTTAAATAAATAAACACATAGCCAACTTCTCAATTAAAACCCTTTGTAAAACTGAGTTACCTCAATTTTTGTGAGAAAGAAGGACCAAATCAAACAAAATTTTTATTATGAAAATACTGTACAGACGAGTTACAATTACATTTCCTATGAAGCATTGTTGATTCATCCTTTGTTTCCCCATCCTATCCCTTCCCATCTGCAACTCCCTCGTCCCCCCAAACCTCCCCGCCAAGAGTCCCCTCCCATCCCCTCCCAGCCCTGCTCCGACCCTGGCCAAAGTTGTAAAGTTTGTTTTTCAACATAACAACTTGTACATCTCATTGTTGCAATGGGTCCACCTCTATCCCTATTTTAACTATTTGTTTTTTCCCTTCCACTCTACAAATTATACCAACATCAAATACAGTGAAAGTAGGGGTTATACTGAGGGGGAGGGACATACGAAGCAACACAAAAATCATATTATAAATATGTTAGAGACAATCGCATGAAAGAAAAAAAAACATTTGAATTCTTATCTTGGGGTTCATTTCACCTATTATCAACTTACCTAACCTTTTCTGCTTGTCTCAGACATATACTAGTTATTGCAAATATGGGAACCCTTGGGGCCTATGTTTCTTTGGGCCTGGCCTACTTCACTTAATATAATTTTTTCCAAGTCTTTCCATTTCCTAACAAATGGTACAAACAGAAATTTTTATGACTTTCATTTTCAAAATGTAAAATTAAGCTTAATTAAGATTTTAAAAATTCCTATAATCTTTTCTAATGTAGTAATGAAGGTAAGATTTGGGTAATTTAAAGAGAAAATTTGACATACTACAACTAGTCAGTTAAAATAAATGTAACACAGCTACTGAATAAGCTGAGCTACAGAGGATAGTGACTTAACATTGTCCAGGTAGTAAAAGCATGAGAAACATTATCTCCAGTTAACCAACAAAATTTTGGACTGAAGTTATGGCTCAAGGGTTAAAGTATCATGCTTGAGCAAGAAAGCGTAGAATGTGAGGTTCAGAGTTCATTCCAATATTTGTGCAGATATTAAATTAAAAAACTAACTCAGTATTGACAGATTACTAAAGAATAGCACAAACACATTGTTTATAACATAAGACATTTTTGACTATTACTAAAATTTTCAGTGTTTTCAATCTCATTAGTATGTATTAAATAGTCTTTTAGTAAATTATCTAATTATCTAGTGGGACAATTTTTATAATGTGTGGTTATTTTTGAGAAACAACTAAGGACAGAAGTATGTAATTAGAATTTCATAGTCTTGTCTTTAAAATATAGTACACTTATTGAATCTCATTTTGTATACTTCATCATCTCAAGAGAAAAGTAGAATCTGTTGCTCTATTATTAAAACCACTTTTAATATATTTTGTATATCCCATGATTTTTCAGTATTCTCACATTTATTTACTTATTAGGTGTTTTAAATTATGTCCTTTGCTTCAAAGCCTAAGGACACAAGATGGATAAAACCTTTCATTAGATATTTAAATATTTAAATATTAAATAACAATCAAATAGCAACATAATAACCAAACAAAAAAGCTCCCAGCATCAAACCACAGATCTCATTTGTTGAAACAGACTCCTTATCTAGAAGAAAAGAATTTAGTGTGGCTTTTTTGTATTATGTATTATCAATGCCTAAATTGAGTAAAATAAAACTTGAATTTTGCACAAGGACTCTTATGTTTAATAACTTAAAAAGTTGATCAGCTGGCCCCTCATTGGTTTATTCTTTGTCCAACTTGTTAAATAATTCAGGCACTTTATTAACAAAGATGGTTTATAGTTAGAAAAATTTATACAGTTCACCCTGAATTGATATGATGGAAATTTATGAAAACAATAAACACCTTGAAAGAGTGTTGTATATCCATAGTTTGTAACTTATATTAAAACAATTACTTCATCAATGTTACAAAAGAAGCATGTGTTTATTATTACAAATATGAGAGGAAAAAAATCCCAGCATTTTAATAGCATAATCTACTGAAAAGCCATTCAAAATAGGATGGACAATTTTTATGTGAAAAAATAATAACAGCTGGCTGCCAGTAACTCATGCCTGCAATCTTCATTTTCCCTGGAACTGAGAGCTGAGGATCAGGGTTTGAAGCCAGACTGGGGAGAAAAGTTCTTAGTCCTCTTGTCTCCAACTAATTACTCAAAAAAAAAAAAAAACCCAAAAACCCAAATACAAAACCTGGAAGCGAAGCTGTAGTTTAACTGATAGCATGAGAACTTTGAACAAAAATCGTTCAGGGCCAAAGCCAAGACCTTGAGTTCAAGACACAGTACTGACAGGAAAAATTAAAGGAAAACAAACTGCAACAACAACAACAAAAACAGATTTCTCTGAAAGAACTTCCAATTCTCTTAATGATTCTTTAGTAGAACACATTGTGACATCCAACAGATATTCAATAAATGAATTTTGCATTTATTCATAAAGATGTATTTTCCTTTAAGAAGGTGTCACCATTGTGCATGATTGTTTCTCCTGGTAAAATTTGTGTTCTTCATATTGAAGAACACATTTGTGAAAACATAGGAAACATGCTTGGTGACTTATGTTTCCTTAAATTATTTCTGTAAGCTAAACATTTTAATGGTATTTCTGGTAAGAGGAGTTAATATTGAGTGATTTTTGTTCTGATTTTAGCTAGTAAGCATATTAAAAGTCAGCAAACACATTCATTATTTCTGAAAATCTTTGGTTTTGAAAATGAGGGATACAGAGAGAGAGGTAAATTAAACTAATATCTTTCTACTTTATCCAAAATATATAGGATCCAGTGTTACAGTTATATGTTTCTACTCTCTTTCCTGATATTTTACAAAGTAGATTGAAACAAATTTAACGTCTCATTATGACTTTTAAAACTTATTTTAGAGAAACATGATTTTTTGATTTAGATATGGCAAAACTGGTTTACTTGGTGTATAGAAAATATAAAAATTTTTGTGAAGAATAATTGATGGTCTCCTATAAAATCATATTCATTGTCAAGCTCCCAGATAAAAGGCATAAGATCCGTCATAGAATAATGGAAACAAATATTAAATATATTACACTTTTAATAAAGGAGGAATGTAACTTTTCTAGTATTCTTAAAGACAAATGTATTGAAATAGATTTAGTCATTCTGTACACAGATTCCCAATACTCATTAGGCTATAGAATTTCACTCAGTTTAAAACGTAGCATAAAAGTTTTTAAAAGAAAAGAGAAACTTTCTCAAAAAGTAAGATATGGCACACTGACATCTGACATAGAAAACTTATCAGAGATTAAGCTGTATAACTGGCTATTCAGACATCAGAATTTGATGGCAGCTTTCAAACGTCAGAAGTATCATGTTTACAAAGACAGTTATATGGCTGGCAGAGCTGTGAAAGATGTTTCAAAAAATGTCCAGGTTCAAAAGTTATAATTTTCATTATTAATACAATGAAAAATTGTGCATTTTCAAAACTGAGTTTATGAATGGAAGTTGAGATAGATAAAAATTAGACTAAAAGAACTGTACACTAGACTAGGTGAATCAACAGCTGCATGATTACAATAATCTGGCCCCTATTACACAGTATTGTTCAGCCATCAACAAAATCATCTGAATGAAAGGAGAGGTTTTATTTAAAAAACTCAGATGTAGCATATAGGACAACATAGGTGAAATTATTCAAAATATCAAAGAGGTATGTTCTCGGATTTGCTAGTAGGATTTTTTAAAATGTATAACTTAATATAAAAGTTCAAATCTAGCCAGGTGCTGGTGGCTCATACCTATACCTATAACCTGTGTTACTTAGCAGGCTGAGATCTGAGGATTATGGTTTGAAGTCACACCAGATAAGAGAGTCCATGAGACTCTTATCATCAATTAACTATCAAAAAGCCAGAAATGGAGCTATGGCTCAAGTAGTAGAATGCTAGCCTGGAGCAAAAAAGCTCAAGGACAGGGATCAGGCCTTGAGTTCAAGCCTATGTCTAGGACAAATAAATAACTTAAATCTAAGCCGGGTGCCTTAGGCTCATGCCTGTAAACCTAGCTACTCCGGAGGCTGA
Source organism: Dipodomys merriami (assembly GCF_024711535.1). Lineage (NCBI taxonomy): Eukaryota > Metazoa > Chordata > Mammalia > Rodentia > Heteromyidae > Dipodomys > Dipodomys merriami. The sequence goes on along the minus strand of NW_027203760.1, from coordinate 1,352,091 downwards.
GATCTGAGGATCACAGTTCAAAGCAAGCCTGGGCAGGAAAAGCTGTGAAATTCTTACCTCCAATTAACCACAAAAAAAACCAGAAGTGGCCCTGTGGATCAGGTGGTAGATTGCTCGCTTTGAGCTGAATAGATGAGGGACAGTGCCCAGGCCCAGAGTTCAAGCCCCACGACAGGAAAAAAAAAAAAAAAAAGTAGCTGCCAAGTCATGGTGTCTCTCATCTATAATCTTGACTACTAAGGAGGATGAGAACCAAGGATGAGGTTACAAACCAGCTCCAGCAGACAAATCCTCAAGTCTTCAAAATTCTTATCCTCAATAACTAGTGAATAGCTGGATGTGGAAGTTTGGATGAGTGGTAAGGCACCAGCCTTGAGTGGAAAAAAACAAGCAATAGTACAAGGCTTTTATTTCAAACCCTAGTACTAGCACCAAAAAGACATAAATAAGAACTTAGTAGATAGTGGAAGTCACTGGAAGTCTGCTAAGCCATTGACTATAAAGTATTAAAGATAAGCCCTTAGAATATTCTAAAGGGAAAGAACTTAGAATACGGCAGAAACTATATGCTTAGTAAAATAAAAATTAAAAAAAACCCTATACCTTCTGTGTTTTATGAAACAAATGGGGGAGCTAAATACATTTTCTTAAGTAATACATTGGTACATACTGGAATAAAACATTATGCTAAGAATGCTAGTTTAAGACTGCTTTGTTGTCACGTAAATTATTTTAAGTAGTTTTATGAAAAAAACAAACATGTAGATTGTTGCATTTCCAACTGTATCCTTATTTAAACGACTTGTTGGAAAATCACAAATTTTATAACTTAAAAATTGATCAAATAACAAAAAAAAGAAAGACACTGATTAGGAATGATGTACAAATGTAAATGTTTAATAAATAAATGAAATGTTTGAAATTCTTATCCACAAAGGAAATATACATCAAAAAGTCACAAATTCCATCTAACACATAAGAATACTTATCACAACTCAAACAAATAAAAACAAATGCTGGAGAGGTTGAAATAAATCAGGAACTATATATAGTTGTGTGGCATTATAAACTAGTGCAACCCATACGGAGATCAGAATGGAAGTTTAGACAATGCCAAAAAAGGACACATATTTTAATGAGCTTTACAGCAACTTGGATACATATTGAAGAATTATGATTCAACATGAATATCCATATTCATGGGAGGAGTATTCATTGCAATCAAGCTCTGCAGTCAACCTAGGTGCAGAAAGAAGGAATAAAGAAAATGTGATATTCATAGCTATAAACATATAATGGGATATAGGAGAAATGAATGTGTCTACTATTTCTTTTCAAAATATTTTTGGATATACACAATCCTAATTACACTGGGTTTTATGGCATTGAGTTTTGCTTTCGTGAGGAATCTCCATAATGATTTTCAGAGCAGTTAAAAAGGTTAAAGATATCCTATAATAAGTGGATGGGGGACTGAAATTTAAATATATCAGTGAACACATACAGGACAATCATACATAGTTCTAATTTGAAGCAATTTTAAGAAGGCCACAATTAGGGGAAAGACAATGTTAGAAGATTAATAACAAATTTTGTTGAAAAGTTGAATAAAGAGGTATAAAATGAAATTTATCAAAAGCTGTTGAATGATAGAAGATGGATGGAGGTTAGAAAAACAGATTCATCTGCATGGTCAAGTCGACTGAAATATATGCATATTTGGTGTACACTGATGAAACTCATTCCAAAACATAAAATAACCTTAAAATATTTATGAGAAGATAGAACAGGATCTGTCTTGAGTATATGTAATAGCAAGAATTCACTGGAGGATCAGAAATGTGAAGGAGAGAGAATATCACCAAAATAGTTTATTTGATTCTCTGAAGATGCACAATGAATCTGTGTTTGGGAAAGGAGGAAAGAAGATGAAGAAAACATATGAGGTGTTGTCAAGATATACCTTACACATATACAGAGATGGAAAAACAGGATAAATGTTCAACTAATTAGTGCTAATTTAACAAAACATTTTGCTCATTTTAAAAATGAAGCTATAAAAATAATACTTAATATCATCAAATAAATATGCCATGGCAGAAAATGTACATAGACAGATTTTCCCCAAAATTTGTTTTATTTGATAACAAATGGATTAAATTAAAATGTAATTATGTCTGCAGATGTTAACGGTTTCAAATGTCATTGCTAGAACCATCAAAGGAATATAACAGAGAATTAAAGAATAAGAACAATCTCTGCTTTGGATGAAGATACTCAGTAGAAATTTGTGACGAAAGAATGTGCTCCATTTTCCTCATCAATATAGAGGTAGGACACCTACCTTTTGACAGAACACTTGTAGTAAGAGCAATGAAGTTACTAATTTAGGTAGTAATTTGTTACATCTATTCCCTAATTTTATGATGTGACTCCCAAATGATATGAGTGGTCGTAGGAGATTTTCTGAGTTATTTCACCCAGGGTTTCTAATTGCTTCACCTGTCAATGTTTCTTCTGCTACTTTTATTTCTCCTTGTTTCTCAAGTCAAATCCTGTGACCTTTTGATTCATGAGAAAGAGCTGGATAAATGTGAGTATGGCCTGGAGTCTGAACTAACATCCACTACAGCAAAGAGGATCTGGTGAAGGACCTCCACCTGGGCCTCAAAATCAGATATTAATTGACCTCTTTGTAAATGGGGAAACTCACTCCATCAGGCAGAATCTGTCATTCTTTGACTTTCTCTGAAAAGATTTGGTACTAGGGCACAATTCAGAATGAGCTTTCTCTCCACCAGCCACAGCCTTAGCAGGAGGAACAGATTCAAATCTGAAAATGGTCTCAGTTCCCACAGGGCCAGTCAGAAGACAGGAGATCATACTTTCCCGCTCATCAGGGACCTTCTGGTAGGATTAGAGTCTGGACAAAGTCTAAGATGGAGATAAACTGAGACTGGGCGTAAGGGGGACACAAAACTTCCCTTTCTTTGACTATGAGTGAGTTGTTTAGTCAGACATGATGCCTCCTTCATATCAGAAAATACTCTATGTGAATTATGTCACTGTCACTGTGGGAGGTCAGTTTCTTTGAAGGAGAAGGGGTTAAAAGTTGCGACCACCAGTTTGTTCCCTAGGTTGTTGTCTCTCCCACACCTTCCCTTGCAAGGAATACATTAATTCTTTCAGGCATTCAACTACTTGTCCAGATCCTAGGCAGGAATACTATAGGTTATTCTTTTGCATCTCTTGCATTTGAGGTAAAATAGACCCAGGCTCAGCTCATGCCAAGAAGTAGATGCAATGTTACAAAAAGCTCAGATTTGTACTGAAGATCAATCATATTGAAAAAAATAACTGAAATTAATAGCCTCCTTCTACACTTGCATCTTTACTAACAGACAACTTCCTGGTTGCTCATCATGTAATTTCTTTCTTTTTTTGGGGGGAGGGTCCGGTCATGGGGCCTGAACTCTGGGCCTGGGTGCTGTCCCTCAGGTCTTCAGCTCAAGACTGTGCTCTACCACTTGAGCCACAAGACCACTTCCAATTTTTTCTTTTTGCTTATGTGGAGCTGAGGAATTGATCCCAGGGCCTCAGGCATGCAAGGCAAGAGCTCTACCACTGGGACACCTTCCCAGCCCCTGTAATTTCAATTCTTTACTAGTAAGAACCATTCTAGGAGGTCTTTCCTGGCCATACTTTTTGAGGTTTAAACTGAACATTGAACTTACTAGAATCTCTAAAGTTTCAGTTTGGGGGTTGTAGATACTGGTGGTTCATACCTACAATCCTACCTAATCAGGAGACTGAGAACTGAGGATGGAAGTTCTAAGCTATCTTGGAAAGAAAGTCTATGAGATGTCTCTCTAGTTACCAAAAAAACCCAGAAGTGGTACTCTGTACCAAAGTGGTAGAGGGGTAACCTTTAACGAAAGAACTGAGAGACAGTACTCAGGCCCTGAGTTCACGCGCTGTGAGCAACAAAAAGTAAGTTTCATTTTTTGACTATGGTTTCCTTTTCAAACACACTATGTACTTTATCTGGAAGTCTTATTTAAGGTTCCTATGTCTCACTCAAGTAGATTTTTTATGGGTGGGGGTGTCCAGTCGTGTGGCCTGAACTTTGGGCCTAGGCGTTGTCCCTCAGCTCTTCAGCTCAAGGCTAGCACTTTACCACTTAAGCCACAGTACCACTTCTGGCTTTTTTCTTTTTGCTTATGTGGTCCTGAGGAATCAAACCCAGGGCCTCATGCATGCAAGTCAAGAGCTCTACCTCTGAGCCACTTTCCCAGCGCCTCAAGTAGATTTTTGTCTGTCAACAATAACCAAGTCTATCAAGTCTACCTAGAGTACAATCAGCAAGTTCACATCAAATAGTATTAAGTGTGGGTGGGTAGGCCTTAGACTAATTCTTACTTTAAAGAAACTATGTTGGCCTTCCTTCCACTTGAACAATTGTGTGGAAAATAGATGCATCTCTGGATTTCTTTGGTTCTTTCCAGAATCTATTTTCTTCAGATTATTTTCCATTGATACAGAAAAGTTCCAAATTGTGGCTACTATTATTAATTGTTTTGCTAATTTTAAGCGTGGGAAAATAGATCAAAGGTATTTCAAACTTCATTTGTGTGAAAAATGTTCATCCATTATCTAAATACAAAAAACATACATTACTAAAGGCACTTTTACTTCAGTAAAAAGAAGAGCATGAGGGTCAGTAGTTCATAATTGTATATGATACTATTTTTAAGAGCAAGACTAAATGCTTGCTTGTACATAGTTGACACTTGCAAATAATTTATTATATAATTATATACGCATACATATACATATATAATTTACATATTGACACACATATATGTATATATACATGTATACATATAGTATATATATATATATAGTATCTGTATGCTAGTACTAGGACTTAAACCAGGGCCTAAGTTCTTTTGCTTTTCTTTTTTGCACAAGGTTGGCATTCTTCCATTTGAGCCACAGCTCCACCTTTAGTTTTTTGGTTCTTAGTTTAGTACCAAGGTCCATTTTACGATGTCTGTCATGAAACTATGATCCTCAGCTTTCAGCCTTCTAAATAGATAGGTTTAAAGGCAAGCACCACTAAAACCAGCCCTATTCCCTTTGAATTAAAAATAAATTTAAAGAACAATAACTTGTAGTGATTTCAAATAAATGTCTTTTCATTTAAACTAAAATAAACTGCTTAATTTTTTTTTCTTTTTCCAACTCACCTACCAAGAAAGAAAAGGAAAAATTCTAAATGAAAAATCCTAAAGAACCTCTGAATCTAACAATTCTCAAGCCTGCTAACCACAGTTTATTTGCTGGGAAATAGAACAGGATGATATTGTCTACAAACAAAGCAGGAGAAAATGCTCATCACTAAAGTTGCTGCAAGTCTGATAAGGATGAGGGCAAGCAACTTTATCCAGGAAGTATCACAAAGTGTTTGCTGTGGTAGGCTGACTCTAGTGGATAAGTGTAGCCTATCTTATAGGATGTTCATAATGATGTGGAGAATAACCAAAGGTGAATATGTGATTAGAGAGGTGTGATTTCCTGAAGATGAATGTTTATATTGTAGTTTGTATACTGTTGAAAATAAGACAGTTAAGATAGGGATGTTTATGTAATTTTTCTGCTTGTAAAACAGTTAGACTAGCAATACCTTTGAAAATTGATAGTAAAGTAAGAGTCCTTACAGTTTCTTTTGCAACATAAAATTTTACACAATAAGTAGTTGTTTATTCTGAATTGGTTTAGAAATGAAATATCATAATATATTGAATACTCAATAATAATGACTTAACAATATGTCAAGGACAGTCACAGTTACTTAGGAGGTGGAGATCTGATTATAGCTGTTTAAAGCTAGGCCAAACAGAAAATAACTGTGAGACAGTTATTAGCCAAGAAAAAAAGTAAGAAGTTTTTCTGGGTTCAAGTTTTAAACTGCTAGCTCTTAGCAAAATGGCTCAAGGACAACACCAGGCCTAGTTCAAACCTCAGTACTGGCACAAAAATAAATTATGCAACTAAAACCTACAAATATATTTATTAAAATAAAGTTGTTATTCCTTGTATCCTTCACAATATAATAATAAACTTATGTTATAATTTATATAATTTATAGCAGTTATAGAATATCAGTAATTATACATATATCATTTATGTTATAATAACATTACATATACTATACACAGATTATAGTAATAACAATAATATCCATTAATTAATACTCGTTTTAGAATAGGGAATAGATATCTTTGGTACAACAAAGTACCTCATCACAAAAAATTCCTTTTGGATTATATATCACTATCAAACTATTCCATGTGTATTCAAGGTACTTAACAGCCTGTGTTCATAAGTACAGTTGTTGTTGACATTGATTTGTTACTCCTTAAACAATTACTTTAATTACTTCCACAAACAGTGGAAGCTGAATGATGTTCATCCAGGTTTCTTTAGAAATTAAACCGATATTTATTTGATACAAAGATCACTTTAAAAGTCATTACCCATACCCTTTTCATTTAAAAATATTTACATTCTGTGGCAATTTTACTGCCATTATAACCATAATGAAGAAGATAATGTGGGTTTATCTGCTCGATAGTTCTTAAAAGGTAATGAATCTGACATTTACATAATATCCTTAGAAATGCCTGGTGGAAAACTGGATTTGAATTATGGGTATGCAACTGGTCAGTCTTAGGTACTTGGGAAATTTCCTTGGCCTTGTTGCCTAGGTCTTTTTTAGTGAAATATTGAATTCCTTTCCTAAATTACAGTACTGTCATGAGCACTAAAACTACTTTATTGAAGGTGCATGCTTCGAATGGTTTCTGCACATTGTGTAGTAGGTCCCAGATAAATATGCTTCTATCACCATGGTCACAGCATCCTTCCTGAAGGCCTTCAGAAATATTTACCAAGTGGAATTCCGGAAAGATGGGGGAGGAGAAAGTGGAGGCTAAACAAGCTCTCACATAAAAAGCAATATTAGAGTTCCAGTGAACAGTCCAATGCCAGAGAATCACACCACGTGTGGCATCACAGGACAGAGAGCTAGGCCAGAGAGGGAAAATCCAGGCAAGGAGACAGATCTGAGCAATTGCCAGCAGCCGCCATACCTGCAAAACAGAGAGTCTGGGACAAAGGAGCCAGACGCGGCGTGCGAGCGAATTCTACTCAACACCAACAAGAACTCACAAGGAGCAGATATCTTCATCCTGCAGTTCACAGACCAGAGATGACCCAGGAACCAAGACTCGGCATGAGTAGAAGCCTAACGTCCTCATTCCTTCTCAGGAGCAGAGAAGGGAAGGCCTCCCATCCCCCATCCAGTACCAGAGATCTCCATCTTGGATACTGACAATGTTCGGTGGAGCTGCTAGCTACAACTCAGGCCGTGGAAGAAAACTAGAGTCATTTAGCAGGTCACAAGAACCTAAACTTACATGCCAGACTCAGCTCCACCCAGGGAAAAGTACCAGCCCCAGGAGTGGCTTTCTTCACTGGGTAATCAGAGCCAGAGGTTGTCCCTCCCTTTAGCAGCCTTGACAATCAGTTGAAATTCAGTAAACATAAACCCTGAGAGTGGCTCCAGGCTGGGCTCTGTGAGTTTCTCACAAACTAGCCCCCAGGAAAAGCTACTGTTTGCTGAAATGCCTCAACTCTACCCAGAACATAGCCTCATCACAGTATCTCCAAACTTGAGGAACAAGCCATCTCCCTCTTTTGTGCAACTCAAAGCAGATCTCCCTCCCATTGAACTAACCTGTGAAGAGGATCACAAAATCCTGGGTAAAGCAGAGCATTTTTCTGCGTGTTCAAACAAACTGACTTAAGAAACCAACCCAACCACAGGACAATCAAATACCATAAGCAGACCAGAGACACCAACAAGAGGCTGGTTATGGACTCAGGATTTTTCCCACCCCTCCCAAAAAAATCAAAGAATATTTTTTCTATTGTTTTTTACCTTTTATAATTTTTTTTTCTAAAACTGTTTTTTTAATTTTTATTTTTTTCCTTTATTGAAAAAAATTGTTTTCTAGTAACTTTTTTTCCTCTTATACTTTTTTATTTTAGGGGTATGTGTCTGTGTGTGCGTTTTTCTTTCTTTTTTTTTTTTTTCGTTGAAAATTTATTTTGTTTTTTGTTTAGTTCTACTGAGCTTCTGTTCTTTCTTTTGTTTCTTTCTTATCCTTTTCACCTTTTCTTCTCTTTCATTCTTCTTTATGTGACCTAATTGTTGTTCTGCACATCCTCAGATAAAACCATAGTCGATTATTAGACCTTATACCACATTGTGTACACACTTAATCCACAAATTTATTACTCAATCAAAACCTTTGAGACTTAAATTCCTTAATAGCAGCACTACCTCTTTATACCTACATAATATTTTCAGTATTGTTATTTTTAAGTTTTTCACATCTCCTTTATATCCCTCCTCTTCTCTCATTATATTCAGGTTCTTCTCTGAATATTTTCTTTTCAGGATGGCATAATATTTGAAATTTTTACTTTTCTGTTTTTTTCTGATCTCTTTTTTCCCTTTCTCTTTCTATTTTTCTCTCTCTCCACTTTCATCTTATCCAACTATTTCCTGCTTTGAGATTAGGACTTAGTTAAGTTAACTCTCCCAGTACCTTCCCACATCACTCTATTCCTATTTTTTACCCACATCTCTCCCTAAACTTAATAATTTCTGACTTACCAAATTCTTCTTTGCAGTTCGTAGCCCATTAATCTATAGCTGTTTGATGTTGAATAGATTTATGTGTTGAACTAGATTGTATCTGCAGACTATTGACTGTGCAAATGCAGATTTTGGTTGATGCTTGCCTTAAGTTCGTATTCTAGCACAAAACTGGTATTAATTTCATCCCAAATGGGCAGAATAGGCTGGAAAAACACAAGAAATATTGCAATTCCGGGTACCTCAACTCCCACTCATGATAATCAGGGGACAGAACAGATAATGAGTAATCCAGAGGAGAGTTCCCAAATAGTTCTGCAAACATTGCTGGCAAACATGATAAATGAAAAGATTGAAAACTTACAAAGGACTCTTAATGAGCATGATAGGGAGAGAGGAGGCAAACACAAGGTCAATGCAGGCAAAGATTGAAAACCTCCAAAGGACACTGTATGAGCATGATAGGGAGAGAGAGGAGGCAATCCAAAGGTTGATACAGGCATTTCAGGAGCGTGAGGAAGCTACTCAAAAACTGATACAAGATTTGCGTGAGCAGCTAGAGAATACTCTAAGAGAAAGGCAGGAATGGCATGAGCCGGCTGAGGACTTGAGAGAACATGATGAGAATACACAAAGATCACTAAGGGCATTCATGGAATATATTAAAAAAGAGCTGAAAGAAGTCAGGGAGACCACAAAGGGAATGCTGAATGGAACCCAACAGAAGGAATGGCAGTCCAAGGAAACCATAACCAATCAACTATTTGATTTGAGAATAAACACTGAACACCAAATTAAGGAAGTAAATTGTTCATACAAGATCTAAACCAAAGCTTCAACAAAGAATTTGAAGCCAACAAAGTTGACAAATTAGAAGGAAAAGAAATGAATAAACAAAGTAAAGAGTCTGTACACCAGGTTAGATCATGCAGAAGATCGAATCTCGGGGATTGAAGACAGCCTAACTATTATAGAGAAAGAACATACAACCATCTAAGAGAAGTGCAAGAAATGTGATAGATCAATCCAACACTTGGAAGACACCATCAGAATGCCTAATCTAAGGATAATGGGTGTAGAGGAGCACCTAGAAACAGAAGTTAATGGTCTAGGAAATTTGTTTAACAGGATACTAGCAGAGAACTTCCCAAACAGGCAAAAAGTTAGGCCTATTCAGATACAAGAAGCTTTCAGAACTCCAAATAGACCAGACCAGAATAGGACATACCACCATCACATTATAATCCACACAGGATAAATTCAGACGAAGGAAAAGATCCTTAAAGCTGTCAAAGAGAAAAGATTCATCACCTATAAAGGGAAACCAATTAGAATCACCTCAGATTTCTCAGCAGAGAAATCAATGCAAGAAGAGCCTGGAATGATGTATGCCATGCCCTAAAAAAGCTATCAACCAAGAATATTGTACCCAGCTAAATTCTCCTTCATAACTGAAGGCCAAATAAAAACCTTCCATAGCAAAGAAAAATTGAAACAATACATCTCCACCAAACCAGCCCTACAAAAGATTCTTAAAGATGTCCTACACATAGAAAACCAACAAGACAACAATAAAGGCCAGGAAACCACATCCAAACTGAGAATCCAATTACCATAGGAAGAACCCAGTTTTCACAATCCGCAAGAAGGTGGATAACATGGGAGGAACTCCCAAATAGCTCTCTGTCCTATCTCTCAACATTATCTCTCCAATTAAGCAACATACAATGTCTAGTTGGACTAAAAAACAAGATCCTTCTATCTGCTGCCTTCAGGATTAACATCTTTCCCATGAAAACAAACACAGTTGCAATTTTAAAGCCTGGAACAAAATCTACCAAGCAAACGACCCTCATAAACAGTTGGGAGTTGCAAACCTAATATCAGATAAAATAGACATCAAATTAAAATTGATGAGAAGAAATAAAGAAGGTCGCTACATACTAATTAATGGATCTCTCTGTCAGGAGGATATTACAATTCTAAATATCTATTCGCCAAACAACGGAGTTCCCAAATTTATCTAAGAAACAATACTTTCCCTCAAATCCCACATAGATCCAAAGACATTAATAGTTGGCGATTTTAACACACCACTCTCCCCACTAGATAGATCAACTCGGCAAAAACTCAACAGAGAAATTGCAGATCTAAGCAGCTGCATAGATCAACTAGATTTAACAGACAGCTATCGAATATTTCACCCAGCAGCATCAGAATACACGTTTTTCTCAGCAGCACATTAAACATTTTCTAAAATAGACCACATTTTAGGCCAGAAAGCAAACTTGTCCAAATTCAGAAACATTGAGGTTATACCTTGCATTCTCTCTGACCACAAGGGAATAAAATTAGGATTCAACACCAAAAGTCACGAAAGAAAATCCGGTAACACATGGAGGCTGAACAACACACTGCTGAATCACGAGTGGGTCATGGAAGAGATTAGAAAGGAAATTCAAATGTTCATTATATTCAACAAAAATGAACACACAAATTACCAGTTCCTCTGGGACACAGCAAAGGCAGTACTCAGAGGCAAGTTTATAGCTCTGAGTTCCTACATCAAAAAATTGGAGAGATCTGAAACCAACAATTGACTGAGATATCTGAACCTTCTTAAAAAAAGAGCAGCAAGATAAACCTCAATCCAGTAGATGGAAAGAAATAATTAACATTTAATCACAATTAAATGAATTAGAATGCCAAAAAAACTATAGAAATAATCAACAAAACAAATAATTTGTTCTTCGAAAAAATTAACAAAATTGACAGACCCTTAGTAAATCTTATCAGAAAAAGAAGAAAACACACCCAAATAAATAAACTCAGAGATGAGCATTGAAACATCACCACAGTAACAAGCAAGATTCAGAACATTATAAGGGCATACTTCTCAAAATTTTCTGCTAATAAGTTTGAGAAATTGGCATAAATGGACCTTTCCCTAGCAAATATTGACATGCCAAAACTAAACCAAGATGAGTTAAACCATCTTAACACGCCCATATCAAGCATTGAAATAGATACAGCAATAAGAGAGCTCCGAGCTAAGAAAAGTCCAGGACCAAATGATTTTACAGCAGAATTCTACAAGGCCTTCAAAACAGAGCTCACACCAATACTCTTCCAAACCTTCAATGAAATTAAAAGAGAAAGTTCACTACCGACTACATTCTATGAAGTCATCAAAACCCTCATCCCAAAACCAGGCAGGGAATCATCAAAAAAGAGAACTATAGACCCATTTCTTTGATGAACATTCATGCAAAACTACTCAACAAAATTTTGGCCAATTCACTTCAACAATTCATCCAAAAAATCATACACCACGATCAACAAGAATTTATTTCAGGGATGCAAAGCTGGTTCAATATATGCAAATCAATTAATATTATTCATCACAAAAACAGTAGCAAGGATAAGAACCATTTGGTTATCTCAATAGATGCAGAAAAAGCATTCGACAAGATCCAACACCCCTTTATGATGGTTTAGAAAATTAGGAATCCATGGAATTTCCTCAATACAATAAAGGCTGTAAATGACAAACCTACAGCCAGCATTATACTTAATGTTGAAAAACCAAAGCCATTTTCTCTTAACTCAGGAACTAGACAAGGATGTCAACTCTCTCCACTTCTATTCAATATAGAATTAGAATGCCTAACTATAGCAATAAGACAAGATGCAGGATCCAAATAGGAAAAGAAGAAATAAAACTCTCCCTTTTTGCAGATGATATGATCTTGTATTTAAAGAATCCCATAGACTCCACTCCCAAATTACTCAACCTGATACAAAACTCTGGCAAAGTAGCAGGGTATAAAATTAACCCCCCAAAATCAATGGCTTTTCTGAATGCCAACAATGAGAAAAGTGTGGCTGAAATTAGGAAAACAACTCCATTTGTAATAGCCAAACAAAAAATCCAATACGTACGAATTAACCAAAGAAGTGAAGGGCCTGTATGATGAAAACTTTAAAAACTTGAAAAAGGAAATCAAAACAGAACTTAGAAAATGGGGAAAACTCTCATGCTCCTGGATTGGAAAGATCAACATTGTGAAAATGGCAATATTTCCAACTCTATCTACAAATTCAATGTTATACCTATCAAAATTCTAACCTCATTCCTCATGGAAATAGAAGAGGCAATCCTAAAATTCATATGGAACAATAAAAGACCCCTAATAGCAAAAACGCTCTTCAATGGAAATAACACTGCTGGAGGAATATCAATACCAAATTACAAACTCTACTAAAAAGCAATATTAATCAAAACTGCTTGGTATTGGCACAAGAACAGACCTCAGGACAATGGAATAGAATTGAAGACACAGAAATGAACCTATATATAGCCATCAAATCTCCAATAAGGGAGCTAAAAATAGAATGGAAGAAAGACAGCTTCTTCAGTAAATACTGCTGGAAAAATTGGTTAACTACATGTAGAAAATAAAGCTAGATCCTTAAATATCACCCTGCACCAGAATCAACTCCAAAATGGATCAAAGACCTCGGAGTCAAAGCAGACACTCTGAAAACGTTACAGGATGGAATAGGAGAAACCCTAGGTCTCCTTGGCTCAGGCCGAAATTTTCTTAATAGAGACCCAGAAACACAACAAATCAAAAAAGGTTGGACAAATGGGATTGCATGAGGTTGCAGAGCTTCTGCATGGCAAAGGACATAGCTAGCAAGATCAATAGAAAGACTATGGATTGGGAGATGATCTGGACTATGGATTGGGAGACGATCTTCACTAGCCATACAATGGCAAGGGTGTAAAATATACTTGGAATTCAAAAAATTAAATCCCCCAACAACAAATCCTCAAAGAAACAGCTGCCCAATAAATAAGTGGGCTAAAGACTTAAAGAGAAATTTCTCTGAATAAGAAAGAAGGATGGCCAATATACACATGACGAAATGCTCAACCTCCCTAGTCATAAATGAAATGCAAATCAAAACAACATTAAGATACCAGTTAGAATGCCCCAAATCAAGGACTCTAATAACAACAGATGCTGGAGGGGATGTGGACAGAAGGGAACCTTACTTCATTGTTGGTGGGAGTGTAAACTTGTTCAACCACTTTGGAAAATAGTATGGAGTTTCCTCAATGACAACACATAGAGCTCCCCTATGACCCAGCAATCCCACTTTTGGGCATTTACCTAAATGTTTACAAAAATACCACACTAAAGCTACAAGCACAACTATGTTTATTGCAGCATTATTTATCATAGCTAAGATATGGAACCAACCCAGATGCCCCTCAGTAGATGAATGGATCATGAAAATGGGGTATATATACGCAATGGAATTCTATGACTCCATCAGAAAGAATGACATCGTCCCATTTGTTAGGAAATGGAAAGGTGTGGAAAAAATTATATTAAGTGAAGTAAGTCAAGCCCAAAGAAAGATAGGTCCCATGGTTTTCCTTATTTGCAATATCTAGTATATGTCTGAGTCAAGGAGAAAAGAACATATAAGGTGATGTTAGGAAAATGAACCCTAAGATATGTATTTAAATGTTTTTTTTTTCTTTCAAGCAGTTGTTTCTAACGCATTTATAAGATTATTACTTTGTTGCTATGTATGTCCCTCCCCCACAGTATAACCCCCGCTTTCAATATATTTGATGTCAGTATAACTTGTGGAGGAGATGGGGAAAAACAAGTCGTTTAAATAAGGGTACAGGTGGACCTGTTGCAACAATGAGAAATACAAGTTGTCCTGTCAAAAGCGAATTTTACAACTTTGGTGTGGGAGGGGAGTTGGCGTGGGCAGGCTGGGAAGGGTTTGGAAGGGGAAACAAAGGAGGAGGCTACAATCCTTGATAAGAAATGTACTCATTATCTTGCCCATGTAATTGTAACCCCTCTGTACAGTATTTTCACAATAAAAAAGATATGAAAAAAAGAAGTATTTACCAAGTGATGTTACCATCTGTGAAAATTTGTCTTTACTAAAATAAAAAGTTCTAGGGTCTGGGAAGGTGGCTCAGTTGTAGACCTCTTGCCTTGCATGCCTGAGGCCCTAGGTTCGATTTCTCAGCACTACATAAGCAAAAAGAAAAAAAGCCGGATGTGGCGCTGTGGCTCGAGTGGTAGAGTGCTAGCCTTGAGCTGAAGAACTGAGGGACAACGCCCAGGCCCAGAGTTCAGGCCGCACGACCGGAACCCCCCCAAAAAGAAAAAGTTCAATTCTTCCCATGAAATAATAAAAACAATGTTGTGGCTGTCCTGTGGCTTTGAGTCTAAAGGAGTTTTGCCTGAATTTAATGTACTATATTAGTGGTACCTGTAGCATTCTTTAGTGCTGCCATTCATGTTTCTAGTCTGTGTTTCATCTGGAATATAATCATAGCAGTTTATAATCTTCATTGCCAGAATAAAAAATACAAGTGTCTTTTCTATGACAAGACAATTTTAGGCATACTTGGCATATTATATGCTTAATAATTGCCTGAAATATATTTCTGATTTCGTTTAGATCCATAAAGGACAGGTAAAACCAGGGAAAGATTATTGCAAAGAATAATAAAAAATACTTTTATGGTGGTCTTAATGGCAAAGTGAAAGGGATATGTAACAACACTGAGGGTTGGTTAATGTTCTATTTTGGCTATTCTCTCTCCCTTCTTTGTAGAAAGGTTCTCACTATGAAATGAGAAATGATCTAGACCTTTCAAGCCTTGTGTCAGTGACAGAAGTGATGGGATTAAGGATATGTGCTGCCAGGACTGCCTTTAAGGAAGTTCACAAAAAAGCAATGCCAACACATATAAAGAAACTTTGTGATGTGTATTCACTACCGCAATTGCCAAAATTAAATTCATATGTCAAAACATCAAATTATTTACATTATATTACATGCAGTTCTGGAATCACTAACACCTCCACAAATCAAATGCAATCTAAAAGCTCTATCTCAAAAACCAACATTTGCAGTATCTGAAATACAAGAAGATACACAATCAACTTAAAGAGTGAGACCTTTTGCACTGGTAATGAGCATTGATACCTGGATTTTAAACCAGGGCTTAAAAAATCAGATGTCACTAAATATGTAATTTAAATTGAAGATTTGACCTTGGTCCCAATATTGGAGGTACAATTCAAAAGCAGCTAAGGTTGCTGCAGTATTGTTGCTGCAGATACAGTGTGACCATCCCTAATAATGGTAACGTACAGAGTACAAACTAAGTCAGTAAAAGGTATAGGACGGATTCTCCACTGAGAAAAATTGCAGGGGTTATTCTCACTGTTGCGTTGAAAAAGCACAGCCCATCTCATTTTACTTTAGGCTCTAGCATATTTCTGATCTGAACACAATTATAACACAGCTGTGGGCAATGAGTGTCGAGCAGTGAGCAGTGTAGGTATTACTCTAATACACATAAAAACCTTAGAGGTATGGGATGACCCCACCCTCCCACTTCATTCTATGTTGTTGGGTTTCATGGAGAAATGTCCATAATTATGCAATTCAGACTAACCTAAGTCTGATTCAGGTAACTGAGATAAACGTTAGGGTCATCCACTCCAGTCATGTGGTTTGTCACCTATGAAATAAATATTATTATTTTACAATGTATATACGTTTGTGAATATTTATGCAATACCACATACCAAATGTACAAAAGGGAAAAGTACCCATCTTTTATATTAGCAGAAGTAAAGATACTCCAGAAATGTACTTCCTTGCTAGTGTATCACAGTATGACTGCTTTGGTGTCTTTCCAGGTGCTCATATAATTTTCTGTATCTTCTTTGGGGAAAAGTGGATCCACAGGCAGAAAATTAGGTCCCTGTCTTCACTTGACTGTTTGTCCTTTCCAGGGCATAGCTGTCAGCCTTCTGAGTGCTATTTGAGATGGTTTTCCCACCTCTTGTCCCGTTCCAGGTCTCATGGCTCAGCTGTAGAATCCTTCACATGTATGGTCACAGATATATTATTTTGAAAAGGATATTTTTTTCTAGGATAGGTTCACTTTATAAACTTAATATTCCCTTTCTCTCCCTCTGCGTCTGTCTCTCTGTCCCTCTTCCTTTCCTCCTCTCTCTCCCTCTCTCTCTTCCTTTCCTTCTCTCTCTCCATCTCTTTCCCTGTCCCTCCCCCTCCTCTGTCTGTCTGTCTCTCTCTCTCTGTAGTAATGAGACTCCAAGCCTCTAACTCTGTGTTCTGTGTGTGTGTGTGTGTGTGAGTGTGTGTGTGTGTGTGTGTGTGTGTGTGTGTGTGTGTGTGTGTGTGTGTGTGTGTGTGTAGTAATGAAATTAGACTCCAAGCCTCAAACTCTTGCTTGTATTTTTTTTCACTCATGACTGAGGCTATACTACTTGAGCCAAGGTTTCACTCTGCCTTTGACTGTACAAGTGAACACAAATGTCTCATGGATTTCTACTGCAGCAAGCTGTGAACTGTGATCTTCCAATCTTAGCCTCCTGTTTATATAGGAATAGGGATGGAATACTGGCATCCAACTCTATTATCAAGTGTTTTTTGTTTTGTTTTGTTTCTTGGTGTTGTTTTTTTTTTTCATTGAAAATCTGTAAGAAAAGGAAATTATTCATAAACAGGAGTCTTCAAATAAAATATGTGCTTTTGAAATATTACCTAAATTATGTTATCCTTCTGCATGACTTTTATTACGTGGGCTGTGCTGTGGCTTTTATTCTCAAGGAGTTTTGCCTAAATTTATTTACTGTATTAGTGGTAGCAGTAGCATTCTTTAGTGCTGCCCTTCATGTTTCTAGTCTGTGTTCCATCTGGAATACAATTGTAACTTCGTTTATAATCTTTGTTACCAGAGTAAAAATACAAGTGTTTTTACAATAACAAGACAATTTTAGGCATACATTGCATATTATATGTAATACTTTCCTGAAATATATTTCTGATTTCTTTTAGAACCATAAAGGACAGCTCAGAACAAGGAAAGAGTATTGTAAGGAATAATAAAAAATACTATAATGGTGGGCTTAATGGCAAAGTGTGAGGAATATGTAATAAAAGTGATGGTAGGTTAATTTGCTCTTTTTGCTATTATCTTCCCCTTCATTGCAGAAAGGTTCTCACTATGAAGTGACAAATGATCTAGACCTTTCAAGCCTTGTCTCAGTGACAGAAGTGAGGGGATTAAGGATATGTGCTGCTAAGACTGCCGTTAAGGAAGTTCACAAAAAAGCAATACCAGCACATATAAGAAACTTTTGTGAGTGATGTGTATTCACTTCCTCCATTGCCAAAATTAAATTCATATGTCAAAACATCAAATTATTTACCTTACATTATATGCAGTTCAACTAAAATCACTAACACCTCCACAAATGAAATGCAAACTAAAAGCTTGATTTCAAAAACCAACATCTAATGCAGTATCTGAAATACAAGAAGATACACAAAAAACATAAAGGAGTGAGAACTTTCACACTGGTAAGAGCAGTGATACCTGGATTTTAAACCAGGGCTTGAAAAGATCTAATGTCACTACATATGTGATTAAATTGCCGAATTGACCTTGGTCTCAACATTGTAGGGAGAATACAAAGGCAGCTAAGGTTGCTGCAGAATTGTTGCTGTAGATACAGTGTGGCCCTCCCTAATATGCTACAGTACAGAGTAGAAGCTAAGTCAGTAAAAGGTATAGAAAAGATTCTCCAGAGAAAAATAGCAGGGGTGATCCTCACTCTTGCATTGAGAATGTACAGCCCATCTCATTTTATTTTAGGGTCTAGCATATTTCTGATCTGAAGACAATTATAATACATCTGTGTGCAATGAGTGTGAGTAGTGAGAAGTGTAGGTGTGTATTACTCTAATACACATAAAAACCTTACAGGTATGGGATGATATGACACTTAAACTTTATTCTATGTTGTTGAGTTTCATGGAGAAATATTGATAATTAGGCAATTCAGACTAATCTAAGTCTGATTCAGGCAACTGATATAAGACTTTAGGGTCATCCACTAGAGTCATGTGGTTTGTGACCTATATTATTTCACAATGTATATATGTTTGTGAAATTTTTTTTAATTTAATTTAATTTTATTTGTGAACATACTGTACAGAGGAGTTACAATTACATGGGCAGGATAATGCGTACATTTCTTACCAAGCATTGCAGCCTCCTCCTTTGTTTACCCTTCACATCCCTTCCCAGCTTCCCCCCTCTTCCCCAATCCCAATCCTTCTCCTTCCCCCTTCTTCCGCCCCCCCCGCACCCACATTGTAAAGCTCGTTTTGGACATGACAACTTGTACTTCTAATTGTTGCAACAGGACAACCTGTATCCTTAAACAACTGGTTTTTCCCCATGTCCTCCACAAGTTATACTGACATCAAATATAGTGAAAGCAGGTGTTATACTGTGGGGGAGGGACATACAAAGCAACAAAAACATAATCTTATAAATGCGTTAGAAACACATGCATGAAAGAAAAAAACATTAAAATACATATCTAAGGGTTCATTTTCCTGACATCACATTATCTGACTTTTTCCGCTTGACTCATACATATACTAGATATTACAAATAAGGGAAAGCAAGGGACCTATGTTTCTTTGGGCCTGGCTAACTTCACTTAATATAATTTTTCCAAGTTTTTCCATTTCCTAACAAATGGGGCAATGTCATTCTTTCTGATGGAGGCGTAGAATTCCATTTTCTTGATCCATTCATCTACTGAGGGGCATCTGGGTTGGTTCCATATCTTAGCTATGGTAAATAATGCTGCAATAAATATAGTTGTGCTGGTAGGTTTAGTGTAGTCTTTTTTGTAAACATTTGGGTAAATGCCCAAAAGTGGGATTGCTGGTCATAGGGGAGTTCTATGTGAAGTCTTTTGAGGAACCTCCATACTGCTTTCCAAAGTGGTTGAACAAGTTTACATTCCCACCAACAATGAAGTAATGTTCCTTTCTCACCACATCCCCTCCAGCATCTTTTGTTGTTAGAGTTATTGATTTTTGCCGTTCTAACTTGAGTGAGGTGATATCTCAATGTTGTTTTGATTTGCATTTCTTTTGTGGCTAGGGATGTTGAACATTTCTTCATGTGTCTATTGGCCATCCTTCTTTCTTCTTCGGAGAAGTTTCTCTTTAAGTCTTTCGCCCACTTATTTATTTGGCAGTTGTTTCTTTGAGAATTTGTTGTTGGGAGGTTTAATTTTTTGAGTTCCAAGTATATTTTAGATATGAGAGCTTTGTCCGTTATATGGCTAGTAAAGATCTTCTCCCAATCCGTGTGCTTTCTATTGATCTTGCTAGCTATGTCATTTGCCCTGCAGAAGCTCTGCAACTTTATGCAATCCCATTTGTCCAACCTTTCTTTGATTTGCTGTTATGATGAAGTTTTTGGAAAAATTAGGAATCCATGGAACATTCCTCAAAATAATAAAGGCTGTATATGACAAACCTACAGCTAGCATTACACTCAATTGTGAAAAACGAAAGACATTTCCTCTTAACTCAGGAACAAGACAAGGATGCCCACTCTCTCTACTTCTCTTCAATCTAGTATTAGAATACCTAGCTACAGCAATAAGACAAGATGCAGACATAAAGGGGATCCAAATACCCCTTACTCTTAGAGTGCAGAAGGGAGCAATAATCAGATCAACCATAACACAGACAACATTATCTCCAAGTATTAATTTT
Source organism: Dipodomys merriami (assembly GCF_024711535.1). Classification (NCBI taxonomy): domain Eukaryota; kingdom Metazoa; phylum Chordata; class Mammalia; order Rodentia; family Heteromyidae; genus Dipodomys; species Dipodomys merriami. The sequence continues at coordinate 1,331,690 of NW_027203760.1, read as the reverse complement.
TTAGTGTCCTAACAGCTCTAACTCAAATAAATTTAAGGCAGAAAATTATGTCCCTGTCTTCACTTGACTGTTTGCCCTTTCCAGGGCATACCTTTCGGCCTTCTGAGTGCTGTTTCAGATGGCTTCTGTATATCTTATCCCTTTCCAGGTTTCATGACTCAACTGTAGAAATCCTCACATTTATGCTTACACATGTATTATTTTGAAAAGGATATTTTTTCTAGAATAGATTCACTTTATAAACTTAATACTCCCTTTCTCTCCCTCTGCCTCTCTCTCTCCCTCTCCCTCTTCCTTTCCATCTCTCTTTTTTCCTCTCCCTCTTCCTTTCCTTCTCTCTTTTATTCTCCCCTCTCTATTCTCTGTAGTAATGAGAGACTCCAAGACTCAATCTCTCTCTCTCTCTCTCTCTCTCTCTTTCTCTCTCTCTCTCTCCCTCTGCCTCTCTCTCCCTCTCCCTCTTCCTTTCCATCTCTCTTTCTTCCTCTTCCTCTCCCTCTTCCTTTCCTTCTCTTTTATTCTCCCCTCTCTATTCTCTGTAGTAATGAGAGACTCCAAATCTCTCTCTCTCTCTCTCTCTCTCTCTCTCTTCTCTCTCTCTCTCTCTCTCTCTCTCTCTCTCTCTCTCTCTCTCTCTCTCTCTCTCTCTCTCTCTCTCTCTCTCTCTCTCTCTCTCTCTCTCTCTCTCTCTCTCTCTCTCTCTCTCTCTCTCTCTCTCTCATAATGAGATTAGATTCCAAGCCTCAAACGCTTGCTTGGTTTTTTCACTTATGACTGAGGCTATACTACTTGAGTCAAAGTTTCACTCTGTCTTTGACTACACAAGTGAACATAAATGTCTCATGGATTGCTATTGGAAAAAGCTGTGAACGGTGATCTTTCAATCTTAGCCTCCTGTTTATATAGGAATATTGATGGGATACTGGCATCTACCTCTATTATCAAGTATTTTTGTTTTGTTTTGCTTCTTGCTGTTGTTTTTGTTCATTCAAAAATCTGTAAGAAAAGCAAATTATTCATAAACATGACTCTTCAAATAAAATATGTATTGTTGAAATATTACCTTAATTATGTTATCTTTCTGGATGACTTTTATTACTAGACATGTACATTATGTAATTTGATTTTTTGAATTCTATTCTTTCACACTGTCGAGTCATATATATAATTTAATTGTCCTTGTCTTGGTTTATAATGTGTTGTTTCACAACAGAGTTTATTAAAGTTTAACTCTGTACTACTGAAGCAAGACCTTTATGATTATTCAATGTTCTGTAAATCATAAGTTCATCTCTTCTTGTGGCATCATGTGTGCACCACAGGTAGTTTCCTGTAATCACTCCACATATTTTCGAAGTCACTGCCAGAAACTTTTCTGAACACATATGAGTTCACTGTTCTGCCAAATATGCAAGGGCATCCTTCGTAATTCTCCTTGGATTTTCATTGTTGTAAGTCCTGTGATGGTCATGTTGATTTTCTCCCCTGTTTCTTTCATCACTGTATCTTAGGAACTACTGATATTTACTGTTTTACTTCACTCCATTCTCCTTGTGCCTTGGCCTGTACCCATCTCACAGAAGAGGGCCAGATATTGGGAATATTTAATTTGCTCTTATTCCAGACATATAACTTTACTTTCTAGCAATACATTCATTGAATTCATTCTGTACATTTTAATGTCTTAATAATGATTACGGTATTTTTGTGGCTTTGCCTGTTATTTGCCTTCATAGAAGAACATAGCTCAGTAACTGTACCCTAGGTAAATGAAGATCACAATCATGCCTCAGTAGATGTTGTTCATTGGATAATGTTTACTTCATGGTCTGCCTGCCTGATTCCTTTACATTAATTTTCAAAATAGACCTTTCTTCTAGAAAATATTTGTGGGCCTTATGAAGATCAATTCCTACGTTAAACAGTCATTAATTTTATTCCAAAATCATTTCATGGTACCCTCAGAGTTTCTTCAGGGTCTGCATAGTAGTGCTTCACATTCTTGGATACAGTATAAGTATTGAGGCATCCAATGATAATTGCTTAAGTCACCATTTGGATGATTGAAAAGAAAACCATACTGCAATCTCACCATATGACAATTTTCTACTTTTCAAGTCTTTTAGATTAAAATGGAGGGGGGAGGTGGGGAAGATTGGGCGGGCGGGGAGAGGATGGGAAGGGATGGGAAGGGGAAACAAAGGAGGAGGCTACAATGCTTGATAAGAAATGTACTCATTATCTCGCCCATGTAATTGTAACCCCTCTGTACAGTATTTTTCAATAAAAAAATTAATGCTGTAAGATTGAACATTCTGTATATTTTATATTTTGCTAAGTATTTAGTTTTAGTTTAGGTTCCAATATAGAAGCATAAAGTTAAAGCATTATTATTTACTTGGTTTTAGTATTTCTAAAATGTTCAGAGGAAAGATTCTATTAATTCACAATTTTAAGACAATAGAATGTCCATTATGACTAAGGGAGACAGTTTATAATTTTTGTGTTCCAAAGCTGGTGCTGGGGAATCAAGTACAGTGCTTCATTTGTCTTAATCTACTGTGTTCTTCTGAGCGTGATGTGAGCTGTGGATTTATTCTCACTCAACTGGAATAAAGAAAAAGTTCACCAGGAAGGAATTACTTGGTTTATTTATCCAGTATTTCTCGCATACATAAAAGTAATTTAATTCTACACTGACAGAAAATAGTATTTTTATGTTGCATTTATTAGTAGTAACCATTTGTTCTTTCCCTTCTCTTCACTGTCAATGTCTTGCCCGTTTCCTATCGTCCCCTCCCAGGAAACTTGACTTGATCCACTGGAAACGCACTTCCCCTCTGCTTCCTCCTTAGAAAGCCCACCCTAAACTAACCTACCCTCTGGTAGCCCTTCTATAAATTCGCAAAGTCCTGACTGCAACCAGACCCCTTCCTGAAAGCCCTGCTCTGCTACAGGGAAATCCCTCTTCCACTCCACCACTTCCTGGAAGCCTGTTCCGCACTACCAGAAACCAGTCCACATCCCTATCTCCTCCCTTTATGTACTGCCATGCTTCACCAAGAATCCCTCCCTTATCCACTGGTTACACCCCCCAACTACCCTAGCCCCTCCCAGTCTTGCCCCTCCCTTATAATTATCCCTCCAAGCCCCAACTTTCCTTCTCACACCCTGCCCACAACCAGCCTTCCCCCTGGAGTCCCTCTCAGTTTCAAAGGAAACCCCGCCTATTACTAGCCTACTTCTAAGTGTCCTAATTTCTCAAAGCCCAGTCCTGAACCTACCTCCTCCCACAAAGCCAACCATGCTACTCCAAAATTTATCCACCTCCCTATACCTGCCCTTGAATCTCTGCCTTGCTAAACCAGAAGTTTCTCGCACAGCTCTCCACCTCCCGGAAAGCTCCTCCTAATCCACCACATGCCTCTCCAGCTCCCACATAAACTCCCTCTATGCCGTGCCTTGCTCCCCTGATAAACCCGCCTTTTGGTCTCCTCTCTCGGATCCACACTCTGCTCTATCAGATGTCCTGCCCATAATTATACTGTACCCATGTCACGGTTCCACTCCTTCCCAAAGCCCCATCTCCAGCTTTCCCCAATGCTTCAAGCCCTACCCGGCTCCTCTAGAAAACACCAATCACCCTATCCCATCTCTCAACACCCATATTGCTCCACCTGAAATCACTGCACCAGTTGGCTTCCTTCTGGCATCCTTGCCAGGATCAACTGGAAATCCCTGTCCCTCCCTCGTCCCTTCTTTGAAAGTTGCCTTGCCCTACTGGAAACCCAACCACAGTAGGCTTGGTACTGCCTTGCAATACCAAAATCCCCACCAAACCGTACTCCCTGTCTCCAATTCGTGGCTGGGTTTACTGAAAACCCCGTCCTAACTAGTCAAGTCCATTGGATTCTCTCTCTGTTCTCACAAAGCCCTGGTCCTAATAAGGTTTGTCAACTGCCACCACATCCTGCTCCACTAGAAACATCACTTCCACCTTATCACATGCCTCAAATCCTGCCATGCTCCACCAGAAACTCCACCCCTTACTAGCCCACTCATTCCTAGAACTGCCCTTCCCTCCCAAAGCCACACCCCTAAAAGCCTCTCACTTATAACCCTACCTTCCTCCACCAGAAACCCTGCCTTCTCTCAGCCTCTTCCCTCAATTCCCTACCCTGCTCTATGGGTAACCCCACCCTGCCAATCCAGTGAAGGCTCACAGTGCACCAGAAACACTCCTCCCTTGTAGCCTTATTCTTCCATTTCAAAGTCCTGTCGTCAAATAACAAGCTCCCCTCTAGCCCCACTTTCTTATACTGAAAACCATGCCACTTGTCAGCCTCCTTCCTAAAACCTGGCCCTGTTCCCCTGGAAACCCCGCCCCTAACAAGTCCAGTCCTTCCTGTCCCCTCCTTGCTGTCTCATAGCCCTACCCATACTGACCTCTACCCTCAAAGCCCCGCCCAGCTCCACCACAGTTCCTTTGTAAATACCAAATTCTCCCTTGAATCTGCAAGGGCTTCACCAGGATCCCCACACCACCTGATCCAGGAAGGTCTCAACTAGTAACTGTTTTATTCCAAATGTGATTTTATTTTGGTCATAGAATTCACACTAAGGATAAGATAACAGTGTTACAAACAGGAAACATAAAAATGTGATAGCAATTAGATGTCTAAGTCTAGTTTGGGGTTCTGGTACCAGGCAGATACGTATTGTGTGAAAATGGGTGAAGGTGATTTCTTATATTGGAAAGTGTTCTTTGAAGTATCAGTAAAGTTTCATAACTGATCATTTTATTTCTAGAAAATTCATGCACCCTGGTGACCATTAACTTCAAAAATATTAGTTATTTTAAATCCTCTGGTTTAGTTGAGGTAAGAGTATTAATATATAAAAATATGACTTTCAAGTGATATCTAATGCATAATTTTGGAGTTGCTTACCAAACTATGTACTGGAGTTTATAGAAACAGAAATTCTCTACTAGAATCATCTTTGAATTTCCTTCTTCCGCTAAAGTGCCCTTTGGAAAAGATTGAAGTGAGATTATACAGGTAAAATTCCAGAAATAAAAAAATTATTTGAGATCATGACAAAATTATGACTGGGGAAGACACACTCCCATAATCTCCAATGTGCTTTTTATTTTCAAACAAAAGGATCTTAAGCATATGTAAGTGCATGCTTTCTGAATACACATAAGAAATGCCCTGTGTATTTATGAAAACAAACCCAAAACAAGGAAAGACAACATAATGAAGCAGAAGGGAATTATGAACTTTGTACATGTGATATAGAATTGGAGAGGTTAAAAAATACACTGAATCAGATAAAAAAATATTTTTGGTCATGATGTCTGGTTATTCAGTAATTGATGTTCCTTGTTAACACATGATTTAATATAGGTTTCAGCAGGGATCTGCCCAGGAAATTGTGTATTTAGGCAATTTCATCATTGCAAGGTCATCAGGATGATGTACTCCCACACACCTTAACACACCTACAACAGCACTAGACATGAAACCATTTTGGCCCAACACTGTATGACAGAACTGAGTTTTACCAAAGTTTTGTATGTGGTATTCTATTGTTTATTTAGGCTTCACACAAAATGTTTCTTCCAAAAGAAATAAATGATGGCTCAAATGGTTTAGTGTCATTATTAACATCTAACACATGCTGAGATTTTTATTTATACCTCTTTTTCTCCCTTCCTCTCTTTCCCTCTCTTCTATCTTCCTCCCTCCCTCCTTTCTTTTCTTTCTCTTTCTTCATTCTTCTTTTTCATTTTCTTCTTTAGAACATGAGTACGAATTTAGATATTTTGTTTGCAAAACAACATTCCTTTTTCGATTTACTTTGCTCATAGGTTATCAATTTTGCTGAGGGCCAAACAGAGTCTAAGTTCCTCACCTCTGTCTGCCGATTGGAGAGATCACAAGTGCATCCCAACATTCCTGGCTTTAGATGTGATGATATTATTACTTTCCTTACTGACAGATTCTGAACTGTGATCATCTCAATGTAAACTCCAATAGCTTGCTCTCAGTATAGATTGCTTAAAAGTGTGATTGAAGGAAATTTGATTTTAATCTCTTTTTTTTGCTAGTCCTTGGCTTGAAATTTGAAACTTTCTGTCCCTAGGATGCTTTGGCTCAGGCACTTGAGCAAAAGTGACATTTCTGTTTTTTTCTGTGATTATTTGGGGACAAGAGACTCACAGACTTTCCTGCTCAGGATGGGTTTGAACCATGTTCCTCAGGTCTCAGCCTTCCAAATAACTAGGATTACAGATGTAAGGCACTCTTGCATGACTACCATTTGAGTTTAATCACTGGCATGAATATTAAAATAGGTTTGTTTGTTGCAATTAAAATATAGGGTAAGTTTGAAAATATAGTTTCACTAATCAGATATTTTGGAGGGTAATTTGTTTCACATTAGAAACATCTCTACCAGACTTATGAAGTTACTTTTGCTGTTTATCATATTGTATGTAATTTTGGAAAATAAACTTTATTTATTGCAAATGGGATAAAACACTTTGAATGGCCTGATATGCTATCACACATTTATTAACACTTTTTGTCAGAAGTCAGAGATCTAGAGCATCACAATATGAACATAGCCCCACCAAAAATGTATGCATAGCAATCTCAACAAGTAAGTGAAGCATGAGGACTCATAACATTAATCTCAGCAAGAATAGAGGCATAAGTAAGAGTAACATGGTCCATGCATTGCCTACATAACAGAGATTGAAAGATAATGTAAAAGTTCAAAAGGCAAGAGGCATACAAATATTAGTTATAAAAATAAATGCATGTAAAATTAAATGCATTTTAAATCATTTAATTATGAATTTGATTTTATATCTGTATTTCTCCATCCTTTATGTGCTCATTAATATGCTTTTCTGCTCTTGATTCCACCCCCACAAATGAATACTCAATTCTGGGTGCTTATTTTGTTGGGCTATGAGTTAGCTTTTCTAAAACAATTACACCTTATAAGTTCTACTAGGACTCTATCATATTTTAGTTTTTACACTTGTGTACACCAAGTGTACACATTTGTATATTTCATATTTATAATAAGATTAACTATATCTTTCTCATTTGAGGGTAAACATGTATCCTTCGTTTCCCTTGGCTTAACTTAATTCACTTAACCTGGTTTTTAAGAGGCTTTACCATTTCTTTAAAATGATGCAATGTCATACTTTCTAATGGATGGGTATAATTCCATTGTGTATATATACCAACTTTTTCTGATTTATAATTCAACTAAATGAAAATGCCTAAACCTCATTTCTTGTATTTAGTGTGATCGATCCCTCAATGATGTAGCATTTAAGTTTGCATAGATTTGTCTTTCTGTGTTTCCATGTGTTTGATGTTATGGTTTTGTTTTTATTCTTTATGGCATTTCTGGCGTTTGCATTCAGGGCCTTGCAGTCTCCGTTAACATTTTTCAGTCAAAGCCTACATTCTATCACTTGAACCTCAACTCTATTGAGGCTTTTTGCTGATTAATTGCAGGTGAAAGCCTTGTGATCATTCGTCCAGGCTGGCTGCACAATTCAATTCTGAATAGCTAGGATTATATGCAAGTGTAAGCAACACATGGGAGATTCTCTATATTTTATGCTTTTGTTGTCAATATGCTGGGAAACAACTTGGCCTTATTTATGTAATATTATGCATGCAATCTTTTCTGTAATAAAAAGAACTTTTGTCTCAGAGGGCCAGGGGGAAGGAAGAAGAGATAGCAGGGGCTGGGGTGGGGGTGGGGAAATGGGAAGGAATGGGAAGGGGAAAAAAAGGAGGAGACAACCATGCTTGATAGGAAATGTACTCATTACCTTGCCCATGTAATTGTAACCCCTCTGTACAGTATTTTCCCAATTAAAAAAAAAAAAAAAGAAACAACTTTTACTCACTCCCTAGCCTGGTTGTTTACATTTTTGTATTATGTCAATATATGAATGACATAGGCTGAAAATTCATATGAACCTTATTTCGAGAGAAGGAATGAACGTTTGCTTGTATTTAGATGACACTTTTTAATATATATGAATATTATTTTGCTCTATATCAAATATATTTATTTATACTCTATATCAGGTATATTATTTATTATATACTTGTGCATATTATTATTAGCATCAAATTTATAATGTATTTAAAATATATATGAATTAATACACCATAATTCAATATATAAATACATAATATAATAAACATATAATAAATATACATAATGTAATATATAATATAAAAAAAGACAAATGTATAATGCATAAATGTTTATTGAATTTCCATATATCAAATTATATATACCATATTTAGATGACAGTTCCTAAAATATTAATTCTATCGATCTATATTTATTTAATTATATCTATCTATATTTATTTAATTATTATTTAGTAGCCTTGGGATTTGAACTTGAGGGCATATCTGCTTTTTTTTAAGGTATTACTGTCCAGAAATATGGAAATATTTGAACACTTTCTGTTTAAATCCATACATAGTAATTCATACATTCACAGGGAGACTTTTAAAATTTCAGAATTTCTTTTATGTTTCTTCAGGGTCTGTTTTGTTTTACCTCTAATTCTTGGATAAGTAGTTAATCCATACATCCAATTGGAAAAGCATATTAAATCAATATTTTAATGATTGAATAGAAGTATAACACCCTGAAATATAACTATATGGAACAGTTCGCTGGAGTATTTTTTTTTAAATCAGAACCTGATGATAAAAGATGAACACTATATATAAATAATTTTATATTTTACTAATTGTTTACCTTCAATAAATGTTCCAATATAGGATGATAAAGTTAAAGTAGTAGTGTTTAAATACTATTTCTAAAGCATTGAAAAATAAGTTAATATTTATATACACTTCCTCTTAATATGTAATTTTTTTTTAACAACATGAGATAGTTTTAAAATTTATAGTTATGCTTTTTTTTTTGTCGGTGGTGGGGCCTGATCTCTGGGTCTGGAGGCTGCCCCTCATCTCTTCAGTTCAAGACTAGTCCTCTACTGCTTGAGCCACAGTGCCACTTTCATCATTTTCTGCTTATATGGTGCTTAGGAATTGAACCCAGGGCTTCATGCGTGCAAGGCAAATACTCTACACTGAGCCACCTTCCAATCCACAGTTTTGCTTATAGAGAGCTCTTGGATCAAATAGAGTGATTCATAAGTCTGTGATTCTGAGCATGACATGAACCAGTGGTGCTATTCATACTCAACAGGAATGAAAAGAAAAGTTCATTCTAAAGGAATTAGCTTAATCCAATTCCTAAATTATTTCAAATGTATGTCGAAAGAAAATGCTACTGCTTTATTATACTTCCCAAGGCTATCTACAAATTCAATGCAATACCTATCAATATTCCAATCTCATTCTTCAAGGAAATAGAACAAGCAATCCAAAAATTTATATGGAACAATTAAAGACCCCCAAAAGCAAACCGATCCTTAACAGAAATAACAATGCTGGAGGAGTATCAATACCAAATTTCAAACTCTACTAAAAAGCCATAGTCATCAAAACAGCGTGGGACTGGCACAAGAACAGACTTCAAGAGCAATGAAATAGAATTGAAAACCCCAGAAATGAACAACAGAACTATAGCCACCTAATCTTCGATAAGGGAGCTATAAAAAATAGAATGGAAAAAGACAGTCTCTTCCGTAAATGGTGCTGCAAAAATTGGTTCATCACTTGTAGAAAACGAAATCTATATCCATATAAATCACCCTGCACCAGAATCATCTCCAAATGGATCAAAGACTTCAGAGACAAAGCAGACACTCTGAAAATATTACAGGATGGAATATGAGAAACCCTAGGTCTCCTTGGCACGGGCCCAGATTTTCTTAAAAGAGACCCAGAACCACAACAAATCAAAGAAAGGTTGGACAAATGGGACTGCATGAAATTTCAGAGCTTCTGGGTGGCAAAGGATATAGCTATCAAGGTCAATAGAAAGCCCACGGATTGGGAGAATATCTTCAGTAGCCATACAATGGACAAAGCTCTCATATCTAAAATATACCTGGAAATCAAAAATTTAAATCCCCCCAACAACAAATCCTCAACGAAACAACTGCCCAATAAATAAGTGGGCTTAAGACTTAAAGAGAATCTTCTCTGAAGAGGAAAGAAGGATGGCCAATAGACATATGAAGAAATGCTCAACCTCCTTAGACATAAAAGGAATGCCAACCAAAACAACATTTAGATATCACCTCACCCCAGTTAGCATAGCTATAATCAAGAAATCTAATAACAACCGATGCTGGAGGGGATGTGGACAGTAGGGAGCATTACTGCATTGTTGGTGTGAGTGTGAATTTGTTCAGCCACTTTAGAAAGTACTATGGAGGTTCCTCAAAAGACTCCACATAGAGCTCCCTTATGACCCAGCAATCCCACTTTTGGGCATATACCCAAATAATCACAAACAAGATCATCCTAAAGCTACCAGCACAAATATGTTTATTGCAGCATTGTTTACCATAGCTAAGATATGGAACCAAACCAAATGCCCCTCAACAGATGTATGTTTCTGGGAAATGTTTTATCCCAAATTTTATATTTGTCAAAGATGTCATACTAATTACAAAGACAAGTAAACAGTATTAGGCAAAGGAATATAAAATATGGTAACAGATATTAGATTTCTTATCCTGGTTTTGGGTTAAGATACTAGCAGATATATGTTGTGTGACAATATGTGAAGTTGCTACCTTACACTGCAAATAATTATTTGCATTATCAGCTTCGTAAGATATTATAAGGTATAGTTATATTTCTAGACAATTTTTGTGTATATGTGAATATTAGCCTTCAAATGATACTTCCCCCCCTTTTTTACTTTTTTCTTTTTGTCAGTCATGGATCTTGAACTCTGGTTGTGGGTGCTCTTCCTGAGTTCTTCAGATCAAGGCTAGTGCTTTACCACTTGAGCCACAGTGCAACTTCTGGTTTTCTGGTGGTTACTTGCAGGTAAGAGTCTCACTGATTTCTTACCAGGATTAGTTTTGATCCACCATCCTCAGATCTCAGTCTCCTGAATACCTAGGATTATAGTTATGAACCACTAGCGACCAGCTAAAATGTGACTTGATTTAAATCCTGTGATTTAGTTGAATGAGGACCATGAATGTGTAGAAGGGTAACTTTCAAGTCATCTCTCTAAATAAATTCCGAGTTCCATTTTCATAATCCTTATTATAGTGACTAATAACAGAAGCTCCCAAAATAACAGAATGATCCTTTATTTTCTCCTACCAATAAGGTACTATTGGAAGAGAATGAGTGAGATGAACAAGTATAAGTCTGAGAATATATACTTGAAAGAATAAAAAAATTCATGACACAGGAAGGCACAACCTGACTTTCATTTTCTAAGGAAAGGAAATTCATAAAAGTATATTTAATGACAGGGCTTTTTCATCTGAAAAACAAAGAAAAACAATATCATAAAAAAGTTGAAAGGGATTAGCAACTACGTTAAGTGTGATATAGCTTTGGAGACTTTAAGAAATGAATTAATTAGCCGGGCACTGGTGGCTCACGCCTGTAATCCTAGCTACTCAGGAGGCTGAGATCTGAGGATTGCAGTTCAAAGCCAGCCCGGGCAGGAAAGGCCGTGAGACTCCTATCTCCAATAAACCACCAGAAAACCAGAAGTGACGCTGTAGATCAAGTGGTAGAGCGCTCGCCTTGAGCTGAAGAGCTGAGGGACAGCGCCCAGGCCCAGAGTTCAAGCCCCACGACAGACAAAAAAAAAAAAAAAGAAATGAATTAATTTAGGTAAAATAAGTCTTTGGGAAAACTATCTGTTTTTTAAATTTATTCATTGCAAATTTTATTTTTGCTTACATGTCACTAAATATACATATGTATATAAACATGTATGTATATATGTATGTACATATATACATATATGTGTATGTATAGGTATGTATATATATATATATAGGTATGTATATACCTATATATAGGTATGTATATATATATATAGGTATATATATATATATATATATATATATATATATATATATATTAGCAGGATCTGTCCAGTGAACTGTATGGTTAGGCAATTTCATCATGGCAAGTTCATCAGAAGGATGGACTTCTACAAACTTCCACACAGCTTCAATACTACTGCACATGCAAACTTAAATGCTCACCATTGTAAACAAGAACTGTGTTTTACTAAAGCTTTGTATATAGTGTGTTATAGTTCCATTTAGGCCTGATACAAAAAGTTCCTGTCCCTAGAGATCAAGGATGGCATTTATTACTACAATAATGTAATGTAAATCTTTACTTTGAACGCATACTCATTATGAGTTGTTCGTTCTTTCCTTTCCTTTTCTTATTTTAAGTTTAGGAAGTTGATTTGCATTTTGATGTTGTGTTTGCGAGACAGGTACTCCACCACTTGAGTCACTCCACCAATCCTTTTTTATTTGAGTTACTTTACTCATAGATTAGCAATTTTTGCACCCTGTCCAATAGATTTTATACTCCTGATTATGTCTGCCATGTAACCTGAATCATGATTGCATTACAATATCCCTAGCTAGTAGGGTGATATGGGTGATACTTTTCTTCCTAGACTGATTCTGAACTGAGATACTCTCAAATTCTACCTTTATTTATTGTTGTGAGCTCCAGTTCTGCCTACTTCAAGAATATATGACAGAAATAAATGATATAGGCCAATTTGAGTTAAGCTCTGGCATAAATGCTAATATCGGTGATTTGACATTAAAATGTAGGGTAAGTTTGAAAGTATAATTGTCCTAGTCAGATATTTTGATTAGTAATTTTTTTTCACATTAAAAACACCTCTTGACCATAATTAAGGACTTACTTTTGTGGTCTGTCAACTTGTATGTCATTTGGGAAAACAAACCATGTCTTGCATGTAGGATAAAGGACTTTGAATGGTTTGATGTACTGGCTCACATCTATAGTCACTGTCAGCAATCAGAAATAAATAGATCACAATTTCAACATATCCTAACAAAAATTTAGGTAGTCTCAATCTCAACAAACAACTAGATCGTGGTGAAAAATGCTATTAATCTCAGCAACACAAGAGGCTAAGTCTATGCCCAGAAAGACTGAAAGACAAAGAAAGAAAGACAGAAAGAGAAATAAAAAAGAAAGAGAGAAAGAAAGAAAAAGAAAGAAAGAAAAGAAAGAAAAAGAAAGAAAAGAAGGAAGGAAGGAAGAAAGAAAGAAAGAAAGAAAGAAAGAAAGAAAGAAAGAAAGAAAGAAAGAAAGAAAGAGAGAAAGAAAGAAAGAAAGAAAGAAAAAGAAAGAAAGAAAGTTACTGAGAATGAATAGTTTGGATTGAGGAGTCACGTGGTAGAGGTAGGATCTGTATTTGGTAATAAGTCTGCCGGCAGCCATTGAGGCCCTCCCTACATCTTGGCTAAGTTTTCACAGTTTATCCGTGTTAGCTAGGTACCTGTCCAGAGGAGAGTCCCAGCCCTGTGGTCACATCCAGATTCAATGTGGCCACACTTTTCCCCCGCCTGGCCACACCTCATCCAGTCCCTGGCCTAGATAAGTCCTGGCAAGAGGTTGGGTCACCCCTTTTTCTTGCCACGTCTCTCCACCATGCATGCGAGGGGCAGCAGTTTGGTAAATAAAATACATTACCTGACTGAATACTGCGTGGAATTCTCTTCATCGGCTCCCCAATGAAACCTATCTAATTAATATACTTGACACTTTGGAGTTTCTAGTTATGAATCCTTGGATATTTTTCCCGTGGATGTTTTTATGACACATATGACTTCAGTATCTACAAAGAATATCTGCTCACTTATCATTTAACAGTATAATTCTTGGAATCTGTAGTTAACCTTAATCTTTAATTAACTTTAAAGTCTATTTTGTTTCTTTCTCTTTTTTTGTATTTGCTTAAAGTCATAGAAGATTTAGTGGGACAATCTGAAAGGATCTCTGGCTTCATATTTTCTCATCACGCTGGGCAATTCAACCTGTGTGTCACCAAGTCCGATGATGGGACTTTCAAATTCTAGAAAGCAGTTGCACGTCATCATGTACCATGACTTCTTGATTTCTCAGATATTTTTAAATGCAATTGTTACTAAGGTGTGTACAGAGAGGTGACCATTTCACAATTCATGTAATGTGTACATTTGTCTTGTAGACAATGCCACCCTTTCCTGAGCTTTCTCCCAATTTCTGTTTTTTGTTATTGTTCATGATTTTTTTTGTTTATGTGCCTGACCTTCAGCTTGAAATCAGGGCTTGGGTGCTGCCCCTGAGTTTTTGTAATGCAGGCTACTCTACCTCTTGAGCCACAGCTCCCTTGATGGTTTTTTGGTTGTTAATTGGAGAGAAGAGTCTTAAAGATTTCCTCATTCCATCTGGCTTTAAACTGTGATCATCAGCCTCCTGAGTAGCTAGGATTATAGGCCTGGGCCCCCAGTGTCCATCTACTAAAATGTTGGTTTCATACTTCCTGTTGTGTCTCAATTTTCTTCAACTCTTGGCACTAACACTACATATTGCCTGGCTCAAATCTGAAGTGGTGGAACATGCTTCTTTTTGAGGAAGGCAAGTATAGGGACACATAAGATAAACAAAATCATTTGGTACATGGCATATAGACATGTACGTTTATTGCCAGTGGACTGTGTCCTGTCTGTCTTTGTTGTTAATTCTGCATGGCCTGTGAATGATGTTATACATATTCAAATGGCCATTGGCAGAAATGAGGTTTCTCATCCTGTTCTTAAAACAAAACCAAAACCAACCAAAAATAGTAATATGAGTCGAGCAATTTCCTCTAATTAGAAAACATTCTGCCCTAGTTAATGAAAAAGTGTCCTTTATTGAATTGCTGCTACTTTTTCTAACTACAAATATAATGAAATCTGTACTAGTCTGTAGAATTGCATACCACAGATGTTATTTTATAAATTTACAATAAATTTAGATATTTCAATGCTTATTTATTTATTTTTATTGGTTGTGGGGCTTGAACTCTTGTGAGGCCTGTGCACTCTCGCTGATACTCTGTGCTCAAGTTAGCACTCTACCACTTGGGCCACAGAGCCACTTCTGTTTTTAGTTGGAGATAAGAGTCTTATGGGGACTTTTCTCCCTGGGCTGGCTATGAACAGCGATCCTCAGATCATAGCCTGGTCAGTAGCTGGGATTACAGGCCTGAGACCCTGGCACCTGGTTTCAAATAGTCATTTTTAAAATGATGAATTGCTTAGTGCCTCTGGCTCACATATGTAATCCTAGCTATAGTTAGAATTATAGGTATGAGAAAAAAACAGTAGGTATGTGTTGTTTATGATGGTTTGTGTTGGCATGTTTTAATATTGTTTATTTCTGGTTCTACAATGCACTTATTTTTATTTTCCCCTAGGTGGGGTTGATAGGTGCTAACCAGTGTTGAACATTCTTTGGTTGAGATGAAACTATGTGGAAGTTCTTGCCTAGAATGGCATGAAATTGAAATCCTCCTGCTCTCAGCCTGCCCATGGACCTGGGATGATAGATGTATTCCATCAAACATAGTCAGGGGTTGAAGACCATTGCAGGTAAAACAACACTGGTCTTGAACTGATGTCCCGAATAGCTAGCTTTACAGGCAAATGCCTTCAAAAATCTTTTTGTATTCTGTTTCACTTTGAAGTAGTGTTTGTACATACTTAGGTAGTAAAATGATAACATACTACCTGTTTAGTATATAGAATAATCAGACCAATATAATTAGCATGTTTATCTCCTAAAACATTGAATCTAATGTACATTGGTAACCTCCTGACTCTGCTAGTTATTTTGGAATATACCATAAACATGAATTCATTGATAATATGTACTAGCGTATTGGAAGTTGATAGAGATAGGGACAACCTTAACTATGTGTATTAAATATATATTACTGCTCTGAAGAACATTATCATATAATCACCATGACAGTACCAGACAATAATTTTCCTGCAAGGTAAAATTTCCATTTCATAATCTGCCATCTTTTATCTCCTTTACATTCTCCTTATAAATATGAATGTTTTTCCTGTTCCTTTTAATGTTTTGAAATTACCATAAGATGGAATTAAAAAGTCATGGTCTACTAAAATTATCTCATTTTGTTTGATTTTGTGATGCTAAATCATTAAGACCAAGGTTTCCTGAAAGTTATGGTAGCAGATTCTATCAATAAATTGTATTCTAATTATATCTTATTATTATATTTTTATATAGGGTTTTACTCTTGCTGTTTTTTTATATAGAGTGTTGTGAAGCTGGACTGAAACTTGCTCTAGTAACAAAGCTTTATCACTCAACTGTCTCTGGTAAAATTGCTTCATTCTGGAGGCTCATAATTATAACTCTAACTAATTAGAAGGCTGAGACCTGAGATTTAATTCAGACAGCCTGCACAGGAAATTTTATGAATATCTCCTCTCCAGTTCACTACAAAAAACTTGAAGAGGAGCAATGGAATTGTGGCACAATTGGTAGAGCACTAGATTCAAGGGCAAGATGCTCTGGATTGTCATATACCCCTTAGTTTAAGCCCTAAAACACACATATACACAGACACACATTCACACATATACACACACACTCCCACACACATTATACACGCACAAAATCTCAGGCAATGTTGTATCTGAAATTCTTATCCAGAGATTGGAAATAGCAAACTGATTTTTGAAGTTTTTTCATTGATTATTTTGAAAAAAGGAGGATAGTTCATGGGACATAGTCAACAAGTCTCTAGTGAGGAATACTTTATAAACCCCTACCTTATAAAAAGAACAGGAGCACAGTTTTTAATCTTTAAATATTACATTCCTTCAACTATAGTATTTTAAATAATCATTGAATTATGAGAAGACAATGCAGGACCTCTTCCCCTTTGCCCTTCTCCTCAGTCATAAAATATCACAAAAGTATCAAAACTAATCTTTTATCTTACAAGAATGTACACCTGTAGAAATGTCTGACTGTATGTGTAATGTTTATTTTTAAATACTTGTTTGATTTTCCCACCTCTAAGTACTTGCCTTTTTTCCAGATGACAGCACACAGGGTCTTCAAGAACAAAAGAAGATTAGGATTGTTAGGTAACAATGTTGTAGGAAGTAGATGTCAAAAATACACGCAAGAAGCACATGGCAGGCTGAGAGTTCCCTGAGAGCAAAATGATTTGTGCAGGATGAGAGGCAGAGTGACAAATAATGCCTGGACCTGACCTAGGAAAGTCTCCTTGAGCTGAAACCATGCCAGTACCTAGGCCTAACTGAGGTTGTTGGGATTTGACAATGTCCACATGTGTATATGGTGATGTGGGAAGGGAGATTTCAGTCTCCAATTTGTCTTTGGGATGGTCTTATGTAAGCAAGCAGCTTAGATCATTGGGCCCTGAGAGATGATACTACCTCCCTCACAATGGAATAGAATATGGATCCCTGAGAGCCAGGTAACTGTAACTGACATCGTCAGCTCAAGCCAGTCACCTGGCCTGTGGCTCAGGAACAAGAAAGGTGTTCCTGTGTTGTTTTCAAAGTTCAAGAGTCTCAGGTCTCAGGCATGTGAGGTGTGAGTGCCTCACTCGAGCTGCAGACATTGGATCAGTGCCAAATCACTAATCCAGTGTCTCAGGCCTTCTTATAAGAAGAAACCAAGGGAAACACAAGGCAACTCAGGCAAGGTTTAACTATGACAGGAAACCTATTTAATCTCATCCTAGCACATACTAGAACCTTCTTCTTGTGTGCTTTTATATGTGTAAACAAGACATATCCTCTTTCAAGCCCACCAGATGTTGTCATTGGTGGTGTTGTTGAAAGGGTCTTGCTGTGTAGTTCAGTGTGTTCTTAAACTTACAATCTCCTGGGTATTGGGATTACAGGTATGACAACCATACTTGACTTGACTCAGTAACTCTACTTATAATATTTTTCTGAAAGAAATTCATTCAAATTCATGATGATATTATGGCTTAAAGCTATTCACACTAATTTTTAAGTGTACGAAATATAAATAAAATAGGTGGATATAGTACTATGCTACCACAAGGTAATTCCAGCCAATACTCAGGAAACTGACACAGGAGAATAAGGATTTGAGGTAAGCCTGATCTACACTGTATGACTTCTTCTCCAAAGGGAAAAAAAATTGTATAAATATTAATCTACTGTGAAACATACAATATGTTAAATTTATATAATGGAACAAATGGATCATTGTAAGGGAAATAAAATCTTGGCAGAAAATTTAAATACATACGTGTGTGTGTGTGTGTGTGTGTGTGTGTGTGTGTGTGTGTGTGTGTGTGTGTGTGTGTGTGTGTGTGTGTGTGTATAAATTTAGAGAAGAAAATTTTCAAGTGGTGTTATATGCATCTGTCAGTCTACCTGTCACCCACCTACTTACTGACACATTGATTTCTATTTAGTGTTCACAAAGTGCTGTTTTCTTACATAAGTACAAAAAAACTGCAAAACAAAATGTACAAAAATTGCAATATAATATGTACAAAAATTGCAGTATAATATGTACAAAATTAGTTTAATCCCTACCATAATGATTTGGAGAAAATATGCATTAAGTTAATGGTGTGGAATACTCAAGAATGGAAGTCTAAGAGAATGTAGATTGTGTGTGTGTGTGCGTGTGTGTGTGTGTGTGTGTGTGTGTGTGTGTGTGTGTGTGTGTTCCATACATAATGGAGTCTGAAGTATACCTATTACTCTTGCTTAGTCTTTTTGCTCAAAGCTGCCACTCTACTAGTTGAACCACATCTCCACTTCTGAATTTTGGTTTCTTTGTTTTTTGTGTTTTTTTTTTGTGGGTCGTGGGGCTTGAACTCGGCTTGGGTGCTATTCCTCAGCTCTTCAGCTCAAGGTGAGCACTGTACCGCATGAGCCACAGTGCTACTTCCAGTTTTCTAGTCGTTTATTAGAGATAAGAGTCCCACAGATTTTCTTGCCCATGCTAGCTTTGAATCGTGATCCTTAGATCTCAGCCTCCTTAGTAGCTAAGATTACAGAAGTGAGCCACCGGCATCCACCTTGGATTTTGGTTTCTTCTTTTTTTTTGTTTTTTTACATACAATTGAATTTTATTAGACCTTACAGAGAGAAGTTTTGATACATGTTACATTGATGAAGCTTGAAGACATGCTAGTCCCAGAAAGACAAAAACTATTTCGTATGAGGACTATGTAGTTGGAGAAATATCTCAGATTATTCTTCATAGGCTGCTTTAAACCAGGATCCTCCGTTTTTGGCCTCTACAGTAGCTAGGAGGTAAAATATGAGCCACTGGTGGACAACAACTATGTTAACATTTTTGACGTTTGAATGAATTTTATTTTACTTTTTATTTTTTTATTTTTTTGCCAGTCATGGTGCCTGAACTCTGGGCCTAGGCACTGTCCCTCAGCTCTTCAGCTCAAGGCTAGTGTTCTACCACTTGAGCCACAGCACCACTTCCAGCTTTTTCTGCTTATGTAGTGCTGAGGTATCGAACCCAGGGCCTCATGAATGCAAGGCAAGCACTCTACCACTGAGCCACCTTCCCAGCCCCTGAATGAATTTTAAAGTAAGACATATGTTACTTTTGAAAATGGCAAGAAATAGTAATTAATTGTTAACAGAATTTAAAACAATCAAAGCTCAGAATGGCAAGCAGCTGAGAAGAGGATGGAATAAATCAAAATTACCTATGACACTTTTCAGACTGTGCACATAAATAATTGCATTGTTGGATCCCAAGGACACCAGATAGCTGAATGCCAGCTTGCTGTCATACTCATGATTCTAGCTACTGCTATTCACAAGATTGTGATGTTGCTGGGTGACACAGTTCAGTTTCAAGTTGGGAGCCTGAAATATTTCTGTTGATCTAGAAGAAGAAACATACCAGGACAAGAAATGTGATTAGCAGTGCCAAATGCAAAAAGTCATCCAGTCCAAAGAAGACAGAATAACTCTGTTTCTGAAAAGACTATTCTTTCATGAAGAATCTTGAGCTGAATATTGTGATCCATGTTTGTAATCTCTGAACTTCAGAGGCTGATTTAGAAGTTAGCTTGAGACCAGCCAGTTTTAGGCCAACAGAAGGACACATAGAAAACCCCTATTTTAATACAACAACAACAAAAGACCAAACGATTGGGAATGTGGTTAGGTTTAGAATGCTTGCCCAGCATGCATGAAGTACCTGATTTGATTCCTCAATATGACATAAGCAGAAAAACTGGAAATGGTGCTGTGGTTCAATTGGGAGAATGATAGCTTTGAGCAAAAGAAGCTCAGAGAGATTGTTCAGGCCCTGATTTCAAGCCCTAGGATTGGCAAAGTTAAAATAAAACTGCAAAATGCTGTTTGTTGGAATAAATATGTTGAAGATTTCGTTATAACTCACTAGAAAACTCTGCTGTTGGACATTCATAATGAACTTTGTTAGAGAAAAGTAAAATAAATTAATGAAATAATATCTGGCATTGGACAGGACATAGTGAGATCTCAAATTGATTACTGCCTATGGGCACTTGATACAACCAATGTTACAAATACACTTGCCAGATTGTGTTCTTGTAAAGGTACAATCGTGGGTTTTTTTCTTTTTCAAAATAATTTTACTGCCGGGCGGTAGTGGCTCACACGTATAATCCTAGATACACGGAGGCTGAGAACTGAGGGTCTGTGAGACTCTTTTCTCCAACTAAAGGTTCAGAAAATGGGAAGTGTCACTGTTGCTCAAGTGGTAGAGCACTAGTCTTGAGCTGAAGAGGGACAGTGCCCAGGCTCACAGTTCAAGCCCCACAACTGACAAAAACTACTACTACTACTACTACTACTACTACTACTACTACTACTTTTACTACTACATATTATTTTATGGTTACTATTAAGGTGTTATATATAAAGGTCATAATTTTTTTTCTTTAATAAAAGAAAAACAAATCCATCTTCACTGCCAAGAGTCAAGATTTGGTCATCTGCTTTCCAGCTGATCTCTGGGTGTAGAAGCAATCTGTAATACAAAGGAAACCAAACCAATTTTGACTATAAATACTATTTTTCTCTGCATATCATACAAAAAACAATGCTGACAACATGAAATAAAAAATCCCAAAGTTTAAAAAATTCTTCTAGACAAGTTAAAGTATTACTGAGAACCAGTATTTTAATAATAATTTCAGAGAGTTTGAACTCAGGGCTTGGGTTCTATCTCTAAGATTTATTATTCAAGGCTAGTGCTGGCACGTTGAGCCAGAGCGCCACTTCTAATTTTCTCATGGTTAATTGAAGAGAAGATTCTCACTGACTTTCCTGTCAAGCCTGGCTTTGAACTAGGATCTGGAGATCTCAGCCCTCTGAAAAGCTAGAATTATAGGCATGAGCTATTGGCACCTGGCTAGACTAATTGCTTAACTCAAAGAGAGTCCGGTTAAAATTAAATGTTAATCATGTTTAACTTTGTAAAATAAAGTTAACTGAAATGCCTTGTACTAGAAATAACGAATCAAATGTGCCCACTGTGTAGGTGGGTTACAAAGTTCTTACCAAATGCTACATATTTTCTTGTTTTCTATTCTTCCAAAATTGTTTTCTTTCCAGAATCATGCCTTATCTTTCCTTGCTGGTTTCTTTAGCATATTTTATACATGCTCACAACTTCTTCAACTATCATTTACTTATGTGAAGAGCCTGCAAATATCATTGCTCAATCCAAACTGCTTATATGCACCTCTCATCCATGTACTCAACTGCCATAAGTACTTGTGAAACAGTAATCCTGTCTTTCCATTAATGGATATTAATGTGTCAGTAAAATTTAGGAAAATAAAGGAATAATATCAATAAATATAATTGATGGTTGTAATACTAATGCTACATATTATTACAATGCTGATTATTTTCTGAGCAATTTAATATAAAGCTCAAGGAAAACAACGACTTTTAGTGCTGATATTGGGGTTTAAACTCAGGTTCTTACCTTCTCACTTACGCGTTTTCCCTCAATGGCAGTGTTTTACCCTTGAACCACAGGTTCCTTTCCAAATTTATTTGGGGGATTATTTAGAGATAAGGAACTCATTGTCTTTCCTTCCTGGGCTGGATTAAAACCTGAATTCTCAGATATCAGCTCTTGAGTAGCTAGAATTACCAGTGTGTGATAACAATGTCTAGTTTCAAGGAGAGGGCAAGGTACTGATTTCAAGCTCCAGGAACAGCACAAAAACAAAAACAAAAGTTATGACATGTAAATATACTGATAAACTAGAAACCCAAACAAACCAAATGTGGGCATTTAGATGGGTGAAGGACTTAGTAGCATTATTATCACTATTATCTTTTCTGGCATTTTAAATAACCTGAAATTATGGGTTAAAGGCATAGCTTAGTTGGTAGAGTACTAGCTAAAGAGCAACAGCATCAAACACGAAGTACAAGTCCCAATCTCAGACTTTAAATACATCTGAAATGTTTTTTTCTTAAATGAAAAATGACACCTAAATGTACGGTTCAAAGAAGAAAACTAGAAAATGTTCAGGAAGACAAAATTTTACATCTCAGAGATTACTGTACAGAAAGTAGATCAGATCATGTGTAACTTTATACTACATGCAGTGTGCTACATTCAGGGCTTAAAAAATGTACACATTTACACTCCTCAAAAATCACAACTTATCAGGACACTGGGAATTCACATCTAGCCTAGTGCTTTGCTACTTGAGCCATAAACTCCATTTCCAGCATTTTGGGGTGCTTAATTGGAGATAAGAGTCTCACAGATTTTCCTCTGCTGGCTAGCTTTGAAACAAAATCCTCAGCTCTTTGCTTACTGAGTAGCTAGAATTTCAAGCTTGAACTGATACTCTTTTATTCCTCTATTCTCTTCTATACTCCTCTATGGATATTTAAGAATCACTTTGTTAAGTGGTTTAAAAACCCTACTTTTGAACACAGCTGAGAAAATCAATGAAAATAAGACCTGTGTCTGAATAGATCGATAAATGGATATATATTTTAAAAATTGATCAAAATATATAATAAAGCAGAGAAGAAACCAGTTGCCAATAACTAGAACAAATGAGTACTTTATCAGAAATCCTACAGTTGTAAAATTAAAAACTGCAGTAGAAAACAACTTCAGATTGTTTATTCCAAGGTGAAACCTATCAACCCTACTTAAGGAAGAAAGAGACAAACAAATGGAATTGACAAATATTTTCTTAATTTACATTTAAATGCATTCCAATCAAGAAAACTCTAGGCCCAGATGTATTTATTATTGACTTTTCCTAAAACTATGAAGAGATCGTTTTGATTCTACAAAAATACTTCCTTAAAATTGAAGAAATAGTAGCTGCCCTCTTGAAAGGTTCTTTAAAAAATACCTGGCTGAATTTTGTCTGGAATTATATCCATGTACTGAGCAATTAAGAATTGTTTCATGACATTGAGTCTTCTAACCATTAAGTACTGGATTCTTCATTTACTTAGTCCTTATTTTTTGTATAAATATGGAAAGTTTTTATAAAATCCGTTTAGAGGTACTTTTCTCAAAGCAGAATGACATATTGTAAGCATCTCAGGAAATAGAGCAGTGAGTATGAAAGCCATGAACAATTTAGCATGTCTTTAAACAAGTTTGTAATACATAGAGCATAAGTAAGAAAGAAAATTTTAGGTGATAGACAAACTATGGGAGGCCAAGAGGTGGGTGAGTGCCTCCATAGGAAGGCAAAAGCTTCGTTTGAACCCTGAGGGAGAACTGTCTTATACTGTTCTGTCCTGTCGAGGTACTTGTCATGTATCAGGTGCCTGCCCAGGGAGGCTTGCACAGCACCATGAATGTGGTCAGCTTGCCACCATCCATGGTTAGCAGCAAAAACCAGATGAAGTGGAGGAGGGATTGGACAGAGGGCAGCCGTGCTTGATGGATGGTGCTTCCTTGCACACATGATGAAGACCACAACCTGCTTTTGTTTTTCCAATAGAGAAAGTGAAGCACTGCCTGTGCCAAGAGCATGTCCACTTGCCTTGGAAGGTGTGGGCCGTGGATTCCTCCACCAGCATGTTGGCACAGCCCACCGCTGTCTCTGGAGTTTAAGAAGTAATATCAAGATTCTCAGTAGTTCTCTCATTCCACAGGGCCAGTGCCCAAAATGGATGGAGCCAGGGCTGGCCTTGTTTCCAGGAAACCCAACTGGAACATTTCAGGGCTCTGGATTCCATCAAACTTAAAATCCTAGCCAGACACTACATCCACTTATGCCTTCTTCGCGGACTCCAACACCATCATACTCAGTGCTTCTGTGCTGTTTTGCTGGCCATGAAGGAAGAACAGCAATATGCTACTGAGCACATGAGCTCCTGGGCCTCAGAGGGCTTGCTCTGGGATATGTACCTGAAGAAGACGGTCCAGTACTTCTGGTGTGCCCCATACTGGCTGCATTTTTCCATGCAGCTTTCCTTGCAGGTGATTGTGGGCTTCATTTTAGGAACCTGCCTGCTCCACCATCGCTGCTGCCATTGTGGCCCAAATACTATAATCTTTAGAAAGACTAGGTCAAAGCCTGAGAATATTAATACCAGGAATTGGTACATCAAAGAGGAGGGTAGGGAAAGGATAGACAAATGAAGGGAGGAAGGGCAGAATGTAGTCGAGCTTATTGAGAGAGTGAGGATACAGAAGATACTGTATGAAAGGCAATGTACTCTTCTGACTCATGCAATTGAAATCCCCCTACAAAACCTCTTTATAATCATTATAAACTAATTTTACTTAAAAGGAATTCATTACATATACTACAAAACTAAGAAAAATAAGGGAACTGGTGTGTCAGAGGGGGGTGTGAATGTTGTAGGGGTGGGATGGATCAATATGAACTGTATTCATAAACTGCTTTGTTACATGGTACCTCCTTTGTACAATTACTTGAAGATAATTGACAAATAAAAATAATAAAGGAAAGAAGTAAGATAAGGTGAGTACAGGAGAATGAAATGGTTGCTATATACTTCTGATATAGAACAGGGCTTCCTATTAGCTTGGACCCTGTAGAAGAAATCTACTGTTATTTGTAATATTTCAGAATAAGATGAGATTCATAAAGCATGGTTCATTATTATTTGTCAAGAATAATTGAAAAAGTTTTTAATAAACCCAACAAAAATAAATTCCTATATTATCTGCATGAATAAATTTAATTTATGATCATGGTTTGACAGAAAACTCTATGGAAATGTTTTATTTATTTATTTTTGGTCGGATATGGGGCTTGAACTCTGAGCCTGGGCACTACCCATCAGCTCTGCAGCTCAAGGCAAGCACTCTACCACTTGAGCCACAATGCCATTTCTGGTTTTCTGATGATTAATTAGAAATAAGCGTCTCATGGACTTGTCTTCCTGTGCTGGCTTTGAAGCCAGATCCTCAGATCTCAGCAAATTGAGTGTCTAGTATTCCAGGGGAGGGCTACCGATGCCTGGCTAAAAATTTTAATTCCAATTAACCAGCAGAAAGCCAGAACTTGAAGATTTGCTTAAAAGGTGGAATGCAGGCAGAAAGTGAAAAGCAAATACTAGCAGAGAGGCAGGCAGAGAATGAGAGAGAAAGAGAGGGAGGGAGAGAAAAATAAAGGGAGGGTAAGAGTAAGGGAGGGAGAGGGAAAAATGTAAAAACAGGGTGGAACAAAACAATGAGAAGAGACAGGCAAAAGAGGGTAATGAATGTGAATAATATTAAAATATGTAGTATGAAAATATGAAAATATAATGGAGCCCATTATTTTGTGAAATAATAAGACAATATGTCTAATAAAAATTTAAGTTTGAAAGAAAATATAAGTTTTATTTAGATAGTGATGAGGATGGAGATTAGCTGCTGGGGAAGGTATTACTTACATTCTATTCTAAGGCCCCAACCACAATCCCTGAAGATGCTCCTATCCTAGCCAGGCCAATGAAGTGGCCACTGCCAGTTTTTGCAGCAGAAAAAGAAGTGCTATTCTGAGAACCAGAGGATTATATTGGCCTGACATCTGTGGCTCAAGCTTGTGATCCTAATTACTCAGGAGACTGAGATGTGAAGATCCAAGTCAGGACAAGCAGCAAAATCCCTGAGACACTAATCTCAAGTTAAACACCACAAATAGGAAATGGAGCTGTGCTTCAAGTACAAAGGCTCCATGAGAGCACTCAGGCTCTGAATTCACCCTCAGGTGCAGAATACACACACACACACACACACATACACACACACACATACACACACACACAGCTAACTATATATTAGAAAATAGTCATATATCAACATTTAATGCTCACAAATGTTAACTTCCACTGAATTTCACATTCTCTTAAAAGGGACAATCTTCTTGGCAGAATGTCCTTCATTTTTAAAAAGAATTTATAGCCAAAGAGTTCCGGGAAGATGGTGGAGGAGAAGGTGGAGGCAAAACAAGCTCTCGCATAGAAAGCAGTTTTAGTGTTCCAGTGAACAGTCCTAAGCCAGAGAATCACACCAAGTGTGCCATCACAGTACAGAGAGTTAGGCCAGAGAGGGAAAATCCAGGCAAGCAGACAGATCTGAGCACTTGCCAGCAGTCGCTCCTGCGGCTGCAGCGGCAACAGCCATAGCCGCCATTCCTGCAACACAGAGAGTTAAGGACAAAGGAGATTCTACTCAACACCAGCAAGAACCAACAAGGAGCAGACATCTTCATCCTGCAGGTCGTAGACCAGAGGCAACCCAGGAACCAAGACTGGGCGTGAGTAGAAGCCTGACATCCTCACTCTTTCTCAGGGAGCAGAGGAGGCAAAGCCACCCCTTGCCCCCCACTACCAGAGATCTCCATCTTTGATGCTGACAAACACCTGGCTGAGCTGCCAGCTCCAACTAAGGCCTTGGAAGAAAACTAGAGACATTTAGCAGGTCACAGAAACAAACCTGACCTGCCAGACTCAGCTACAGCCAGGGAAAAGTCACCCAGCTCAGGACCGTCAGCCCCAGGAGTGGCTTTCTTCACTGGGTAAACAGAGTCAGAGGCTGCCCCTCCCTTTAGCAGCCTTGACAATCAATTGAAATTCAGTAAACATAAACTCTGAGAATGGCTCCAGGCTAGGCTCTGTGAGTTTCTCACAAGCTAGCCCACCAGGGAAAAGCTATTGTTCTCTCAAAGGCCTCAACTCTACCCAGAATCTAGCCTTATCACAGCATCTCCAAACTTGAGGAAACAGACATCTCCCTCTTTTGTTACTTAAAGCAGATCTCCCCCCCCCATTGAACTAACCTGGGAAGAGGATCACAAAATCCTGGGTAAAGCAGAAAATTTTTCTGCCTGCTCAAACATACTGACTTAAGAAACCAACCCAACCACAGGACAATCAAATACCATAAGAGACTCCAACAAGAGGCTGGTTACAGACACAAGGGAGATACATGATCTTCCCACCCCTCCCAAAAAAATCAAAGAACATTTTTTTGTACATTTTATGAAAAAATATTTTTCTAAAACGTTTTAAAAAATTTTTACCTTTTGAAAAATGTTTCCTAGTAACTTTTTTTCTTCCTCTTATAATTTTTATTTTAGGGGTATATGTGTGTGTGTGTGTGTGTGCCTTTTTCTTTCTTTTTTTTTCTTTTAAAAAATTATTTTGGGGGACTGGGAAGGTGGCTCAGTAGTAGAGCGCTTGCCTTTCATGCCCGAGGCCCTGGGTTCGATTCCTCAGAACCACATAAACAAAAAGGAAAGAGCCAGAAGTGGCACTGTGGCTCAAGTGGTAGAGCACTAGCCTGCAGCTGAAGAGCTGAGGGACAGCGTTCAGGCCCCATGACTGAATACACCCCCAAAAATATTTTTTTTTGTTTAGCTCTACTGAACTTTTGATTTTGTTTTCTTTCTTTCTCATTCTTTGAACATTTCCTTCTCTTTCGTTCTTCTTTGTGTGACATAATTGCTGTTCTGCACATCCTCAAATGTACACATAATCGATTATTAGACCATATCCCCCATTGTGTGCACACTTAATCCAGATATTTATTACTCAATTCAAAACTTCTTAGACTTAATTTCTTTAATAGCAGTACTACCTCTTTATACCTATATAATATTTTAAATATTTTTAAGTTTTTAATGTCTCCTTTATATCCCCTTCTCTCATTATATCTACTTTCTTCTCTGAATATTTCATTTTCAATTTTGCATATTTTTTTTCGGTCGTGGGGCTTGAACTCTGGTCCTGGGCGCTGTCCCTCAGCTCTTCAGCTCAAGGCGAGCACTCTACCACTTGAGCTACAGTGCCACTTCCGGTTTTCTGGTGGTTTACTGGAGATAGGAGTCTCAGGGTCTCTCTTGCCCGGGCTGGCTTTGAACTGTGATGCTCAGATCTGCCTCCTGAGTAGCTAGCATTACAGGCATGAGCCACCACGGCCCGGCTGGTTTTTTTGCACAATTTTGCATTATTTTTGCCCAATTTTGGATAATTTTGCATGTTTTTTGCATAATTTTGCAAATTTTTTGCACAATTTTTTGAACAATTTTTGGCATTATTTTTGCACAATTTTGCATAATTTTTGCACAATTTTGCATAAATTTTAAGCATTGCACTTTCTATTTTTTAATTTTTGCTTTTCTATTTTTTCTTGTCTTTTTTCTCTTTCTCGTTCTACTTTTTTCTCTCTCTCAACTATCATCCTAACCAACCTATTTCCCGCTTTGAGATTAAAACTTAGTTACATTAACTCTCCCTGTGCGTTCCCACATCCCTCTATTCCTATTTTTACCCACATCTCTCCCTAAATCTAATAATTTCTATTTTGCCAAATTCGTCTTTGCGGTTCATAGCCCATTAATATATAGTTGTTTGATATTGAATAGATATATCTGTTGAATTAGATTGTATCTGCAGACTTTTGACTGCAACTACAGACTTTTGTTGATACTTGCCTTAAGATAGTGTTCTAGCACAAAACCGGTGTTATTTTCATCCCAAAAAGGCAGAGTAAGCAGGAAAAACACAAGAAAAATGGCAAGTCAAGGAATCTCAACTCCCACTCATGATAATCAGAGGACAGAACAGATAATGAATAATCCAGAGGAGAGTTCCCAAATAGCTCTACATACACTGCTGGCAAACATGGTAAACGAAAAGATTGACAACCTAAAAAAGGACTCTGTATGAGCGTGATAGGGAGAGAGAGAAAGCAAACAAAAGGTCAATGCAGTAAAAGATTGAAAACCTCCAAAGGAATTTGTATGAGTGTGAGAGGGAGAGAGAGGAGGCAATCCAAAAGTTTATACAGGAATAATATAAGCATGAAGAAGCTACTCAGAACCTGATACAGGATTTGGGTGAGCAGCTCAAGAATACTCAAAGAGAAAGGCAGGAATGGCATGAACAGGATGAGAACACTCAAAGAGAACTACAGGAATGGCATGAATGGGAGGAAGCTAAGCAAAGAGTAATTCAGGAATTGAGAGGTCAGGATGAGAACACACAAAGATCACTAAAGGCATTCATGGGATCCATTAACAAAGAGCTGAAGGAAGTCAGGGAGACCACAAAGGGAATGCTGAATGGAATCCAACAGAAGGAATTGGAGCCCAGGTAACCATAACCAATCAACTAAGTGATTTGAGAATAAACACTGAACACCAAATTAAGGAAATAAAGAAGTTCATACAAGATCTAAAACAAAGCTTCAACAAAGAATTTGAAGCCATCAAAGCTGACCAATTAGAAGAAAAAGAAATTTAAAAAACCAAGTAGAAAGTCTTGACAGCAGGTTAGAACATGCAGAGGATCGAATCTTGAGGATTGAAGACAGCCTAGATATTATAGAGAAAGAACATACAACCATCCAAGACAAGTCCAAGAAATATGATAGATCTATTCAACACTTGGAAGACACCATCAGAGAGCCTAATCTAAGGATAATAGGTGTAGCGGAGCACCTAGAAACAGAAGTTAATGGTCTAGGAAATTTGTTTAACAGGATCCTAGCAGAGAACTTCCCAAACATGCAAAAATATAGGCCTATTCAAATACAAGAAGCTTTTACAACTTCAAATAGACCAGACCAGAATAGGACATCCCATGGTCACATTATAATCCACACAGAATCAATTCAGATCAAGAAAAAGATCCTTAAAACTGTCAAGGAGAAAAGATCAATCACGTATAAGGTGAAACCAATTAGAATCACCTCAGATTTCTCAGCAGAGACAAAGCAAGAAGAGCCTGGAATGATGTATGCCATGCCCTAAAGACAAACAACTATCAACCAAGAATACTGTATCCAGCTAAACTCTCCTTCATAACTGAAGGCC
Organism: Dipodomys merriami; assembly: GCF_024711535.1. Lineage (NCBI taxonomy): Eukaryota > Metazoa > Chordata > Mammalia > Rodentia > Heteromyidae > Dipodomys > Dipodomys merriami. The sequence goes on along the minus strand of NW_027203760.1, from coordinate 1,301,285 downwards.
AAATAAAAACTTTCCATAGAAAAGAAAAATTGAAACAATATATCTCCACCAATCCAGCCCTACAAAAGATTTTTAAAGATGTCCTACACATAGAAAACCAACAAGACCACAATAAATGCCAGGAAACCACACCCAAACTGAGAATCCAAGAACCATAGGAAGAACACAATAGCTGCAGCCCAAGAAGGTGGATTAAATGGCAGGAATACCCAAATAGTTCTCAGTCTTATCTCTCAACATTAACGGGCTTAACTCTCCAATTAAGCGACATAGAATGTCTAGTTGGATTAAAAAGCAAGATCCTTCTATATGCTGCCTTCAGGAGTCACATCTTGCCCATAAAATTAAACATATTTTCAATGTTAAAGGCTGAAACAAAATCTACCAAGCGAACGGTCCCCATAAACTAGCGGGAGTTGCAATACTAATATCAGATAAAATAGACTTCAAATTAAAATTCATGAGAAGAGACAAAGAAGGTTGCTACTTACTAATTAATGGACCCCTCATTCAGGAGGATATTACAATTCTAAATATCTATTCGCTAAACAATGGAGCACCCAAATTTATCCAAGAAATAGTACTTTCCCTCAATTCCCACATAGATCCAAAGACATTAATTGTTGGGGATATTAACATACGAATTTCCCCACCAGATAGTTCAACTTGCAAAAACTCAACAGAGAAACCGCAGATCTAAACAATTGCATAGATCAATTAGATTTAACAGAATTCTACCAAATATTTCACCCAACAGCATCAGAATACATGTTTTTCTCAACAGCACATGGAACATATTCTAAAGTAGACCCCATTTTAGGTCACAAAGCAAACTTGTCCAAATTCAGAAACATTGAACTTATACCCTGCATTCTCTCAGACCACAAGGGAATAAAATTAGAAGTCAACACCAAAAGCCACCAAAGAAATTCCGGTAACACATGGAGGCTGAACAACACACTGCTGAATCACGAGTGGGTCATGGAAGAGATTAGAAAGGATATTCAAATGTTCATTATATTCAACAAAAATGAACACACAGATTACCAGCTCCCCTGGAACACAGCAAATGCAGTACTCTGGGGCAAGTTTATAGCTCTGAGTTCCTACATCAACAAATTGGAGAGATCTGAAACCAACAATTTAATGAGACATCTGAACCTCCTTGAAAAAGAGCAGCAAGATAAACCCCAATCCAGTAGATGGAAAGAAATAGTTAAAATTAAATCAGAATTAAATGAGTTAGAATCCAAAAAAAAAAAAACTATAGAAAGAATCAACAAAACAAAGAATCGGTTTTTTGAAAAAATAACAAAATTGACAGACCCTTAGCAAATCTTATCAGAAAAAGAAGAGAACACACCCAAATAAATAAACTGAGAGATGAGAATGGAATCATCATCACAGAAACAACCAAGATTCTGAACATTATAAGAAATAATTCTCAAAACCTTATGCTAATAATTTTGAGAACTTGGCATAAATGGACCGTTTCCTAGCAAATATTGACATGCCAAAACTAAACCAAGATGAGTTAAACCATCTTAACAGGCCCATGTAAAGCATTGAAATAAAAACAGCAATAAGAGACCTCCCATCTAAGAACAGCCCAGGATCAGATGGTTTTACAGCAGAATTCTACAAGGCCTTCAAAGCAGAGCTCATACCAATACTCCTCCAACTCTTCAATGAAATTAAAAGAGAAAGTTCACCGAACACATTCTATGAAGCCATCATAACCCTCATCCCAACACCAGGCAGGGACCCATCAAAGAAATAGAACGACAGATGCATTTCTTTGATGAACATTGATGCAAATTTATTCATCCAAAAAAAATCAAACACCACTGTGAAGACTCAGGGTCTATGTTGTGGGGGCAGAGTGATGCAGGCTCCAGCCTCACGACTGTGTTTGGTATTAGGAAAGCTCTTGGCATGAAGGGCTAGAGAAGGAAAATGTTCTCTCTCCCTGTCTCAAAACACATGTCACAGACTCCTGGGAGCTGAGGAAGTAGCTCTTCTGCTTGCTTAAGCAAGGATGAACTGCTGGTCAAGCATTTTCCTGAGATTGGCATAGTGGTTTGAGCTTGCTCTAACATAGTTTAGATAATAATATACCAAGACATTGTCTCATAGGTCAAGTAAAAATGTATCTGTTGAAATTTTTTGTTTGAATGTCTTCTGACCAAATCTTGGCAAAGATCATGCTTGCTTGTCTTTAAATACCCACTAACAATAAAGCACAGCCTGCAGGGGCAATTGCTGTTTGCACTCTGCATCCTTAATCAGAATCTTGTACTAATTTGGCATAGAATATTTTTTAGTGCTACAATCAATTAATTTCATTTTTAGGAAAAATGGCAGAAAGGAATGTACCTGAAGATATAGTTTGTTTTCTCTTTTGATTAATTAAGAACTTTATGTTTAATTTCACCTAAGTTATTGTGAGAAATACCAAGATATGAGATCCAGTTTCTGCCAATAATTAGATTAAATTAAAAGGAAAGTTCCTCTGTTTGCAGTAACAATTGCAATATGACATATAAAAATGCGGTCAACAGATTTGTGTCGTGGTGTAGTTAGCTATATTTATGTAGTGTTATAGAATTTTAATAAATTTCTTCAAGCACAAGGAAAATTTTAATACATGTTAATGTTTTATACACAGCAAAGAAAATACCAGTTTGTAGTCAACAAATGTTCTCATTTTTCAATTTGTGTGTGTGTGTGTGTGTGTGTGTGTGTGTGTGTGTGTGTGTGTGTGTGTGTGTGTGTGTGTGTGTGTGCTCATACTTGGGCTTCAACATGGGGTATTGTGCCATACCACAATTTCGGTGTTTTGTTTTTTTTTTATTGCTGCTTGAGATCCTTTTGAATCTAGATCCTCAGATCTCAGATTCCTATGCAGCTGCGATCACAGGTGTGAGCCACCAGCATTCTGAATGATGCTTTTGTCATGTTGTGTTTTCTTAGCATGAAAGGGTTCAATTACTCAGTACCACATAAAGAGAAAAACCTGGAAATGCTGTTGTGGCTCAAGTGGGATGGTGCTAGCCTTGAGCAAAACAGAAGCTCAGAAACAGTGCCCAGGCCCTTAGTTCATGCCCCAGGACTGTCAAAAATAAAAAGAGAGAATTTGTCAATAATGGATGAGGGAGGGATCCGGAGTCCAAATTCATCACTGAATTTTTCCTCCTCTATTTCAAAATCAAGACATCATTCTCAGAGAAACAATGGGGCAAAAAGATGATCCAGAAAGAACATATCTTATGAAGTAATACTAGAATTTCTTAGTGCAACAGTCCTGTAGAGATAATCCATTAAGTATAATTGTGTCTTGCAGTACAACAAGAGCTCATTTAATAGCACAAGTGATACCTGGAGATTTTGTGTGGGTGCTGTTCCTGAAACTTGATCATTGCCTAATTGCTATTCCTATTTTTTCCCTCAAGGCTAGTACTCTATTACTTAAGCCACAGATCCACTTGTGGTTTTTTGGTGTTTAAATGAAGATAAGAGTGTCATGGACTTTTCCTGGCTCACCTGGCTTCAAAATATGATCCTCAAATCTCAGCATTCTGAAGAGGTAGGATTACAGCTGTGACTCACTAGTACCCAGAGAAGCAATTTTTGGAGTGAAAGGAATTAAGAATACAGATCATCCAGGAAGATTCACCCGAAGTACTAAATATATCATCATGACCAATTTCGAGCATACACACACATGCATCTCGGTGTTCTGCATCATCTTTCCCAAAAGAATAGTGCCTTCTAAGTGGCAAATTGTGGTGTCATAGGCCTGTAATCCCAGCTACTGAGAGGCAGAGGTATAGGAGGATTGGGTTCTGAGGTTAGCTTGAGTGAAGTTAGCAAAAGACCCTATATGAAAAGCAAACTGTAAAAGATAAAAGGGTTGGAGCCCTGCAGGGCTCAAGTGGTAAAATATCGACCTAGTAAGTGAAAGGCCCTCAGTTCTATGGAAAGAAAAACTATAGCATCTCAGTCCATTTTGTCATGTTTTAACAAAAACATTGAAGCTGTATAATTCATAAGGAATAAGATGTCTATTTCACTCACAATAGTGGTGGCTGGAAACTCTAAATAGCATGGTAGTGCATAGGACAAGGCCCCTAGGTGTATCACATCATGTAGGATCTCAGATATCCTTCTTCATTTCTCCTGCCCTGTGATGGGCCTAGGGTCTGAAATCAGAGGTTGGGTGCTGTCCCTGAGCTTGTTCAACTCAAGGCTAGCACTCTCTCACTTGAAACACAGTTCCACTTCCTGTCTTTTCTGAGTAGTTTGTTGGAGATGAGTGTCAGAAAATTTCCTGCTTGGGGCTTGCTACACATCTCAGCCTAATGAAGCAGCTAGAATTATAGATGTGAGCTACCCATATCTAGCTTACATGCCACAGTTTTGAAAACAAAATTCAATTAGGCACTACTGGCTAAGGCCTATAATCCTAGTGACTTAGAAGGCTGAGATCTGGAGAATGGTGGTTCAAAGCCAGCCCAGGCAGAGATGCCTACAACTTCATCTTCTACAAAGCACCGCAGGGCTTGAGCTGAGATTAAGGTGGTAGAGTGCCAGCTAAGCAAGCAAGTTGAGACCCAGATTTCAAACCAATTATGTGCAAATACAAAACAAAATAAAGCAACCCTCCAGCCTATAAAAATTAAAATAGTGGGCTGAGAATGTAGTTCAGTGGTAAAGTTCTTGGCTTGCAGGCATGAGGCCCTGTGTTTGATAGCTCAGCACCACATAAGCAGAAAAGGCCAGAAGTAGAACTGTGACTCAAGTGGTAGAGCATTAGCCTTGAGCTAAAGAGCTCAGGGATAAGTCCCATGCCCAGTGTTCAGGCCCCATGACTAAAAAAATCATTAAAATAGTACAGTAGTCCAATAGTTAAATAAAGGTCATTAAGTAATGGCTTGAAAATAAAAAAAAATACTCTCCATAAATCAAAACCTTCTACAAAATAATTTAAATGTCCTTTATTTTTTATTTTTTGGGTCCGGTCATGGGGCCTGAACTCTGGGCGTGGGTGCTGTCTCTCAGCTCTTCAGCTCAAGGCTAGCGCTCTACCACTTCAGCCACAACACCACTTCCGGCTTTTTTCTTTTTGATTATGTGGTACTGAGGAATCGAACCCAGGGCCTCAGGCATGCAAGGCAAGTTCTATACCATTGAGCCACCTTCCCAGCCCCTTAAATGTCCTTTTAGACATGTTTTCTTTTTTTTCCAGCATGTCATGGGATTTGAATTCTGGGTCTGGGAACTGTCTATGAGCACATCAGCTCAAGGCTAATTCTCTGCCACTTGAACCACAGAGCCACTTCCAGTTTTCTGGCAGTTATTTGGATAAGAGGGTCTCACTGCATTATAGGCATGCACAAGGTAGGCTTTTCTTGTTTGCTTTAAGTTCAGAGAGCCATGTTTTTATTATGTAATTCAATACATTTTTTCCTACAACAAAATCACAAGAAAAAGTCATCTAATAGAGGCATTCTTGGTTAAAGGCATCCTAGATGGTAATCTCCAAACTCTGATGACATATTTCACTCTTGGTTTTGACATCCTTTTGCCTTCTTCTCCAATCATTTTTTAAAATTGAACTCATGGCTTGAGATCTGTCTTTGCTTTCTTTCATCCCCCCCTCAAAGTTAGTGCTTTACCACATGAGTCACAGCTCCTCTTCTAGATGTTTGGTGGTTAATTGGAGACAATTGATCCATTATCCTCAGATCTCACCATCTGAGTAGCTAGGTTTACCCAATGAAGTTATAGACAAAGCCATCACAGTGTCAATACCCTTGAAGATATAACATACATCCTATGAACAAGGACATTCTCAACATCATCTCAGCACAACCACTAAACTCAGAGATTTTAAAAAGCAATACATTACTACTGTCCACATTTCCCTCAAACTACATTATCACATACTGCATCTGACTATTAAGTCTCACTGGTTGCCTAGAACTGCCTACAGCATTTTCTGCTTTCCACAGCAACCACAAATAAAGTATAAAGTGTATCCTTGACCCCCTAAAAGATCTCTTGTCTTTCTGTAGTAAAATTCCAATCCATACTGGGTCTGAGGCTATATAATTGATCGGCCATCACTACAGTTAATTTCACCTTTTCTTGACTTTCATGTAAACAGAATTATACAGTAATATGTCATTATTGTGACTGGCTTCTTCTAATCAGCTTTTTTTGAGATATAATTTTATTGTCATTAATATTTAGGTTTGATGTGGCATGCTCGACTATAGATTTTTTTCCCTTTATCTAATTTCTGGTTCTATGCACTCAAACAAGCACCATACTAGAGCAACTGCACACACACTTGCACACACACACACAAATGATATATGTGTAACACATACTAATATATAGTATGTTAGTATATAATATATTATATATAATGTATTATACAATATATCCTATAATGTATATATAGTATATACTATATGCAATACATATGTATATTATATATGCATTATATAATATACTATATTATATATACTATAGTATATATGAAACATTATGTACACTATTATATATTGTATATCATGTAACAGTGCATATTATATAATTATGTATTACATATAATATATTACATGTAATATAATATACAACTTATACAATATAATATATAATGAGTAATATATAATATAATAGGAATTACATAATATATATATAAAATTTATATTATGTATTATATATGGTTCATAGCATAGAAAACATATTGTATATGGTTTATATAATATATTATGCTTTATATTATATACAATATATTGTATATTATAAATCATATTATATATTATACAATTATGCATTTTATATATAGTATACACTCTATAGTACATATATAGTATACACAATATGATACATTTCACATAATACATAATATAATATATACACTATACACTATATTATATATCATATGTATCATAATATACATAATAATACATATAAGTTATAATATATACAACTATAAAATATAATATATATTACAATATGTAACATATATAATATACATACATATACAATAGTGTTAAAATGACTTGTACTGGTGGCTCACACCTGTAGTCATAGCTACCCAGGAGGCTTAGATCTAAGGATTGTGGTTCAAAGCCAGCTTTGGGAGGGAAGTCCATGAGATTCTTATTTCCAATTAACCACTAAAAAATTGGAAGTGAAGCTGTGGCTCAAAGAGGTACAGTGCTTGCATTACAAAATGTGTTTAGGAGCAGTACAAGGCCCAGAGATCAAGTCCAACAACCAAAGGGAGGACTAACATCTCACAGTCTTTCCTGCCTGGGCTAGTTTCAAATTGTAATCTTTTGTTCTCAGACTCCTGAGTAATTAGTTTTACTAGATTGAGCCTCCAATTCTGGATTCTGGTTGTTTTTTTATATTCTAATTATCTCCTGTTATTTATGGCTGTATTCAGTTTAGCTAACAGTGTTTTGCAGTCAGAAATGAGTTTTTTTTTACCTTTTTTTCAAGTCCAAATAGTATCAGAACCAACAGTAGCAGCAGTCATTTCCAGCTAGCTTCTCTATTCTTAGTTCTGTTGGCTCTTTGATGATGTCTTTCCTTTCCAGTTTAACAAAGTATCTCTGATCCTTTCATTTCCCAAAATATTCCTGGACCTTTTCAGTGAAGAATGATACATAGCAATCAACCTCTGGGTGATAGGCAGTGTTTTCATACAGCCCTGCCTCACTTTCTGGGGTCCTGCATGAACATTTCTTGAATTACTCTGCTCAACTCAACTATTAATGACAAGAGAAAGAGTATCAGCACACATTTTAGTGGCTCCACGCTTTAGTGCACTCAAGCAGGCCTGGAATGATCTTGCCTGGACATCAGCCATTTGTACATGCACAAGTCATCTATTCCTAAGTAGCCCACTTATCTTGATAGTATATATTTCAATGTCCTTAACAATAGCTATATATTTTGTTGTTTTCTGTTCTTCAAAAGTTTTTATTTTCCAGAATCACCTGTGGCTAATATTTTATTATTCCCCAAGACATTGTGGACCTTTTCTTGCTGGATTCTTTAGCCTACTTCATACATGCCAAGCTTATTCAACTATCATTTATGTATATGAAAAACTTGCAAATACCTATTTCCAATCAAAACTCCTTGTATACACTTCTGATCCTTAAAATCTTGTTAAACAGGAATTATCTCCTTATATTAAGATATTAGTATATAAGTAAAATTAGGAAAATAAAGGAATATCATCAATAAATATAACTTACTATTGCTATAGTAATGTTAACCATTAATTAATACAGTGTTGATCCTTTTAATTTATTACAGCGCTGAAGGGAATTGAAATTAACTTTTTGTGTGCCACTTGAGCTCAGGAATTTACTTCTAATTCTACCTTTGCCCTCAAGGCTGGTGCTCTACTACTTGTCACAGCTCCACTTTCCCATTCATTTAGGGGATTAATTAGAAATATGTGTCTCACAGACTTTCCTCCCTGGGCTGGATTAGAAACTTGACGCTCAATCTCAGTCTCTGAGGCAACCAGTAATATAGGCATGAATCATTAATGCCTAGGTTTTATGAGAGTGAAAGGTACTGATTTGAATCCCAGTACACAAAAACAAAAACAAAAAGATGGCATTAAGTACACTGAGAGAAAATTAAATCAAACAAAATTATATGTGGGTTTCTGGGTGAAGGAAATCTGAGAATTATTATCACTATTATCTTTTCTGAATTTTTAAAATAAGAAATTAGGGTTGAAGGTATGGCTCAGTTGGTAGAACTAGATAGTGAGCAAAAGGCAGTCAGATACTGAATTGAAGTCCGAGTGTTGGACCTTAAATAAACAAAAAAAAGAAAATAAAGAATAAATTGTTTCTTAAGTGTAAAATGCCTCCAGGAGACTCCTGTAGGAGTTTATGGTTCAATGTGATGACTGCTGTTGAGGAAAACCTGAAAATGCTCAGGCAGATTGAAAATTTTAGATTTACGTGATGACCATATACATAGCAGATCATAGCATCTGTAATTCGATACTACATGAAGTGGACTGCATTAATGACGTAAAAACTGTTGCACACATTAATACTCCTCATAAAAATATCTTGCTTCACATTCTTTCTCTGGATAGTTGATTCATTTTTCCACCAAATGCTACTAAGTATATACAGTCTTTCAACAACTCCAAAAAATTTACTTTATCACTTAAATTTAGAATATTGTTATTTTTTGTCTATTTTAGAGAATCAAAATAACTTTTATTTTGTTCTTTTAGTATTTATTTTGTTGAGACATATTTTCACAAAAAAAGATGGGAAAACCCTTAGCAGATCACATGATCTAAATACAGGTAACATAGTTGGGCACAAGTGGGTCATTCCTATAATACTAAAGAGGCTAGGATCTGAGAATTGTGAGTGACCTTAGCTCTAACTAACCTTAGCTCTACCTAATAACCAACAAAGATGAAAGTAGAGCTATGGCAAGTGGTAGAGCACTAGCTTAAATTAAAAACAAAGGAAAACAAACAAAAAGAGGACTGGCACACGCAAGAAAATCTAAGTGACAAAATAGAGAGTTTCTGGGCATCATATCAACTTCCTAATAGGATGTGCACATGGGAATTTAAAATATTTTTGTTTTTAAAATAGATTAAAAATTTTAATCACAATGAAGAATTTTCATACGGTCAAACAAGTACTAAATCAGGGAATGAGTATAGCTCACTTTATGTTGTCATGGGCAGAAATACTTTGCGTTTGGGTTTGAAAACCCTATTACAGTTTCTTTTTGCCATGGCATCATTTTGGTTCAAGGTAAAATACTTGGCCTAAGGAACATTTATGGTTAGGATATGAAATCTCTTCATAAATCACTGCAATTGAGGACTGATTCCTATTGTGTGTAAATTCTTCATGCATGTCACTCAATGATAAAGTCCCATAAGATTGCACCATCATTCACTCATACACTTTCAACAAAATATAAGCTGTCTACCTAGAATGATGGATACCTTTAGTGTGGAATGTAGCTTGCAAGGGAACAGAGGAATTGTAGGGGAGACTTCAGACCACAGCAACTCACTTTGGCTGAATTGGTGTCCTTGATGAGAATGTTGATGCCAAAGGCTTCACCACTAAGCTTTTCAAAGGAGATGCTGTAGGACAATCCCTTCCCCTCCATAGCTATATGAAGTGAAGCAAGTTCTGTCTCCTCCTATTCCTATGGCAGAAAGAAAGCTCATCAGTTTTCAATAACTTAAGGATTTGTTTTCAGAGTATGACTATCAGACTAGAAGAATCAAAAAACAATTTGAAGTATTCCAATACACTGGAATAAACTATTCTTTCCATCCTATACACAGTTATAGGGAGATTAAAAGAGATATACTTAATTGTATGATAATTTATAAGAAACAACAAAATTACTTTAAACATTTTTCTGGGACATCAAAGTTCTAATCTGAAAAGAGAATGTTCCTAAGGCAAAAAAAGAATTCTAACTCGTAGCACACCCCCACTCCCAAAATTATTTTTTGGTCATTCAGCTTTATCAGCAGATACATGAGAGGGTCTAGAATATTAAACAGCTTCAGCATTAAGACAAATAAATCATATCTAATATATTAGATCATAACCTAATCATCACTGCTTTTGGAAAGCCTTTATTTCTCGAGATTCCTATACTTTCCTTCAATGTATCTGTCTAGCATTCTCTTCTTTTTTCTGGTCCTGGTGTCTGAGCTTTTATTCAATGTTAGTGCTCCACCACATGAATCACAGTGTCACTTCCAGATATTTCTGTGATTAATTGGATTGCAGGTGTGAGCCATCGGTGCTCAGGCATTCTCAGAAGTAGGGCTGTGACTCTAAGTAGTAAAGCACTAGCTTTGAGCAAAAGAGCTCAGGGACAGGGTCCAGGGCCTGAGTTATAGCCATATATCCAGTCAGATAAGTTGATGTTAGGCGAAACCTCAAGATAAGGAATCAAATGGTTTTTCTTTCTTGCTATTATTTCTAACATATTTATAAGATGATTTTTTTTTGTTGCTTTGTAGGAAGGGAAAAAATTTGTTTAAATAGGGATACAGGTGGACCCATTGCAACAATGGGATGTCATGTCAAAAACGAAATTTTCGACTTTGGTGCAAGGGAGGGGGGAGTAGATGGGAAGGGATGGTAAGGGGAAACAAAGGAGGAAGGAATAATGCTTGATAAGAAATATACTCATTATCTTGGTCATGTAATTGTAACCCCTCTGTACGGTATTTTCACAATAAAAAAAGTGAAAAAGAAAAATAAGAGAACAAAGAAGTAGAATCTTTAAGACATGATCGTGAGGAGAACTCTGCCCTCATAGACAGATGACCTCATTATGAAAATGATCTTGTTTCAAAACAAATACTGTCTTCTCATTCTCTCATTCATGCTTTTTTGCCTTTCTACCATCCTTCATGGGGAGACACAGCAAAAAGACCTCAGTTACATATGTAAACACCATGCTCTAGTGCTCTGTTTGACATTTCTTTGCGATGAGAATAACAAAGACAAGGTTGATTTTGAATAGAAGAGAAAAAGAACAGAATGTATTAATCAAAGATCAGGACACTGAACAAGATACCTGTGTACAATGAAAAATATCTGCTCTATCATTCCTTTAGAGGTCAGGGGAGCTTATAGATAAATAGTTTCTCCTAGATACTCTAATTTATCACTTGCTACTACTGCTTTCATGGATCTCTGGGTACACAGCACACCACGAGTGCAGTGACTGACTTAGAACTTTTCTAACACCTACTTTTAATTCATTAGGATTAAAGTGAAAGAAAATCCCCACATATTTGTTAAAAAAAATGGTGCATAGCCTTACCTAATGACATGGGAGGCAGTGGTGGACCCCAGAATAATGTGTACACAGTCTTCTTATGATATACCCTGGAAACCTGTGGAAGTGGAAGATGGTGCAGAACAAAGAGGGAGATTTAAATGATAAAAAGAAATAGTGGAAAATAGACAATATTTTACAAAATAAGTTTATTACAAACTCAGTTATTCATAGAAAAATGTCACTTAAGAACCTTCTTTAGTTCATTGCAAAAAAGCACTTAATATATGAGGTAAGACGAAATATACAAAAACTAGCACTAAATATACATTACCTAGAAAACATTGTCAGTTCTCATTCATCTGGCCAGTGTGGGATTTCTTTTATTTATTTATTTATTTATTTATTTTTGTCAGTCGAGGGACTAGGACTCTGTCTGACTTGAGCTCTTCAGATCAAGGCTAGTGCTCTACTACTTGAGCCACAGTACCATTTCTAGTTTTCTTAGTGGTTTATTGGAGATAAAAGTCCCATGAATTTTCCTGCCTGTGCTAGCTTTTAACTGCAATCCTCGGATATCATTCTCCTGAGGAGCTAGGATTACAGACGTGAGCCACTACCTCCTGGTTTAAGATTATTTTTCTTATCTGTCCCTGGAAGCAGCCATTTCAAAATTGTCTAACACTGCTGTAGCATTCCTGAAGTATAAATATTATGACAAGTAGAAATCGAAGAAGCTAATTGTACCTGTCAAGACAGTCAGTGACAATTATTTCAAGTTATTGCTTGGACATATATCATCACTATTCAAATGTGTTCTTAATTTGACAAGATTTGAGTACAGACCGATTTTCCAAGCTGACTTTTCTAGTGATGTGTGTCAGTAAGGCATGCTTTAGACAAAATCACTATACTGTATGGATTAAAATACAAAGTATCTTGCAAGTTTGGCTTTAGAACTCTAAGTCATTGACTGAACTAGCTCTGTCATTATTTTTATGATTCATAGGAATCATTCTAGACAATGAATCAGATTTTCTCCAGATAAGACACAGAATAAAGTATAACACTTGGGTACCGAAAAACAAAGTAATATCATTTTCACAATTACTTAACATTATTAGTGTTAGTCCTGAAAATTCACCTCATAAAATGTTAGTAATAGAACTACTTAGCAATTTTGTGATGATACAGAGATATTTAAACCTATATAGTTTTAAGTTGTTTACCACTCTGGGAAGTTTCCCATACTTGTTCTTTTTTAAATTAAAAGAAGATACTTGAAAACTTAAAAAAAAAAGTAAGGTGGATGCCAATGTCTCATCCTGTAATCATAAGCTGATAAGATCATGGTTGGAATCCAGTCGAAGAGGGAAAGCCAATGAGACCTTATCTCTAAATAACCACCAAAAAGACAGAACCGGACCTGTGGTTGAAGTGGCAGAGCACTAGGCTTGAGCACAAAAGGTCAGAGATAGTGTCCAGGGCCAAAGTTCAAGCCCTGAAAAAATATCCCCTCACCAAACACAAAATCATATCCAGTGCTGGGATTCAGCTTAGCAGCTTACCATGCATGAATTTTGCTCCCTAAAACAAGGAAAGGGAGGGATTGGGTGAGGGAAGAGAGAGGGAGGGAGAAAAGGAGAGGGAGACATAACTGCATATAGAAAAGTGGGTACCTCTGCATAATAAATGATATTCACTAGGGTACATGATCACGCAAACATTTTCTGTAAAGGAAGAGTGTAACTACCTCCATGCCTTGGGAGCTACATGATATGCCGTAAGTATTCCATTCTTCTATGGCAGTGTCACAGGGGACACAGATATAATGAATTCATTAAAACTTTACTAACATTCACTGAAACTTGAATTTTATTTTTATTTGAAATATGGCTAGTGTAACTGTGTGTCTGAATTTTTAATTTTATGTAATTTTGCTTACTGTAGGTATTGTCACTTACAGCTTTGTGGCTGGCTAATCAGCTGAGTAGAACAAGTTTGGCCTCTGATGAAGTCTTAGAGAACCTCTAGTGTAATCCAGGAATACAAGCCATGTAAGTCACTCAGCTTTTTGGTAGTCACAGTAAGAAACAGTAAAATAAGAAAATAAAAACTAAAATTAAAAACACCAAAGGAGCTTTAATCAAAATTCAGCAAAATTTATCTAGTATTTAAAGCTTAATCCTCAGATTTCAGCATTCTGAGTAGCTAGTATTACAAATGTGAACTACTCTCATGTGTTTGTTAGTTTTTAAAATACCAAGTCAGCATTGTTACTTACCTGGCAGGGGAGATACCATGATCATGAAGATGGTTTTCCCAGGGAAATATTTATCTATCACATTCCAGATGTGATGACTCCTGTGATTTCCTCAAATGTGAGAAATTCAACTGCATAATTTGTGGTAGTGGAGGACTGTGTTAGTGTTCTACCCTGGATAACTAACTAGATAGATAGATAGATAGATAGATAGATAGATAGATAGATAGATAGATAGATAGATAGATAGATAGATAGATAGATAGATAGATAGATAGATAGATAGATAGATAGATAGCATTGTATTTTATATTGGCCTCATCTCCTTTCCTGCACTCAGCAGTCACTTGGTCCTAAGGACTACTGTAAAGGATGAGGTACTTCTAGGCCTACGTTGTAGTTGCTAGGAACTACAAGGAGTAGATAAATCAGCTAGAACTCACCATGAGAAAATAAATGAGGAAGTTGGGTGCAGGTGGCTTACACATGTAATCCTAACTACTCAAGAGGCTGAGATCTGAGGATTTCAGTTCAAAGCCAGCCCAGGTAGGAAAGCTCATGAGATTCTTATCCTAAGTTAACCACCAGAAAACCAGAAGTGTGCTCTGGCTCAAGTGGTAGAGCACTTCATTTGTCCTGAAGAGGTCAGGGACAGCACCTAGAGTTCAAGTCCCATGACTTACAAAAAATAAAAAGAAAGAAAGCAAATGGGTGACCAGAGCCAATGGCTCATACCTGTAATTCTAGCTAGTCAGAAGGCTGAGATCTGAGGATCAAGGTTCAACACGAGCCTGGGCAGGAAAATCTATGAGATTCTTATTCCCAATTAACTACTGAAAACCATAAGGGACAATGTAACTCAAAGCGGTAGAGCACTAGCCTTGAGCACAAAAGACCAGGGACATGATCCAGGTCCTGAGTTCAAGCCCACAACCCACAAAAAAAAAGAAGAAGAAAGAAGAAAAAGGAATGAGAAGACACCTTAATGAAATAGCTAGGCAAGTTCAATATACAGAATAACTCCTCCCTTCCTTCTTTTCTTCCTTCTATTCCTTCACATCCTTTGCCCTTCTGTCCTAGAATTTAAACTCAGAGTCCCATGATTTTAGGTAGATACTCTACCTGATGAACCATACACCTGCTGTTTTTTTTTTTGCTTTAGTCATTTTTTTCTTTTTTTTATTGGGGGATGGGGAGGTCCAGTTATGGGGCCTGAACTCTGGGTCTGGGTGCTGTGCCTCCGTTCTTCAGCTCAAGGCTAGCGCTCTACCACTTGAGCCTCAGCGCCACTTCCAGCTCTTTTCTTTTTGCTTATGTGGTGCTGAGGAATCGAACCCAGGGACTCAGGCATGCAAGGCAAGAGCTCTAACACTGAGCCACCTTCCCAGCCCTCATTTTTCTTCTGTTGGTTATGTGACTTGAATTCTGTGCCTGGGTGTTGTCCCTGAGTTGTTCAGCTCAAGTCGAGGGCTCTACTGTTTGAGCCACAGTACCACTTCTCATTTTCTAGTGGTTTATTGGAGATAAGAGTCTCATTGTGCTGCCTGGGATGGCTTTGATCTGTGATCTTCAGATCTCACCTCCTGCATAGCTAATTACAGGCATGAGCCACCTGTGCCCGGCTCGGCTTTAGCCATTTTTGTGGTAGGGTTTTAAGTCTATGACCAGGCCAGCATGGACCACAATCTTTCTTTTTACCTTTTCTGAGTATATGAAATAAGAAATAAAATACATTGGGTTCAAATATTCATTGAGATCCAATATTTTGAATGTTTCCAGGGCTAACATCAAATCATAATCCTCTCTGTATCAGCCAAGACCCAGCAGATAGCATTAAAAGTGTGAGCTCCCAAACCTGGCTCAAATTTCTGATGACTAAAACATCTGAACAAAATTTTTTATTGTGAAAATATTGTACAGAGGGGTTACAATTACATGGGCAAGATAGTGAGTACATTTCTTATCGAGCATTGTAGCCTCCTACTTTGTTTACCCTTCCCATCACTTCCCATCCTCCCCCCCTCCCTTATATAATCCTCCCCCCCCCCAGTTGTAAAGTTAGTTTTTGACATGACAAATTGTACTTCTCATTGTTGCAACAGGTCCACCTGTATCCTTATTTAAACGACTTGTTTTTCCCCTATCCTCTACAAATTATACCGACATCAAATACAGTGAAAGCATGGGTTATACCGTGGGGGAGGGACATACAAAGAAACAAAGAAATAATCTTATAATTGCGTTAGAAACAAATGCATGAAAGAAAAAAAAATTTAAAATACATATCTTAGGGTTCATTTTCCTAACATCACCTTATCTGAACTTTTCTGCTTGAATCATACATATACGAGATATTGCAAATAAGGGAAATCATGGGACCTATATTTCTTTGGGCTTGGCTTACTTCACGTAATATAATTTTTTTCCAAGTCTTTCCATTTCCTAACAAAGGGGCAATGTCATTCTTTCTGATGGAGGCATAGAATTCCATTGTGTATATATACCACATTTTCTTGAACCATTCATCTACTGAGGGGCATCTGGGTTGGTTCCAGATCTCAGCTATGGTAAATAATGCTGCAATAAACATAGTTGTGATGGTAGCTTTAGTGTGGTATTGTTTGTAGACATTTGGGTAAATGCCCAAAAGTGGGACTGCTGGGTCATATGGGAGCTCTATGTGGAGACATTTGAGGAACCTCCATACTGCTTTCCAAAATGGTTGAACAAGTTTATACTCCCACCAACAATGAAGTAAGGTTCCCTTCTGTCCACAACCCTCCAGCATCTGTTGTTATTCGAGTTCTTGATTTTTGCCATTCTAACTGGGGAGAGATGGTATCTCAATGTTGTTTTGATTTGCATTTTGTTTTATGGCTAGGGATGTTGAGCATTTCTACATGTGTCTATTGGCCATCCTTCTTTCTTCTTCAGAGAAGTTTCTCTTTAAGTCATTAGCCCACTTATTTATTGGGCAGTTGTTTCTTTGAGGATTTGTTGTTGGGGCATTTAATTTTTTGAGTTCCAAGTATATTTTAGATATGAGACCATTGTGCGTTGTATGGCTAGTGAAGATCTTCTCCCAATCCTTGGGCTTTCTATTGATCTTGCTAGCTATGTCCTATGCTATGCAGGAGCTCTGCAACTTCATGCAATCCCATTTGTCCAACCTTTTTTGAATTGTTGTGTTTCCAGGTCTCTATTAAGAAAATTTCGGGCCTGACCCAAGGAGACAGAGGGTTTCTCCTATTCCATCCTGTAATGTTTTCAGATTGTCTGCTTGGACTTCGAGGTCTTTGACCATTTGGAGTTGATTCTAATGCAGGGTTATATATAAGGATACAGCTTTAGTTTTCTACATGTAGTTAACCAATTTTGCCAGCACCATTTACTGAAGAGGCTGTTTTTCTTCCATTCTATTTTTTTAGCTCCCTTATCAAAGATTAAATGGCTATAGGTCTGTAGGTTCATTTCTGGGTTTTCAATTCTATTCCATTGGTCCTGAGGTGTGTTCTTTTGCCAGTAGCAAGCTGTTTTGATTACTATGGCTTTATAGTAGTGTTTGAAATTTGGTATTGATATTCCTCCAGCAGTGTTCTTTCCGTTGAGGAGCATTTTTGCTATTCAGGGTCTTTTATTGTTCCATATGAATTTTTGGATTGCCTCTTCTATTTCCTTGAAGAATGAGGTATTTTAAATAGGTACTGCATTAAATTTGTAGATAGCCTTGGGAAGTATTGTCATTTTCACGATGTTAATCTTTCCAATCCAGGAGCATGGGAGTTTTCCCCATTTTCTGTGTTCTGTTTTGATTTCCTTTTTCAAGCTTTTAAAGTATTCCTCATAGAGGTCCTACACTTCTTTAATTAATTCCTAGGTATTTTATTTTTTATGGGGGTATTATAAATGGTGTTGCTTTCCTAATTGGAGCCACAATTTTCTTATTGTTGGCATACAGAAAAGCGATTGATTTTTGAGGGTTAATTTTATACCCTGCTTCTTTGCCAAAGTTTTGAATCAGCTTCAGTAATTTGGGAGTGGAGTCTATGAAATTCTTTAAGTACAAGATCATGTCATCTGCAAAGAGGAGAGTTTTATTTGTTCTTTCCCTATTTGGATCCCCTGTATGTGTGCATCTTGTCTTATTGCTGTAGCTAGGCATTCTAATACTAGGTTGAAGAGAAGTGGAGAGAGTGGACATCCTTGTCTTGTTCTTAAGTTAAGAGGAAATGGCTTGAGTTTTTCAACATTAAGTACAATGCTGGCTGTAAGTTTATCATATACAGCCTTTATTGTATTGAGGAATGTTCCCATGGATTCCTAAATTTTCCAAAACCTTCATCATAAAGGGGTGTTGGATCTTGTCGAATGCTTTTTCTGCATCTACTGAGATAAGCATGTGGTTCGTATCCTTGCTCCTGTTGATGTGATGAATAATATTAATTGATTTGCGTATATTGAACCAGCTTTCCATCCCTGAAATGAATCCTGTTTGACGTGGTGTATGATTTTTTGGATGAATTGTTGAAGTCTATTGGCCAAAATTTTGTTGAGAAGTTTTGGATAAATGTTCATCAAAGAATTGAGTCTATAATTCTCTTTTTTTGATTAGTCCCTGCCTGGTTTTGGGATGAAGGTTATGATGGCTTCATAGAATGTGTTCGGTAGTGAATTTTCTCTTTCAATTTCCTTGAAGAGTTGGAGTAGTATTGGTGTGAGCTCTGCTTTGAAGGCCTTGTAGAATTTCGCTGTAAAACCATCTGGTCCTGGACTTTTCTTAGCTGGGAGGTCTCTTATTGCTGTTTCTATTTCAATGCTTGATATGTGCCTGTTAAGATGGTTTAACTCATCTTGGTTTAGTTTTGGCATGCCATTATTTGCTCGGAAAAGGTCCATTTCTGTCAAGTTCTCAAACTTATTAGCATAAAGTTTTGAGAAGTATTCCCTTAAAATGTTCTGAATCTTGGTAGTTTCTGTGGTGATGTTTCCATTCTCCTCTCTTAGTTTATTCTCTTCTTTTTCTGATAAGATTGGCTAAGGGTCTGTCAATTTTGTTGATTTTTTGAAGAACCAAGTCTTTGGTTTGTTGATTCTTCCTATAGATTTTTGCATTCTAATTCATTTAATTCTGATTAAATTTTCATTATTTCTTTCCATCTACTGGATTCTGGTTTATCTTGCAGTTCTTTTTCAAGGAGGTTTAGATGTGTCATTAAATTGTTGCTTTCAGATCTCTCCAATTTGTTGATGTAGGAACTCAGAGCTATAAACTTGCCTCTGAGTACTGCTTTTGCTGTGTCCCAGAGGAGCTGGTAATTTGTGTGTTCATTTTTGTTGAATATCAAGAACTTTTGAATTTCCTTTCTAATCTCTTCCATGACCCAATCATGATTCAGCAGTGTGTTGTTCAGCCTCCATGTGTTACCGGAATTTCTTTGGTGGCTTTTGGTGTTGACTTCTAATTTTATTCTCTTGTGGTCAGAGAGACTACAAAGTATAACTTCAATGTTTCTGTATTTGGACAAGTTTGATTTGTGGCCTAAAATGTGGTCTATTTTAGAAAATGTTCAATGTGCTGCTGAAAAAGAACGTGTATTCTGATGCTGCTTGGTGAAATATTCGATAGATATCTGTTAAATCTAGTTGATCTATGCAGCTGTTTAGATCTGCGATTTCTCTGTTGAGTTTTTGCTGAGTTGATCTATCTAGTGCGGAGAGTGGTGTGTTAAAATCCCCAACAATTAATGTCTTTGGATCTGTGTGGGATTTGAGGGAAAGTAGTGTTTCTTGGATAAATTTGGGTGATCCGTTGTTTGGCGAATAGATATTTAGAATTGTAATATACTCCTGGAGGAGAGAGCTCTTAATTAGTATGTAGGGACCTTATTTATCTCTTTTCACAAATTTTAATTTGAAGTCTATTTTATCTGATATTAGCATTGCAACTCCTGCCTGTTTATGAGGGCCGTTTGCTTGGTAGATTTTGTTTGATCCTTTAACATAAAAAATGTGTTTGTTTTTTCGGGCAAAATGTGCCTCTTGAAGGAGCCAGATAGAAGGATCTTATTTTTTAATCCAACTAGACTGTCTGTGTCGCTTAATTGGAGAGTTAAGTCAGTTAATGTTAAGAGCTAGGACTGAGAGGTATTTGAGAGTTCCTGCCATGTTATCCTCCTTCTTGGGTGCTGCAAAACTTGGTTCTTCCTATGGTTCATGGATTCTCAGTTTGGGTGCAGTTTCTTGCCCTTTATTGTGGTCTTGTTGGTTTTCTATGTGTAGGACATCTTTAAGAATCTTTTGTAGGGCTGGTTTAGTGATGTATTGTTTCATTTTTTCTTTTCTATGGAAGGTTTTTATTTGGCCTTCAGTTATGAAGGAGAGTTTAGCCGGGTACAATATTCTTGGTTGATAGTTGTTTTTAGGGCATGGCATACATCATTCCAGGCTCTTCTTGCTTTGATTGTCTCTGCTGAGAAATCTGAGGCGAGTCTAATTTGTTTCCCATTATAGGTGATGAATCTTTTCTCTTTGACAGCTTTAAGGATCTTTTCCTTGGTCTGAATTGATCCTGTGTGGATTATAATGTGATGGATTATAATGGGATGTCCTATTCTGGTCTGGTCTATTTGGAGTTCTAAAAGCTTCTTGTATTTGAATAGGCCTATCTTTTTGCATGTTTGGTAAGTTCGCTGCTAAGATCCTGTAAACAAATTTCCTAGACCCGTAACTTCTCTTTCTAGGTCCTCCTCTACACCCATTATCCTTAGATTCGGCCTGCTGATGGTGTCTTCCAAGTGTTGGAAGACATATTTCTTGGAATTGTCTTGAATGGTTGTATATTCTTTCTCTATAATGTCTAGGCTGTCTTCAATCCCCGAGGTTTGATCTTCTGCATGGTCTAACCTGCTGTCGAGACTTTCTACTTAGTTTTTTATTTCTTTTCCTTCTAGTTGGTCAGCTTTGATGGCTTCAAATTCTTTGTTGAAGCTTTGTTTTAGATCTTGTATGAACTTCTTTACTTCCTTAATTTGGTGTTCAGTGTATATTCTCAAATCATTTAGTTTATTGGTTATATTTACTTGGACTTCCAGTCCTTCTGTTGGTTTCCATTCAGCATTCCCTTTGTGGTCTCCCTGACTTCCTTCAGCCCTTTGTTAATGGATTCCATGAATCCCTTTAGTGATCTTTGTGTATTCTCAACCTGCTCTCTGAATTTCTGTATTACTCTTTGATTAGCTTCCTCCAGTTCGTGTGATTCCTGTAGTTCTCTTTGAGTGTTCTCAGCCTGCTTATGCCATTTCTGCCTTTCTCTTTGAGTATTCTCAAGCTGCTCATGCAAATCCTGTATCAGTTTTTGAGTAGCTTCCTCAAGCTTATGATATTCCTGTATAAACTTTTGGATTGCATCTTCTCTCTCCTTATTATGCTCATACAAAGCACTTTGTATGTTTTCAATCTTTTTATTTATCATGTTTGCCAGCAGTGTTTGTAGAGGTATCTGGTAACTCTCCTCTGGATTATTCATTATCTGTTCTGTCTCGTGGTTATAATGAGTGGGAGTTGAGATACCCGGACTTGCCATTTTTCTAGTGTTTTTCCGGTTTACTCTGCCCATTTAGGATGAAATTAACACCAATTTTGGGCTAGAACACTATTTTAAGGCTAGCGTCAATCAAAGTCTCTATTTTCACAGTCAATAGTCTGCAGAAACAATCTAGTTCAACAGATACATCTATTCAACATCAAAGTAATTAATGTGCTATGGATCGTAAAGAAGAATTTGGTAATCCAGAAATTATTAGGTTGAGGAAGAGATGTGGGTAAAAAATAGGAATAGAGTGATGTGGGAAGGCACAGGGAGTGTTAACTAAGTCCTAATCTCAAAGCAGGATATAGGTTGGATAGGATGTAAGTAGAGACAAAAAAAAAAAAAAAAGAAGAAAGAGAAAGGGAACAAAAAGAGACCAGAAAAAAAAAGAAAGGTAAAAATTACTAATATTATACAGAAATGAAAACAAGCTATACAGAGAAGATGAATATATTGAGAGAAGAGGAGGGATATAAAGGAGATGTGAAAAAATTAAAAATAAAAATACTTAAAATATTACATAAGTATAAAGAGGTAGTACTGCTATTAAGGAATTTAAGTCTAAGAGGTTTTGAATTGAGTAATAAATTTGTGGATTAAGTGTGTTCACAATGGGGGATAAGGTCTAATAATCGACTACGGGTTTATCTGAGGATTTGCAGAACAGCAAGTAACTCACATAAAGAATGCAAGAGAAGAACCGGTGAAAAGGATAAGGGAGAAAGAAAATAGATCAGAAATTCAGTAGAGCTAACAAAAAAAAACAAAACAAAACAAAACAAAAACAGAAACAAGATAAAAGGAAGAAAAATGCACACACTTATACCCCTAAAATAAAATTCTAAGAGGAGTAAAAAATTACTAGAAAACATTTTTTTTCAAAAAAGGTAAAAATTAAAGATTAAAAAAAATTTAGAATTTTTTTTTTATAAAAGCTACAACAACAAAAAAAAGTTCTTTGATTTTTTTGGGAGGGGTGGGAAAAAT
Source organism: Dipodomys merriami (assembly GCF_024711535.1). Lineage (NCBI taxonomy): Eukaryota > Metazoa > Chordata > Mammalia > Rodentia > Heteromyidae > Dipodomys > Dipodomys merriami. The sequence goes on along the minus strand of NW_027203760.1, from coordinate 1,278,603 downwards.
ACTGTCTCTCCCTTGTGTCCAGAATCAGCCTCTTCTTTGACTCTCAGGTCTGCTTGTGTTCCTGTGGCTTTGTTGGTTACTTAGGTCAGTTTCTTTGAATAGGCAGAAAAATGCTCTGCGATCCTCCTCCCAGGTTAGTTAAATGGGAGGAGATGGCTTTTTCCTCGAGTTTGGAGATGCTGTGATGAGGCTAGGTCATGGGTAAAGTTGAGGCCTTTCAGCAAACAGTAGCTTTTTCCGGGGGCTGGTTTGTGAGAAACTCACAGAGCCCAGCCTGGAACCACTCTCAGGGTTTCTATTTACTTAATTTCAGTTGATTGTTGAGGCTGCTAAAGGGAGGGGCAGTCTCTGGCTCTTATTCCCCAGTGAAGAAAGCCACTCCTAGGGCTGTTGCTGGAACTGGGTGACTTTTCCCTGGGTGGAGCTGAGTCTGGCAGGTCTCTTTTGACATGCTAGATGACTTTAGATTTATTCCAGGGCCTGAGTTGGAGCTAGCAGCTCCGCCGAGCTTTGTCGGTATCCAATATGGAGATCTCCAGTACTGGGGGGCGGAGGGTGACCTTCCCTCCTCTGCTCCCTGAGAAATAGTGAGAACATTAGGCTTCTGCTCACGCTGTCTTGGTTCCTGGGTCATCTCTGGTCTGCGAACTGCAGGATGAAGGTGTCTGATCCTTGTCGGTTCTTGCTGGTGTTGAGTAGAATCTGCTCGCCCCCCGCATCTGTCTCCTTCATCCAGACTCTCTGTGATTCAGGTATGGCCGCTGCAGTCGCCACCTCCACTGCTGCCGCCGCGGCGACTGCTGGCAAGTGCTCAGGGCTGTCTCCTTGCCTGTATTTTCTCTCTCTGGCTTAACTCTCTGTCCTGTGAAGGCACACTTGGTTTGATTCTCTGGCTTAAGAGTGTTCACTGGAACTCTATAACTGCTTTCTATGCAAGAGCTTGTTTAGCCTCCAGCTTCTCATCCGCCATCTTCCCAGAACTCCCTGAACAAAGTTTTAATAATTTCAAATGTTGAACTTGGGGACAAAGGGTGCTCTTACCTGCTTATTTTCAAATTGCAACAAAATCTTAAGTTTTAACTTTTGATTTCCTAGAGTGCATTAAATAAAAAGATCAACTTTAAAATGCAATTAACTAAAGAAAAAAGCTAAACAGAATACATCCTTACCATTGTAACTTTGGACTTAATACCTTGTCAATCATTGCTTGCATCCTAGTTGTTTGTCTGGGCAGTATATTCCATACACAGATCATACCACCTCCAAGGTTGAGGGCTAAGCATCCTATATCCACAGGAGTGAAATCCAGACTGTAGGCAAACACACCAAAGGAAGGTAGGTTCCAGCAGCATTGTAGATGGCAATGTCCAAACATATGACCTGAAGTTTTAGGGCAGCTTAAGTAGAGCTTTTTCCTGAGGAATAATACTCTATTTAGGCATACCTCTGCTTCTGGGTTTATCACTGCTTAATTGGAGACAAATCTCATGGACTTTCCTGGTTGGGCTGGCCTGAAATCATGTTCCTCAGTTCTCAGCCTCCAATGCTGCAAGGATTATAGGCATGAGCTACCAATGTCTAAATTAATTATTCCTTTAATAAAAATCAAAATGGCTACAGTATGGTTTAGCAGAGAGCTTGAATCCTTTTCTGAACCTTAGAAATTTTCTGACTAGAAGAAGAATAACAAACTGACATGTGGGTAACAATCTACCATATTAAACCATTTTTCAGAAGAGTATCTGGATCATCAGTTTGGCTCTTGTCCTGCTATTCTAATGGGTACTTTTCTGCCTGGGCTGGATTCGAAACACAATCCTTACATCTCAGCCTCCTGAATAAGATTATAGGCATGAGTCACCTATACCTGGCACAATCCACATTTCTTTCTTTCTTTCTTTCTTTTTTTTTTTTTTTTTTTTTTTTTTTTTTTGTCAGTCGTGGGGCTTGAACTCTGGGCCTGGGCGCTGTCCCTCAGCTCTTCAGCTCAAGGCGAGCGCTCTACCACTTGAGCTACAGCGCTACTTCCGGTTTTCTGGTGGTTTATTGGAGATAGGAGTCTCACGGTCTCTCCTGCCCGGGCTGGCTTTGAACCGCGATCCTCAGATCTCAGCCTCCTGAGTAGCTAGGATTACAGGCGTGAGCCACCAGCGCCCGGCAGGACCACCATTTTGTGGGTACTGCCGTTTAAAATGTCCCAACTGGCCACACCGAAAACATCCTTTTCCTTTATTATCTTTTGCGGCCCTGGCAGCTGACAAGACAGCAGCTGCCAGCCCCGCATTGGTCAGGGGGCCACCCACTTCTCTGCAGGCTCTTAACCAAGCTTCTAGGCTTTGGGTTCTTACTGGGGTAATTGCCCTCTGACATTCCTTGGTTCTTTGTTCAAAAATGATTTGTTGTACAAATGGCATGGCTGTTTCCAGATTTCCTAACACCCGCTCGGCTGTCTTTAGCATGCAGGCAACAAAATCAGAAAATGGCTCATTAGGGGCCTGAGTGATTTTTCTCAGATTGCCAGCCGTCTCTCCCTTGTTTGGGAGGGCTCGCCAGGATTTGTAAAAAAGAGTATTCACTTGTCGATACACTTCAAAGGGATATCCTGTTTGATCTACAGCATAGGGTCCCTGCCCGAGAAGCATATCTACGGTCCAGTCCAGGTGCCCGTCACGGACATTTTGTCTGTATTGGGCTTGAGCCTTGTCTTGAACAATAGACTGGAAATCGAGGAATTGCCCATGATTAAGACAGGTACAGGCTACCTCAAACCAGTCCGTGGGCGTCATAGCATTGACGGCCAGTCTTCGGAGCAGGGCAGTGATATAATTAGCCGTTACTCCATAAGTCCAGACTGCCTCAACTAAATACTTAAGCTGAGAGTAGGAAACCGGCTCAAAATTGATTTCATTAGTATTTGGATTTTCAAAACCTGGAAAGGCGGCCGCCAGCTGAGACCAGGTGCTTCCTTTTATAAAGTGACTCCGCCCCGCCGGCGGGCACGGCGGGGGGCCGACAGGTGAGGGCCAGCTCCTTTCCTCCTTTCTGGCTGCTGCAGTACACTTATTGTTTGAGGACGCCACCCCCCATATCTGTCTGCCTCATACTCAGCTGCAGCCTCTTCTAAGTCTTCATTATCAGCTGGATCGAGCTGCTCTCCCTCCTCCTCTAACATTTCTTCCTCTGAGTCACTCACAGGATCACTGCGTTCTTGGTCCTGCCCTTCCACATGTAGGGTATAGGGGTCTCCTTGAGACCCCCTCTTTGTGGTCATTCCCACAATGCAGAACCACCAGAAAGACAAACCACAAAGGAAGCAACCAATAGTCCATAGTAAAAAAACAGCAAACCTAGGGATACTTACCGATGTCTCCTCTCCGTGTGTTGAGTTCTGGCTCCTGTTTGGCCTCTCGCATGGTTCCCAGGTTTCGGCACCACTTGCGGCGAACGCCTTCTCGGCCAGCGAGGAAGAACGACCACCATACCAGGAGTCTTCTCAGATCACACTTTATTGGAGAGCCTTCTTGTTTGTAGGAGAGCTTGAGCGAGAGACCCCCGTGCACAAAAACATGGCCGCTTATATAGGGAAATAGGAACATGGGTCGTTCTATCATTGGTCGTCTGCCTTTCACCGTCACCAGGTGCCACGGGATTGGCTGGGGACTCTACGTGTCTCGCGCATGCGCAAAGCCCAAGACCCACGGTCCTGCCAAGCACTGCCTAATATGGAGTTGTTTACCTCAAAGCTGCAAGGAAGTGGGCGGCATCTTGTAATTGCGTTCGCCCTGGCTCCCCGCAACTAAGAACTTGCTTCATCTGCAGCTTAGATTCCTAAGTACATACTTTCAGATGCACAAATATGATCTTCAGCCTGAATGCAGCTCAGAATGTACCTTCAGGCGAAACTACTTCCCACAACAAAATATAGGTCTGTGAACATAATGCAAGCACTCGGGGAATGAGGGTTCCTACATCAACTGACTTTAGAAATACAGTCTAGTAATTTCTCTGTCCTAGATTTGCTAAAGGTATCTTACAATGTTGGCTCAAAGAAGAACCGAATTTGCCTCTGTAAGTAGAAATCAAATTGCATTCAAGGTAAGTGTTCCAGTTTAAGTCAGCGGGCTTTGTTGCTTCAAAACCGCAATTTAGACATTCAATCTCTCTATCAGCATAGTGGTTCATGGGATACCATAATGTAAAGTGCCCTGTGAGTAACAAATGGAGATGTTCTACTCAGAGGGAGTTAACCACTTCAGCTGGGTAGTTATGGACAAAAGGTGATGGATGGAACTGACTACAACATTTCAGCGATGAATGACACAGAAAAGAATGAACACCTTGTTCCCAACAACCTTTAGGTGCTAACATGCACTCTTTCTATGATCTGGGGAGTCTCCCTCTACCTCCCATCCAATCAAAAGTGTTTTCCACACTTGTGCTCTGAGTTGGGGTATCCAATAAGGAAAATTCCATACTCATTCTCTGAGACTGGGAGACCAATTATGAGACTCAATGTGGCACAAGCCCACCCACTGACCAATCAATCCAGGAACATGCCCTAAGGGGCAAAGTCAAAGGGCTGAGGGATATGGGCCCTGAGGGATGTGGGCCCCTTCCGACCAGCTCTTGGTCCCTCTTTTCTCTAAGGAGTCTGTTTCACTAATCTATTTTTACTTTGATGAGGAGTCTATTTCACTGCTGTGTTTTGCTCTGAAGGAAACCCGCTTAAAAACTTTTCTGCTCTCAAATTCTTAAAAGAAAACAAACCTGAGACAGAAAATACTGCTATTCTGAAGATGTTGGGGGGAGGGAAGCCTTGGCCTTCAGCTATGAGACTAGATTTAGAATTCGATAACTTAGGTTCTGTGGTTTCAGATTAAACTGAACCAGGCTAATGTCTGCATTTTCTTGTCTTCTTACTAGAATCTATAAAAGAATTAGAAATGGGATGTAAAAGATGTTATGTCAAAAAATGAACATTAAACTGTGGCTTAGGAGGGAGAGTGGTGGTGGGAGGAGGGAGATGGGAAGGAATGGAAAGGGGGAACAAAAGAGGAGGAAAATTTTTTTTTAAAAAAATTAGGAAAAAAACAAAACAAAAAAACAAGAACCAAGTTCTAGGCTAGCAAAGGGTCTAGAAATTCTTGGCTTTCCTTTTTTTCTTGCGTGAATCTAACAATGAAAATTTAATGCAGCCAACTAGCATTGTTAAGGTATTAAATTCTGTAGAATGTGGTTTCTTCTCTTCCTCGTGTTCTGAGATAGAAATTGATTTATTCTAAAGCCAAAGGATATTCTTTCTTCACTAGTTAGATCACATTCACTGACTTTTGCTTTCTTAAAAACTGCTTAACTCCTGTAAGAGGAAATTGAAGAGTGCCAGGCAGAGCGATTGAATGTAAGACATGTGTAGTGTTCTCATTCTCCACATCTAGCGAATAAGCTCAGTGATATACTGTCCACCTCTTTATCCAAAAGCAGATAAGAAACCAAAATTGAATTTGAAATTCAGTTGAATATGATTCTTAACAACTGAGTTATAAATTATTTGATCTTTGCATGTCTCTTAGTAGATATAGACACATGTGTAGCGTCTTTGTCCATCCCAGGAAAGACGGGCGGGGTCCGGGGAAAGGTAAGTGTGGCTGAAAGCCCGTTCCCCAGTCTCCCTTAGCCCAGAAGACAATCAGACGCAGTGGGGAGTCAAGTCAAGCAGGAACTCATTTATTAACATGGAGCATGCCCTTTTTAAAGAAAAAGACTGTGTGGTAGGGGAGAAAATGGAACCAACCAATCACTGTAAAGGCCATACCTTATATGCACCTAAGCTTCCATGAGTTGTTTACGCACTAAACATAAACAATTCCGGCTCAGCCCACTCAACTTCCTCTCAGGTCCATCATTGCTGCCTGTGTTCCCACACACATGTCATGATTTTTCTATTTCAAATGGTCCATGAGAGAGAGCTGGGCATGGTATAGTAAGACTGTAATTCTATCACTTGTGAGGCTGAAGCAGAAGCAAAGTAAGCTCAAGGCCATATTGGCTATGTAGTGAGATGCCATTTCAGAAGGGCAGAAAGTAAATGGTTCCTGACTATATAAGCCTCGGCAATTAATTTCCCATCTTCTGTGTCTCCAAAGAGAAGCCTAAGACTCTGCAAGGTCAAACAGAAAAAATGAGCCAATGACTAACGCAAAAACAACTGGATACCAGCTGTGTCAACTCATTCTTGGGCCAATAGAGTGTCACCCAAAGGCACTCTTGAACAGTTGGGTTTATGTCCCCTCCTCTTCTCTTCAGAAAGGGTTATTTCAAAATCATCATTCCTAGAAATTAAAAGACATCAGTGATATTAGGATTTCCATTCCAGCATATTTACAAGTCAGTGAACACTTAATACATTGGCAACTATAAAATTAAATGACTAGCAAGTGGAACATGGTACCTGAAGACACTAATAGTTCATAGTATATGGTCTGTGATTTAGAGCTTATTAAATTTGCTACCATAGCTGCAGCAGGTGCAGTAACAGTTGGGGGAGGGCAGCAGCAACCTTGGCTCCAGCCTCTTGACCTCCAGAGTGCATCATGGAACCTAGCAGCCCTTCACAAAGGCTGGGAGAGAAGGGAGCTGCCATGGAATGCTAGGATCATGCCTCTGGTGTGGCATGCGACCATCACCTCACTTCTGCTTCCTGACTAGGTAAGTAGTGGCTGCATGCCTGTGTCACCTCATTCCTGCTTCCAGTCTGGGGGAAGTAGAGGGAGCCCATGTGCCCTTGTCCCCTCACTCATGCTTCTGGTCTGGGTGGGTGGGAGCCGTGTGTCGGCACTACCTCACTCCCACTTCCGGTCTTGGTAAGTGTGGGCTGCATGCCCATTTCATCTCACTCCTGCTTCCACTCTAGGTGAGCGGGGGCCACATACATGTGTCACTTCACTCCTGCTTCTGGTCTGTGTGAGTTGGGGAAGAGGGGACATGGTGCCTGTGTCATTTCACCACTGCCTCCCGTCTGGGTGGGTAGGGGCCATATCCTTGTATCACCTCACTACTGTTTCCTGGCTGGATATCTCTGGCATTGGTGCCCTTGTTACCTCACTCTGGCTTCCGGTCTGGGTGAGTGGGGGCTGCCTGCCTGTGTCACCTCACTCCTGATTCCAGTCTAGGTGAGTAGGGGAATAGGGGCCATATGCCTGCACGACCTCACTCGTGCTTCTGGTTTGGGTTGGTCTGACTGGCTGTGAGCTAATTACTATATCCAGATGCTGTTTACCAGCATGGACTGCGGCCCACACCAGAGGTTAGATTTTTCCAGTTCTTATAACAAAGCATGACATTAAGTTATTAGGATGGCACCTTGCTAGGTTTGAGAACCATGTTATTAAATTGTGTGTGTGTGTGTGTGTGTGTGTGTGTGTGTGTGTGTGTGTGTGTGTGTGTGTGTGTGTGTGTGTGTGTGTGTGTGTGTGTGCATGTGCACTGGTCTTGGGCCTTGAACTCAGGGCCTGAGGTCTGTCCCTGAGGTATTTGATCAAGGTAGAGCTCTACTTCTTGAGCCACAACTTAACATATGGCATTTTTTGTGGTTAATTGGGACTAAAAGTCTCCCAGATTTTTCTGTCTGGGCTGGCATTGAACCATTACCTTCATATCTCAGACATTTCAGTAGCTAGGATTTACAGGTGTGAGCTACTGGTGCCTCTGTATTTGCTTGATTGCCATCCAGAAAGAACTGTGATTGGCAAGTTGGAGGAAAACGAATAGAACTCTTTCAATGAGCAGTGGTGAAAATACTCATGTTCTAGACCAGCATTGGTGGATCAGGCCTCTAATTCTACCAATTCAGGAAAGTGAAATCTGAGAATTGCAGTTAGAAATCAGTGTGTGAAGGACAGAGTCCTTGAGACTCTTTATCGCCAACAAACTACCTCAAACCCAGAAGTGGCACTGTAGTTAAGTGGTAAAACACTAACCTTAAGTGAAAATGCACAGGGACAGCACTCAGGCCATGAGTTCAAGTCCAATGACCACAAAAACCAAACAAAACAAGAAAATAAATTTGGGTTCTTCAGTAGAAGTTTATCATTATAAATATCACTTTTTCATTATATTTAGCTCTGTCATAGATGTATGAATCTTAGGGGAATAAGAAACTTGGCTAAAATATATAGGAAGCATTGGTTTTGTGTGTGTTGTGTTTGCCAGTCCTGAGGCTTGAACCTAGGACATTAATCTCTTGATTGGTTTCCTTCCATCAAAGCCGGTACTCTGCCACTTCGTCCACAGCTCTACTCCCAGATTTTTTAAATTGTTAATTGGAGATAACAGTTTTGATTATTTTGAATCATGCTGTAAAAACTGTGTGTGCAAATATCTCTACTGTAAGGCTGATTTACATTTCCTCAGGTGTATATGTAGGATTTCTTGTGTGGAACTTCCACACTGATTTCTGTGGGGCTGCACTGATTCACTTAATTGCCATCATTGTGTAGGGTATATTTCCCCACCTCCTTGCAAGTATTTCTGTTTTCTTTTTAATAGGCATTCTGATTAGGCAGACATGAACTTCAACATAGATTTGATTTGCATTTCCTTGAGTAGTAAATGTGTTGAATATTTTCATTTATTCCTTAGACACCTATATCAATTTTGGGGAACTATCTGGTCAATTCACTTGCATATTTATTGATAAGATTATTTGTTCTTAGGGTGTTTAATTTTTTGTCTATTCGTTCTAGATATTAGGATTTCTTCAGTTAGGCAGGAGTTTAGGCTTATTTTACTTAATCTTAACAAAAGATACCTTGTGAGCTTTCAATTATTTAAATGATGATTTATTTAAAAATGAGAAGGATGTGGCTCACAGAGCAGAGTGCCTGTCAACAAGTACAAGTTCTGAACTCAGACTACAGTGTCTACATAAAAAGAGATAGATTCTATTATTTTAGAACAATAAAAGCTAATAAGCTACATTTTCTCAAAATATATAATTCTAAATATTTCACTATTCTTCGTGGTAAAACTATTGCAAATTTTAGCACAAACTAACAATTTTAGGTTCTATCTTTTCCTTGGTAATCATTCAAGACAGCAAAACTGAAGAAAATACAAGTTTGGCTAGGTGCTGGTGGCTCCTGTCTGTATTCCTATCTACTCAGGAGGCTGAGACCTGAAGATTGCAGTTCAAAGCCAGCCTGGGCAGGAAACTCCACGAACCTTATCTACAAGTAACCACCAGAAAACTGGAAGTAGTGCTGTGGCTCAAGTGGTAGAGTGCTTTCCTTGAGCTGAATAGCTAAGGGACTGCCCCTAGGCCCATAGTTCTAGCCCCACGACCGACAAAAAAACAACAACAACAAAACAACTTTGTATAAAGAGTAAGAATCTCCAGGTTTTGATTCAAGTTTTTTAATTCTCGTGGCAAATGTTTTCATTGGGTAGAAAGTGGACTGATTATATCTGTCATTGTGATAAACTTGCTATTATGTGGTTGCTTTTCTCCAACATCTAACATTGTTGAAGATAAAAAATTCATCAAGGACAAGACATACTATTTGGAAAAACTGGTGAGTTGAAATGACTATTACTTTCTAGGTAGGCAAAGAAGCTGTGATTTTCCTTCCCTCTCCAGGATTTGAAAAATGAAAAAAAAATAGTCTTGATTTTTCCAAAAAGTGAGGAATACAGCTCATATTCAAATAATTAGAAGATAATGAAATGAATGTTTAGGATATATAATATGCTTAATTTTGAACCTTCCTCTCAAGAAACTTCCAAGCACACATTGGTTATAGGTATTGATATCAAAGAGCCCACTGCAGGTGCTTCATACCTATAATTGGCTACTCAAAAATATGAGATCTGGGATTAAGATTGGTGCCAGCCTGGAAAAGCAATAATTGCATGGATGATGTACCCTGCTGTTAGATCATATGTCTCTTCCTCCCATCCTCAGTGTGAAGCTGTCTCCCCAGATAACCATCCTTCTGATTCATTGATATTATCATTGGGATTTCTGGTTTTCTCCTTCAGCAAGAAATTTGCACGGAGAAGGCCATTCACAGCTGTATTCACATGTTTCTCCAGTTGCCTAAAACAATGCCTGGTCCTTAGTGCTTAGTAGCCTTGTGTAGAGATGAGCCTTAGTGCTTAGCCTTGTGTAGAGATGTGCCTGTTCTCCTCATGTAATCTCAGAATTCAGTCAGGAAAGCTCATCAAGCTGAGCTCTTGTAGTTAACAGTCATTTCTTCTAATTATATTTTTCCTCCTTGTGTATCTAAGTCCACATAAGGGTGAGATCAGTGGCTGACACCTATCCATTGTGATAGAAAAAGAGGCTGTGACATCATAGAAGTTTATTGTGAAGCTGCAGGAAGACCTCACCACCAAAGCACCCAAAACGGCAGACTCCTACATCCAGAAATACATTTAACAATCCATCATTCATTCTCTGCAGGGTTCAGACTCAGTGTTTCCCTTTCCTGATTAAATTAAAGAAATATTCAAGACTTGCCTTTTTTGATTTGTCATTGAATTATTGAAATGTCCCTCCAAACAAAAAAAATAAAAATGCCATTTAGTGGAATGTAAATATAAGGCATGAAAAAAAACAAGCATAAATGTTCCTAGGGAAAACATCAAAAGTGGCAGCTGATACAAAAAGTTGCTTCTTAAAACCAGGACTGGTGTCTCACACCAGTAATACTAGTATAATATAAGCTAATGAAAGGTTTCTTTTTGTGCCAGTCCAGGGGCTTGAACTTGAGTCCTGTGCTCTGAGTTTTTTGCTCAAGTCTAGCAATTTACTACTTCAGTCATATCTTCACTTCTAGTACATTAGTAGTGTAGTGGAGATAATTTCCTAGATTTTTCTGCCTGTGCTGGCTTCAAACTGTGATCCTTGATGTCAGCCTCCTGAGTAGGATAACAGGCATGAGCCACCAGGACCTAGCTAAAAGTTACTTTTGTGAAATACAAAAATTTAGTTATGTAAGATATAAAAAGCTTGGCTTACTTCACTTAATATAATTTTTTCCAAACCTTTCCATTTCCTAACAAATGGGGAAATGTCATTCTTTCTGATGGAGGCATAGAATTCCATTGTGTATATATACCACATTTTCTTGATCCATTCATCTACTGAGGGGCATCTGGGTTGGTTCCATGTCTTAGCTATGGTAAATAATGCTGCAATAAACATAGTTGTGCTGGTAGCTTTAGTGTGGTCTTGTTTGTAAACATTTGGGTAAATGCCCAAAAGTGGGATTACTGGATCATATGGGAGCTCTATGTGGAGACATTTGAGGAACCTCCATACTGCTTTCCAAAGTGGTTGAACAAGTTTACATTCCCACCAACAATGAAGTAAGGTTCCTTTCTGTCTACATCCCCTCCAGCATCTGTTGTTGTTAGAGTTCTTGATTTTTACTGTTCTAACTGGAGTGAGGTGATAAGTGAAGTAAGCCAGGCCCAAAGAAGCATAGGTCCCATGGTTTCCCTTATTTGCAATATCTAGTATAGGTATGAGTCAAGCGGAAAAGGTCAGATAATGTGATGTTAGGAAAATGAACCCTTAAATATGTATTTTAATGTTTTCGTTTCTTTCATGCATGTGTTTCTAACGCATTTATAAGATTATTTCTTTGTTGCTTTGTATGTCCCTCCCCCACAGTGTGACCCCCGCTTTCACTATATTTGATGTCAGTATAACATGTGGAGGAGATGGGGACAAACAAGTCGTTTAAGGATTCAGGTGGACCTGTTGCAACAATGAGAAGTACAAAATGTCATGTCAAAACCAGCTTTACAATGTCGGTGTGTGGGGGGGAGGGGGGTATAATTGGGTGGGGGGAGGGGGGTAAAATTGGGTGGGGGGAGGGGGGAGGTGGGGAAGGGAAGTGAAGGGTAAACAAAGGAGGAGGCTGCAATGCTTGGTAAGAAATATATGCATTATCCTGCCCATGTAATTGTAGCCCCTCTGTACAGTATGTTCTCAAATAAAATAAAATACAATTAAAAAAAAATCAAGATATAAAAAGCAACAAAACAAGTGAAACATTAGAACAAAACAAACAAATTATATAGAAGACATAAAAAAGACAAACACCAAAGTCCTGAGTTAAAGCCTAAGGAACACCACAAAAGAAATAAAGAAGTGTAGAAGAAGAGAAGGAATAGCCAGTGACCGTTTTAAATTAATCAATCACTGGTGGCTTACACATGTATTAACTACATAGGGGACTAAAGTCAGAAAATACCATTTAAAGACAAGTCCAAGCAGGAAAACCCATTGGCCATTTTTCTGTGTGTGCCAGTCATGGAGTTGAATTTGTTCTACTTTACTCAAGGCTGGAGTTCTATCAGTCTCAGCTTATTGGTGGGATCACTACCAGCTAACTGTAGATAAAGATTATCATGGAATTTCCTTTGCAGGCTGGCTTCGAAACTGTGATCCTCAGATTTCAGCTTACTGAGGTGGTCTTTGCTTTGCATGAGACTCTTATCTCCAACGAACCACCAAAAAAATAAAGAAAAGAAAAAAAAAAAAACAGCTGGAGGTTGAGCTGTGGCTCCAATAGCAGAAATGAGACTGATTCTGGGACAGCACCCACATATTGAGATAAAGCTCCAGGACCAGTACAAACAAGATAAAATAAATAAATGAAATAAATGTGGAAGAAGAAAAGGGAGAGCCAATTTCAGAGGATAAAATCAATACTGAAGTAGCTTACACTTGTTATTATAGTTACTCAAGGTTCATACATATGAGACTCACAGTATTTAAGGCCAGCCAATGCAGGTGAGTCCATGGACTCATCTCTAATTAGCCAACTATAGTTTTTAAAAAATCCACAAATTGTGCTGTGGCTCATGTATTAGAGTGCTAGTATTAAAAATGTACTGGGACGGGGCTGGGAAGTTGGCTCAGTGGTAGAGTGCTGCCTTGCATGAATGAGGCCCTGGGTTCAATTCCTCAGCAACAAATAAGCAGAAAAAGCCAGAAGTGGCACTGTGGAACAACTGGTAGGGCTCTAGCCTCAAGCTTAAGAGCTGAGGGACAGTGCCCAAGCCCAGAGTTCAGGCCCCACTACTGGCAAAAAAAAGTACTGGGACAATACCCAGGCTCTGATTTATAGCCCCAAGTCCAGCATACAAATGGAAATAAAAAATAGAAATTAAAAAATGTATTGGAAAATCCAATTAAATTTTCAAAATGAGCCATGAGTTTTTGTTTCATGTGTGTAATCCTAGATATTAAGATAGATGAAATCTGAGGGTGTCTCATCATCAAATCACCAGCAAAACAAACAACAAGAAAACAGAAGTGAAGCTGTGATTGGAGTTGTAAATCACCAGCCTTGAGTGAGAAAGCTATAAACCAGTGTCCTGAGTGCCTCAGAGATCCAGCCTCCGGATCACAAAAAATGATAAGAAAAATAGAACCTGGGGCTGGTGACTCATGCCTGTAATTCTAGAACCTCAGGAGGCAGAAATATGGGGATCCAGTGTAAAGACAAAACTTAGCAGGAAATCCCAGAAGACAGTTCTTTATGGAGGGTTCTGGGGCTGGAACTGTACTACTCCCAGGTTTTTTGGCAGTTAATTGGAGGTAAGGATCTTAGACTTTCCTGCTCAGGGTGGCTTTGAATCATGATGGTCAGATTTCAGCCTCCTGAAACAGTCCAGGCCTTGCATGAGTTCTAGCTCCAGGACCATCACACACAAAACAATGAAATGAATAAATGTAAAGAAGGGTAGAAGAAGAGAAGAACCAATAACCAAGGCTTCAATGAGCCAATCAGCCAATCATTGGTGGCTCATAACCCTAATTCTAGTTACTCAGGAGCCTAAAATCTGAGGATAATAAAGACCAGACCAATTAGGAAAGTCCATAAGACGTGTGTGTGTGTGTGTGTGTGTGTGTGTGTGTGTGTGTGTGTGTGTGTGTGTGTGTGTGTGTGTGTGTGTGTGTGTGTGTGTGTGTGTGTGTGTATCTGTGTGCAAGTCCTATTGCTTGAATTTGTACTGTTTTTCTCAAGGCTCTACTATTCTCAGTTTTTTAGTGGTTATAATTGGAGATATCAATGACTTTCCTGCCTAGGCTAGTACAAACTATGATCCTCAGATTTCAGCCTCATGAATCTGGACTGGCTCTACTCATTTCTAATTAACCACCAAAACAGAAAAAATAAAACCTGGAATTGAGTTATGGTCAACTGACAGAACTGGGAAATAGTATCTGGTACAGCATTCAGACCCTGAGTTCAAGGCACAGGACAAAGAGAAGAAATAAAAGAAAGGATGATAGAAGTACAAAACCTCTATCAGTGATAGAGGTTCAAATGAATCAAAGATTGGTTGCTCACACATGTTATACGACGTACTCAGGAGGATGAAATCTAAGGATCACAGTTCATGACCAGCCAAGTCAGGAGAGTCCAAGAGACTCATCTATCTAATTTGCCACCAAAAATAAGCTACAAGTTGTACTTTGGCTCATGCAGTTGAGTGGTATTCTTAAACAGAAAACCTGGAACAGCACCTAAGACCTAAGTTGAAATCCTAGACACACATTTCAAAAAACCAAACAAACCCAAACTAAAAATGAAGGGAAAAGAGAAAGCCAGTTTCAAAATGATCATGGGTTTTGGTTCATATGTGTATTCCTAGCTATTCAAGGTTCAAAGCTAGACTTGGCAAGAAAGTACATGACACTCTTATACCCAACTACCCAGTGTAGATATCATTGTAGCTGTAAAACACTGTATTTGTTTAAAAATCTAAAAAACAAACTTGTTTGCTGAACGAGAGATCAATTCCTGGTACTGAAAATGTGTAGGAGAAGAGAAGAAAGCCAATTATAAATTGAAGCATAAGCCTAGTGCTTGTTGATCATGGCTGTAGTCCTACTCAGGAAGCAGAAATCTCAGGATCAACTTTCAAGGCCAGGTCAAGAAGCAAAGTGCAGGAGACTTTGTGTGTGTGTGTGTGTGTATGTGTGTATGTTTGTGTGTGTGTGTGTGTGTGTGTGTGTTTGTATCTGTGATGTTGTGTTTGTGTACCATACTTTGCTAGTGCCCTAGCATTCCCAGATGTTGGGTGGTGAATTGGAGATAAGAGTGTCATCGATTTCCTGCCCAGGCTGGTTTTGAAACATGGTCCTCAGATTTCAGCCACCTGATCCAGCTGCAATTTGATCTATGGCTTAAGTGGCAGAACTGGGCAAATATTTTCTGGGACTCCACCTAAACCCTGAGTTCAAGCCCCAGAACATGCACAGAAGAGATAAAGAAGAATAGAAGTAACCAAGGAAGAGTGAGTGACAAAGTCTTAAATGAATCAAGCATTGTTGGCTCATACATGTTCTACTAGCGATTCAAGTGGCTGAAATCTGAGGATGATGGCTTATGTCCAGCCCTGACAGGAGAGTCCATGAAAATCTTGTCTGTAACTAATCACCCCCCGCAAAAAAGGGCCAAAAAGTAATAGTGTGTCTCATGTAATAAAGGATAGCCTTGAATAAAAACGTCTGGGACAAAATATGAGCCCCAATTTGTAGACCCAGTAACAGCACACACATGCAAAAAAAGTAAACAACAGTAGATAGTGGCAAGCACATATTAAAGTTTTAAAATGACACAAGGGTTGTTGGTCCTGTGTATAATCCTAACTATCCAAGAGGCTGACATCTGAGGATGTGGTATCAAGTCAACCTGGTCATAAACCTGCTTGAGATGCTTATCCAAGCTACCTAGCACAAAGCCCTGAGCTGAAGCTGAGGTGGTAAAGTAGCAGCCTTTATTTAAAAAGCTAAGAAACAGTCCTCAGAGCCTGAGGTCAAGCTGCAGGACAACTAAAATTTACAAATAAAAACCAATAAATAAAAAGGACAGTGGAAGAAGAGAGACTGAAATCTGAGGATTAGTGTTCAAAGCTAACACAAGCAAGAAAATCCATGAGACTTTGTGTGTGTGCATCTCTGTGCCATCCTGAGGCTTTTGTGTGCCATCCTTGAACTTGTGCTGGTTTGTTCAAGGATAGAGCTCTACCACTCCCAGCTATTCAGTGGTTAATTGGAGGTCATAGTCTCATGGACTTTCCAGGCTAGCTTGATTTATGCTAGGCTTTGTCTCAGTCTCTTATCTCCAATTAATTGTCAAAAAGAAAAGAAAAAAACCTGGGAATTGAGTTATGGCTCAAGTGGCAGAATTAGGCAATCACTTTCTGGGACAGCAACCTGGCACTGAGTTCAAGACCCAGGACAATCACAGAAGAAAAAAAAGGAGGGTAGAAGTGCAGAAGGAAGATCCAATGACAGAGGTCTAAATAAATCAAGCATTGTTAGCTCACTGATGTTCTATCAGCTACACAGGAGGATGAAAGCTTAGGATCACAGTTGAAGGCTAGCCCAGGTAGGAGAATCCCTGAGACTCTTATGTCTCATTTGTCACCAAAATATGCCACTAGCTGGGCTCTGGCACATGTGGTAGAGTGCTAGTCTAAAACAGAAAGCTCTGGGACAGCACACAGACCCTAGTGCTGATGCCCTAGCACATAAATTACAAAAAAAGAAAAAAAGCACAAATTATAAAAGATGGAAGAACAAGAAAATTACAGTTTCAAAATGAGCCATGCGTTATGGATTTATGTGTGTATTCCTAGCTACTCAGAAAGATGAAATATGAGGATCACAGCTAAAAGCCAGCTTGGACAGGAAAGTGATTGAAATTCTTTTCTCCAACTACCCAGTAAAAGCTGGAAATGAAGGTGTTTTGTAGTTGTAAAGTACTGACATTTCGTGAAAAAACTGGGAAACAGTTCCCTGGTCCATAATTCAGCCCAAAGTCGAACAAAAACAAAACTGAAAGAAGAGAAGAAATGACCATTTGAGATTTAAAAATAAGCCTGGGGCTGGTGGTTCTTGCTTATTATTATAGCTATTCAGGGAGCTGAAGTCTGAAGATACATTTTAAGACCAGCCCAAACAGGAAAGTCCATGGTCCTTTTCTTACTGTGTGTGCCAACCTGGGGCTTGAATTTGAGTAGTTAGTTGATGGAAATAGCCTCATGGACTTTCTTGTCCAGGACAGCTTCAACTTCAATCCTCAGATTTTAGCCTCCTGTGTCGTGCTGGGCTTTACATGAGACATCTCCAATTAACCACCAAAAGGAAGAAAAATAAAACCTGGTGATTGAGCTGTGGCTTCAATGGTAGAAATGAGAAAATAATTTCTGGGACAGCACCCAGATCTTGATATTAACTTCAGGATGAACATACACACAAACAATAAAATAAATAAATGTAGAGAGGTTAGGAGAAGAAAGGGCCAATTTCAGAGTTTAAAATGAGCCAAGCACAGGTGGCACACATCTGTGATGGTAGCCACTCTGGAGGCTCAAATCTGAGGATCACAGTTGAAAGCCAGACCAGGTAGGAGAATTCATTGACTCAAATCTAAGTAGCTATTTGAAACAAAACAAAAACTAATAGCCACAAGTTATGCTGTGGTTCATGTCTTAGTGTGCTAGTCTTGAATAAAAACTTCTGGGACTGCAACTGGGCTGATTTTTAGACCCAGGACCAGCATACATAAGAAAATAAAAATACAAATAAAAAGGTGTAAGAATGGCTGGGAATGTGGCTTATTGACAGAGTGTTTGCCTACCATGTTTGAATCCCTGGGTTTGTATCCTCATTACCTCATAAATAAAAAAGGCTGGAGGTGGCACAGTGGCTCAAGTAGTAGAGTTCTCACCTTGAGTAACAGAAGTTCAGGGACAGTGCCCAAGGCCTGAATTCAAGCCCCAGGATTAGGAAAAAGAAGAATGGTGTGAGAAAATCCAATTAAATTTTCAAAATGATCCATGCATGAACGTTTGGTCGGTATGTGTAATCCTATTTACTCACAAGAATGAAATCTGAAGTTTGTTGTTCATAGCCAGCCTGGAGAGGGAAGTTCATAAATCTCCAACTAACCAGCAAAAAACTTCAGAAATGAAGCTGTGGTTGTAGTTGTAAAGCACCAGCCTTGAATGAATAACTTATTGAAACAGTGCCCTGGCTCAGAGATCCTGCCTCAGGATCACAATAAGAAAATTAAATGCTTGGAAGGAGAGAACCTAGGACTGTTGGCTCCTGTCTGTAATTCTAGAAATGCAGGAGACTGAAATATTAGATCCTGTGTAAAGTCAAACCTAATCAAGAAATTTGAGGAGACTGTTTTGTTTGTGGTGGCCACACTGGGGATAGGTTTTTGTTGATTGAAGGGAGATAAGAGTTTCATGGACTTTCCTGCTCAGGCTGCTTTCAAACCATGATGGACAGATTTCAGCCTCCTGAATCAAGCCAGGCCTTGCATGAGCTCGAGCTCCAGCACCAACACACACAAAAAGAATGAAATAAATGAAAAGTAGGGTAGAAGAAGAGAAGAAAGACCAAGTAACAGAGGTTTTGATGAGACAATCATTGGTGACTCATATCTGTTATTCTATATAATCAGGCCGAAATTTGAGGATACTCTTTAAAGTTCAGCTCAGGTATAGGTGTTCATAAGACGTGTGTGTGTGTGTGTGTGTGTGTGTGTGTGTGTGTGTGTGTGTGTGTGTGTGTGTGTGTGTGTGTGTTTGCCAGTCCTGGTGCTTGAACTTGCACTATTTTGCTCAATGATCTACAACTCTCAGATTTTAGTGGTTAGTTGGAGAAAAGAGTGTCATGAACTCTCCTCAATTTTCATCCTCCTGAATCTGGCCTAGCTCTACATGATTCTTTTCTCTCCAATTAACCTCCCCCACAAAGCCAAATATTATGGTTGGTCCCATGTGTGCCCTGAGACAACATCTGAGTTTCAATTTCTACTCCCAGGACAAGTAAAAATGGAAAAAGAAAAAGAAAAAAATGTGGAAGCAAGCACATATTAAAGTTTTAAAATGATCCAAATGTTGATGGTCATGTATGTAAGCCTTACTACACAAGAGGCTGACAACTGAGCATTGCAGGGTCAAGTCAGCCTAGGAAGGAACGTGCTTGAGATTCTTATCTCTAGCTACACGGCACAAAGTCTTGAGCTGTGGCTGAGGTGGTAAAGCACCAGCCTTGAGTTTAAAAGCTAACATATAGGCCTTAGAATCAGAGGTCAAGGCACAGGACAAATAAAATTTTCAAAGGAGAGAGGATGAAGAGAGGCTGAAATCTGAGAAGCATGGGTCAAAGCTAGCCCATTCAAGAAAGTCATGAAGCTTTTTCTCTAGGTGCATCTGTGTGCTATCTTGTGACTTGAACTTATGTTGTATTGTTCAAGGATAGAGCTCTACCACTCCCAGCTTTTCAATGATTAATTGGAGCTAAGAGTCTCATGGGCTTTCCTGCTCTGCCTGGCTTTCAACCATGATCCTCAGAATTCAGCCAACTGATTCATGCTAGGCTTTGCATTAAACTCATCTCCTATTAACTACCAAGAATTAAAAAAAAACCTGGAGTTGAGCTGTGACCCAAGATACAAACTGGTCAATGACTTTCTAGTACAGCACCTAGGCCTTTACTTCAAGCACGAAGACAAAACACATATAGCCACAAGTTATACTTTGGCTCATGTGGTGAGCCACTAGTCTTGAAGAAAATCTCTGGCATTGTATAAGGCCCTGATTTGTAGTCCCAGGACTAGAACATATACAAAAATTAAAAAAAAACAAGGAAAATTTTAAAAATAAGAAGTGAAAAAAACGTATTAATAATTTTAAATGACCAATGGGTTTGTGCTTCATGTGTATAATCAGAGCACCTGAGGAAGCTGAAATCTGAGGATCATGATTTGAAGCCAGACTACTCAGAAAAGTACATTTGAAACTTATGTCCAATAAACCAAAATAAACTAGAAGTGGAGCTATGGTTGAAGTTGTAAAACATCATCCTTGAGTCAAAAAGCTAAGAAACAGAAGGGCACTGCTGGTTCTATTCTGTAATCCTACTACTCATTGGGCTGAGATATTAAGATCACGGTTCAAGCCAGCCTGATCAGGAAAGTTCATGAGACTGTAATCTCCAATTAAACACCAGAAAATCTGAAGTGGCTCTGTGGGTGAACGAGTAGAGCATTTGCCTTAAGCTGAAGAGCACAAAGACAGCCCCCAGGCCTAGAATTCAACCCCTACCCTCCTTCAAAATAACTAAGAAACAGCAATGTGGCCCAAAGATCAGGTCTACTGGACAAAATAAAAAAAGTATTGAGGTTGAAGGCAAGAAAGAGATGGTTAAAAATATTAAAATAAGCCGGGTACCAGTGGTTCATGCCTGTAATCCTTGCTACTAAGGAGGCTGATACCTGAGGATCAGAGTTCCAAGCCACCCTGGTCAGGAAAGTCCCTGAGACTCTTATCTCTGATAAACCACTAGAAAACTGGAAGTGGTTCTATGACTCAAGTGGTAGAGTGCGTGCCTGGGCTGAAGAGCACTGGGACAGCACCTAAGGCCAGAGTTTAAGCCCCAAGGATGACCAAAAAATATATAAGTCAGCAGTTGGTTGCTCATGCCTGTAAATCCTAACTCCCCAGGAGGCTGAAATCTAAGGGGTGAAGTTCAAAGCTGCCCAAGCAAGAAAGTCCATGAGACTTGTTTGTGTAATTACCAGTACTAGGGCTTGAACTTGCCCTGTTTAACTCAAGGCTAGAGATCTACTACCCACCGCTTTTTGGTGATTAATTGGAGATAAGATCTCAGACTTTGCTGCTCAAACTGGCTTCAAACCAAGATCCTCAGATTTTAGTCTCCTTAGTTGTGCTGGGCTTTGCATGAGACTTTTCAAAAGAATGAATCTGGAAGTTGAGCTCTGGTTCAATTGGCAGAACTGAGAAAAATCTCTGAGGCAGTGGCCACTCCGTACATGCAGAAAAAAAAACGATAAAAGCTTTCAAAAATAAATAAAAGTAGTTGTAATATAGAAAAAATAAAAAAAAACATGTTTAATATGATATAAAGGAAAACCATGTGTTTTTTTTGTTTTGTGAGGCAAACGAGAACATAGTACAAAGTTTCAAAATGACATACTGAGAGTAAGGGAAAAAGAAAAAAAATTAAAATCATGTAAATGTTAAATACAAGCCGACATGACCAAAATATAATGTGATCAAAAACTTATCTCTCTTATCTCTCACTTTTAATTGCTTACAAATAATTGTCCCTCCAGTTTCAGCAGATACTACGATCATTTAGACATGACCTCTCTATGCAGCCTTGAATGTATAAGGATCTTCCTGCTTTAGACTCTTGAGTTAGAACTGCAAGCATTGCTCTCATTTTAATATACGAAGTTTCCTTTAAAACTCAAAATTAATATTCAAATAATGGATTTTCTGTAATGCATGACTAAACATCAGAGATCCACCAGAGATCCTCTGAGGAATACAATCAAAACAGTAGAAAAGGAAGGAAAATTTAGCATTTTTTTGGATGTGCTGGGGGTTGAGTGCAGGGCCTCATGCTTGCTAGGGAGGTATAAAATTCAGTGACATTAATTATATCCACACTGCTTTGTAACCATTACCTCTATTTGTGAGCTATCTTTTTGATACTGATGGAGTCCACACAATTCTTGAGTAATATCACCCCAATGACCTGCCCCAGAAAATTTAATCTTCCAGTTTCTCTTATGAAATAGTTTAGCCAATATGTTTAACATAAATAGTAGATTATTTTTGGTGTCCATCCGTGACAGACATATATTAAATTGCAGCCATCCTGTGGATAAGTCATAATCCATTTATGCATACCTCATATTTTATAAACCTGTTCATCTAATAGACACTCCAGGTATTTCCAACTTATGACTATTGTAAACGTTGGCATATGAGCTATTAGTTTTTTTTTTTCTTTTCAGTTCTTTTTATTATGCAATGAGCAATGGAATTGCTGGGTAATGTGGTAATGCTATGTTTTGTTAGAAGAATGAGTCAAATTCTACCATAATTGTTATATCACTTTTCATCACCACAGAAATGTACAAATGGTCAATAAAATGTACCATAGTATTTCAAATCTTCCACAGCTGTGCCCTAAAAGATCATTTTTCTTACTTTTTACTTGTTTTTATTTAGGTCATGCAGGCCTGGAACTATGAAGCATTGTCTAGAGCTGAAGTGAGAACAGTACCAAATTCCCCTCCCCCAGCCTCCAAAAACATTTAATCTGCTAGTCATTTTTTTCTAGAGATAAATTTTACTGATTATTTGCATTTTTACTCTTAAAATAAGGTTTTGAATTTTAAAATGATTTATATAAATGTAACACCTCTATATACTTCTTTTTAATAAGAAGAAAAATTATTTTTCCAAAAATTATAAAAGGAAAAAAAAGATTCCCAGCAGGAAAATACATTACAATTACAGTCTTATTCTGACCCAAGCAAAATATTACAATAAGAGCTCATCTAAAGTAAAATGAAGAACAAGGGCTGGGGGCAGGGTTCAAGGGGTAGAGCACTTGCTTGCCCAGCACCAGCCTCTGAATCAAAACCACAGTACTGCCAAGGAATAAAATAAAGTGTTAAAACTTAAGGAAACATGCAGATAATAGTATGATGGATAACATAGATGTACACACCTGTAATCCCAACAGTTAGGAGACAAGGCAGGAGAATAATGATGTTAAGATCAGACTTGGCTACATAATGAGACTGCATAGAATAAAATAAATCAAACTATATTTTTAAAGACTAGGAAGTATTTCAAGTGTAATTTAAGTAGTTTTGTATGTAAAATGAACTGATAAAATGCACAAAAATTACATGCTTTGATAACTACAACGTTCAGTTACACTGCAGTACAAGGTGCCCCTTGGCTGGAATCCCTCCTGAGGGAACCTAAGGCAGTTGATGCACCTGTCTTCTTGGCTGGACTGAGGGTGTTGCTGCGCAAAGTGTTTTGATCTCCATTCTTGAATCCCACTTACAATTTTTTTTAAGTAGACCACCTACAAATCTCTCCCATCTCAATAACAGGGTCTTCTGGGTTTCAAGTGAAGTTATCTTTGATATATCTTAGGGCTCTCCTCCCCTTTGTCTAGAAATGCTCTGTTCCTGGACCCACATTCAGTAGCTTGTTCTAAGAAGAGTGGTAGCTATTTTGCTAGCCACCTCTATCCACTGCCATTTCCTCCTCAAATTAGTCTTTGGTATCAGTTTGTGTCTACTCAGAAGTTAGAGCCAGTCTGGGCTGGCTTTGAACCATAATCCTCAGATCTCACCCCCCTGAATAGCTAGGATTACAGATGTGAGCCACTGGCACCCAGCCATCATTTCTTTCTTCCAGGAAAATGTAGCAGGGTGGACTAGCACAGCAGCACATATATTCAATAGCAACTGCCCCAGGGTGAACCAGATGCTCAGACCAAATCACTGACCTTGATATTGTCTTTGGTATCCAACAAGATGTTGTTGGACTTAAGGTCTCAGTGTGTGATTCTGTTCTAGTGTGAACAGTACTTACAATTTGTGTGAAGAGCTTCTTGGTTTCATCCTCATATAGGAGGCAGGATTTTCAGATCCACCCCAGGAGGTATCCACTACTGGCATGATGAGATACACATACTCTTCCTTCTCCATCACCTGGTACAATCTCATGATGTTTGTGCCATATCCTTTTAAAAATGTCCACCTCATTCTTTAACTGATGACTAGAGAATTCTCCCTTCAGGAGTATTTTAACTTCCACTTCCATGTGTGTGAGGCGAGGATGGGCCAGCTTCACTTGTCCATTGGTACCATGGTCGATGAACTCTTTCATCTGGCATTGTTTGATGATCTCCTCCTTCAAGGATCTGGAGGATGATTCTTTTTATTCTTCCATCCTTCTGCTATGATGGCAGGTAGCAAGTCTACCTAAAATTAACTAAATAAAATAATGGAAAACCCAGAAAAAGTAAAAAGAAATACCAATATCCAAACGACAACTCACCCCCCAACCAAAAAAATCATGTATTTAGCTTTGAGACAGTCAAGTGGGTCACCAATCAAGAGATCCTAAAGGTGTTAACTGACATAGGTTGGAGCACAGTGGCTTCCTATATACCCTGCATGACCTCTCAAAATGGAGCTATCACAGCCCGGCATAGTGACATCATAGAGGAAATGGACCATCAGAGTCTGGGCCAGTGAGGTCAGAGAAAAAATTGGACCAATCATAGCTTTCCAGCATTGCTACTCTAGCTCATAAGCTTCTAAGACTGTTGCTAAGGAATCCATGTGGGCTTGAGCTTACTCTGGTCATTATTATGCCATTCCTGAAACCACTAAGACAGTGGTCAAAGTCCTCTGACCTTATAGAAGACTCCTGAATCTCATAAATTGCTTCTGTGGAGACACTATCCAATGGCCTCCATTCTTGATGCCCACCTTATCCTATATCTTGTTCCAGCAATGAAATGGCAAAAAGGCCTCTGTCCTTCTCAAGGACTGCTGTCCTACAACTTGCTCATGAAGGGACAAGGTCCAGACTGGCTTTGAGCCACAATCCTCACAATTCACTTTCCTGAGTAGTTAGGATTATATGCCTGAGCCATCGTTAGGTACTTAGCTCATCTCTCACCTTTGGAGGAAGTATAAATATTTGTTAGAAAGGTTGTTCTGTCTTTGACTGTTTAATTAGGATGTGTCTTAGTGTGGACCTGTGTAATTATGTTAATTGACTTCTTTAAGCTGCTAGATTCCTGCATAGAAGGGTTCATGCTTTCAATCAAATTTGGGAAGGTTTTGGTCATTATTCCTTCAAATACCATGTATTTTTTTCTCCATGTATTTTATACATATACACATTATACATACAATACATATTCACGTTGTATATGTGTTTTCCCCATTTATGTTAGGTTTTTTAAAAAGATTTACATGAGTAAGCACAGCAGCACACACGTGGTATTCAGGTTTTATTCATCGTTCTGGCTGGCACCAGACCATCTTGGTCCTCCACGCGGTGGGGAAAGGCCTGGGAAAGAGAGCTGGGAGAGCTGGGAAAGAGAAAGAGCTGGGAAAGAGAGAGATATGGGAAAGACAGGAGCGCTGAGAAAGAGAAGAGAAGGAAAGAGTTGAGAAAGAGCTAGAAAAGAGCAGAGAGAGAGAGCTAGAAAAGAGAAGGGAGCTGGGAAAGAGAAGAGAAGGAAAGAGCTGAGAAAGATCTAGAAAAGAGCAGAGTCACGTTGTATATGTGAATATACATATATAAACCTATATGTATATATTATATATACAACATTTATATTCATATGTTTTTCACATAGCTTCCTCTTTTGTGATTGTTCATGGCAGGAAGTCTAGATTGATCCCAGCTAATCCATCAGAGTTAGAGTTAGCAGTTTTCCATTTTATTTCTTGGTGAAAATATGCATTTATCGACAAGGATATTTAAAACGGTACAAATCAGAGCTAGCCTTGAGTCTCTCTCTCTCTCTCTCTCTCTCTCTCTCTCTCCCTCTCTCTCTCTCTCTCTCTCTCTCTCTCTCTCTCTCTCTCTCTCTCTCTCTCTCTCTCTCTCTCTCACTCATTCTCTCTCTTTCTCTGATTTCCTGCCTGTCAGTTCTCTGAGCACAGGACCATGGATTAACAAGTTCTTCTAGTGTGTTATGTAATCTTCTAGTGTGCACACTGTCATGTTGTGCTTCAATGGCCACTACACCTGCACCTGGAAGAGGAGCTGCTCCAAAGTCAAACTGCATAGGTGTGCCTGCCTCTTTATTTTTGTCAGAGCCCCCATAGCTACTGCAGTGGACTTAGTAGATGCCCATGTGTCAGGACTGCTGACTGCTGACTGTGGACAACTCAAGCACAGCCTCTGTTTTTTTTTTTAACCAAAGTCAATGGTCTGCATTGGATCCTGGGGGCACTGCCCTGTTGGTGACTGTGCTAGTAGCAAGGCTGTGGACTGCAGAAGCCTCACTGTGGCCTGACTTCTGGGGCACAACATATGCCAAAGGCTTCTCTGGGCTCTATTCAGAATACATGGGCAAGTTCAGGAAACAGAAGCTGAGCTCAGGGGGCCCCTCAACACAGGGTGGGCAATGGACCTTGAAGGGACATGGCTGTCCAGGTTGGCAGGGGGACAGGTGATAAGCCTATATTAGTAGTTTGCCGGCTTCCAACGGAAAAGTTAGACTTACTTGCTACCCAGAAATATCCTCCTAAAACTGGATG
This sequence comes from Dipodomys merriami, assembly GCF_024711535.1. Classification (NCBI taxonomy): domain Eukaryota; kingdom Metazoa; phylum Chordata; class Mammalia; order Rodentia; family Heteromyidae; genus Dipodomys; species Dipodomys merriami. The sequence goes on along the minus strand of NW_027203760.1, from coordinate 1,252,429 downwards.
CACCAGAGTGTCCCATGCTGCTGAGGGGCAAAATCCCAAAAACCAAATTAGACAGACTAGGAGCACTTGGTGCTCTTGGTGGGCAAATCATTGCTGTCACTGGCAAGAGGAGCTGCGAGATCCCTAACATTGCATGTCCAGGGTAGCCAGAGTTCAAGCAGACACCAGAATTGGCCAGCTGCACACTAGACATGCTGGAAGGTGAAACGTTGCTGGATAGCTTTGCAGAGTCTGCAACTTGGGCCACCTGAAGGCACAAGAAGCTGCCTATCATCTACTCAACAAAGAACTTGGGTACAGCCGCTTTCCAAACTTGGAAATGAGTGTTCAGCTCAATAGAGGATGCTGTGATCAGTTTGGGTCTGGGAAGAGTGGCAGGCCTGCTGCTAGAGGGAGCAGATGCCCCTTCCAAGGCTTCTTGGGGACAGGGAGCCCTTGGAAATGGGCTCATGGGAAGGCTGTTGTGTCTTCCCCAAAGAAAACACCTCCAGCTTGTTTGACTGTTTGCTTGGGTAGGCAGTCGCCCCTTGGGGACAGTAATATTAGGAGACAGTGTTCATGAGATTATCCCCAAATTAAAGAAACCCCTGAGGATGCAAAAGTGTAAGGATTGCTGAACTGCCTATAGCAGGTGGAGGTGAGGCCATGGCTGCTTCTGTCTTGAAGGACCATGAGGCTTTGTCACCAGAGGACAAGTGAGTGGATGCTGGCATGGAGCCTGATAATTTTAGGAAAATTATTAGAGAGCCCTACTTGACTTGCATGTCACTCAGCAGGCCTAAAACTGGGTGAGGAGTTTGGGCTGTAAAGCTGAGCATCACAGTTTGATCTTTTTGAAGGGCTGAGGAAACCTTCTGGCAGGTGTTGGAACTTTACGAGGTCTAAGTACATTATGTAATTAGGTGTGGTCCTCTGAACTTCATCCTTGGGCTGTTATAGGGCTGAGCCCTCCCTCCCTGCTGTCCTAGTGCTCTCAGGATCTGGACTGGTGTCTGGTGGGTAGAAAAGGGCAGTGTGTTTACCCCCTGAGACTCACTGTGAAGGATTATTGTTGGCAGGGAGGATTGTGTCATTAGGAGGTCAATGGGTTCTTTGAGTAAGGAAATCTACACACCTCAGAGGACATCTTGTTTATCTCTCTGAACATTTGGTTTCTTTGGAGTACTAGTCTCTTAAAGGCCTAAGAGTTCTAAGGCTCCAGAGTCTTTCTTGATTTCCAAACATGTCCAGGGCTTGTTCTTTTTGATCTTACACAGCTCTAACTTCCTCCCTTAGTCATGTTTTACTGAGTCTTTTGGCTCTGGCATGAATGAGAAAATAAAGGCAGGGCTGTCTTGTTGCTAAGGAAAAGCAGACAGGGCTGTCTTGTTACATAGTTTCATTTTATTCTCCAATGTTGGTAAATAAAGTCATCAGATTGGACTTCAGGAGCTGCCCAAGATCATTGCTCCATCCGTTTTCCCTGCTCTTACCATACTGCCTTTCCATTTAAATTTATTTTCATTTTCAATTTTTGGATTGGTGATTGAATCTAGGGCATCAATAAGCTGAGCATAGTGATGTGAACCTATAAGCTTAGCTTTTGGGGTTGCTGAGACTGCAAAAATTCTATTTTCAGGTCATCCCAGGCCAAATTCTGTGAGACCTCATGTGAACAGAAGAAGCTGTGCACAGTGGTGAGCACCTCTCATCCCAGCAGTGATGGGAGAGGAAAGTTGCATACCTGAGCAGGAAATGAGACACTGTCTCAAAAACAAATAAAAAATTATACAGCTGTGTCTCAATATTAGAGTGTGAACCTGGAAAACATGAAGCCCTGAGTTCAAACCACAGTACCATAAAAGGAAGAGAATCAGTTATGTCTGGAAAGCTTATTAAAACTAGTCTTTTTTAAAAATAAGTTTTTATTGTGAAAATACTGTACAGAAGGGTTACAATTACATGGGAAAGATAATGAGTACATTTCTTATCAAGCATTGTAGCCTCCTCCTTTGTTTCCCCTTCCCATCCCTTCCCATCCTCACCTGCCCCCACCCAATTCTCCTCCCCCCCTACCACTCCCTCCCCAAAGTGGTAAAGTTCATTTTTGACATAACGAATTGTACATTTCATTATTGCAATGGGCCAACTGTATCCCTATTTAAACAATTTGTTTTTTCCCTTCCCCTCCACAAAATATACCAACATGAAATACAGTGAAAGCAAGGGTTATACCATGGGGGAGGGACATACAAACAACAAAGAAATAATCTTATAAATGTGTTAGAAACAATTGGATGAAAGAAAGAAAACATTTTAATACATATCTCAGGGTTCATTTCCCTAATATCAAGTTATCTGACCTTTTCTGCTTGACTCCGACATATACTAGTTATTGTAAATAAGGGAAACCATAGCACCTATGTTTCTTTGGTCCTGGCTTAGTTCATAGCTAAGATATGGAACCAACCCAGATGCACCTCAGTAGATGAATGGGCCAAGAAAATGTGGTATATATACACAATGTAATTCTATGCCTCCATCAGAAAGAATGACATTGCCCAATTTGTTAGGAAATGGAAAGACTTGGAAAAAATTATATTAAGTGAAAAGTAGTCTTTTTTTTTTTAAATGTGTTTCTATATTGGGGTTTGAACTCTGGGCATTGACATTTTACCTTAGGGAAATTTTCACATAAGAGTGGACTTTGTTTTTTTGGGATACACTTTGACTCAGTGTAACAATAAGTTGTACAAAACATTAAGTTGAAAATAAAATTTACAACTTTGATGTGGGTGGGAGGGGGCTGGGTAGTTTTGTGGAGGTGGGAGGGAAGGGATTGTAGGGGGAAAACAAAGAAAGAGGCAACAATGATCAATAGGAAATGTACTCAGTACCTTGCTCATGTAACTGTAACCCCTCTGTCCAGCATTTTTACAGCAAAAAAAATGTACAAAAAAAGAGACTAATCTTATATGATTGAGCCACAGTTCCACTTCTAGTATTCTAGTGTGTGTGTGTGTATGTGTGTGCCAGTATTCGTTTTTTGAAATCCTGGACTGGGCCCTGGGCACTGTCCTTCAGCTCTTTTGTTCAAGGGTAGTCTTGTACCACTTGGCCCTCCACTCTCCTACTGACTTTTGGTGGTTCATGAGATAAAATTTTTGTGGACTGTTCTTGCCCCAGCAAGCTTTGAACCGAGATCCTCTGCTTTCAAACTCGTGAATGGCTAGGGTTATGGGTGTGAATCAGCAGTATATGGTAGAAGTGTTCTTAAGCAGAAATAATGTGGATGTGCTGGCCTTCTGCAATTTGGTGGTGTGCTATTTTTTTAGAAATGAATTCCTTTACTGGGAGGCCAGAGGTTACCCTGGAAGCTAGGAAGGCAAAGGAAATGCAATCCCCTATCTGCAGAGGCAGGACCTTTTTGCACGATGGTTGTAATACCATCATCTTCCTTTATCAGAGCAGATATCTATGCTAGCCTGAAGGTAACATTGTTTTCTTCATCAGCTTTGTCTTGGTTGCATTAAATAAGAAAATTACTTGAAAACTCTCACCAAGGTTCACCAGAGAGAGGGTGGAATGAAGTTTTAAAGTGAGGCATTAGACACTACAGGAATATACCAGAAGGGGCAAGGAGAAATGAAAGTTCATAAATACAGATTTTTATTTAAACATAATAGGAAGACAACATGAATATATGTCAGAACTGGACGAGTGTGCTCAAAGTTTTCTAATAAGCTAGCATTTAAAGGAAGTATTTTTAGCTATGGTAAATAATGCTGCAATAAACATAGTTGTGCTGGTAGTTTTAGTGTGGTCTTGTTTGTAAACATTTGGGTAAACGCCCAAAAGTGGGATTGCTGGGTCATAGGGGAGTTCTATGTGAAGTCTTTTGAGGAACCTCCATACTGCTTTCCAAATTGTTTGAACAAGTTTACATTCCCACCAACAATGAAGTAAAGTTCCTTTCTGTCCACATCCCCTCCAGCATCTGTTGTTGTTAGAGTTCTTGATTTTTGCCGTTCTAACTGGAGTGAGGTGATATCTCAATGTTGTTTTGATATGCATTTCTTTTATGGCTAGGGATGTTGAACGTTTCTTCATGTGTCTATTGGCCATCCTTCTTTCTTCTTCAGAGAAGTTTCTCTTTAATTCTTTCTACCACTTATTTATTGGGCAGTTGTTTCTTTGAGAATTTGTTGTTGGGTGGTTTAATTTTTTGAGTTCCAAGTATATTTTAGATATGAGACCCTTGTCCATTGTATGGCTAGGAAAGATCTTCTCCCAATCCATGGTTTTTCTATTGATCTTGCTTGCTATGTCATTTGCCCTGCAGAAGCTCTGCAACTTTATGCAATCCCAAACTTTCTTTGATTTGTTGTGTTTCCTGGTCTCTATTCAGAAAATTTCGGCCTGAGTCAAGGAGACCTAGGGTTTCTCCTATTTCATCCTGTAATGTTTTCCGAGTGTCTGCTTTGAGTTCAAGGTCTTTGATCCATTTGGAGTTGATTCTGGTGCAGGGTGATATATAAGGATCTAGTTTTAGTTTTCTACATGTAGTTAACCAATTTTGCCAGCACCATTTACTGAAGAGGTTGACTTTCTTCCATTCTATTGTTTTAGCTCCCTTATCGAATATTAGATGGCTATAGGTCTGTAGGTTCATTTCTGGGTTTTCAATTCTATTCCATTGGTCCTGAGTTCTGTTCTTATGCCAATACCAAGCTGTTTTGATTACTATGGCTTTATAGTAGAGTTTGAAGTTTGGTATTGATATTCCTCCAGCAGTGTTCTTTCCGTTGAGGAGCGTTTTTGCTATTCGGGGTCTTTTATTTTTCCATATGAATTTTTGGATTGCCTCTTCTATTTCCTTTAAGAATGAGGTTGGAATTTTGATAGGTATTGTGTTGAATTTGTAGATAGCCTTGGGAAGAATTGCCATTTTCACAATGTTAATCTTTCCAATCCAGGAGTATGGGAGGTTTTGCCATTTTTTAAGTTCTTTGTTGATTTCCTTTTTTAAGATTTTAAAGTTTTCATCATAGAGGTCCTTCACTTCTATAGTTAAGTTAATTCCTAGGTATTTTATTTTTTGTGGGGCGATCACAAATAAGAATGACATTGCCCCATTTGTTCTGAAATTGAAAAACTTGGAAAAAATTATATTAAGTGAAGTAAGCCAAGCCCAAAGAAACATAGGTCCCATGCTTTCCCTTATTTGTAATATCTATGAGTCAAGCAGAAAAGGGCAGATAATGTGATGTCAGGAAAATGAACCCTTAGATGTGTATTTTAATGTTTTTTCTTTCATGCATGTTTTTCTAATGCATCTATAAGATTATCTCTTTGTTGCTTTGTATGTCCCTCCCCCACAGTATAACCCCTGCTTTCACTATATTTGATGTCAGTATAACTTGCGGAGGAGATGGGGAAAAACCAGTTGTTTAAGGATACATGTGGACCTGTTGCAACAATGAGAAGTACAAGTTGTCATGTCCAAAACCAGCTTTACAACGTCGGTGGGGGGGGGGGGTAGGGGGGGAAGGAATAGGATTGGGATGGGGGGAGGGGGGAGGCTGGGAAGGGATGTGAAGGGTAAACAAAGGAGGAGGCTGCAATGCTTGGTAAGAAATGTACGCATTATCCTGCCCATGTAATTGTAACTCCTCTGTACAGTATGTTCACAAATAAAATTAAATTAAATTAAAAAATAAAAAATAAATAAAGGAAGTATTTTTATGATGCAGGACTGCTCATATTACCTGTGTAGATTGTCTAATCCCTTCACTGCCCTCCCAGGGGAAGACACTGTCCTTCCAGCTCAGAGCAGAGCATCTAAGATAACATCTATCTACTAATGGGCATTGGAAGACCAGTCAAACAGCTGGTGAAGTGTGGACAAGCTGCTCGAATCCTGTTTCCACCCAATTCTAGCCTTTGCTGTACAGAGTTCACAGATTAGGGGAGATGCTTGAGAATACTCCTGGACCCATAATTATTTGTGTGTGTGGGGGGGAACAGTACTCATATGCCAGCATGGGGCTTCTTTTGGGTCTCACAGGTGTTTACTCCTTCTTCCCCAAGTCTATTGAAAAGATTTGTGTTTCTCTGCCTGAAATGCAGCGGAGGAGGAAATGGTCCTTGAATTCTCAACTGGTAGATCAGATGGGTCCTTCTATATGCTCTGATTTATACTAATGCTAGTGCTAATACTAACCCATGACTGGGAATATCAGCTGATACTTTTTGTGTATTTTGGCACTAGTTTTTTTTTCACATGGATTAAGCAAAAAATTCTCATAAGAATATCATGACATAATGTTAAATATAACATGCTGCATACACACACACACACACACACACACACACACACACACACACACACACACACACGCACATATTTGGCAGCAGTCTTCATTATGTAAAGTGGACCATGAACTGTACAGAAGTTCAATGGATGCCTCACAGGGACCATATTCTACAGCCAGCACCTTGGAGGAGGTACTCACAAGAGTGTGGCCAACAAGTTGGAGACAAGATGATGTAGATCCCGTGCCATTGTTGGCTACCGGCCTGATCTGGAGGGACACAGGTTTTGCTATCCTAGCACTGTCCCCCATGGCCTGGCCTGGCCTGTCACCACCCCAAACCCACATAATCTTTGGCACAGGAAGAAAAGTTTTGTCCTTTTGGCCACACGTTCATCTGACACATAAGGTTTGCTTCATAGAATTTCCAGAGGACAAAAGGAAGATATCTAGAAGATATATTAACTGAGGTCAGAAAGGGCAAAAATTTACTGTAGGTCTCACATTTGGTTAATAGTGGGGTCTATTGACTCCTTGATCTTTCCCCAAGGAAGGGGAGACACTTATTTAGGATTCTCACAATCCTCCCTTAGAAAAATAATCTACTAGAGTCAGAAACAAAGAGGCAATTAAAAAAATCTATATATAATGTTAATTTTTATTCTTGAATTACTAAAATGCATGCAGAATCTGTCTATCCAAGAAGCATAAAATGGCAGATGGTGTGAGCTTGACCTCTGTCTCTCTATTGTGGCTCTCTTGCTCCAACCTGGGGTGACCACTGCTACTAGTTAGTTATGTATTCCAGCATATAAACTAAATGTGTGCAAAGGACAGGCTATTAAAAGGAGACTTCTTGTCCATAGCTACCTGAGGTCCCCCAAACTGCTAGCTTAGAACAAGGCCAAATTTTCATTCACACTACAGAGATTCAATCTTCTACACTCAGGTTCACAGCCCTGAGCCAAGTCTATGCTGCAACCACCTGACTGAAGGTGATAGCTCAAAACTTCACCAAAGAAAAAGTCTGCAATAGCTGAAAGTCTGCCCTCCATCTTTCCAAATAGGTCACAGCATCAGGAATGAGGACTATGGAGTTACAAGGCTTTTCAAAGGTTACTAGACATTGGGGTTTAACTTTTGTAATATCAAGTTTTGCTTCAGATCAAATATTGGGCCTGCACAGCAGCAGCTCAAGTGGAAATGATGTCCAGAACTTGTGTAAATGTCTCAGATCATTTGAATTTGTTTTTACTGAATTGTCATTTTTCTTACAATCCACACCTGTGGCCGAAAGGGGACTTTCTTACAGCTAGCTGATAGAAGACACAACACTGGATCTAGTTTCTACCTAGTTATGCAGTCATATTCTGGAATATGGCTGTTGTAGTCTTTGATTTACAATTCCCCTTTCTTTTTCAAAAAAATGTATTTATTTATTTATTTATTTATTTATCTATTTATTTTCATTGTGAGAATATCGTACAGAAGAGTTACAATTACATGGGCAGGATAACGAGTACATTTCTTATCAAGCATTGTTACCTGTTCTTTGTTTCTGCTTCCCATCCCATCCCATACTCTCCCCCTCCCCCCACCCATTCATCCCTCCCCCCCACCAAAGTTGTAAAGTTCATTTTTCAACATAACGACTTGTACATCTGATTATTGCAATGGGTCCACCTGTGATTTCTATATTGTTTGTATGTCCCTACCCCACGATATAACCCATACTTTCACTGTAATTGATGTTGGTATAATTTGTGGAGGGGAATGGAAAAAAACAAATCGTTTAACTAGGGATACAGGTGGACCCATTACAATTCCCCTTTCTATTACCCTCTCTTTCCCCAAACTCTCTGTCCTTCAGTGAATGATTCAAATGTCACTTGTTGAAAAAGAAGTTGGAAAATTGTCATAACATTAAACAGTAGTGTCCACCTTTCAAGTCTGCCAATATTGTTAACACAGCTGGAGAATAAGGAAGATAAAAAGTAAATGCACATACAGATGCATACACGGACACCCACTCCTACACCAGAGAGACACATAGATACACCTTGTTCTCTTAAAAATTTAAATAGACAAAAATATGTGATGCAGGTAGGAAATCACTAGGGTCTGTGCACACATGTGCACACACATGCACACACACACACACACACACACACACACACACACACACAAACACACACAAACACACACAAACACACTGCCAATCCTAGAGATTGAACATAGGATATGTGTAATGTCCCTGAGATTTTGTTTTTTTTAATTTTTATTTTTTAATGTGAAAATACTGTACAGAGGGGTTACAATTACATGAGCAAGATAATAAATACATTTCTTATCAATCATTGTAGCCTCCCCCTTTGTTTCCCCTTCCCATCCCTTCCCATCCTCCCCCCGTTCCCCCAATCCACCCCACCCCCCCACCAAAGTTGTTAAGTTTATTTTCGACATAACAACTTGTACTTCTCATTGTTGCAACGGGTCCACCTGTATCCTTATTTAAATGATTTGTTTTTCCACTTCCCCTCGACAAATTATACCGGCATCAAATATAGTGAAAGCAGGGGTTATACTGTGGGGGAGGGACATACAATGCAACAAAGAAATAATCTTATAAATGCGTTAGAAATAATCGCATGAAAGAAAAAAAAACATTTGAATACATACCTTAGGGTTCATTTCCCTAACATCAACTTATCTGACCTTTTCTGCTTGACTCAGACATATAATAGATATTGCTAATAAGGGAAACCATGGGACCTATGTTTCTTTGGGCCTGGCTTATTTCAGTTAATAAAATGTTTACCAAGCTTTTCCATTTCCTAACAAATTGGGCAATGTCATTCTTTCTGATGGAGGCATAGAATTCAATTGTGTATATATACACATTTTCTTTTTTCATTTCTTTTCTTTTTATTTTTTTTATTGTGAACATTCTGTACAGAGCGGTTACAATTACATGGGCAAGATAATGAGTACATTTCTCATCAAGCATTGCAGCCTCCTCCTTTGTTTATCCTTCACATCTCTTCCCAGCCTCCTCCCCCCTCAGTCCTTCCCCCCCCCCAAAGTTGTAAAGTTCGTTTTCATCATGACAACTTGTACTTCTCATTGTTGCAACGGATCCACCTGTATCCTTAAACGACTTGTTTTTCCCCTTGTCTTCCACAAATTATACCGACATCAAATGTAGTGAAAGCAGGGGTTATACTGTGGGGGAGGGACATACAAAGCAATGAAAGCTACCACTTTACTCATTTGCACCACAGCTCTACTTTGGCTTTTTGGTGACCAATTGGAGATGAGAAACACATGGACTTTTCTGCCCTATTTGCCTTCAAACCACAATACTCACATCTCAGCCTCTGGACTGCTTGAACAGTTTATATTCTCACTAACAGTGATAGAGTTCCCTTTTGGCCACATCCATGACATCATTGGTTCCTAATCACTTTGAAAAAAAATTATTGGCCTTCCTTACTGGGGTGAGATGGAATTACAGTGTTGTTTTGGTGTACGTTATCTTTACGTTCAGTTGTTGAAAATTTCTTCATGTATCTATTGGCCATTATTACTTCTTCTGACAAGTATCTCTTTAGGTCATTACTTCATTTAGTAATTGGGGTGTTATTTGAGGGTTTCTTGGGGGCTAATTTATGTGCTCTATGTATATTTTTTCTATTAGGACCTGTCTGATGCAAGCTCATACAATTCTTCCCCATTCCGTGGGATTTCTATTTAGCTTGTTATGTCCTTTACCAGGCAGAAACGTTCAAGTTTCATGCAATCCTATTTATCTACTTGGAATGTTTTGCCCTGAGTAGCTCGAATATGTATATGTCACCTCACCCAATGTATCTCTCATTTGACTACTGCAGAAATTTTTTAAAAGAAGAAACACCTCCTAATTAACTTCATGAGCCCCATGACAAAATGAGAATGTATTTATAGCAATTATATTTATGAAGAGAAAGGCAAAAAATCCTAAACAAAAGAGAATATGTATCAGTAATAAAGGACCATTTACATTTATCCTTTTTTCCTCGTTCTTATGTGTGTGCTGTCCTGAAGATATAACACCGCTTCACCCATGTTAATCAAGTTATTCTAACACCAAGCTGCAACCCCACTTACATAGTTAAAATTTAGAAAACCTAATGCAATTTATCACACTGAGTAACGAAGAAATCCTATATATTCATCGGAACAGATGGTAACACAAAGGCATTTAATATTTTTAATATTACTGAAAACTCTGAAACTGAAGGAAAAGAGCTTTATCTTATGTAGAATATCTATCAAACATGTACTATGTTCTTAAAAATTAGCTGAGGTATTTCTGATGCAATCAAGAGATAAATTTCTTTTCAGTGATGGAATTCGGTGACACATTGGATGTTTTATTGAAGAAGGAGGAGGAAGAGGAGGAGGAAGGAGGAGGACGAGGAGGAGGATGAGGAGGAGGAGGAGGAGGAGGAAGAAAAAGAGGAAGAAGAAGAAGAAGAAGAAGAAGAAGAAGAAGAAGAAGAAGAAGAAGAAGAAGAAGAAGAAGAAGAAGAAGAAGAAGAAAAGGAGGAGGAGGCGGACGAGGAGGAGGAGGATGAGGAAGAAGAAAACCAATTACAATAGAAGGAAAACACTGAAATTTGTGAGTAAGATAACATGGTAGTCTACATAAAAATTCAGACATATTTACAGGTATACTCTAATTATTCAGTAAGTTGGTTAAACATGAAGTCAACCAGTAAAGAAATTAAAAAAATATGCAAGGATTTTGTAGATTTCTGAGTTACTATATGAGCTACATCTCCATTCCAGGATTTTGCTAGTTGATTAAAATTTTTGAAAAATAATCTCATGAATTTTTTTGCCCTGATTGGCTTCCAATTGTTATCCACAGATCTCAGCCTCTTGACTAGATATCCTGAGTAGACAGGAATACAGGTGTGACCAATCAGCACAAGGCTTTCAGAATAATTTTAAAAGTAGAAGAAAATTTACTTCATGGTGACCTGTTTTGTCATCTCTTACTTTTAAAGCATTTTAGAGTGATTATATGTGAATTAATTTCATTTTTGGATTCTTAAAAGACAGTAAGTGATGATATTTAAAAGTTTTAGTCCTTTTCATAAGGAAACTGGAACTGTGGGACAGAAGAAATTTTGCTCACTTTGGACCTCAATTTATAAGCTCAGCTCTATGCGTGGGTTTACAAAGTTGTGTTTAATACCACTTCTATGCTGGCTTAATGCTTTGTGAACAGTCTTTAGAGGAACACAATTCAAAATTATTATACTACTTCATAACTATTATAACTCATCAAAAAATCAAATGAACCATGTGTGTTGGTAAAGGCTTGTAATTCCAAGCATTTAAGAGGTTGGAGTAAGAAGACTTGAGTCTAAAGCCAGTCTCGGTACTGCACATAGTAAAACCTGCCCTTTAAAAAAACCTCAAAAGGTAATAATATTGGTGAGAGTGTGGAGAAAAGGAAATTTTCTACATTCTTGGTCAAAATACAGGTTAGTATTCTCGTTGTAGGAAGTAGTATGCAGTTTTCTAAAGAAATGCAAAGTTGAAATATAATCTGACCCACCAATCATGTGATTATTTCTCTCTGGGTAACTCGTAAATTTACCTGTAGTTCATTGTTATTCACATTATTCACAACAACAGCCAAGATATAACTCAAAGTTTAGTGTACAACTACAGACTAATAAAGCAGCTGTGGTACATGCACAAATGTATTTTTTTCTGTTTCATCCTTAAAATAGCAAGACACTTCTCTCATTAGCCACAACTTACAATGACCAGAAAGATGTATTCTAAATGAATTAAAATGTTATCTTCTCACCTTTGTAATAACACACACACACACACAGACACACACACACACACACACACACACACACACACACACACACACACACACACATACACACATGAACCTCAAACATTAAGAGAGAATTTTTTTAGAAAGTAAACTGGAATTACTATGCAATTTAGGTCACAATGTAGAAAATAGAAGATATGCAGGATGACCAAGAATAGAGTTGTAATGTACAACATGGTACAGGGGACAACTATGTCCTTACATAGGAATGAAGGTAAGTAAGTGGGAGATGTTCTTCCTAGTAGGGATTGCTCTTTAAATTGTTCTTTCTTCAGTAATGGATGAGATGAAAGTAAATCTTTAAATATACCTGCGTGCTTGCAGAAATAATAACAAATAATATAGCAATAATGTTCTATGCTCAACATAGAACAAAATGTCAAATTAAAATTCATGAGATTTTCCTTGATGTAAACTAATTATTACAATTAAGAGAAACCATGGGACCTATGTTTCTTTAAGTCTGGCTTACTCCAATTATTATGATTTTTTCCAAGATCTTCCATTTCATTACAAATGAGATGGTCTCATTATTCCTGATGGAACGATAGTATTCTGTGTGTGTGTGTGTGTGTGTGTGTGTGTGTGTGTGTGTGTGACATTTTATTGATCTATTCATCTACTGAGAGGCATCTGGGTTGATTCCATATCATAGCTATGGTAAATAATACTGTGATAAACATAATTGTGCTGATAGCGTTAGTGTGGCCTTGTTTGTGGTCACTAGGGTAAATGCCCAGACGTTGGATTACTGGGTAATAGGGGAGCATTATTGTGTACATCAAGGATAATCTTAGTAGATGAGCAGAATAGCTCAATAGCTAAGTACATATGACCATATAAGGTGATTCCAAGTGAAATGAACTCCAAGACATGTTCTTTGTTTTTGTTGTTCTTAAAATACTGTGTGGTTTCTTTTTTTTTCTTTTGTGTTTTCCACACCTATGGTTTATCCCCTGTAGTCACTGTATTTCATTTTGATACCCTGGCTACTGTAAATATGTTAATCTGAACTAAGGAAGGGAAAGGGAAAAAAACAAAATGATGAGACAAAGGACAAAGGGGGAACCTATGCAACAGTGATACTCACAAAACAATATATTGGAAATAATCTTGGGGGAGTGTTGGGAGGGAAGAGGGAGGAAAATGTGGGAAGGTGGTAACAAGTTAGAAAAGTAATGAATTCACAACCTTACTTATGTAACTATAACCACTCTGAACGTTACCTTGCCAATAAAATTTAAACAAAAATAAAATAAAATACATGAGAGCAGCAATACAGGAGATGGGAGTGAGGGAAATACTGCACTATACAGAGAAGAGTAAAATAGCTTTGGAGAGCAGTAATTTTACTTTAACATAGGAAGTAATAATCTAGCATACAGATTTTCAGACTCATGTCAGTCTCTAAAAAGAGAAAAATGCACAATCAGTAAACCAATAGAGATAAAATAAAAAAAAAAAACTGAACAGTTATGGTGAAAAAATGATTTGGACCAAGAAAAACAAATGACACAATTAGGAAACAACAAGCTGGTAAGTTTAAAAAATATTTTCATAATTTTATTAAATGTTTTTTACATCACAATTTGTTAGAATTATAATTCAAATCACAGTGTAATCGTATATCATAGTAATAATAGGTTAATTATTACTGATTTTTAATATTGAATGTTTAATATATAATTTTAGTAGTTATAGAAAAGAAAAAGAATCTAATTTTAATAATATATTTCATGAATTATAAAATTAAGAAGCATTAGAATTTAAACAAATATATCATTATTTCAATAATAAATTATTATTTCATTTCTGTGAATTAATGTAATAATTCAAAGTGTATTCTACTCTTAGCACTCATATTGACATCAAATAATAAATTATTGCACACGACTCTTGGTATTAGGTGGAAGGGTTCAGCATTGTGGTAAAATTCACACTACACATTCTCCAGGCAGTACACGAGGGTATGACTACTCTCGTCTAGCTTAAATTGTGGAAATTGAATTAATATATGCATGTTAAATTCCTGTTTAGGTGATATTCATAGAATTATACATAATTCTATACACGAGGAGTATTTCAGATGATAAATAAAATCATATTCATTAATTAAATTTTTATTATTTTGTGCCAAATAAATATTTATAGAGACTGAATTTCTGAGCAGCTGATGGTGTATGTGTGCCAGATTATACATATTGAGGTTTATTTTATATTTCTAACATTGTTTCTAAAATTCGATTAAATATTCCATAAGGGGTTAAGAGTATTATATTGGATATATGAAAGTCAATGGAATGTTTACTTCATTAATCCTTTCCTACTTGTCTAATCCCAAGTACAAATTATACATGTGTTTGCAGTAATGAAAACAACACATATAAGCAAGTTAAATCTGACTACACATAAATTATCCATGTGTTTGAAGTAATGAAAATAATAGATATAAGCAAGATAATTCCATCTGTAGACAAGTATTTCCACCTTAATTTTAATAGTTGGTCCCATTTTACACTACAGAATATTCTTGGGAAAATGTGCTCCTGGCTAACCACAACTGCAGAATATTATGGTTTGATCTATCAGAAGAGAAGGAAGGAAGGGGTTTCTTCCTTCCAAAAGTCTGCTCGCAAGGATGTGATCTGTTTTATGGTGGTGACTTGGAAATGAACATTTTTCACAGTCAACCTTGAAAAGCTATCTTGATAGACAATTTCTGTAAGTGGTTACAGAGGACTATTCATGGCTTGGCAAGGATGCCAGATGGCCTCATTTTGAAACAACTAACACAGGAATTAAGTTAGTTGTTCTTTGTATCTTTAGGAGAAAAAGCCATTGATTCTAGGCTAAGGGATCACTGGAGCCCAGAGAAGCTACTACCTTTAATATTAATGCTAGACCGCTAAAAACAAAACAAAACAAAAACTGCAGTAAGCACAGCCAGCCAGGGCTGCTCTCACATCCTACATGAAGTCATGCAAAAAACAGAAGCTAAGAGTTATTTACCTGATAACTATTATATTGTTTTATGAGTCAGATTAAAATGAGACTCTAGAGACAATGTCAAAATGACTGATCAGAGAGACTAAAATTGGTCACACAAAAATTGGAAAATAGAATTCCTTGCAGAACAAATAAATCATAGAATGTCTGTTCGTGCAAGAACAAGACAGCAGACCAAATTCCAGAAATGCAGTTTCTTATAGGACAGCTTAATGAATTATCAATGGAAATCTTTGAGTTCTTAATTATTTGATCACATGTGGGAGAAGGCCAATTGCTCAAGAGAAAGAAAATGTCATCCCTCTATTAGGAGGTCCAATCACATTAGGAAGTAATGACTTGTAATAAAAAGCGAAAAAGAATTATTGCAAGTGAGGGTTTCATTTGTTTTGATGTAACAGTTCTTCATTTAGGTGCTAGCAGTTACTATACAATTGATCCAAACCTGCAGCTGAGTTGATATTGACTGCAGTATTCACACATGAAGGAAAAGAGAAAATTTACAGATGTCTGATGAAATGAGAGTGTGAAGTGTTTTAATAGTGATATCTGAGGTTTAGACGCAGGTGAAGAGGTGGATTTTCTTCTTTTATAAAAATCCCCCATTTTTACCTGGTGCCAGTGGCTCACAGCTGTAATCATAGCTACTCAGAAAGCTGACATCTGAGGACTGGTTTTCAAAGCCAGTCTGGGCACGAAAGTCCCTGAGACTCATCTCCATTTAACCACAAGAAAACCAGAAGTGGCACTGTGTCTCAGGTGGTAGTCCACTCACCTTGAGTTGAAGAGCTCAGGGACAGTGCCCAATCCCAGACTTCAAGCCCCAGGACCAACAACAACAACAAGAAATCCCTCTTTTCTTGGACTGCCTACATCTTTCCTAACATTCAACAAAGAAGCCATTTTATCACCCACTACATTTAAGTCCTATCCTAGATACTGCAAGTAGAATGATTTGGTATCTTATGTCAAAAGGTTCGTATTTGTGGAAACAAATTCCAGCAGTAGTAACCTTTTTACTAGTCCTTGAACTCTGGGCCTGGGCCCTGAGCATGGTTATGCTGGTAGCTTTAAAGTGAGCTTTTATGATTATTACTTATTGGATTACTCTCCATGAAGGAAATTACTTGGTCATAAGGGAGATCTATGTTTAGTCTTTTGAGGAATCTCCATACTGCATTCCAGTGATTGAACAAGTTTAATTTCCCACCAACAGTATACTAGAGTTCCCAGTTGGCTACATCCATGCCAGTAATTCCTATTGTTAGCTTTCTTGATAATGGCTATTCTAACTGGGGTGAGGTAGAATCTGTCTTCTTTACTTGAAGATTTTTAGGCATCTTCTAGATACCAGTAATTAATGAATATATGAACCCTCTGAGTTTGCATGCCTTTGTTTTTATATAATTTTCCAAGCCTTTCGTTTTCCTGAAGACTGGTGAAAAATCATCCTTTCAGTTGGGTGAATTGAATTCCATTATGTGTGTGTGTGTGTGTGTGTGTGTGTGTGTGTGTGTGTGTGTGTGTGTGTGTGTGTGTGTGTGTGTGTGTGTGTGTGTGTGTGTGTGTGCGTGTGTGTGTAAGATGACTATAGGCCTATGAGTTCATTTCTTTTTTTCTTTTTCTTTTGTTTATTGTGAAAATATTGTACAGAGGGGTTACAATTACATGGGCAAGATAATGAGTACATTTCTTATCAAACATTGTAGCCTACTCCTTTGTTTCCCCTTCCCATCACTTCCCATCCTCCTCCCGACCCCTCACCAATCGTCCTCTCCTCTCCCCCCTTCCCTCTCCCCCCTACCAATCCTCCTTCCCCCTCCACACCCACCAAAGTTGTAAAGTCTGTTTTCGACATAACAACTTGTATATCTCATTGTTGCAATGGGCCCACCTGTATCCCTATTTAAATGATTTGTTTTTTCCCTTCCCCTCCAAAAATTATACCAACATCAAATACAGTGAAAGCAGGTGTTAGACCATGGGGGAGGGACACACAAAGCAACAAAAAATAATCTTATAAATGTGTTAAAAACAATCCCATGAAAGAAAAAAAAACATTTAAATACTTATCTTGGGGTTCATTCCCATAACATAAACTTATCTCACCTTTCCTGCTTGACTCAGACGTATACTAGTTATTGCAAATAAGGGAATCTATGGGACCTATGTTTTGGGGGCCTGGCTTACTTCACTTAATATAATTTTTTCCAATTCCTTCCATTTCCTCACAAATAGGGCAATGTTATTCTTTCTGATGGAGGCCTAGAAATCCATTGTGTATATATACCACATTTTCTTTTTTTTAAATTTAATTATATTTTATTTGTGAACATACTGTACAGAGGAGTTACAACTACATGGGCAGGATAATGCGTACATTTCTTACCAAGAATTGCAGCCTCCTCCTTAATTTACCCTTCACATCCCTTCCCAGCCTCCCTCCTGCCCCCCAATCCCAATCCTTCTCCTTTCCCCCCTCCCCCACCACACCGACGTTGTAAAGCTCGTTTTGGACATGACAACTTGTACTTCTCATTGTTGCAACAGGTCCACATGTATCCTTAAACAACTGGTTTTTCCCCATCTCCTCCACAAGTTATACTGACATCAAATATAGTGAAAGCAGGGGTTATACTGTGGGGGAGGGACATACAAAGCAACAAAGAGATAATCTTGTAAATGCGTTAGAAACACATGCATGAAAGAAAAAAACAACATCTAAGGGTTCATTTTCCTGACATCACATTATCTGACCTTTTCCGCTTGACTCATACATATACTAGATATTACAAATAAGGGAAACCATGGGACCTATGTTTCTTTAGGCCTGGCTTACTTCACTTAATATAATTTTTTCCAAGTTTTTCCATTTCCTAACAAATGGGGCAATGCCATTCTTTCAGAGCATTTTTCTGCCTGTTCGAACAAACTGTCTTAAGAAACCAATCAAGCCACATTTTCTTGATCCATTCATCTACTAAGGGGCATCTGAGTTGGTTCCATATCTTAGCTATGGTAAATAATGCTGCCAATGAGTTCATTTCTAAGCCTTCTATTTAATCTGTAATTTTGTAATTCCATGTTAAATTGGATTGCTTTCTCTACTGCATTGAAGAATATTGTTGGTATTTTGATGGGTATTGCATTGTCAATTGTTTGGGGGCAATATTGCAGTTTTCACAATGTTAATTCTTCCAACCAGGAGCATTGAAAGACTTTCATTTCCTCGAATCTCCTTAAATTTTCCTTTTTAGATTTGTAACGTTTTCACAGTAGAAATCCTTCACATGTTTAGTTTAATTAATTCCTAGTTTTGTTGATGTTATTTTGTTTCCTTAATATGATATGATTTTTAGGCTAATATAAATGAGGTAGTATTTTGGATTTCAGCATGGATCTTCCTATTGTTGTTAACACAGAAAAACTACTGAGTCTTGTGGGTTTTATACCATGCTATATTCCTGAAGTTTAGCATCACCTTTACTAACTTGAGGGAGCAACCTATAGGGTCCTTTAATTACAGGATCATTTCATCTGCAAAAAGGGATAGTTTTACTTCTTTCCTATTTGGATCCCCTTTATGTTTTTCTCTTGTCTATTGCTCTTGCTAGAAAGTCCATTACCCTATTAAAGAGTAGTAGAGAGAGTGGACATCCTTGTCTCATTCCTGATTTTGATGTCTTCATGCTTCCACCGTTAGGTACATGCTAATTATCTCTTTGTCATATACATATTCTGTAATATATTGAGAAAAGTTCCATGCATTTCTAGCTTCTCAGACCTTTTAATATTAAAGGGGTATTGGAGCTTATTAAAAGCTATTTCTAGGGGCTGGGAAGGTGGCTCAGTGGTAGACAACTTGCCTTGCATGCATGAGGCCCTGGGTTTGATTCCTCAGCACCACATAAGCAAAAAGAAAAAAGCCGGAAGTGGTGCGCTGTGGCTCAAGTGGTAGAGTGCTAGCCTTGAGCTGAAGAGCTGAGGGACAGCACCCAGGCCCAGAGTTCAGGCCCCATGACTAGACCCCCCCCCCACACACACAAAAAGCTATTTCTAAATCCATATCAACGATCATGTGGTTCTTTTCCCTGCTTCTGCTGATGGTTTGTATTATGTTTATTGACAAGTATATTGAATCCAATTTTATCCTAGGATGTATCCTGTTTTGTCATAACATATTATTTTTTGTTAGTTGTTGAAATTGGTTGGTAAGAATTTTATTGAGAAGTTGTTCATCAATGCTTATCAAAGACTTGGGTTCAAGCTTTACAATGTCGGTGTGGGGGGGGAGGGGGGTATAATTGGGTGGGGGGAGGGGGGTAAAATTGGGTGGGGGGAGGGGGGAGGCGGGGAAGGGAGGTGAAGGGTAAACAAAGGAGGAGGCTGCAATGCTTGGTAAGAAATGTATGCATTATCCTGCCCATGTAATTGTAGCCCCTCTCTACAGTATGTTCTCAAATAAAATAAAATACAATTAAAAAAATGCTTCATAGGAAAAAAAAAATAAAGACTTGGGTTCATAGTTCTCTTTCTTTGGTGAGTCCCTATGTGATTTGGGGAAGACTCTAATTCTAACTTCATAGAACGTGTTTGATAATTCCATTTCCCTTTCCATTCCATTGAAGAGTTAGATGAGTATTGCCATTGAAGAGTTAGATGAGTATTGTAAGTTCTTCTAAGGCCTTAATTTCATGACAAATCTTTTTTTTTTTTTACTTTTTTCTGTACTGCTTTGGACTTGTCCTGTTTTCAAGGAGCTTGAGGTTCATAATTATAATATTGCTTTGAGATTTCCCCAATTGCTTGATGTAGGCACTCAGAGCTCTAGATTTTCCTCTAAGTACTGCATTTACTGTGTCCCAGAGGAGCTGGTATTTTGTGTGTTCATTTTTGTTAAATTCCAGGAACTTTCAGATGTCTCTTCTAATCTCTTCAGTGTCCCACCGGTCATTCAGAAATGTGTTGTTCAGTCTTCATGAGTTTGAGAATTATTTTTTGCTTTAGCTGTTTAATTCTAAATTTATTCTGTTGTGGTCTGACAAGATATGGGAAGTCAATTCATTTTTCTTTCAATTTGGACAGAATTTCTGTGTGACATAGGATATGTTCTATTTTGGAGAATCTTCCACAAGCTGTTGTGAAGAATGTATATTCTGAAGCTGAATTTATATTCTGTAGATGTCTATTAGGGCTAGGTGATCAATATAGTTATTTGGGTCTGCAGTTTCTTGGTTGAGTTTTTCGTGGATGACGTATCCAGTGATGACAATGATGTGTTGAGATGTGTTTTTTGGTTAAGTAGTATTTGGTTGATGAAGTGGGGTGCTCCAGGATTCAGGGCATTGATATTTAGACTTGTTATATCCTCCTAATGGAGAGTTGCTTTATTAATATGTAATGTCTCTTCAAACTAATTTAATTTGAATTCTATTTTATCTTATGTTAGTAATTCTACTGTGGCCTGTTTATCATGTCCATTTGCTTGAAAATTTTCCTTCCAGCCTTTCAGTTTAAGTATATGTTTGTTTTTGTCAATAAAATTTTTCTCTTGTATATAGTAGATGTATTCATCTTGTTTTTGATACTAATTATGTGTTGTAATTGGAAATTCAGTTTATGAATATTGAGAGTTAAGACTGTGAAATATCTGCTAAGTTCTGCTATGTTATACACCTGCTTTTAGGATCTGTGCCTCATCTTCTCTTAATATATTTACCTTGTTCTCTGGTAGGGAGCATTTTATATAACCATTTCCTGTTCTTCTTGATCTTCTCTATGTAGGATATATTTGATTAACTTCCATTCTGCTGATTTGGGAGAGATAAATTGTTTCAAGTTTTCTTTGTCATGAAATATTTTTATATATCCTTTAAAGATAAAGGAGAGTTTGGCTTGGTACCATATTCACGGGTGGCAGTTTTTTGCCTTTAATATTTGTCATATTAAATGCCAGCCTCTCCTTTTTCCATATCAACTAAGAAATCTGCATTTATTCTGACTGTATATCTTTATAAATAATCTTTTCTCTATGACAGCTTTAAGAATCCTTTCTATGTTCTTAATGCTCCTCTAATGGATTATGATGTGGTGGTGGGTTGTTCTGTTCTGGTGTTATATGTGGTGTTCTAAAGGCTTCTCTTCTCTGAATGAGCCTATCTCTTTGGATGTTTGGAATCATCTTTGCTAGAATTCTGTAATATTTTTCCCATCCATTTAGTTCCCTGCTCTTCTCCTTGTTGATACCTATCTCTCCCAAATTTGATCTTCCCACAAGATCGTTTCTTATTTCTTGGATTTGTTCTAAATGATTATCTATCCTTTCCTATTAGACCTATTCTTTCTTTCACCGCTGAAATTGTCTTCTATGTCATGTATTTGCTGTGGAGACTTTCTACTTTGTTTTTTACTTTCCTGTCTTCTACTTGGTCATTTTTAGGGCTTCTATCTTTTTATTAGAGCTTTGTTTTATGTCTTGTATGGACTTTCTTTAAATCTTTTCTTTGGGTGAGGGGGTGGGAGGGTTGTCTTTTTAGCTGTGTCTTCATTCCTATCGTTTAACTAGACATCATTTTTTTTTTTGCTTAGACCCCCTTTCTTCTGAGAATGTATCTTTCTGTTTATAGTCTCCATGAATTATTTTGCTAATCTTTGGCTGGTCTCATCTTGTTCACAAATTCCCTTCTATAGGTTTTGTGTCTTTTCATTAATCACATTTTTCAGCAGTATTTGTAATGTATTTTGAAAACTATTTTCTAGGTCCTTGATTGTCTCTTCTAATGTCTGGTTATTTTTTGTATGAATTATACTACCTTGACATCATTTTACTTGTATTTTTCTGATATGTTCTGTCCTTTTGGAGGATTTCGTGGCTTTCATTTGGAGGAATCTATGATCATAAATGGTGACTGTCTATGTTCTTGCTTGATTTTCCAGGTGTTGGTTTGATCTTCTCTTGTGATTTGTTTTTCTGGAATTAGGTTTTTATTTATTTATTTATTTGTTTGTTTGTTTAGTTTTTTTTGTTTTCTGTGAAAAAACCATACAGAGGGGTTACTATAACATGGGCAAGGTAATGAGGGCATTTCTTATCAAACATTGTTGCCTCTTCCTTTGTTTCCCCTTGACATCCCTTCCCATCTCCCCACCACCACCAACACCACTCCCCGTTCCAAAATTGTAAAATTAGTTTTCAAAATAACATCTTGTATATCTCATTGTTGCAATGGTTCCATCTGTATTCCTATTTAAACAATTTGGATTTTCCATCCTCTCCACAAATTATACCAACATCAAATACAGTGAAAACAGGGGTGATATTGTGGGGAAGGGACATACAAAGCAATAAAGAAATACTTTATAAATATGTTAGACACAATAGCAAGAAAGAAAAAAAAATTTGAGTCCTAAACTTGGGTTTCATTTTGCCTAAAATCAATTTATGTAACCCTTTATGCTTATCTCAGACATATACTAGTTATTGCAAATAAAGGAAACCATGGGACCTATGTTTTTTGGGCCTGGCTTACTTCACTTAATATAATTTTTTCCAAGTCTTTCCATTTCCTAACAAATGCGGCAATGCCATTCTTTCTGATGGAGGCATAGAATTCCTTTGTGTATACATACCACATTTTCTTGATTCATTCATCTACTGAGGGGCATCTGGGTTGGTTCCATAACAGCTATGGTAAATAATGCTACAATAAACATAGTTGTGCTGGTAGCTTTAATATAATCTTGCTTGTGATCATTTGGATAAATGTCTAAATGTAGCATTGCTGAGTCATTGGGGAGCTCTATGTGTAGTCTTTTGAGGAACGTCCATACTAATTTCCAAAGTGGTTGTAATAGTTTACACTCCCACCAACTATTCAGTAGCCTTCCCTTCTGTCCACATCCCCTCCATCATCTGTTGTTGTTAGAGTTCTTGACTATAGCCATTCTAACTGGGGTGAAGTAATATCTGAACGTTCTTTTGATTTGCATTTCTTTTATGGCTAGGGATTTTGAGCATTTCTTCATGTGCCTACTGGCGATCCTCTTTCCTCTTCAGAGAAGTTTCTCTTTATGACTTTAGTCTACTTATTTATTGGGGGATTTAACTTTTTTGAGTTCCAGGTATATTTCAGATGTGAGACCCTTGTATGCTTTATGGCTAGTGAAGATCTTCTCCCAATCCGTGGGCTTTCTATTGATCTTGCTAGCTATGCCCTTTGCCAGGCAGAAGCTCGACAAGTTCATGCGATCCCATTTGTCCAACCTTTCTTTGATTTGTTGTGTTTCTGAGTCTCTTTTAAGAAAAATTTGGCCTGTTCAAAGCAGACTTGGGGGTTCTCCTATTCCATCCTGTAATTTTTTTCAGAGTGTCTGCTTTAACTCCAAGGTCTTTGATCCATTTGGAGTTGATTCTGGGGCAAGATGATATGTAAGGATCTAGCTTTACTTTTCTCCAATGACTAACCAATTTTGCCAGCACCATTTACTGAAGAGGTTGTCTTTCTTCCATTCTATTTATTTGGCTCCCTTATCGAAGATTAGATGGCTATAAGTCTGTGGGTTCATTTCTGGATTTTTTATTCTATTCCATTGGTCCTGAGGTCTGTTCTTGTGCCAGTACCAAGCTGTTTCGATTATTATGGCTTTATAGTAGAGTTTGAAATTTGGTATTGATATTCCTCCAGCAATGTTTTTTCTGTGAATTATCATTTTTGCTCTTTAGGGTCTTTTTTTGTTCCATATGTTTGGATTGCGTCTTCTATTTCCTTGAAGAATGAGTTTGGAACATTGATAGCTATCACATTAAGTTGTAGATACCCTTGGGAAGTATTGCCATTTTCACGTTGTTGATCCTTCTAATTCAGGAGCATGGGAGGTTTTTCCACTTTCTAAGTTGTTTTGATTTCCTTTTTCAGGTTTTTAACGTTTTCATCATAAAGGTCCCTCAATTCTTTGGTTAAGTTAATTGCTAGGCATTTTATTTTTTATGGGGTATTATGAATGGATTTGTGTTCCTGATTTCAGCCATGCTTTTCTCATTGTTGGCATACAAAAAAGCCATTGATTTTTGAGGGTTAATTTTATATCCTGCTAATTTGCCAAAATTTGGATTCAGCATGAGTAATTTGGGAGTAAAATGCATGAGGTTCTTTAAATACAAGATCATACTTCATCTTTCCTTATTTGGATCCCTTTTATATTTCCATCTAGTCTTATTGCTGTAGCTAGGCAATCTAATACTAAATTGATGAGAAGTGGAGAGAGTGGACATGCTTGTCTCATTCCTGAGTTGAGGAAATGTCTTAATTTTTCAACATTAAGTATAATGCTGGCTCTAGGTTTGTCATATACAGCCTATATTGTATTGAGGAATGTTACCTGAATTCATAGTTTTTCCAGAATCTTCATTATAAAGGGGTTTTTGATCTTGTCAAATGCTTTTTATACATCTATTGAGATAACCATATGGTTCTTATACTTGCTCTTGTTCATGTGATGAATTATATTAATTGATTTGTAAATAGGGAACCAGATTTGCATCCCTGAAATGAATCCTGTTTGATCGTGGTGTTTGATTTTTTGGATGAATTGTTAAAGTTGATTGGCCAAAATTTTGTTGAGAAGTTTTGCATCAATGTTCATCAAAGAAATGGGTCTATAGTTCTCTTTCTTTGATGAGTCCCTTCCTCATTTAGGGATGAGATTTTTGATGGCTTCATAGAATAAGTTTAGTAGTGAACCTTCCCTTTCAATTTCATTGAAGTGTTGATGGAGTATTGGTGTGAGCTGTGCTTTGAAGGCCTTGTATAATTCTGCTGTAAAACCATCTGGTCCTGGGCTTTTGTTAGATGGGAGGTCTCTAATTTCTCTTTCTATATGGGCCTATTAAAATGGTTTAATTCATCTTGGTTTAGTTTTGTCATATTGATATTTGCTAGGAAAATGTCCCTTTCTGCCATATTCTCAAACTTATTAGCAAAAAAGTTTGAGGAGTATTCAATTTAATGTTCTGAATCTTGGTTGTTTCTGTTGTTGTGTTTCCATTCTCATGCTTGATTTTACTTATTTGCATGTGTTCTCTTCTTTTTCTGATAACATTTGCTAAGGGTCTGTCAATTTTGTTAATTTTTTGTAAGAACCAGATCTTTGTTTTGTTGATTCTTTCTATGGTTCTTTGGATGCTAATTCCTTTAATTCTGATTTAGTTTTAATTATTTCTTTCTGTCTACTGGATTGGGGTATATGTTGCTGCTCCTTTTCAAGGAGGTTCAGATGTGTCATTAAATTGTTGTTTTCAGATCTCTCCAGTTTGTTGATGCAGGAACTCAGGGCTATAAACTTGCCTCTAAGTTCTGCCTTTGCTCTGTCCCAGAGGAGCTGGTTATATGTGTGTTCATCTTTGTTGAATATCATGAACATTTCAATTTCATTTCTAATCTCTTCCATGACCCACTAATGATTCAACAGTGTGCTGTTCAGCCTCCCTGTGTTACCGGACTTTCTTTGGTGGCTTTTGGTGTTGAGTTCTAATTTTATTTCCTTGTGGTCAGAGAGAATGCAAGGTATAACTTCAATATTTCTGAATTTGGACGAGTTTGTTTTGTGACCTAAAATGTGGTGTATTTTGAAAAAAGTTCCTTGTGCTGCTTACAAAAACCTGTATTCTAATGCTGCTGGGTGAAATTTTTGGGAGATGTCTGTTAAATCTAGTTGTTCCATGCAATTGTATAGATCTGCGGTTTCTCTGTTGAGTTTTTGCTGCATTGATCTCTCTAGTGGGAATAGTGGTGTGTAAAAGTCCCCAATAATTAATTTCTTTGTATCTATTTGAAATTTGAGGGAAACTAATGTTTCTTGGACAAATTTAGGTGCTCCATTGTTTAGTGAATAGATATTTAGAATTTTAATGTGGTGAATAGGTATTTATAATTGTCATGTCCTCCTGAAAGAGAGATCCCCTAATTAGTATGTAGTGGTCTTATTTATCTTTTCTCACTAATTTTAATTTTAATTCTAATTTATCTGATATTAGGATTGCAACTCTTGCCTGTTTATTGGGGCTGTTTGCTTGGTAGATTTTGTTCCAGCATTTCCCTCTCAAAAGTTGTTCGTTTTTATGGGCAAGGTATGACTCCTATAAGCAGTAGATAGAAGGACCTTGCTTTTTAATCCAGTCTATGTAGCTTAATTGGAGAGTTAAGTCCGTTAATGTGTTGAGAGTTAGGACTGAGAGGTGTTTCCTAGTTCCTGACATGTTATCCACCTTCTTGGGAGCTGAGGCAACTGGTTCTTATTATAGTCCTTGGATTTTCAGTTTGGGTGTGGTTTCTTGGCCTTTTTTGTGGTCTTGTTAGTTTTCAATGTGTAGGACATCTTTAAGTATCTTCTGTAGGGTGGTTTGGTGGAGTTATAGTGTTTCAGTTTTTCTTTGCTATGGAAGGTTTTTTTTGAACTTTGGTTATGAAGGAGAGTTTAGCTGGTTACAGTATTCTTGCTTGATTGTTGTTTGTCTTTAGTGCATGGCATACATCATTCCAGGCTCTTCTTGCTTTAATTGTCTCAGCTGAGAAATCTGAGGTGATTCTATTTGGTTTCCCTTATAGGTGAGTGATCTTTTCTCCTTGACAGCTTTAAGGATCTTTGTCTTGGTCTGAAGTGATTCTATGCAGATTATAATGTGATGGTGGGATGTCCTGTTCTAGTCCATTTTGGGGGGTTCTAAAAGCTTCTTGTGTATGAATAGGCCTATCTTTTTTCATGTTTTGTAAGTTCTCTGCTAGGATCCTGTTAAACAAATTCCCTATACCATTAACCTTTCTCTCTAGGTGTTCCTCTACACCCATTATCCTCAGATTAGGCCTTCTGATGCTGTCTTCCAAATATTGAATAGATCTATCATATTTCTTGGATTTGTCTTGGATAGTTGCATGTTCTTTCTCTATAATATCTAGGCTGTCTTCAATCCCCGAGATTCGATCATCTGCATGTTCTAACCTGCTGTCAAGACTTTCTACTTTGTTTTTTTTATTTCTTTTTCTTCTAATTGGTCAGCTTTGATGGCTTCAAATTCTTTGTTGAAGCTTTGTTTTAGATCTTGTATGAACTTCTTTACTTCCTTAATTTGGTGTTCAGTGTTTATTCTCAAATCACTTAGTTGATTGGTTTTTTTTCCCTTGGACTCCTGTTCCCTCTGTTGAGTTCCATTCAGGATTCCTTTTGTAGTCTCCCTGAATTCTTTCAGTTCTCTGTTTTTGGATTCCATGAATGCCTCTATTGATCTTTGTCTATTCTCATCCCGCTCTCACAATTCCTGTATTACTCTTTGATTACTTTTATGTTCATGCAATTCCTGAATTTCTCTTTGACTGTTCTCAGCCTGCTCACATAATTCCTGTCTTTCTCTTTGACTGTTTTCTACATGCTCATGCATTTCCTGTATTAATCTTTGAGTAGCTTCCTTAAATTCACATTATTCCTGTATTAGTCTTTGGTTTGACTCCTCTTTCTCCCTATCATGTACACAGGTTTTCAATCTTTTCATTCACCATGTTTACCAGTAATGTTTTTAGAACTTTTTGGGAACTCTCCTCGGGTTATTCATTACTGTTCTGTCACCTGATTATCATGAGTGGGATTTGAGAAACTCAGACTTGACATTTTTCTTGTGTTTTTCTGGCTTGTTCTGCACATTTGGTATGAAAGTAATACCAATTTTATGCTAGAACACTACTTTAAGGCAAGCATCAACCATGGCTGCATATACTATTTAGTTCATCAAATACAATCTAGTCAACATCAAACAACTATGGATTAATGGGCTAAGAAGAGAAAAGAAGAATTTGGCAAACCAGAAATTATTAGGTTTAGGGAGAAATGTTGGGAAACATCGGATTAGAGGGATGTGGAAAGGTAAATGGAGAGTGAATTTAACCAAGTCCTAATCTCAGAGAGGGAAATTGTTTGGACAGAATGATAGGAAAGACATTTAAAATAAAGAATTGAAAAAAATGTAAAAAACAAAATTTAAATTTTAAAAGTGACACAGGTAAAATTATGTAAGTTTAAAGAAATGATATTGAGAGGAGGTTCCGGGAAGATGGCGGAGGAGAAGCTGGAATCTGAACAAGCTCTCGCATAGAAAGTAGGTTTAGAGTTCCAGTGAACAGTCCTAAGCCAGAGAATCACACCAAGTGTACCATCACAGGACAGAGAGTTAGACAAGAGAGGGGAAGCCAAGGAAACGCACCAGCTGCCGCTCCGGCGGCGGGGTCGCGGCGGCGACCACCGCCGCGGGAGTCATACCTGAGACACAGAGAGTCGGGGACGAAGGAGCCAGACGCAGCGGACGAGCGGATTCTACTCAACACCAACAAGAACCGACAAGGAGCGAACATCTTCATCCTGCTGTTTGCAGACCAGAGACGACCCAGGATCCAAGACTCGGCGTGAGTACAAGCCCGACATCCTCACTCCTCAGGGAGCAGAGGAGGGAAGGCCACCCCTCCCCCCCCAGCACCGGTGATCTCCATCTTGGATACCGACAAAGCTCGGAGTTGCTGCTAGCTCCAGCTCAGGCCTTGGAATAAAACGAGTCATTTAGCAGGTCACAAGAACTTAACGCCGAAGTGACCTGCCAGACTCAGCTCCATCCAGGGAAAAGTCACCCAGCTCAGGCGCCAGCCATCGGAGTGCCTAGCATCACTGGGTAACCAGAGCCAGAGGCTGCCCCTCCCTCTAGCAGCCACCACAATCAATTGAAAAACAGAAACCCTGAGAATGGCTCCAGGCTGGGCGCTGTGAGCTCTATCACAAAATAGCCCCAGGGAAAAGCTACTGTTTGTTGAAAGGCCTCAACCCTACCCAGAACCTAGCCTCATAACCACACCCCCCTCTTTTGTGACTCTCAAAGCAGACCACCCTCCCAGAAAACTAACCTGGGAGGGGGATCTCAAAATCTTGGGTAAAGCAGAGCATTTTTCTGCCTCTTCCAACCAACCGACTTAAGAAACCAATCAAGCCACAGGACCTCAAGCTGACCAGAGACTACAACAAGAGACTGGTCGCAGACAAAAGGGAGATACAGGATTCCTCCCACTCCTCCCCCCCCCAAAAAAAAAAAAAAAATCAAAAGACTTTTTTTTTCTTTTTTTTTTTTTTTTTTTTTTCTTCTTCTTCTTTTCTTTTTTTTGCTTGTTTTTTGTTTTTTGTTACCATATATATATATATATATATATATATATATATATAAATTTTTTCCCTTCTAAAACTTTTATTAATCTTTAATTTTTGCCTCTTCTGAAAAAATAATTGTTTTCCAGTAATTTTTTTTTCTCATCTTATAATTTTTATTTTAGGAATACGTGAATGAGAGTTTTCCTTTCTTTTCTTGTCTTCTTTCTCTTTTTCTTCCATTCTTAATTATCTTTTTGTTTTTTATCTAGCTCTACTGAACTTCTGATCTTTTCTTCTCCCTTTCCCATCCTTAAAGCTTTCCACATCTCCTCTATGTCCCTCCCCTTCTCTGAACATATTCACATTCCTCTCTAAATAGACGGTCTTTTAACCTCTATAATAACATTAATTTTTACGTTTCTATTCTTTTTCTGGTCTCTCTTTATTCCCCTTTCCGTCTCTTCTTTTTCTCTCTCTCTCTACTTGCATCCTACCCAACCCATTTCCTGCACTGTGATTAGGACATAGTTAACTCTCCCTGTGCCTCCCCACACCAATCTATTCCTATTTTTTACCCACATCTCTCCCTAATCCTAATAATTTCTGGTTTTCCAAATTCTTTTCTGCGGTTCGAAGTCCTTTAACATATAGTCATTTGATGTTGAATAGATATATCTGTTGAACTAGATTGTATCTGTAGACTATTGACTGTACAAATGCAAACTTTGGTTGATGGTTGCCTTAAGATAGTGTTCTAGCACAAAACTGGTGCAATCTGTATCTCAAATGGGCCGAGTAAGCCGGAAAAACACAAGAAAAATGGCAAATTCGGGTATCTCAATTCCCAACCTTGATAATCAGGGATTAGAACAGATAAAGAATAATCCAGAGGAGAGTTCCCAAATAGCTCTACAAACACTAATAGCAAACATGATAAATGAGAAGTTTGACAATGTACAAAGGACTCTGTATGAGCGTGATAGGGAGAGAGAGGAGGCATCCCAGAAGTTTATACAGGAACATCATAAGCGTGAGGAAGCTTCTCAAAAACTGATACAGGATTTGCGTGAACAACTTGAGAATACTCAAAGAGAAAGGGAGGAATGGCGTGAGCAGGCAGAGAACACTCAAAGAGAACTGCAGGAATCCCACAGAAGGGAGGAAACTAATCAAAGAGTAATTCACGAATTAAGAGACCAGGTAGAGAATACACAAAGATCACTAAAGACATTCATGGAATCCATTAACAAAGAGCTGAAGGAAGTCAGGGAGACCACAAAGGGAAGGCTGAATGGAACCCAACAGAAGGAATGGGAGTCCAAAGAAACCATAACCAATCAACTAAGTGATTTGAGAACAAACACTGAACACCAAATTAAGGAAGTAAAGAAATTCATACAAGACCTAAAACAGAGCTTCAACAAAGAACTTGAAGCCATCAAAGCTGACCAATTAGAAGGAAAAGAGATAAAAAACAAAGTAGAGAGTCTTGACAGCAGGTTAGACCATGCAGAAGATCGAATCTCAGGGATTGAAGACAGCCTAGATATTATAGAGAAAGAACATACAACCATCCAAGACAAGTCCAAGAAATATGATAGGTCTATCCAACACCTGGAAGACACCATCAGAAGGCCCAATCTAAGGATAATGGGTGTAGAGGAGCACCTAGAAACAGAAGTTAATGGACTAGGAAATTTGTTTAACAGGATCCTAGCAGAGAACATCCCAAACATACAAAAAGATAGGCCTATTCAGATACAAGAAGCTTTTAGAACCCCAAATAGACCAGACCAGAATAGGACATCCCACCGTCATATTATAATCCACACAGGATCAACCCAGACCAAGGAAAAGATCCTTAAAGCTGTCAAGGAGAAAAGGTTAATCACCTATAAAGGGAAACCAATTAGAATTACCTCAGATTTCTCAGCAGAGACAATCAAAGCAAGAAGAGCCTGGAATGATGTATGCAATGCCCTAAAAACAAACAACTATCAACCAAGAATACTGTACCCAGCTAAACTCTCCTTCATAACTGAAGGCCAAATAAAAACCTTCCATAGCAAAGAAAAATTGAAACAATACATCTCCACCAAACCAGCCCTGCAAAAGATTCTTAAAGATGTCCTACACATAGAAAACCAACAAGAACGCAACAAAGGCCAAGAAACTGCACCCAAACTGAGAATCCAAGAACCTTAGGAAGAACCCAGTTTTCACAGCCCCCAAGAAGGTGGATAACATGGCAGGAACTCCCAAATACCTCTCAGTCCTATCTCTTAATGTTAACGGACTGAACTCTCCAATTAAGCGACATAGACTGTCTAATTGGATTAAAAAACAAGACCCTTCTATCTGCTGCCTGCAGGAGTCACATCTTGCCCGTAAAAACAAACATATTTTCAAGGTTAAAGGCTGGAACAAAATCTACCAAGCAAACGGCCCTCATAAACAGGCGGGAGTTGCAATCCTAATATCAGATAAAATAGACTTCAAATTAAAATTCGTGAGAAGAGATAAATAAGGTCGCTACATACTAATTAAAGGATCTCTCCTTCAGGAGGATATTACAATTCTAAATATCTATTCGCCAAACAATGGAGCACCCAAATTTATCAAAGAAACACTACTTTCCCTCAAATCCCAGATAGATCCAAAGACATTAATCGTTGGGGATTTTAACACACCACTCTCCCCACTAGATAGATCAACTCGGCAAAAACTCAACAGAGAAACCGCAGATCTAAACAGCTGCATAGATCAACTAGACTTAACAGACATTTACCGAACATTTCACCCAGCAGCATCAGAATACACGTTCTTCTCAGCAGCACATGGGACGTTTTCTAAAATAGACCACATTTTAGGCCACAAAGCAAACTTGTCTAAATTCAGAAACATTGAAGTTATACCTTGCATTCTCTCTGACCACAAGGGAATAAAATTAGAACTCAACACCAAAAGCCACCAAAGAAAGTCCGGTATCACATGGAGGCTGAACAACACACTGCTGAATCATGAGTGGGTCATGGAAGAGATTAGAAAGGAAATTCAAATGTTCATGCTATTCAACAAAAATGAACACACAAATTACCAGCTCCTCTGGGACACAGCAAAGGCAGTACTCAGAGGCAAGTTTATAGCTCTGAGCTCCTACATCAACAAATTGGAGAGATCGGAAACTAATAATTTAATGACACATCTAAACCTCCTTGAAAAAGAGCAGCAAGATAAACCCCAATCCAGTAGACGGAAAGAAATAATCAAAATTAAATCAGAATTAAATGAATTAGAATCCAAAAAAACTATAGAAAGAATCAACAAAACAAAGAGTTGGTTCTTCGAAAAACTTAACAAAATTGACAGACCCTTAGCAAACCTTATCAGAAAAAGGAGAGAACACACCCAAATTAATAAACTCAGAGATGAGAATGGAAACATCACCACAGAAACAACCAAGATTCAGAACATTATAAGGGAATACTTCTCAAAACTTTATGCTAATAAGTTTGAGAACTTGACAGAAATGGACCTTTTCCTAGCAAATATTGACATGCCAAAACTAAACCAAGATGAGTTAAACCAGCTTAACAGGCCCATATCAAGCATCGAAATAGAAACAGCAATAAGAGACCTCCCAGCTAAGAAAAGTCCAGGACCAGATGGTTTTACAGCGGAATTTTACAAGGCCTTCAAAGAAGAGCTCACACCAATACTCCTCCAACTCTTCAATGAAATTGAAAGAGAAAGCTCACTACCGAACACATTCTATGAAGCCATCATAACCCTCATCCCAAAACCAGGCAGGGACTCATCAAAGAAAGAGAACTATAGACCCATTTCTTTGATGAACATTGATGCAAAACTTCTCAACAAAATTTTGGCCAATCGACTTCAACAATTCATCCAAAAAATCATACACCATGATCAAACAGGATTCATTTCAGGGATGCAAAGCTGGTTCAATATACGCAAATCAATTAATATTATTCATCACATCAACAGGAGCAAGAATAAGAACCACATGGTTATCTCAATAGATGCAGAAAAAGCATTCGACAAGATCCAACACCCCTTTATGATGAAGGTTCTGGAAAAATTAGGAATCCATGGAACATTCCTCAATATAATAAAGGCTGTATATGACAAACCTACAGCCAGCATTATACTCAATGGTGAAAAACTAAAGCCATTTCCTCTTAACTCAGGAACAAGACAAGGATGCCCACTCTCTCCACTTCTCTTCAATCTAGTATTAGAATGCCTAGCTACAGCAATAAGACAAGATGCAGACATAAAGGGGATCCAAATAGGGAAAGAAGAAATAAAACTCTCCCTCTTTGCAGATGACATGATCTTGTATTTAAAGAATCCCATAGACTCCACTCCCAAATTACTCAAGCTGATTCAAAACTTTGGCAAAGTAGCAGGTTATAAAATTAACCCCCAAAAATCAATGGCTTTTCTATATGCCAACAATGAGAAAAGTGTGGCTGAAATTAGGAAAGCAACTCCATTTGTAATAGCCCCACAAAAAATAAAATACCTAGGAATTAACTTAACCAAAGAAGTGAAGGACCTCTATGATGAAAACTTTAAAATCTTGAAAAAGGAAATCAACACAGAACTTAAAAAATGGCAAAACCTCCCATGCTCCTGGATTGGCAAGATTAACATCGTGAAAATGGCAATACTTCCCAAGGCTATCTACAAATTCAACGCGATTCCTATCAAAATTCCACCCTCATTCTTCAAGGAAATAGAGGAGGCAATCCAAAAATTCATATGGAACAATAAAAGACCCCGAATAGCAAAAACGCTCCTCAACGGAAAGAACACTGCTGGAGGAATATCAATACCAAATTTCAAACTCTACTATAAAGCCATAGTAATCAAAACAGCTTGGTATTGGCATAAGAACAGACCTCAGGACCAATGGAATAGAATTGAAAACCCAGAAATGAACCTACAGACCTATAGCCACCTAATCTTCGATAAGGAAGCTAAAACAATAGAATGGAAGAAAGACAGCCTCTTCAGTAAATGGTGCTGGCAAAATTGGTTAACTACATGTAGAAAACTAAAGCTAGATCCTTATATATCACCTTGCACCAGAATCAACTCCAAATGGATCAAAGACCTTGAACTCAAAGCAGACACTCTGAAAACATTACAGGATGGAATAGGAGAAACCCTAGGTCTCCTTGGCTCAGGTCGAAATTTTCTGAATAGAGACCCGGAAGCACAACAAATCAAAGAAAGGTTGGACAAATGGGATTGCATAAGATTGCAGAGCTTCTGCAGGGCAAATGACATAGCTGGCAAGATCAATAGAAAACCCACCGATTGGGAGAAGATCTTTACTAGCCATACAACGGACAAGGGTCTCATATCTAAAATATACTTGGAACTCAAAAAATTAAACCACCCAACAACAAATCCTCAAAGAAACAACTGCCCAATAAATAAGTGGGCGAAAGACTTAAAGAGAAGCTTCTCTGAAGAAGAAAGAAGGATGGCCAATAGACACATGAAGAAATGTTCAACATCCCTAGCCATAAAAGAAATGCAAATCAAAACAACATTGAGATATCACCTCACTCCAGTTAGAACAGCAAAAATCAAGAACTCCAATAACAACAGATGCTGGAGGGGATGTGGACAGAAAGGAACCCTACTTCATTGTTGGTGGGAATGTAAACTTGTTCAACCACTTTGGAAAGCAGTATGGAGGTTCCTCAAAAGACTTCACATAGATCTCCCCTATGATCCAGCAATCCCACTTTTGGGCATTTACCCAAATGTTTACAAACAAGACCACACTAAAGCTACCAGCACAACTATGTTTATTGCAGCATTATTTACCATAGCTAAGATATGGAACCAACCCAGATGCCCCTCAGTAGATGAATGGATCAAGAAAATGTGGTATATATACACAATGGAATTCTATGCCTCCATCAGAAAGAATGACATTTCCCCATTTGTTAGGAAATGGAAAGGTTTGGAAAAAATTATATTAAGTGAAGTAAGCCAGGCCCAAAGAAACATAGGTCCCATGGTTTCCCTTATTTGCAATATCTAGTATAGGTATGAGTCAAGCGGAAAAGGTCAGATAATGTGATGCTAGGAAAATGAACCCTTAAATATGTATTTTAATGTTTTCGTTTCTTTCATGCATGTATTTCTAATGCATTTATAAGATTATTTCTTTGTTGCTTTGTATGTCCCTCCCCCACAGTGTAACCCCCGTTTTCACTATATTTGATGTCAGTATAACATGTGGAGGAGATGGGGACAAACAAGTAGTTTAAGGATTCAGGTGGACCTGTTGCAACAATGAGAAGTACAAAATGTCATGTCAAAACCAGCTTTACAATGCCGGTGTGGGGGGGGGGAGGGGGGTATAATTGGGTGGGGGGAGGGGGGTAAAATTGGGTGGGGGGAGGGGGGAGGCGGGGAAGGGAAGTGAAGGGTAAACAAAGGAGGAGGCTGCAATGCTTGGTAAGAAATGTATCCATTATCCTGCCCATGTAATTGTAGCCCCTTTGTACAGTATGTTCTCAAATAAAATAAAATACAATTTAAAAAAAAAAAAAAAAAAAAAAAAAAGAAATGATATTGAGAGAATCAAGGATAGATTTATAGCAGGGGAGGGATAGAAAGGAGATATGTAAAATTAAAAAAATTATTAAAATTAGTTACTTGACAATTATGTAGATATAAAGAGATACTACTGCTATTAAAGAAGTTAAGCCTAAGAGGTTGTGAATTGAGTAATAAATTTGTAAATTAAGTATGTAAACAATGGTGGATAAGGTCTAATAATCGACGATTGGTATATGTCTGGGGATGAGCAGACCCGCAATTAAGCCACTCAAGAAAGAAAGAAAGAGAAAAAAATGAAAAGAACAACAAAAAAAAGACCAAAAGGTCAAAAAAGTTTAAACACACACACACACACACACACACACACACACACACACACACAGACACACACACACACCTAAAATAAATATTATGAGGGGAAAAGGATTAAAAGAAAACATTTTTTAAAATAACATATATATTTTAAAAAGGTACAATAAACAGTTCTTTGGGGGGGGGGGGGAAGATCCTGTATCTTCCCTGCATCTGTAACCAGTCTCTTGGTGGAGTCTCTGGTCGGCTTGTGGTGTTTGGTTTTCCTGTGGCTTGATTGGTTTCTTAAGTAAGTTGGTTTGAGCAGGCAGAAAAATGCACTGCATTATCCAGGTTTTTGTGAACCTACTCCCAGGCTAGTTCAGTGGGAAGGTGATCTGCTTTGAAAATAACAAAAGAGGGGGGTGGCTGTTTCCTTTAGCTTGGAGATGCTGTGATGAGGCTAGATTCTGGGTAGGGTTAAGGCCTTTCAGCAAACTGTAGCTTTTCCCTAAGGGGCTAGCTTCTGAGACACACACAGAGCCCAGACTGAAGCCATTCTCAGGGTTTATGTTTACTGAATTTCAATTGATTGTCTAGGCTTCTCTAGGGAGGGTCAGCTTCTGGCTTTGTTTACCCAGTGAAGAAAGTCACTCCTCTGGGGATGGATCTGTCTGCCTGGGCTGGGCGACTTTCTCCTGGTGGGCTGAGCCCCAGGTCAGGTCAGGTTCCTGTGACCTGCTAAATGACTCTTTTGTTTTCTTCCAAGGCCTGAGATTGAGCTACCTGCTCAGCTGGCCTTTGTCAGTATCAAAGATGGAGATCTCAGGTGGTTGAGGATGGGCAGCCTTCCCTCCTCTGCTCCCTGAGAAGTAATGAGGATATCATGGTTCTACTTATACCAGAGTCATGTTTCCTGGGCTATCTCTGGTCTGCAATATGAAGATATGTGTTGAGTAGAATTTGCTTGCCTCCACTTCTGGCTCCTTTGTCCCGAACTCTCTCTGTAGGTATGGTGGCAATAGCCACCGCTGCTGCCGCAGCTGCTACCACAACCACCTCAGAGTGGCTATCAGCAAATGCTCAGATCTGTCTCCTTGCCTGGATTTTCTCTCTTTGGCCAAACTCTCTGTACTGTGATGGCACACTTGGTGTAATTCTCTAGCATAGGACTGTTCAGTGAAACACTAAAACTGCTTTCTATGCGAGAGCTTGTTTAGCCTCCAGCTTCTTCTCAGCCATCTTCCCCCCGGGAATTAGGTTTTTGTGTAGACCATTAAGCATAGGAGTAGAGATGAGTTGTGGTGAGATGTTGTAATGTTAATACTTGTGGTTCCAATGACAATTCGGACTGTCCAGTGGCATGCTGAATTGTCACTGTGTTTGGATGTGATTGTCTCTGATATACACTTCTGTTCTTGCTTTTTTCCCATGTGGCCCTTTCATTTGACACTGCAGCTCTGCTTTTGAATATGTTGGCTAACAAAATCACAGTAGTCACCTGCCTGTCTAAGCACCTTTTCATAGATTTCTGTTTTCTTGTGAAGACAGAAAAAATCTTCTTTTGAATTGTGTCTCTATATATAATTATAGCTGACTTGGTGGGATCCTCTAGAAGTGGAGTACATGCTAGGACTCTAAATCTCTGTTTCATTAGAGAGAGAGAGCGTAATTTTCTGTTGTTATTCTGCCATTGATTTTTCTCTTCCTCGGTTTTATTTTTTATAATGTGGACTTTTTCACATAATTTAGGGTTTCTGATTATTGTATCAGGTTATTTTTGTATTTCTGTTTGTATTACTCTGAAATAGTGATGTCAGGCTTGAATGAAGACCCAGAAACAGTATGAAATATATGTTACTACATTGAAAGAAAGAGAGCAGACATTTTTACCTACTTGCTACAAGTAAGTTAATATTAAGCAAAGCTAATTAAAATAATTCCTTATTCAGTCTTCAGAGGATGAGTATAGTACTCTTGGTATCTTGAAGGAGCAGACTTTAGACTTGTTACAACTGATGCCTTACATTGAAATTACTGGCTAAACTTTCTTCTTCAGAAAGGCAAAAGTTCCATTTCATTCATATTAGTATTATAAAATCATAATAGCTAAATTTTGAATTGTTTACCTCTACTATTTTGAATTCCCTTCTTCATCCATTAGATATCTAGGGTTTTGGATGACCAATTACTTAAAATACCTATATTGCTTATATTGTGATGTAAATCTTAGTAATATTAGTATGAATTTATCTCTGAGTCTCATCTTGAGCGACATTCATATGAAATTTATGTAGTACCAAGCAAGAAACCTAATAATTTACTCTTTTCTATGTTTTAATAAATAAATCCATTCTCTTTAGCAATATGTTCCCGTCTTTTATGTTACTCAAGTAAACAACATGTATTTTTAGTACTTTTCTTGAAATAAATATATAGCTTGGAAAAAGAAGACAAACCCTCCCATTATTGTTTTAAAAGAAATCCTTGGGGACAATTTTATAAAAAAAAAAATTTAAAATCTGGGTGTAGGTGGCTCATGCCTGTAATCCTAGCTACTCAGTAGGCTGAGATCAAGCCCAACCTGGACAGGAGAGTCTGTGAGACTCTTATCTCCAATAAACCACTAGAAAACCAGAAGTGGTGCTGTGGCACAAGCAATAAAGTGCTCGAGTTGAGCTGAAGAGCTGAGGGATAGTGCCCAAGCCCATAGTTCAGGCCCCATGACCGACAAAAAATAAAAAAAAAATAAAGGGCTGGGAAAGTGGCTCAGTGGTAGTGTGCTTGCCTTGCATGCCTGGGTTCAATTCCTCAGCAAAACATAAGCAAAAAAAAGCTGGAAGTGGTACTATGGATCAAGTGGTAGAGCACTAGCCTTGAGCTGAAGAGCTGAGGGAGAGCACCCAGGCCCAGAGTTCAGGCCCCATGACTGGACCACCCCAAAAAATAAAAATAAAAATAAAAAAATAAAAAACTGCAATGCACATGTTTATATCTGAATAATCTAATGGTTAAGTTCATAATACAAAGAAAATATCACATCAAGTCTCAATTAAAGGCACTAAAATATTAGTGTCCATGAATATCACTCATTTTCAGCAAATGATTAGTTAAAACCAATTTTATATTATATATGAAATATAAAAATAAATTAAAACCCAGATTTGGTGTGAATATCCTGTTTCCAAGAATACTTTTATTCAGCCAAAGAGAAAAAAATTAATGGTTTGTCACATAGAATGAAAGATGTAGAAGCAGCCTCTTTCCTTAAGATAAGTACATGCAAAAAGTGTGATTCATCCATTCATCTACTGAGGGGCATCTATGTTGGTTCCATATGGTAGCTATGGTAAATAATGGTGCAATAAACATAGCTGTGCTGATAGCTTTAGTATGGTCCTGTTTGTGATCATTTGGGTGAATGAACAAAAGTGGGATTGCTGGGTCATAGGGGAGCTCTATGTGTCTTTTGAGGAAACTCCACACTGTTTTCCAAAGTGGTTGAACAAGTTTACACTCCAACAACAATGCAGTAGGGTTTCTTTCTGTCCACATCACCTCCTGCATCTATTGTTATTAGAGTTCTTGATTATAGCCATTCTAACTGGGCTGAGTTAGATTGTCAATGTTGTTTTGATTTGCATTTGTTTTATGGATAGGGAGGTTGAGCATTTCTTCGTGTGTCTTTTGGCCATCATTCTTTCCTCTTCAGAGAAGTTTCTCTGTAAGTCTTAAAAAATGTTTTTATTGTGAAAATAACGTACATAGGGGTTACAATTACATGGGCAAGGTAATGAGTACATTTCTTTTCAAGCACTGTTGCCTCCTCCTTTGTTTCTCCTTACACAATGGAATTTTATGCCTCCATCAGAAAGAATGACATTGCCCCATTTTTTAGGAAATGGAAAGACTTGGAAAAATTACATTAAGTGAAGTAAGCCAGGCCCAAAGAAACATATGTCCCATGGTTTTCCATATAACTATTATATGTCTGAGACAAGCAGAAATGGTCAGGTAAGTTGATGTTAAAGGGAAAAATCCACAAGATAAGGACTCAAATGGTTTTCCTTTCTTGCTATTGTTTCTAACATTTTTATAAGATGATTTTTTTGTTGCTATGTAGGTCCCTCCCCCATGGTATAACCCCTGTTTTTACTGTATTTGATGTGGGTATAATTTATGGAGTGGAAGGGAAAAAATAAATTGTTTAAATAGGGATATAGGTGGATTCATTGCAACAATGAGATGTACAAGACATTATGTCAAAAAATGAACTTTACAACTTTGGCATGGGGGTATGGAAGGGGTTGGGAGGACGGGGGCGGGGGAGATGGATAGGGATAGTAAGGGGAAACAAAGGAGGAGGCAACAATGTTTGGTGAGAAAGGTACACATTACCTTGCTTATGTAATTGTAACCCCTCTGTATGGTATTTTCACAATAAAAAGTGATTTATTCAAAGATAAAAATTCATAAGAGGATTTGTGATCAGAATTGATAGGTAAGCAAAGTAACTGGAAACTATATATGTAAGTTGACTTTTCAATCCAGGATGACAAGATTTTGATAAATGAGACTATAGAAGATGATTTTGTATCTCTAACTCACATCCAATATTCTACAATTTCCCACATACTCCCGTTCTCTTACCTCAGTTCCTGATCAATATTCTACTTTCATGATGTTTATTGCTAGTAAAATAACAAGGTGGATTTTTTTTAAATTTCTAGATCCAATAAATTTTAGCAATTTGGAATAGTAGTATAAATTCATGGAGTTTAAATTGAATGTCATGTTTAAGGATACTGTATTAAGGGTACTGTGAATTGGTGTGACGCATCCAAGAACATATTATGAATATATATAACCCCCTTAACCCCCATCTAAACAGGCCATAGCCAAGAGAGTAGGTGAGGCAGACCCAATCCCCAAACTTCTTTCTCTGGCACCTGCAATAGCATGTGTCCAGCTCAACCTGGTGGAATGGAGGCCTGACAGATGATATGGGAGCCTGGGAAGAGTGAGTGGGAACAAATCATCTCAAAACAGGGCTGTCCAGGAATGGCTGCCACAGGGGTCAGAGGTGAAAATGGAAAAGCAAGGAATGAAAGACAGGGGTCTCTCTTACCTCGTGGGGTCCTCTGAGGATGGCTCCCACAGCTGGGTCCACACTGAGCAGGAAGGTCATATAGTATAGCTGAAGATCCCTCAAGCTTCCCCAGTGGCTGTGTCAGGCATAAAACCTGTTGAGAGAGGGAGGCAAGGTCTGCACCTCCAGCCCCATAAATACCAGTGGACATGGGGAAAACAAGGAACCCTGGAGCTCTACCAGCCACTGCTGGGAGGGGAGGCTGAGCACACTCCATTTTCATCCATTAGGTATGTAGGGCTTTGAATGACCAATTCCTTAAAATACCTACATTGCTTGTATTGTGATGTAAATCTCAGTAATATTAATATGAATTTATCTCTGAGCTTGCAGCCACCGCAACTGGGTTCAGACCAGTCTGGCACCACTTCTGTGTGTTGTGTGTGGACACACACACACACATATCCCCTCAGCTGAACACGTTCCCACAGGGGGGATTGATCCAGGAGGTGGACAGGGATGGGAAGAGGGGGCGGGAAATTAGTGTCTGAGGTGAGTCTGGAGAAGGGGGAGCAAGGAGAGGGGAACCAGCTGGGGGGTATTAGGCCCCACTTAGCTTGATTCAGGGCTGTTCTGGGATGGCTCCTTCAGATGGGCCCACACTGATCAGGAAAGTGGTGGTACCCAATGGTGATGATGAAAAGGCAGCAACGTTAGCTACAGTACCAGCAGATG
The DNA here is from genome assembly GCF_024711535.1 of Dipodomys merriami. Lineage (NCBI taxonomy): Eukaryota > Metazoa > Chordata > Mammalia > Rodentia > Heteromyidae > Dipodomys > Dipodomys merriami. Next base: position 1,210,326 of record NW_027203760.1, on the reverse strand, counting down.
CAATGGAACTGAGCAGCCAAGCATGCTACAAGGTTGAATGGTGGATAGGGAAGACTGATTCCCTGCTTTCCTTCTCCAATGACTGTTTTGCCTTAGTTCAGTCCAATTGCAACACCTACCTATGTGCATGCAACGCACATCCCCTCACTCACGAGGGGAAGGGGTGGGGGACTGGTGGGAATGGGTGGCAGTGGAATCAAGGGATGGGGGATGGAGTGGGTAAAGCAAAGTTTAGGGGAGCCACTGGGGTGAGGAAGCATGGTTTGGGGTGGGCAGGGAAACAATTGTTTGTGGGAAGCGGAAGCATGAGGTGAGGGAGTGGATAGCATGGGGTAGTGAGGAAGAGGGACATGGGTGGAGAACCTAGCAATAGAAAGGAAGAGAAGAAGAGGGGTTCAGCCCACTTAATATTTAAAATCCCTGTCCCAGGGATAGCTCCTGCTGGGGGGCAGAGGAGAGGGTGGAGTAAAGGGCAATGGAGGGGGTGAGAGCAGGTCACTCACTTACATTGAATCTGGGTCTTTGGTGATGGCTCCAGGAGTTGACTCCACAGTGGCATTGAAAGTGGAGGTCAACTGGATGGTGAAGCCTAAGAGGCCCTGGGGGACCACATCCCTGAAACAGATGCAGCACCAGTTGGGAGAGTTGGCAGATTACTCATCTCCAAACACTCCAGCAATTGATCATAGAAACCATGACTACTGAGGGCATGCCCAGGAGGGGATGGGGGTGAACTCTAAGCTCCTATCTTCCATCTATGGAGGAGCTACATCCCCTCACCCATGAATCTTCCTTCACTGAGAGAGGTGGGTTCGGATTTAGGGTGAGCTTCAGACCAACGGGTGTGGGGAGGAGGAGATTATTGGGAGTGGGGCCCCATTACCTTGGAACCTGGTCTTCTAGGGTTGTCTCTGGCATCTGGGTCCATACATCTCTAACCCAAAGAAAGTTCGCGGGGCACTGGAGGGCTAGGGAATGGGAGTATGGGTTGCCCTTGTGTTGGGGGGCATAGGGTGGAGGTGGGCCGGGTGGTGGTGGAAGTGGGAGCCTGGCAGGGTTATTGGGGCCCAGGAAGAGGGGATGGGCACACTTCAGTTGAAACTGGGCTGAGATGAGAGGCTCCCACAGGGGAGCAGAGAAGAAAATGGAGAAAAGGGGTTTTGGAAGGGGACTTTCTTACCTCAAATTGTAGTAGTCATGAGATATTGCCTGCAGCTGGGCCCACACTGAATAGAAAGATGGAGATTCAGGTGGTGAAACTGAATATCCCTCAGGAAGATGCATCACTGTTTAAGGAGATTGAGGCAAGTTCTGCATCTCCAGCCCTTCAACTGCCAGCGAACTCACGTATACCAGAGAGCCCAGAGAGCCCTTGGGCTGTCCAGGCCTTAGCCAGGAAGGGAGGAGGGACACACTTTGACCTGGGCCTTCCTTCTCTGTGGCAGCCATAGCTCATATTCAGAATATTCTGGCAACTGTGATTGTGTAGTGAGTGTTGGGCAAGCACACATTCCTTCTCCCATGCATGTGTTCCCCCGGGAGGGCTGGGCCAGTCAGTGAAGGGAAAGCAGTGGGGCCAGAAGGGGTGGGGATGGAAGGGGTAGCGCCAGAAATGTGGAGATGGAGGTAAAAGTTGTGGCTGTGAGAGGGATGGGTCAGGAAAATGGGTGCAGTCCTGAGTGGGTATCTGGCCTCAAGAAGTAGTCCAGTCCAAAAAGTAGGAGTAGAGCACATAGCATGTTGGTCGGCTTAGGAAACCCAGGGTGACCATGGGCCAGAGGGTGGGGTTGGGAGGTGGGATGATGGGGGGGTATGGGACAGAGTGGATAGGGAACCAAGAATAGTAGGTGCACACACTTAACTGAAACAGGACTGTCCAGTATGGCTCTCTCCACGTGCTGTGTACTATGCTCATCTGTGCTCTGCCGGGGGTAAGCCCAGCCGGTTAGAGTTCCCATGCCCCACAATCTAGACTAGAGGAAAGGAACTCCATCTAACTATTCACCTTGCAGGGGCATAATTCTCTGGCGCCTGGGAAGAGGTTTATTTTGAAAACAGGTGGGTAGAACGAGCCACCTCTGGAGTAATAGATTCATATAACCCTTACCCATGAGGCATAGTTAATATATAAATTATATATATATATGTATAAATATATAATGTATATTATATATTATATATATTGTATTATATATATAATATATAAATAAAATAATATATAAATAAAGTTAATATATAAATAAGTCCTTCCCCCCCTTCCTTTTCTTTACCTCTTTCTTCTTCTAGTACTGGGGCTTGAACACAGATTCTAGGTGCTACAAAAATTCCCTGCCCAAGGGCTTATTGTAATTCACCTCCTAGACCTCCATCTTCTTGGTCCCTGTCAGCCCAGGTGCAGGTACCATGGCCAGATGCCCATTTTCAAGGCAAGTAGGTCACGACCAGCCTTCTTCCTGGAACCAAAAGGAAGATTAAGGATTTGGGGCTCTTGTGTGTACATTCATATGAACATTTCCTTCCATCAGTGGGACAGTTCTAAGACCTCATTTTCTTATTGCATTTCAGCTATAAATCATTTAAAAATGGAGGCACGGGAGAGGGATGGGGGAAAAAACCCAAACAACAAAAACAAAAAAACATATTCCACAATCATTGAATGACTGAATGATGGCAAGTAAAACTCAACCTAACAATATTTTACCAAATCTGTTATGTTTGAATGTTGAGAGTTCCATAGAGGAAGATGCCAAGGCAGCCAGGCAGTGTACATTTGGATATGTTCAAGGATGCTGTCATTATTTAATCATTTGCTCATTCATCCAGGAAGGGGAGATCAGTTACTATGGTACTTTGAGTGTGTTCAAGCCAATTACCATATTATAAAAATAGCAAGCTGCCATAACAAAAAATAAGGCTCCTCTAACCAGCACCAGTTATCTTTAGTTCACTTCCAAGCCACACACCTCATAACCATATCCAAAGAATGCAAGGAAGGGAGGTAAAGAATCGGCATTCTGATGTATTAGCTGGGACCAACAAATTGTTCAGCTTGAACTGTTTATCCTCTGTAGATTACTTTCTTCCTATTTGTGGATCTGAGGTGTGTGCACTTAAGAACTACGTGCATATATCTGTATATACATTCTGACTGAAGATATATGTCCATCAACTGAGGTGTTAGCTTGGAAAGGTTCATTTTAATTGGTACATCAACTGTATGTCAATGTAATTGCTCCTGTGTCATATGTGCATCTCTCCAAGTTCTGCACTAATAATTTCACTCACCATTTTACCTATGTTGCTGCTGGCATTACCAGTCTTCCTTCTCCCAATTCTCCCTCCCACCTCCCTCAATACCATGCATCAAACCACAGCCTTTATGGTTTGTTTCTTCAGTTTTGATTGCCTGAGGTTTGATTGGTCCAGTTCTAACTCAGTAGGTACTATGGCAGGTGCAGGGGGTGGCCTTTCTTCTTCTAACTTTCCTGACACATACCAGGAGAGTCTGTCCGTGTTTCGGGAGTTTTACTTGATTTACTTTCCACTTTCTGGGCTTTGCCACCTATCTGATATGGTCTCTTCTTTTGTGTTAATGAAGATTGAACCCAGGATGTTTCATTAGCTAGGCAAGTACTCTCAGTGAACTATAACCCAGCCCCAGAACATCTTTTTAAATTCTCCTTACATCTGAGTGTAGGATGGAAAGAAAAGTTTAGTCCGGTATATTGTAATGTTTCACATTTTTAGATTTTGATTAATCTAGTTATATATAGTCATAGTCTAGAAACAAATATATTGGTAGAACTTGATAAGACACTATACAGCTGTTAAGGGGAATGGATTGTTCTACAGCATAACCTTGGAAACAGTGGTGAGGCCTTCAACATCAATTCATCAGGGACATGAGTTCAATCCACGAGAGTTGCTGTGGTCTGAAGCTTCCCCTCAGGTTTCTGCTATTCCATCTTGCATGCTACATTTCATACTAGCAATATCCACCATGCTCAGTTTGACTGCTTAAATTTGTTGAAAGATTGTGAGTGAATGCATATGTCATCTTAGACGACTTTATCATTGAGTCATGTGAAGAACTTCACCACAAAAGAGATCACTCTTCACTTGCAGTGATGACTTACATCAAATTTTCATAATGACCACAAAGCTCTTTTTTCAGGGCAAACATTTTAACTTTCACCAAAATGATGCTATGGCAAAAAAAAATCTTCTAATAGGGTTTCAAGTCCAAACACAAAATACTTTTGCTTAAGGAAAAATTAACTATGCCAGCCAATATATTCGCAGAATTTTTATCTGTGCTTTGACCCTGTTAAAAAAAAGTTATTGTTTTTGTTTTAGGTTTTGGGGTTTGTTTTTTGGTCATGGGGCTGGAACTTTGGGCTTAGGCTCTGTCCCTCAGCGAATCAGCTCCTCAGTGATTCAGCTCAAGGCTTGTGCTCTACCACTTGAGCCACAGTGCCACTTCTGGTATTCAGGTGGTTAATTGCAGATAAGAGTCTCATGGACTTTCCTGCATAGGCTGGTTTTGAACTGCAATCTTTATATCTCAGCCTCATGTGTAGCTAGGATTATAGGCGTGAACCACTGGCGCTTGGCAACTATGTACAATTTCAAACCATGTTTGAAAATGTTGGGAAAAACTATAGAATACTTGTAAGCAGCAGTAGTTACATGGGTATAAAAATATGTAATATACCAAATATTTTTGCAAAACTGAAGTTCTTGGTAATCAAATATATAACAAAACTCATTTGGATCTCTTATTGAACATTATTTATTTTACTATATAGAAAAAATATATATCACATTATAAAAATATATAAATAATGCTTTAGTATTTATGGGCACAATTCTAATTACAGAGAAAGAAAGAGAGGGGGGAGAGAGAAGGAGACAGAAAGAGGGAAAGAGAAACACAAAATCCAGAACATTAAACTTACGGGTTGGAATTCTGTAATTCCCAATTACATATTGTACTGAAAGGGAAATTACAATGAAATCGAAAATTAGACCATTCTGTAAGGATTCCAAATATATAGTTCTTATTCATTACTTGTTTCTTATCTTGATGTGTTTGTCACTAGTTAGATCATTAGGTTTGCATTAGGATGAAAATACCACTATCTTGTTCTTAAAATCAAAGGGAAAATTACAAGTGTGCAATTGAAAGTGGTATATGTATATTTGTATCAATATTTATTTGATTAGTTTTCAAACACCAAGTCATGTTCCCAAATAATAATGGATTTTGCAAATATAAAAAATATACTGTTAATGTATTTCTTTTTCTAAAATGTATTTCTTATGACCAGATAAGACGTGTTAAGTGAAATGAACCTCAGGATAGGGACACAGGTTGTTTTTTTCCCTTGTTATTGTTTCTAACGTATTTATAATGTACCTTGTGATTTTTTTGTTTCTTTGTATGTTCCTCCCCTATAGTGGTTGACCCATTGTAACTGAGATGTACAAGACACTATGTTGAAAAGCAAACTTTACAATTTAGGCTGGGGGGGAGGAGGAGTGTAGTTGTAGAGATTAGATGGAAAGGATGGTAGGGAAAAACAAAGGAGGAAGCAACAATGCTTGATAGGAAATGTGCTCATTACCTTGCTCATGTAACTAACAAATTTGTACAGTATTTTTACAATAAAAATATATTAAAATGTATTTCTTATAAATAGAAATACTTTTAAATTTTTATGCAAATTTCCAATTAGGCAGTTCTGATGATGTATATATGAATTGTTGTTAGTTAGATTTGTTTGTGTATATGTGTGGTGGTCATTGGGTTTGCAGTTAGGCCCTGGGTGCTGTCTTCTCTCCCCACCCCCTTCTTTGGCATGTTCAAGGTTAGCAACTTCCCACTTGAGCCACATCTTCCAACTTTTTGTTTTTCAGTTGGAGATAAGAGTCTCTTTCTTTCCTGCCTGAGCTGGTTTTAAACCATGATCCTCAGATCTCAGCCGCTTGAATAAGTTACCACTTACATTTATTGTTTTCCTTTTATTAACATTAATTTTATTGTAAAGATACTGTACAGAGGGATTACAGTTACATGAGTAAGGTAATGACCACATTTTTCTAACGAGCATTGTTACCTCCTCCTCCTTTGTTTTTCCCTTACCATCCCTCCCCTCCCCACCTTCTTCTCTTCCCTCCCTTTCCCCACACCCAAAGTTGTAATATTCGTTTTCAACATAGTGTCTTGTACATCTCATTGCTACAATGGGCTAACCTATATCCCTATTTAAGCATTTTGTTTTTTCTCTTCCCCTCCCCAAATTAGAAAAATTTATATATAGGATACAGAGCACCAGAATCAATACAGTGAAAACAAGGGTTATACCATGGGGGAAGAACATACCGAAGAAATAAAAAAATGACATTGTACATTATAAATACGTTTAAAACCATAGCAAGAAAGAATAAGCCACGTGTGTTCCCAACTTGAGGTTCATTTTGCTTAACATCATCTTATTTTGTCATATGTACATAGCTTTTGACCTCTTCTGCTTGTCCTAGATATATACTAACAATGGCAAGTAAGGGAAAACATTTAACCTATGTTCTGGCTTACCTCACTTAGTATAATTTTCCCAAGACTTTCCATTTCCTAAGAAATGGGGCAATATCATTATTTCGATAGAGGCATAGAATTCCATATATATGCATATATATGTGTGTGTGTGTGTGTGTGTGTGTGTGTGTGTGTGTGTGTGTGTGTGTGTGTGTGTGTGTGTGTGTGTGTACCTATCATTTTTTGGATCGATTCATCTACTGAGGGGCAACTGAGTTGGTTCCATATCTTAGCTACCATAAATAATGCTGCAATAAACATATTTGTGCTGGTAGCTTTAGCCACTTTCATTTAAATCAGGTGATCTACTGAGTGTTTCCCTGTCCTCTTTTGTGAAAATACACCTTCCCAACAACAAAGGTAAAAGAACACATTAAAAGTTGTTCTGATACTCGCAACCCAAGAAGATACAAAGACAAAAAATTTGTAGTTGTTGAAAGACTGAGTTTCTTTTTTTTGGGGGGAGGGGTTCTGGTCGTGGGGCCTGAACTGTGGGCCTGGGTGCTGTCCCTCAGCTCTTCATCTCAAGGCTAGCACTCTACCACTAGAGCCACAGCACCACTTCTGGCTGTTTTCTTTTTGCTCATGTGGTGCTGAGGAATCGAACCCAGGGCCTCATGCATGCAAGGCAAGTGCTCTACCACTGACCCACCTTCCCAGCCCAAGACTGAGTTTCTTCAGTGTCATTTTGGAAAAAGTGAATCAAATGTTCAGATCATTCCTAAAGAGAAAAAATTGGTCCTACTTTTTAAATGAGGAGTAGTAATGAGAAAAATGGTTTTTGTATCATTACTGTAGCCTACTTGAAAGAGTTTGAAGGTAAAGATGATCAGATATATTTTCTGTGTAGCAATCACTTAAATCTAAAATTCTGTTTTACTCTGCATTATCAGTTTGTTTTCAACAAGTGTCTGATTTGAAACATAGACCTTGGTACCAGGGTTTTCTGTAGTTATTTTAATATTTATGAAAGTAAATTTAGTTTTTTTAAGCCATAAAATCTAATAATGATAATCGTTCTCTGATATCAGTATATTTATATGCTATAAAGTTTGGTTTTGCTTTTGGCTTTTGTGCTGGTATTGGGGCTTGAAGTCAATACCGTCTGACATCAGCCCTCCCATTAAAAATTTTGTTGGTTTTACACAATTGTTTAGATGGTAAATTAAGACTCCCACCACCCACATTCCTCACCTAAGGCTGTTTGAAACCTTTTTTTGTTCAGTCGTGGGGCCTGAACTCTGGTCCTGGGCACTATCCCTCAGCCCTTCAGCTCAAGATCAGCACTCTACCACTTGAGCCACAACACCACTTCCAGTTTTTTCTGCTTATGTGGTGCTGAGGAATCGAACCTAGGGCCTCATGCATGCACGGCAAACACTCTACCACTGAGCTACCTTCCCAGCCCTTGAAACAATCTTGACTGGCTTATTACATAACTATTCCAAAAACATGTACTCATCATTCCTATGTTTCCTCTATTTGCTGGTCTATGAAACCTTCAAACTTAAATAACATTCTTTTAAATAAAATATCCAGGAAAAAGTAATCCTATATTAAGTTTTTTTTGTGCAATAGTCATAAAAAGAACGTTTTAGACCTGGAACATTGTAAATAACCAAATTTCAAGAGCTATTTGCTACTAACTCAGTTAATTACTGAATGCCTATAACAGATTATTCTGAAAATATTTACACAGAGACAGGCATGTAGAGGATTATTTTACCAAGTGCACGTTAAAATTAGGGCACAAAAATAAAAATCAGGCTTAACACATATTTTGATATCTTTCCCCACATTCTCCCTAAATGATGACAATATTAAGAATGTCTGATAGAGCCTTCTTAGCTCCAATTTTCTTGGGCTTCCTAGGTAAATCACAGAGACATGCTGTAATGGGAATAAGATTTTTTTTGGTGTACGTTGCCCTTCAGACTGCGTTTCTTCTTCAACGCTTTTCTCAACTCCCTTACTAGAGATTATTCTCAGAATTGACTTCTTCTCCAACTTTTCATTCTTCCCAGCTGGACAAATGAAGTTGTAGATCAAGACTCTTAGACACAAAGAATTGAAGAGCCTGAATCTAAGACACTTCTCTCATACACAGTCCCTGTAAAAACACAACTACCAAAGCAGTATTTATAGTTTCATTTTTTTCTACTAAGACCAATAGATGAGATTGCTTGCTTCTGAGGGTACCTGTTTGGGCCTCTTCCTGATGTTGTGGATTAACTTTACATCTTAGGTCCATTGTCCGCAACAAAAGGTGGCAGGCTTAGCCAATCCAGAAGGTTCGCTCAACAGGGCAGCTGGATGTGTCTCCTATGGAGGGATCCTAGGATACCTCATGAATGGCATGGAAGATCTAAGTTGGAAATTCAGGGGGAAATTAATGTATCCTATGAACACCAACTTAGCAAGGCAAAATTTACTCCTACAGAAGGCATCCTGTCTGTCTCATACCCAAGTTGAATAAGCACACTGGATACCAAGCCCATCACTGGCTCCCACGAATTTGAACTTTGGGATCATCTTTCAAAATTTTGACCCCTTTCAAACTAGTCAAAAGCTTTAATAATTAACCAACTCTATAACACCTAGCCATAGTAAAAGAAAAATAACCAACTTTTACCCAGCTGGTGTTCTACCAATAGTGCCATGCTTCTAGCCCCTAGAACTTCTCTAAAATAGCATTGGTAATGTTGTGACTATCTTTAAAAGGGCAGTGCTTATATCAGTCAAGCACATCATCATTTAAATTCTACATTTCTCTGATCTGATTTTACTTTCTTTACTTACAACCTAGTAAGCACTGGCTTTCTTATTCAGCAATATCCAATATGACATTTTGAGTTAAAAAAAGTGTTTAGTTAAGGCAGTTTTTCAGTCAGCAGCTGAACAAAACTTATACAAGAGATAAAGCACCCATCCACACATTACTCTGCAAACATTTATTAAAGAGGTAAATATTGACTCATTTTTAAAATGCTTGTTCCATCATGAAACTAGTAACGGGATCTGCCACAACACACAGACACACAAACTTCTTTTTTTAAGTGACGGTGGGCTGGTCTTGGGTTTGGTCTCATGCTCTGGGCATTGTCCCAGTGCATTTTTGCTCAAGGCTACCATTTTAGCCACAACTTCAGTAATATCTTTTTGCAGGTTAATTAGAAATAAATGTTTTATCTTTCCTGCCTGGGTTAGCTTCAAACACAGATCCTCAGAACTCAGCCACCTGAGCATCTAGTATAGTACTCAGCTTCATCTCAGTTTTTAGGTAACTTGTTTGCCAGTATTCAATTCTTGTAAGTGTTTCTGTAGCATTGGCCTCCAACTACCACACAGATTCCCTTTCAAGTATATTTATTCTTTTTTGAACATGTTTCTTGTAAAAATACTGTACAAAGGGGGTATTTACATGAGTAAGGTAAAGCATATTTTTCCTATCAAGCATTGTTACCTCATCCTTTGTTTTTCCTCTACCATACTTAACCTCCCAGCTCCACAGTTATACTATACACTCCCCACACCCCCACCTAAATTGTAAAGTTTGTTTTTCAAGAGTGTTTTGTGCATCTCATTGTTAGAATGGGTCAACCACTATTCCTGTTTAACCATTTTGTTTTTTCTCCTTTCCCTCCCCAAATTAGAGATCTGTATATACAAGATGCAAGGCACCAACATCAAACACAGTGGAAACAGGGATTATAGCTGGGAGTGTGAGGGAAATACAAAGAAACAAAAATCACATGGAACATTATAATATGTTAGAAACAAGAGCAAGGAAGAAAAAAATCACTTGTTTCCCTATCTTGGGGTTCATTTCTCTTATCTTCATCTTATCTGGTCAAGTATTATATTTAAACCGAATTTTTCCCATTCAATCCTACCTGTGGCTCCTAGTTACTATTCCTTGGTGGCATGTCCAATTAACAAACCCAGCTGATAAATAAAAGCACATATTGGAATAATTTGATTGTGGAGATATAGATTGTGGAGATTAAGAGAATATAACTAATTTGAGTTGCTGTTTCTGGTTTCTAGCTTTAAGCTCTTTGGGAAATGTTCAGGGGCTCCTAAATAGCATAGTTGTAAATATGAAGTTTGAATGACCCCCTAACTATGAAGTTTCTCCTTACTTAATTTAAGGTGCTTGATAATGCTCAAGTGCGGCTTGGTCAATTGAACCAAAACACAGTTTCTACTCCAGTTGGCCAGTTACATCTCCAATAGTGGTCTTCTGCAATGCCACCATACATTTCTCCTGTCTATGGTTAGTACTTAATGCTCATATCAAAGGGTTGGCCTTTACTACATTGAGGTAAGTTTCCCAGAAATGTCAAATTTTCCCCAGGGATAGTTGATCTTGAAAGAATGGAGCCGGTGAGTTTCAGAGGTTTTTGAAATAGACTCTTGCTTTTGAGAAGAGAAACAGCATGTTCCAAGTTGTCTCATATCACAGATTGCTGACCTATCATGAATTTCATTCCCATGGGGTCTGAGCTCCGTGACAGCACAAAGAGGACCTTTTGTGTGGCCTCCCTGCCACACAGTCATAGCAGTACTCACTATGTGGACAGAATCATCAAAGTAGTTACCTCACTTATCCAGTAACAATTTCAATCTGGGTGGAATCAAAATTGAAGTCATACACAGAGTGTCTGTTCCATGACTGAAGTTGCAATCATATTGTATGATTAACTAGAGGGTCCATTGAGGCCCTGGAACTAAGCAGGATCACTTTAAGGGCATTAAGACTGTTTGGAGTTCCCCAACCAGGATGTTTTCACAAGTCAATACCTAATAAACATTAGTCACTTATCTGGGAATTATGAAACTGGATGATGTTTTTGAGCAATTTGATCATTAACGCCTGCCTTACTAGAAGGCAATCTCTCTCCCCACTAGAAGGGAAACTTGTATTTCTGCTAGACAGAAACCCCTAAAACTCCCTACCACTTGGTAGGAAACCCTCCCTCCCTCTTGGCAGGAAACCCTTTAGGAGTAGCTAACCTTATTTTTTTGTTGTTGTTGTTGTTCTTGGGACTGAACTCTGGGCTTGGGCACAGTCCCTCAGCTCTTCAGCTCAAGGATAGTGCTCTACCCCTTGAACCACAGTACCATTTCTGGTTTTCTGGGTGGTTTATTGGCAATAAGAGTCTCACAGACTTTACCTGCCTTGTCTAGCTTTTAACTGCCATCCTCAGATCTTAGCCTCCTGAGTAGCTAGGATTAGAGGCGTGAGCCACCCTCTCCCCATTTTTTCTTTTTCTTTGTTTTGTGGGTTGTGAAGCCTGAAATCTGGGCATGGACACTGTCCTTTAGCTCTACAGGTCAAGGATAGCAATCTACTATATGAGCAACAGCACCACTTCTGGCATTTTCTGCATATGTGGTGCTGAGGAATTGAACCCAGGAGTTCATGCCTGCAAGACAAGCACTCTAACGCTGAGCCACCTTCTCAGCCCTTCATCTGAGATTTTAGTTCACTCATTTGCCAATGTTCAACCCTTCTAAGACATTTATGTAGCTTTGGCCTCCAATTGCCACACAAACTCTTCCCTTTTCAGAAAATATTTCTAGAATTAATTTTCCCATGCCATTCTACTAGAGAATCTAGTTTATTGGTTTAAAAATGTTTTAGTATGATTAATAACCTGTTGTTCTTATTCTCTACATTTTATTTTTACCAGCCCTGGGCCTCCCTGAGATTCTTTTGCTGAAGCCTAGCCACAGTGCCAGTTCCACTTTTTTCTGTTTATGTGGTGCTGAGGAATAAAGCCCAGGGCTTCATACATGCGAGGCAAACAATTTAAAACTAAGCCATATTCTCAGCCCCCAAACTATATTTTATTTATAATTATTGTCCGAAAAAATGGAGTCATAAGATGCTATCTGGGTTCTGGTTTTGAACTTTTGGGAAATTTTGGGGGGATCCTGAATAGTGCCTCTGTAAATATGAAATACGAATGACCATCTAGGGAAGGGTTTTCTCCTAACTAGTATAAAATGTTTGAGAATGGACAGGTGGACGAAATACTAATGTGAAAGGGATGGCCAATTGAACCAAAGCACAGGTTCTACTCTAGTTTGCCAGGAATGTTCCAACACTGGTCCTCCACAATACCATTGGACATTTCCCCTGGCTATGTTTAGAGCTTACTAGTTATCTCTTCACATGTTCAGCCTCCACTGCTTCTTGATAAGATTCCCAGAAATGCCAGTTGTCCCACTACCTAGAGAGGCAAGGAGTATAGTTGGCCTTGGGAAGATAGGATTTTTGTCTTAGATCCTTACTCTTGCTAACAGCAACAGCACCATCTTACAAGTTTCCCCAAGCTGTGTTTGACTGACAGATCATGCACTCCATGCATGATCTGCATGGGGTTCTGAGGTTCATCACAGTGGAAAGTGGACCACTTGTTTTTCTGGTCTCTATGCCACAAAATATTAACAGTAATAGTGGGCAGAATATTTAATCCATTTTACACAAGCATTATTTTTCGTTGGTCATAGCACTTGAACTCTGGGTCTTGGCACTGTCCCTGAGCTTTTCAGCTCAAGGCAAAAGAAAGGCCTACTACTTGAGCCCAACACTATTTCCAGTTTTCTGGTGGTTAATTGGAGGTAAGAGTCTCAAGGACTTTACTGCACTGGCTGGCTTTGAACCCAATCCTCAGATCCTGGGTAGCTAGGATTTCAGGTGCATGCCACTGGCACCCAGATTTGGACTTGAATTTTAAGGCTACCCAGAGAGTCAGCTTCTGGAACTGAGGTTCCAATGTCATACATCCTTGGATCAGCTAAAGGATCAATCCAGGCTTCAGAGTCCAAGTGGGCAGCTGAAGGAGTTTAATGAGTAGGACTTTTTTGAGTTCTCCTTTCAGGATATAAGATTAAAACACACACATGCAAGCACATATGCATCACAAGTTTTTGTTTGGACAAGTGCACATTATGGAGCTCAGTAATAAATGTCATCCATTATTTAATAGTGTTCTCAGATTTTTTTCAACATTCTCCCAGTGGATTATCAGAAGCAGTGTCTTGGATAATTTTTCGTGGGTTCTTTAAGCCTAGAATTCTTATTCCTCATTTTAGCAGCTTTCTTGTGATTTCAGTTTTTGGTGCACTTAATCCTCCTTATTGTAAGTTTCTTGTGCACTCCTCTCATATTCAACTCTCCCCTTACTGGAGATTTCTTAAAATGGCTTCCTCCAGCTCCCACATTTTTATTCTTGGGCCAGAGAATGAAAACACGCATCAAGACTCAAGTTTTCTTTTTGCCTAAGACTCATTCAGCCCATGAAAATCCCCAACCCATGAGGTAATATGCTCTAGTCCAATTTTTCCTCTCATGGCCAAAGCATGATGTTAATTTTTATTGGGGGTGTTCCTTGGGCCCTTTCCTGACATTGCTGATACACTTTCCATCATTAACCACAATGGGTGGTGTTTAACCCAACCTTGATCTACCTCAACAAGGCAGGATGTTTCTGTTCCTGAAGGGCTCCCTCCATCCCTCCTTGCATGACAAAGATCCTGGACAATGGTCCAGATTGTTGGGAATACTCTCATAATATAAGCCAATATGACAACAAAGACCAGCAACGTGAAAAAAACTTAGCACGACAAAGTTTATTTCTGTTAAAGGGCATGTTATTGGCAAGAAGACAACTAAGCAACCACTCTGAGTAGGAAATCTGAGTAGGAAATAGGTTTTACCCCTAATGAGTTACAAATTCTGGTATTGATCAGAAGTTGTGTTCACAATCTTGCTCAATTGTCTCTTTTGAAGCTCAGCTGGCTAGTTTGAAGGGGGATAACAGTTTCATAACAATCCATAAACCAAGACAACCATGCCAGAAATTGTTAGAAAATTCTTACTAAGCTTGTGCTCTATGAGTTAAACTATGGCCCTAGAACGATTTTAGTTATAGGATATACTTTAGTTATAATAGCTTTTAGTAAGATGATTGCTATGCTTAGTCAATGCTTTCCCTCAAGCAATCACTTTCAGAGTAAAAGATTCTAACTCCTACACAGTCCATTCCCAGACAGAATTTATTATCAGCAGCTTCCTCTTTGAAATGGAGGCTTATGAGCTTCCAGTTGAAAAAAACCTTATTCACATATTGCCTTGGATCCCTTAGGCAAACTCACCACAGCAAGTGGTTATGAAACCAACAGTGGTGTGTGTCTGCTTCATTATAAAGAACCTGTCATGTACTTCTGGTCCTACCGCTAATAGAAAGAGGAAAGCTTACTCTCTCAGGAGGCACGTAGCTATGGACTTAAGCACACATATTGAACCCTGAGCACAGGACACAAATTAGGCTGTAGGATTTTCAGAGCCATCCGAGCTGCTTGGCTGACCGTAGGGCACACTTCTGATGCCACATTTCTGAGGCAAAGCAGTTCTAAGCTGCCAAGACACTATGGTAGGAAGAGGCCTTAGAGAGAATTCTTGGTGGGAAGGAGAAGGTGAAACTTTGGATTAAGGTTTTAGAAAATGCAAGACACTTTCTGAATTGCTTGAGACATTGAGCAGATCAACATATTTTCTAGCCCTCTAGATGTGGAGAATGAGAACACTACACATGTCTTACATTCAATCGCTCTGCCTGGCACTCTTCAATTCCCTCTTACAGGAGTTAAGCAGTTTTTAAGAAAGCAAAAGTCAGTGAATGTGATCTAACTAGTGAAGAAAGCATATCCTTTGGCTTTAGAATAAATCAATTTCTATCTCAGAACACGAGGAAGAGAAGAAACCACATTCTACAGAATTTAATACCTTAACAATGCTAGTTGGCTGCATTAAATTTTCATTGTTAGATTCACGCAAGAAAAAAAGGAAAGCCAAGAATTTCTAGACCCTTTGCTAGCCTAGAACTTGGTTCTTGTTTTTTTGTTTTGTTTTTTTCCTAATTTTTTTAAAAAAAATTTTTCCTCCTCTTTTGTTCCCCCTTTCCATTCCTTCCCATCTCCCTCCTCCCACCACCACTCTCCCTCCTAAGCCACAGTTTAATGTTCATTTTTTGACATAACATCTTTTACATCCCATTTCTAATTCTTTTATAGATTCTAGTAAGAAGACAAGAAAATGCAGACATTAGCCTGGTTCAGTTTAATCTGAAACCACAGAACCTAAGTTATCGAATTCTAAATCTAGTCTCATAGCTGAAGGCCAAGGCTTCCCTCCCCCCAACATCTTCAGAATAGCAGTATTTTCTGTCTCAGGTTTGTTTTCTTTTAAGAATTTGAGAGCAGAAAAGTTTTTAAGCGGGTTTCCTTCAGAGCAAAACACAGCAGTGAAATAGACTCCTCATCAAAGTAAAAATAGATTAGTGAAACAGACTCCTTAGAGAAAAGAGGGACCAAGAGCTGGTCGGAAGGGGCCCACATCCCTCAGGGCCCATATCCCTCAGCCCTTTGACTTTGCCCCTTAGGGCATGTTCCTGGATTGATTGGTCAGTGGGTGGGCTTGTGCCACATTGAGTCTCATAATTGGTCTCCCAGTCTCAGAGAATGAGTATGGAATTTTCCTTATTGGATACCCCAACTCAGAGCACAAGTGTGGAAAACACTTTTGATTGGATGGGAGGTAGAGGGAGACTCCCCAGATCATAGAAAGAGTGCATGTTAGCACCTAAAGGTTGTTGGGAACAAGGTGTTCATTCTTTTCTGTGTCATTCATCGCTGAAATGTTGTAGTCAGTTCCATCCATCACCTTTTATCCATAACTACCCAGCTGAAGTGGTTTAACTCCCTCTGAGTAGAACATCTCCATTTGTTACTCACAGGGCACTTTACATTATGGTATCCCATGAACCACTATGCTGATAGAGAGATTGAATGTCTAAATTGCGGTTTTGAAGCAACAAAGCCCGCTGACTTAAACTGGAACACTTACCTTGAATGCAATTTGATTTCTACTTACAGAGGCAAATTCGGTTCTTCTTTGAGCCAACATTGTAAGATACCTTTAGCAAATCTAGGACAGAGAAATTACTAGACTGTATTTCTAAAGTCAGTTGATGTAGGAACCCTCATTCCCCGAGTGCTTGCATTATGTTCACAGACCTATATTTTGTTGTGGGAAGTAGTTTCGCCTGAAGGTATATTCTGAGCTGCATTCAGGCTGAAGATCATATTTGTGCATCTGAAAGTATGTACTTAGGAATCTAAGCTGCAGATGAAGCAAGTTCTTAGTTGCGGGGAGCCAGGGCGAACGCAATTACAAGATGCCGCCCACTTCCTTGCAGCTTTGAGGTAAACAACTCCATATTAGGCAGTGCTTGGCAGGACCGTGGGTCTTGGGCTTTGCGCATGCGCGAGACACGTAGAGTCCCCAGCCAATCCCGTGGCACCTGGTGACGGTGAAAGGCAGACGACCAATGATAGAACGACCCATGTTCCTATTTCCCTATATAAGCGGCCATGTTTTTGTGCACGGGGGTCTCTCGCTCAAGCTCTCCTACAAACAAGAAGGCTCTCCAATAAAGTGTGATCTGAGAAGACTCCTGGTATGGTGGTCGTTCTTCCTCGCTGGCCGAGAAGGCGTTCGCCGCAAGTGGTGCCGAAACCTGGGAACCACGCGAGAGGCCAAACAGGAGCCAGAACTCAACACACGGAGAGGAGACGTCGGTAAGTATCCCTAGGTATGCTGTTTTTTTACTATGGACTATTGGTTGCTTCCTTTGTGGTTTGTCTTTCTGGTGGTTCTGCATTGTGGGAATGACCACAAAGAGGGGGTCTCAAGGAGACCCCTATACCCTACATGTGGAAGGGCAGGACCAAGAACGCAGTGATCCTGTGAGTGACTCAGAGGAAGAAATGTTAGAGGAGGAGGGAGAGCAGCTCGATCCAGCTGATAATGAAGACTTAGAAGAGGCTGCAGCTGAGTATGAGGCAGACAGATATGGGGGGTGGCGTCCTCAAACAATAAGTGTACTGCAGCAGCCAGAAAGGAGGAAAGGAGCTGGCCCTCACCTGTCGGCCCCCCGCCGTGCCCGCCGGCGGGGCGGAGTCACTTTATAAAAGGAAGCACCTGGTCTCAGCTGGCGGCCGCCTTTCCAGGTTTTGAAAATCCAAATACTAATGAAAGAAATTTTGAGCCGTTTTCCTACTCCCAGCTTAAGTATTTAGTTGAGGCAGTCTGGACTTATGGAGTAACGGCTAATTATACCACTGCCCTGCTCCGAAGACTGGCCGTCAATGCTATGACGCCCACGGACTGGTTTGAGGTAGCCTGTACCTGTCTTAATCATGGGCAATTCCTCGATTTCCAGTCTATTGTTCAAGACAAGGCTCAAGCCCAATACAGACAAAATGTCCGTGACGGGCACCTGGACTGGACCGTAGATATGCTTCTCGGGCAGGGACCCTATGCTGTAGATCAAACAGGATATCCCTTTGAAGTGTATCGACAAGTGAATACTCTTTTTTACAAATCCTGGCGAGCCCTCCCAAACAAGGGAGAGACGGCTGGCAATCTGAGAAAAATCACTCAGGCCCCTAATGAGCCATTTTCTGATTTTGTTGCCTGCATGCTAAAGACAGCCGAGCGGGTGTTAGGAAATCTGGAAACAGCCATGCCATTTGTACAACAAATCATTTTTGAACAAAGAACCAAGGAATGTCAGAGGGCAATTACCCCAGTAAGAACCCAAAGCCTAGAAGCTTGGTTAAGAGCCTGCAGAGAAGTGGGTGGCCCCCTGACCAATGCGGGGCTGGCAGCTGCTGTCTTGTCAGCTGCCAGGGCCGCAAAAGATAATAAAGGAAAAGGATGTTTTCGGTGTGGCCAGTTGGGACATTTTAAACGGCAGTGCCCACAAAATGGTGGTCCTGCCGGGCGCTGGTGGCTCACGCCTGTAATCCTAGCTACTCAGGAGGCTGAGATCTGAGGATCGCGGTTCAAAGCCAGCCCGGGCAGGAGAGACCGTGAGACTCCTATCTCCAAAAACCACCAGAAAACCGGAAGTGGCGCTGTAGCTCAAGTGGTAGAGCGCTCGACTTGAGCTGAAGAGCTGAGGGACAGCGCTCAGGCCCAGAGTTCAAGCCCCACGACCGACAAAAAAAAAAAAAAAAATGGTGGTCCTGCACAAAACACGTCCAGGCAGCCAAGGACTGCAGGAGTGTGTCCTCGTAAAAAGGGGAAGCATTGGGCCAACGATTGCAGATCAGTTAGAGGCAACAATGGACATCCTATCCCCCAAATTATTCCAAACACTGATTCAAAACAAGAGCCAAAAAACGGGGAAAAGGGCCCTCGCCCCCAGGGCCTGAAAATTTACGGGGCATTTCAGACTCCGGCTCCTGGACAGCACCCGCAAAAACCCCCCAGCCAAAAAGAGCAACCTCAGGCTCCGCAGGGTTGGACCTCTGTGCCACCTCCGGACTGGTATTAACACAGCAGATGGGAGTCCAGATTGTGGAGACGGACATGACAGGACCCCTAGATGAAGGCACTGTAGGAATAGTTTTAGGACGCTCCTCCTCCACAATGAGAGGATTAATAATTTTCCCGGGAGTGATTGACCCTGACTATACGGGGACTATCAAAGTCCTCTGCCATGTCCCCCATGGAGTGGTGTCCATTTCTCCCTGGGATAGAATCGCACAGCTCTTGCTTTTGCCTTATCTTCATGGCAACTTCCCTGCTAAGGAGATAAAGTGAGGAGATAAAGGGCTAGGCTCCACTGGAGTCGACCTTACATGCCTGTCCATAACTTTAGACCAAAGACCTATGCTAACTCTCCAAGTGGAAGGGAGAAGATTTGAGGGACTGGTGGATACAGGTGCAGATAGAAGCATCATCCAAAGAGGGGAGTGGCCAAAGCAATGGCCAACTCAAAAATTCTCCCAGACCTTGCAAGGACTGGGCTATGCTGATGCCCTACAGTTAAGTGCAAAAGAATTGACTTGGAGAACAGACGAAGGCCAGGTTGGAAAAATGCAGCCATTTGTGGTAGACATCCCAGTCAATCTTTGGGGAAGAGATGTGCAGCAACAGCTGAAGCTAACTTTAACCAATGATTACTCTGAGGCCAGTCAGAATATGATGAAACAGCAAGGATTTGTTCCGGCCTTGGAGCTTGGTCGATGTCTCCAAGGACGCAAGGAGCCGATAGAGCCACTTCCTAAGCAGGACAGAAAGGGTTTGGGTTTTTTCTTAGGGGCCTCTGAAAACAAAGCTACCACTGAAGGTGCGGTACCCATACCTTGGTTAACACAAAAGGCGGTATGGGTTCCTCAGTGGCACCTCTCTCGAGAAAAATTGGAAGCGGCTCAAACTCTTGTCCAGGAACAGCTGCAGCTGGGGCATGTTGAACCTTCAGTGTCATCTTGGAATACCCCAATTTTTGTGATTAAAAAGGCCTCTGGAAAATGGAGATTATTACATGACCTTAGAGCAGTAAATGCCCAGATGCAAATTATGGGGCCCATTCAAAGGGGACTTCCATTACTTTCTGCGTTACCTCGAGAGTGGCCCATTTTAGCTTTAGATATTAAGGATTGTTTCTTTTCCATACCTCTTTATGAGAAGGATAGGGAGCGCTTCGCCTTCACCTTACCCTCTGTTAATCATGAAACCCCAGATGCTCACTATCAGTGGAGGGTTCTCCCCCAAGGGATGGCCAATAGCCCCACAATTTGTCAACTGTTTGTGGGGGCTGCACTAACCCCTGTTAGGAAAGATTTCCCAAAAGTGTGGATTATCCATTATATGGATGATATTCTGTTGGCTGCGCCCTCGATAGAGATTCTCCATAGAGTGTTTGGGCGGGTGTAAAAAACCTTAGCTGACAAAGGATTGATTATTGCCCCTGAAAAGGTTCAACAGTCTAGTGTTGTTCAATTTCTGGGGACCGTTGTTTCCCCCACTGAGATTAAGCCACAAAAACTTTCCATTCAAATTTGTCATCTTAAAACACTTAATGATTTTCAGCAATTGGCCGGAGATATTAATTGGATTAGGGGATTTCTTAATATCCCTCGGTCAGAGTTGTGACCTTTGTTTGCCATTTTGGAGGGCGACCCTGAAGTCACCTCCTCTAGATCCCTGACACCTTTAGCACTAAATTCCCTACAAAAGGTTGAGGCAGCTTTGTCTAGGGCTCAACTTTCACGGGTTGATTTAAAATTACCTATCGATTTATGTATATTAAAAATGAAAAATTATCCCACGGGAGTTCTTTGGCAAAATGGCCCCTTGTGGTGGCTTCATGGCAATTCTTTGGGAGCAAGAACAGTTCAGTATTTTCCTGAATTAGTGGCTAAGCAAGCACTTTTGGGCATAAAGTATTGTTTAATGCACTTTGCAAAGATTCCAGATAAATTAATCATTCCATACACCCGTGAACAAGTTGAGATTTGGGCCGCTACCGTGGATACTTGGGCGGTTCTTGTTTGCTCATTTCCCAATGTAATTGATAATCATTATCCTAAACATCCTTTGCTTGCTATTATTAGTAAAAATTTAGTGTATTTCCCTGTTGTTACTTCAAAGGAACTCCTAGTTAATGCCTTGACCATCTTTACGGAAGGATCAGAGTCTGGACAAGGCGCCTTTTTTGTTCAAGGACACCAACAACCAGTGGTCCTTCATTTTCGGCCAAATGTTCCGCAGGCTGTTGAATGTTTGATTGTGCTTGAAGTTTTTAAAAGATTTGATCAACCTTTTAACTTGTTTTCTGATTCCTTATATGTTGTAAATGCCGTTGCTTCCCTTGAAGTTGCTGCTTCAGTTAAGCAGGCCAGCACAATTTCTAATGTTTTGTTACAGATTCAATCCCTTATTTTAAACAGAAAACACCCTTTTTATATTGGACATATTCGCGCCCACTCTATGTTGCCGGGCCCGATGGTAAGGTGTAATGCCCTGGCAGACCAGGCAACTCGGGCTGTGGCCCTGGTTGCTGCAGATCCTGTAGAATTGGCAAAGGACTTTCATAGATTGTATCATGTACCCAAAAATACCCTTAGAAAAAGATATAATTTACCCAGGCATGTGGCAAGAGATATTGTTAAAGCTTGTAAATTTTGTGTTACCTTTCTTCATCCTCCCCATGTGGGGGTAAACCCCAGGGGGTTGAGACCAAACGCCCTATGGCAAATGGATGTCACGCACCTGATAGAGTTTGGTAAATTGAAATATTTACATGTGTCTGTGGACACCTTTTCTGGGGTCATTCATGCCACACCTTTGGCAGGAGAAAAGGTGTCTCATGTCAAAATACACTGCTTAGAAGCTTGGGCAGCTTGGGGAAAGCCCCTTAGACTTAAGACAGATAATGGCCCTGCTTATACTTCCCATGGTTTTCGCGCCTTTTGCGCACAAATGCAGGTTGCCCACACCACAGGATTACCCTACAATCCACAAGGACAAGGTATAGTAGAGAGAGCTAATAAAAGTTTAAAAGAAATACTTCAAAAACAAAAAGGGGGAATTGCTGAGTCAGCGTCCCCCAGGGAAAGACTTTCTCTTGCACATTTTACCCTTAATTTTTTAATTTTAAATGACAATAACCAGTCTGCCGCAGATCGGCATATGATGGGAAACTCCATGGATATTAAAGACGTGGTCATGTGGAAGGATGTTATCAATAATAAATGGTATGGACCGGATCCAGTTATTACGAGATCCAGGGGAGTTGTTTGTGTTTTTCTGCAGGATCAAGAAATGCCACATTGGGTCCCGAGTCGGTTGACACGACTTGTCAAAGAAGACCAAGAAAAGAAGAAAAATGACTGCGAAATCTCTGATAATGATGATACTACTGATGGTCAAGATCTGCCCCAGCCAGGAAGAACACAGATGGGGGATCCTGTCGGTGTTCCCGAGACCAATGACAGTCAAACATGACGCCAGACTTTTCCCACGATTATTTGTTATCTTTTAGGTAATTGGACTGGTGAATTTGATGAGATGCTGGATCAGCTGTGGATTGCCATTGTTACAGTGAACTCAACGCGAGTGGACCCCGGATTGGTGGAGGGACTCCAGTCTTGGATCTCCGCTGCTGTTTCCTGGTTTAAAGAGTGGGTGGGAGTTGGGATGTTTTTGGCCTGCTGCCTGGGAGGATGCGTGGTCTGCCTATGGTTGGTCTGTCGCCCCAAACCAGAAGGGACAAGGTTGTTATCTCGCAAGCATTAGCTGCTTTGGAGAGTGGATCCTCACCCCAGATCTAGCTGTTGGCCCTGAGAGGCAATTAAGCCTTACCATTCTGTATAGCCTTAGCACCCTGAGGGATCAGGGGATCCCATTGCACCGGGACAGGTATGCAACTTGCAATTTGGGACAGGGTGAGAGTCAAGTGCACTGCATTTGAGGAGGACCATCTCCTCAAGAAGAGCAAGTCTGTTTGCACGTGGGTTCATGCCGTGCTTTCTCCACCCCTGGAAAAAGGCATTGGACTGGCGGGTCATCCTCTGGGGAGAGGTAACCTGGAACGAAGGCTTTGCATTGTCCTCTTCTATTCAGGGAACAGACCTCTACTCTTACCTGTTGCCAAAAACAAAAAGGGGGAACTGTGGGGAGCCAGGGCGAACGCAATTACAAGACGCCGCCCACTTCCTTGCAGCTTTGAGGTAAACAACTCCATATTAGGCAGTGCTTGGCAGGACGGTGGGTCCTGGGCTTTGCACATGCGCGAGCCACGTAGAGTCCCCAGCCAATCCCGTGGCACCTGGTGACAGTGAAAGGCAGACGACCAATGATAGAATGATCCGTGTTCCTATTTCCCTATATAAGCGGCCATGTTTTTGTGCACGGGGTCTCTCGCTCAAGCTCTCCTACAAACAATAAGGCTCTCCAATAAAGTGTGATCTGAGAAGGCTCCTGGTGTGGTGGTCATTCTTCCTCGTTGGCCGAGAAGGCGTTCACCGCACTTAGTAACAGAACAGTATGTTCAATATATAAATGGCAATGACATTTTGATGAACAAATGAAAGAAAAATTATAAAAGCAGTGGTATCAATCAAGTTTCATTGTATTTATTTACTGACTTGTTGAATGATGACCCTTTGTACAACTACTTAAAGGAATATATATATGTATATGTATATATATATGCAATACTATGTATTTTCTGTGAGTGCATATAATCCACAGTCTGTAAGTATCTTGAGGACAGGAGAACTCAAATGACCATAACAATGCAGCTAGTAAAGGATTAGTCTCTTATCTGTTGAAAGCCGAGAGGAAGAAGATTCCAAGAAGATGGAGGC
The DNA here is from genome assembly GCF_024711535.1 of Dipodomys merriami. Classification (NCBI taxonomy): domain Eukaryota; kingdom Metazoa; phylum Chordata; class Mammalia; order Rodentia; family Heteromyidae; genus Dipodomys; species Dipodomys merriami. The sequence goes on along the minus strand of NW_027203760.1, from coordinate 1,186,493 downwards.
ATACTGATAAAAGTAGAATCATGTAATATTCAATCTTTTTATGACTGGTTTATTTCACTTAGCACAGTGTCCCAAAAATTCATCCATAATATAGCACCTGTCACAACATAATTCTTTTTAAGTTTTGAATAATATATTACTCTGTGTATAAACCACATTTGCTTTAGCTATTCATTGGTTGATATCCACTTGGATTGCCTCTATGTTTTGAATATTGTACAAAATCAATATGAGTGTACAAAGATCTCTTCCAGACCTTGCTTTTAGATCTTTAGAGCATATGCCCGGAAATGGAGTTATTGGATCATATGACCATTCTGTTTTCTTTTTTTTTTTTTTATTTTCTGTTATTGGGGCTTGAACTCAGGGCAGGGTCACTGTCCCTGAACTTTTCTCAAGGCTAGTGTTTTACCACTTTAAGCCACAGATCCAATTCCAGTTTTCTGCCCAGGTTGGCTTTGAATGTGTTTCTGCTTGTTCATAAACTACATATGCTCCATAGTTGGTACTCACACAGAAGATCAGATTAGAATTTCTGAAGTTAAGATATAGATTTACATTGCTCTGCATAGGAACATTTATTTGTGAGGAGGAAGAGGAACAAACAGTCAACGTCAGCAGAATCAACATTCTGAACTCTAGGAATGAATAGGTAAAAATTTTAGCAATTTCTTGCAGCTTTGCTTCTGTGATTAGAATTGGCTGTGGCATTCTCAATGGTGATTTTGTTGGGAAGTATAAATCTGTAATTATCACATTGGATCACAGAAGAATTAGGGTTTGTGCTTTGTAAATGTCATTTGGTATTTACACGTGAAACTTTAATTTTGCCTGATATCAATACAACACAAATATCTTTATATGGTTTCTGAGTTTTTTATTTTTTTTTACATTTTTATTGTGAAAATACCTTACAGAGGGTTTACAATTATATAAGCAAGGTAATGAGTGCATTTCTTATCAAGCATTGTGGCTTCCTCCTTTGTTTCCCCATCCTTTCTCATCTCCCAGCTTCCAGCCCCCCACTCCCCTCTCACCAAAGTTGTAAACGTCATTTTTTGACATAACATCTTGTATATCTCATTGTTGCATTGAGTCCACTTGTAACCCTATTAAACAATTTTTTCCCTTCCCCTCCACATATTATACCAACATCAAATACATTGAAAACAGGGATTATACCATGGGGAAAATACATACAAAGCAACAAAGAAATCATCTTATAATTATGTTAGAAACAATAGCAAGAAAGAAAAAGCATTTGAATACTTATCCTGAGTTCATTTCACCTAACATAAACTTTTCTGCCCCTTTTGGCTTGTCTGAAACATATACTAGTTATTGCAAATAAGGGAAACCATGGGACCTATGTTTCTTTGGGCCTGGCTTACTTCACTTAATATAATTTTTCCAAGTATTTCCATTTCCTAACAAATGGGAAAATGCCATTCATACAACTCCAAATTTATCAAAGACCTCAGAGTCAAAGCAGACAACCTGAAAACTTTACAGGACAGAATAGGAGATACCCTTGGTCTGAGTTGTTTCTTTCGTTAATTTTGATTCTTCTTACAGCAGGCATTTTAAAAATTAGTGGAAAACTTAAGACTTTTTTTGTGTTTCGTAGTCCCATTTGTACTCAGTAAGCTTAATAAAGAATGAGAATCGAAGAACTAAGTGAAGAAATTGTATCTCCAATCACCTATTCCCTTTCATTAATTACTGGAGCTAAGAGAACCGGCTCCCCAGAATCTGAACTTCCGAATTCAAGAATGAGGTGGGAATAAGACAAGGAAAGAGAGACATAGTAATTTGCACTGGAGTTGCTGTGTTGTCATAATGAACGCCTGTTCTCAGGCAATCTTTTTGAATCCCACAGTTAGCTTTTTTGTGCTTTTCTATTAGTATGACAAAGATAACTGACTTTCCCAGATTTAGAGTTGGAAATGTGTGGGAAACATTCCTTTATGTATGGAATCTTCCTTATGATTGTGTATCATTCACTTTGGCTCTTGGTGCCTTTTCCATCCTTATTGCAAGTAGGTATTTCTACAAATGGGACGTTGGTTCATCATTTGTCTTTAAATGATTAAGTTATGAGAATTTGGAAGATTGTGTGATTTGCTGTAGAAGTAAGGTATTATGGTTAAGACCCTTTGTTCCATGTTGGCATTTCTTTGTGGAATTTTTATTGGGGTCCTTACACATGGACTCATGTGTAAATAATTCTTCCAATATTACAGTATAATCCAGTAGAGTGAGGCAATTCATTAGAAATTTAAAACATGCCTAAAATTCTTTTAAAATGTACTTTTAAATATAATATCATAAATAAAAGCTTTGTTTTGTTTTTTTTGTAATTTTAACATTATTGTCAAGGTGATGTACAGAAGGGTTACAGTTACATAAATAAGGCAGTATAACATTTCTTGTGTAACTTGTTACACCCTCCCTCATTTTTCTTCCTCTTTTCTTGGCTCTCACAATCCCACTGCCCAAGTTATACAGATCATTTCCAACATATTGTCACTTTTGATTTCCTTTAAATAAATATTAGTGCTGTTTCCATCATGGAGCTCCACAATGTGAACACTGGAACACCACGGTTATACCCCTCTGCCTTGCATATATGCATATATATATCTATATATATATCTATATATATATCTATATGTATATGCCTATAATTTGGGTTCATATATTTGTTTGATTATTCATTTGTTTATTGCCAAAACTGGGGCCTGCACATTGTTCTTTGCTTTTTTCCCCTCAATGCTATCCACAGATCCACTTCTGGCATTTTGGTGGTTGAAATGATTTTCTCTGTGGGCTGGCTTTGAACCATGATCCTCAAATCTCACCCTTGTGCTTAGGTAGGATGACAGGTGTGAGCCTACTTCATACTTTGACTTTTCATATCATTGTATTATGCATATATTTCCCACCCAATAACATCCTTAGAAATTTCATATACTTCTAAGAACATCACTTATAATGATTACATGGAAGTCCAGTGCTTATAAATTCCATAATTAATTGAACTGTTTTTATCACTGAACATCTTTGTCGTCTCCAAAATATTAAATGTATCATCAAAGTTCTTTTAGATTTTTCATTCTAGTATTCATTTTTTATAAATAGATAAGTGTCTGCTAGTTAGAAATAACCAAATACGATCTTTCTTCTTACATAATGATCCATCTTAACGTTGCTCATCTAAAACAGTAAGTTACTCTTCCCTGTGGTTATTCTTTTTCCCAGCATGCAGTTCCAGTTTTGAAACCTTTACACACCTTATGCACTATAATGCCTTTGTCTGAAATCCCTCTTGCTATCGTCCAGTTTTTGTACAGTTTTTGTAAAAACCTTCTCCATGGTATTTCTTTAATAAGAAGGTATATTTAATTAATACCAACTTACTGTCATCATTTCCATGGGTATTTGCATTTTAGCCTGGATCAGAACTTGATTCAAACATGATTTTATTTTAATGGAAGAATCAGAGCATCAGTCAGAAGGCTGAGATTACCCTTCTGAACAAATTTTATCTTTCATTGCTTATTTTTGCCTCTCTATGCCCAGGTATCTACCAGATATATCACAGGACACACACAGTTCACCTGGCTGCTCTGCTGCAACTACATCTATAGAGAACTTGGAACAAAAGTGGAAAAGTCCTTCCACTGTCTAAGAAATGAAGTTCCAAGTCAGTCCTCATGCTGGAAAAGATGGTAGTGTTTCCCCCAGGTATTCTATGGCCAACATCATTCTAGAAGGCAAAGAAAGGTCAGAGCCAAACTCCCACACCCCATCAACTGTTGCAGACATCAGAGTTTTGGATAACTTCTTCCGCTAAACCCCCTCTGATCGCAAAGGCACAATCTTCACAGTTATTTGAGCCAGAACTGTCTGTTTCAAAGGGAAATTAGGCAAACAAGCATGCCACCATGTCCAAGCACAGAATGGGCCACAGAAGAGGTGGTCAGCAACCCTGTGGCACAACCCCCACAGGAGCACCCACTAAACGTGTGGCCTCTCGGAGTCAGAAAAAAATGCGTGCAAGGGAGGACAAGGGCAGTGGTTAAACATGAACAACAGCCAGTCCACCACTCCTTTTGACTTACAGCTACACATCCAGAATCAACAAGCCACAGAAAAACTAAACCTCAGATGAAGATTAAGGAAATTCTAGAACACAGGGAAGACTTCAAGATTCAACAATATGAACACTGAAATGTACCAAATCCAAGATAGATAATTAGAACAACCATCAAAGCAAAAGAATCTCTGCTGCTGACACACTGAATGGTATTAACACTTAAGTGGGATGACATCCTAAAAATCGCCACAACAAGGAAAAATTGACACAAGTAATCTTTGCAAGAAAAGTGATTTTTGTTATTGCTGTTGAAGTCAAAGGAAAACTTGTATGCCTAATTTATAGCTCTGTGTTAACAGAAATGGAAAAAGCCAATCTGGAGCATAATTCAAGCTCAAAGCAGGCTAACTAGAGGTAGAAGTATAGAAGAAAGAACAGAGGTAAGGTCAGATGTATAAGATCTTGCAGCCATTGTAGGATCTGGTTATTCGCTTCTGCTATCTCTGATAAATTAATGTAAACAATCAGAAGGCAAAAGAAGTTAGGCTAATCAGCAAGCTTAGAGGAAAATACAAAGAATAATGTCCTAAATTCTTCTCTTACCAGGATATTGCAAATGATTTTAAAATTTGGACTCCTTGGGTTCAAACACCAGTACTGCAAAAAAAATTAAAATAAATGAGCCAGGCACCCCGTAATCCAAGCACTGGGGAAGAAGAGGCAGGAGGAAAGCTAGACCAAAGTCCAGCCTAAGGCACCCAGCAAGCCCTGTTCTCAAGATAGTTAAGAGAAGAATGATTGTTTACCTCTCAATTCCTCATTTAACAAGAGCTTTAGAATCAGTTCCCCACACACAGCACAAAGAAAAAATGGGGTGGGAAGAGAGGATGGACACATGAATATATGTATGTGGTCAGAGGCAACTGAACTCTGTCTCCCTCCCCCTTTCTAAGCCTAAGTCCGTTCAGTTGTCAAGACCGGATGAAAACCACATTTTCAGTCCTCCTCTCCTACACAACACTGACACCTGCCTGGGCTAACCCACCAGAATAAAACAATGTGCATGTTCAACTTCCAGGAATCCAATCCCTCCAGTCTAGCAACAAGGTGCCAGGGCAGGCTGCACACCCACTTCATCAATTCACAGACATTGTGGCTACTCCTGCCCACTGCCAACTGCCCAAGGCATTTCCTCAACAGCACATTGGGAGTTAGGCACTCTGCCCCTATAATGTGGCAAAGAAATGAGCCCAGTTTGATGGTGCACTGAGGAGGAAAGTGAGTTCAAGGATGGCCTGGGCTTGATTGAGACACTCATTTCTCAGAAAATACAACAAAGTATCTTTTAGAGAAGACATCTACACATAGCCAGGAAGCCTGCCACCCACAGCCTGGCCACACCAGTACCCTCATGAGTCTACCTATTTGAGAGAAGCTCCTGTGGGCCACACTGAGCCCAAGGGAATCCCTTCAAGGTGGAGTGCACAGCTCAGAACATGCTGAGCCTCTAATGGGAGGAATGCAAATGGCAGGGTGTCTGGGCAGACCAGGTCTAGGGACTGAGGGCTGGACATGTTTTTGGCAAGAGGCCAAGAGCCATCTGGCTCAGGCTGGGAAAACCCCAGGGCAAGGTGTCAAAGGTCTTCCAGCCCTAGTGCTAGGGAGGTCAGAGGCTAAGGGCCAGTCGGGTCTCAAGTCAACCTGGGCAGAGGGCCTGGGGTCTAGATAAGGCATTGGGCAACCCAGGATGAGTGGCCCAGCGCTGGCCTGTGCGACCTGCAGGCACCTCAAAATGAGTGACCAGGGCCAACACGGGTCCCAGGGAAGCTGGGATGAAGGGCTGAGGGCCAGTCTGGGTTTTCAGGCAGCCAGGATGAGGGCCAGGGTTTCTGAGAAGTCCAGAAGGAGAGGCTCAGGGCCAGTCATTCCAGGAACAGCCATTATAGGCCCAACAGTCAGTCTCTTACCTTCCTTCCCAGGATCAGTACTCCACTGCATGCACATGTTTTGTTCTCCATGTATAGTCCACTATGTGTGAATACTCCACTGCATGCAATCACATGCCTTGTTCTCTGGGTACAGTCCACTGTTTGTAAATACTCCACTGCATGCAGAAATTGTGTTCCCTGTGTATAGCCCATTCTGTGTAAATACTCCACTGCATGTACATGTCATATTCTCCGTGTATAATCCACTGTGTGTAAATACTTCATTACCTGTACAAGTCATGTTCCTTGTATACAGCCCATTGTGTGTAAATACTCCCCTGCAGGCACACACTGTGCTCTCCATGTATAGTCCACGGTGTGTAAATATTCCACTGCATGCACATGTAGTGGTCTCTGTGCACAGTTCACTGTGTGTAAATACTCACTGTGTGCAAACATTGTATTCCCTGTGTACAGCCCACTGTGTGTCAGTACTTCACTGCATGCACACAACACGCTCTCCATGCACAGTGCACTGTGTGTAAATACGCCACTGCATGTACAGCAAGTGTTCTACATGAACAGCCCATAGTGCATCATTACTTCCCTGTGTGCACACACCTTGTTCTCTGTGTACAGTCCACAGTTTGTAAATACTCCACTGTGTGAACACATCATGTCTCCATGTACAGTCCACTGTGTGCACATTCCGTGTTATCTGTGTGCAGCCCACTGTGTGTCTAATCCATGATGTGCACATGCCATGGTCTCTGTGTACAGCCCACTCTCTCTGTGGATAGCCCACTATGTGTCAATACTCCAGTGTGTGCACATATTCTCCCTGTACAGCCCCTGGTGTGTAAATACTCCACTATGGATACATGTGGTGTTCTCTATGTACATTTACCTGCCAAGGGGTCCTTAGGGTTCTTCCGGCTTCTTTGACTATGGTGAGCAATGTTGTATGAACATAGTGTGTGTCCCTGCCTTTTACTGTTGGCATGCATAGGGAGCTATAGGTGCATACCATCTCCCTGCACCGCCATTTGGGGAACAAGCCTCAGCTCTGTAAACCTCCAGGAAACGCTAAGCACATCACCTCTTAGAATCTAGCACAATCAGTCCTCTCTGATTTTGTCACTTTAATAAATTTAAAGACGATTTTGATCCACATTTCCCTAATCAGTGGTGTTGGGCATATTCTCCCTGTTCCTGTCATGATATCCACAGGGTCTTTTGTGACTTGTTAGATGCATTTTGCCCAATTTTTACCATGTTTCGTATTGTTACCTTCAAATAGTTTTACAGAAGAGTTTTGATTTATGTGCACAGCATATTTTGAACAATCATTCTCCCTCCATCAATTTCCGTTCATCCACCTATCCCAAACCCACCTATCTCATTCAATTTCCAAGTTGTTTTTTCACATACATATATTGAGACTGATATGTATATTCTCCCACCATTCTTCTATCAATTCATTTCCCCTCCCTTTAGCATACACCTGCTCTAGTCAAGACACATTTCAATTACTTCATAGTCATTTTTCTTAAATAATTAGGTTTTTCATGGGGTTTTTGATGGGATTTTGCTAGGGAATCTCACTACAGCTTATACCATACTTTAGTCAATTTGGTATGACATATATACAGATATATGTAGATATATCTGTATATATCTACATATATATATATATATATATATATATATATATATATGTTTTTCATATATGTCATGCCAGCTTATACCATAGTCAGATTGGTAAGACCTGTATGTATTTATATATATTTGTTTTAGGTGTAAGACTCACATATGTTCCAGGCACTAGTGGCTTATGTTCATAATTCTACTCAGTTGGGAGGCTGAGGTCTGCTTTTAGTTCAAAGCCAGTCAGGCAAGAAAATCTGTGATATTATTATCTCCAATTAACCAGCCAAAACCTACGAATGGAGTTGTAGCTGAAGTGGTAGAGGACTAGCCTTGAGTGAAAAAACTAAGGGACAGCATCCTGAATTCAAGGCCCTGTACTGACAACAAAAAAGAAGTTAAAAAGATTTGCATATGAGAGAAGACATGAGCTCTTTTTCTTTCTGAGACTGGTTGCTTCACTTCAGATTCATCCATTGCCCAGCCCCCCAAAAAATTCCTCTGTGTGTGTGTGTGTGTGTGTGTGTGTGTGTGTGTGTGTGTGTGTGTGTGTGTGTGTGTGTGTGTGTGTGTAATGGTCCTGGGGTTTGAACTCAGGGCCTGGGTACTATCCCTGAGCTTTTATGCTCAAGGTTAGCATTCTACCATTTGACTCATCTCTGCTTCTGGCTTTTTGGTGGTTAATTGAAGAGAAGAGTCTCACTGACTTTCCTGCCAAGGCTACCTTTGAACCACAAGCAGATCAGTTCTCAGCCTCCTGAATAGCTAGTTTTACAGATGTGAGCACCAGAACCCAGAAGAAGTATATATGATTTTACTTTTATGGGAGTCTAAAGTTCCTGAGTCTCATAAAAGGCTGTACATTTAGTCTCTTGACCATTGTTGGAACACCTAAGACTTTGAAGAGTCTTGAAGAATTTGCCTTTTGAGAGGAACATGAGGCTACAGGGCCCAGGGGCAGTATGTTATACCTGTAATATGATATATCCCCCACCAGCTCGTATTTTCAAGGCATACTGCTCAACTAGTGCTGCTATTTTGTGAGACTTTGAAGACACCAGGGAACCAGAAGGCTCATTGTTCTGGATCCTAAAATCCTTCTTAATATTCTTTATATTAATTTTAATACAGGGTTTTGGTCAGTGGTTACAGGTATGTGCACAAACTATGGCATCAATCTAGTCATTAACATGAGTTATTGTTTGTATACATAGTGACCTTTACTGTTAGAGTGCAGAAGGGAGCAATAATCAGATCAACCATAACACAGACAACAATATAATCTCCAAAGTCTTAATTTTTTAGTGTCCTAACAGCTCTAACTTAAATAAATTTAAGGCAGAAAATTATGTCCCTGTCTTCACTTGACTGTTTGCCCTTTCCAGGGCATACCCTTCGGCCTTCTGAGTGCTGTTTGAGATGGCTTTTCTATCTATTATCCTTTTCCAGGTTTCATGACTCAACTGTAGAAATCCTCACATGTATGCTTACAGATGTATTATTTTGCAAAGGATATTTTTTCTAGAATAGATTCACTTTATAAACTTAATATTCCCTTTCTCTCCCTCTGCCTCTCTCTTTCCCTCTCCCTCTTCCTTTCCTTCTCTTTCTCCCTCTCCCTCTTGCTTTCCTTCTCTCTCTTTTATTCCCCTCTTTCTACTCTCTCTTCTCCAAGACTCAATCTCTTCCTCCCTCCCTCCCTCCCTCTCTCTCTCTCTCTCTCTCTCTCTCTCTCTCTCTCTCTCTCTCCCTCTGTCTCTGTCTCTCTGTCTCTCTGTCTCTCTGTCTCTCTGTCTCTGTCTCTCTCTCTCTCTCTGTCTCTCTCTCTCTCTCTCTTTCTCTCTCTCTCTCTCTCTCTCTCTCTCTCTCTGTAGTAATGAGATTAGATTCCAAGCCTCAAACTCTTTCTTGGTTTTTTCACTCATAACTGAGGCTATACTACTTGAGTCAAGGTTTCACTCTGTCTTTGACTGCACAAGTGAACATAAATGTCTCATGGATTGCTACTGCAAAAAGCTGGGAACCGTGATCTTTCTATCTTAGCCTCCTGTTTATATAGGAAAATTGATGGGATACTGGCATCTACCTCTATTATCAAGTATTTTTGTTTTGTTTTGTTTTGTTTCTTGATGTTGTTTTTGTTCATTCAAAATCTGTAAGGAAAGCAAATTATTCATAAACAGGACTCTTCAAATAAAATATGTATTGTTGAAATATTACCTTAATTATGTTATCCTTCTGGATGACTTTTATTACTTGACATGTACATTATGTAATTTGATTTTTTGAATTCTATTATTTCACACAGTCGAGTCACATATATATATATATATATATAAAATTGTCCTTGTCTTGGTTTATAATGTGTTGTTTCACAACAGAGTTTATTAAAGTTTAACTCTGTACTACTGAAGCAAGACCTTTATGATTATTCAATGTTCTGTAAATCATAAGCTCATCTCTTCTTGTGGCACCGTGTGAGCACCACAGGTAGTTTCCTGTAATCACTCCACATGTTTTCGTAGTCACTGCCAGACACTTTTCTGAACACATATGAGTTCACTGTTCTGCCAAATATGCAAGGGCATCTTTAGTAATTCTCCTTGGATTTTAATTGTTGTAAGTCCTGTGATGGTCATTTTGATTTTCTCCCCTGTTTCTTTCAACACTGTATCTTGGGAACTACTGATATTTACTATTTTGCTTCACTCCATTCTCATTGTGCCTTGGCCTGTACCCCTCTCACAGCAGAGGGCCAGATATTGGGAATATTTAATTTACTCTTTATTTCAGACATATAACTTTACTTTCTAGAAATACATTCATTGAATTCATTCTGTACATTTTAATGATTTAATAATGATTACTGTATTTTTGCGGCTTTGCCTGTTATTTGCCCTCAGAGAAGAACATAGCTCAGTAACTGTACCCTAGGTAAATGAAGATCACAGTCATGCCTCAGTAGATGTTGTTCATTGAATAATGTTTACTTCATGGTCTGCCTGCCTGATTGCTTTACATTATTTATCAATATAGACCTTTCTTCAGGAACATATTTGTGGGCGTTATGAAGATCAATTACTAGTTTATACAGTCATTAATTTTATTCCAAAATCATTTCTTCAGGGTCTGCATAGTAGTGCTTCACATTGTTGGATACGTTATAAGTATTGAGGCATCCAATGATAATTGCTTAAGTCACCATTTGGATGATTGAAAAGAAAACCATACTGCAATCTCACCATATGACAATTTTCTATTTTTAAATTCTTTTAGATTAAAATGGAGGGGGAGGTGGGGAAGATTGGGGGTGGCGGGGAGAGGATGGGAAGGGATGGGAAGGGGAAAAAAAGGAGGAGGTTAAAATGCTTGATAAGAAATGTACTCATTATCTTGCCCATGTAATTGTAACCCTTCTGTACAGTATTAATGCTGTAAGATTGAATATTCTGTATATTTTATATTTTGCTAAGTATTTAGTTTTAGTTTAGGTTCCAATATAGAATCATAAAGTTAAAGCATTATTATTTACTTGGTTTTAGTATTTCTAAAATGTTCAGAGGAAAGATTCTATTAATTCACAATTTTAAGACAATAGAGTGTCCATTATGACTAAGGGAGACAGTTTATAATTTTTGTGTTCCAAAGCTGGTGCTGGGGAATCAAGTACAGTGCTTCATTTGTCTTAATCTACTGTGTTCCTCTGAGCCGGATGTGATCTGTGGTTTTATTCTCACTCAACTGGAATAAAGAAAAAGTTCACCAGGAAGGAATTACTTGGTTTATTTATCCAGTATTTCTCGCATACATAAAAGCAATTTAATTCTACACTGACAGAAAATGGTATTCTTATGTTGCATTTATTAGTAGTAACCATTTTTTCTAGCCCTTCTCTTCACTGTCAATGTCTTGCCCGTTTCCTATCGTCCCCTCCCAGGAAACTTGACTTGATCCACTGGAAACGCACTTCCACTCTGCTTCCTCCTAAGAAAGCCCACCATAAACTAACCTACCCTCTGGTAGCCCTTCTATAAATTCTCAAAGCCCTGACTGCAACCAGACCCCTTCCTGAATGCCCTGTTCTGCTACAGGGAAATCCCTCTTCCACTCCACCACTTCCTGGAAGCCTGTTCCGCACTACCAGAAACCAGTCCACATCCCTATCTCCTCCCTTTATGTACTGCCTTGCTTCACCAAGAATCCCTCCCTTATCCACTTGTTACATCCCCCCCTAACTACCCTAGCCCCTCCCAGACTTGCCCCTCCCATATAATTGTCCCTCCAAGCCCCTCCTTTCTTTCTCACACCCTGCCCACAACCAGCCTTCCCCCTGGAGTCCCTCCCAGTTTCAAAGGAAACCCGGCCTATTACTAGCCTACTTCTAAATGGCCTAATTTCTCAAAGCCCAGTCCTGAACCTACCTCCTCCCACAAAGCCCACCATGCTACTCCAAAAATTATCCACCTCCCTATACCTGCCCTTGAAGCTCTGCTTTGCTAAACCAGAAGTTTCTCGCACAGCTCACTACCTCCTGGGAAAGCTCCTCCTAATCCACCACATGCCTCTCCAGCTCCCACATAAACTCCCTCTATGCCGTGCCTTGCTCCCCTGATAAACCCGCCTTTTGGGCTCCTCTCTCAGATCCACACTCTGCTCTATCAGATGTCCTGCCCATAATTATACTGTACCCATGTCACTTTTCCACTCCTACCCAAAGCCCCATCTCCAGCTTGCCCCAATGCTTCAAGCCCTACCCAGCTCCTCTAGAAAACACCAATCACCCTATCCCATCTCTCAACACCCATATTGCTCCACCTGAAACCACTGCACCAGTTGGTTTCCCTCTGGAATCCTTGCCAGACTCACCTGGAAACCCCTGTCCCTCCTTCGTCCCTTCTTTTAATGTTGCCTTGCCCTACTGGAAATCCAGCCACAGTAGGTTTGGTACTGCCTTGCAATAACGAAATCTCCACCCAACTGGACTTCCTGTCTGGAAGTTGTGGCTGGATTTACTGAAAACCTCATCCTAACTAATCTAGTCCATTGGATTTTCTCCTTGTTCGCACAAAGCCCTGGTCCTAATAAGGCTTGTCAACTGCCACCACATCCTACTCCATAGAAACATCACTCCACCTTACCACATGCCTCAAACTCCTGCCAAGCTCTACCAGAGACCCAACCCCTTACTAGCCCACTCCTTCCTAGCACCTCCATTCCCTCTCAAAGCCACAGCCCCCACAAAAGCCTCTCACTTATAGCCCTGCCTTCCTCCACCAGAAACCCCTCTTTCTGTCAGCCTCTTCCCTCAATTCCCCGCCCTGCTCCACGGAAATCCCCACTCTGACTATCCTGTGGAGACTCACAGTGCTCTACCAGAAACCCTCCTTCCCAGTAGCCTTGTTCTTCCATTTCAAATTCCTGTTTGCAAATAACAAGCTCCCCTGTTTCCCCGCATTCGTACACTGAAAACCAGGCCACCTGTCTGCCTTCTTCCTAAAGCCCTGCCCTGTTCCCATAGAAATCCCATCCCTAACAAGTCAAGTCTTTCCTGTCACCTACCTACTGTCTCATAGCCCTACCCATGCCGACCTCTGCCCTCAAATCCCTGCCCAGTTCCACCACAGAACCTTTGTAAATACCTGATTCTCCCTCGATTCTGACAGGACTCCCCCAGGATCCCCACACAACCTCATCCAGGAAGGCTCACCTCGTAACTGTTTTATTCCAAATGTGATTTTATATTGGTCATAGAATTCACACTAAACAATAGGATAAAACAGCTGTGTTGTAAACAGGAAACATAAAAATGAGAAAGCTATTAGATGTCTAAGTCTAGTTTTGGGTTTATTTAGGCTTCACACAAAATGTTTCTGCCAAATAAATAAATAATGGCATAATAGCTAAAATGATTCAGTGTCATTATTAACATCTAACACATGCTGAGATTTTTATTTATACCTCTTTCTCACTTTCTTTTTTCCTCCCTCCTGTTTTCCACCCTCCCTCCTTTCTTTTCTTTCTCTTTCTTCGTTCTTCTTTTTCCTTTCCTTCTTTAGAACATGATTATGAATTTAGATACTTTGTTTGCTAAACAACATTCCTTTTTTGATTTACTTGCTCATAGGTTATCAGTTTTGATAAGGGCCAGAGTTTAAGTTCCTCAACTCTGTCTGCCTGGCTTTCGATGGAGATCTTATTACTTTCCTTGCTAACTGATTCTGAACTATGATCATCTCAACTTCTACCTCTTCAGTTAATGACGTGAACTCCAGTAGCCTGCCCTCACTATAGATTGTCTAAATGAGTGACTGAAGACAATTTGATTTTAATCTCTTTTTTGCCAGTCCTATGTCTTGAACTTTGGAAATTTCTATCCCTAGGATGCTTTGGCTCAAGGTACTTGAGCGACAGTGACATTTCTGTTTTTTTTTTTTTCTGTGATTATTTGGGGACAAGAGTCTCACAGACTTTCCTGCTCAGGCTGGGTTTGAACCATTATGCTCAGGTCTCAGCATCCCAAATAACTAGGATTACAGACTTAAGGCACTCTTGCATGCTTACAATTTGAGTTTAATCACTGGCATGAATATCAAAATAGGGTTGTTGCTGTTAAAATATAGGGTAAGTAAGTTTGAAAATATAGTTTCACTAATCAGATATTTTGGCAAGTAATCTGTTTCACATTAGAAACATCTCTACCAGATTTGCTGTTCGTCATTTTGTATGTAATTTTGGAAAACAAACTTTATTTATTCCAAATTGGATAAAAGACTGAATGGCCTGATATGCTATCTCACATCTATGATCACTTTTTGTCAGAAGTCAGAGGTCTAGAGCATCACAATGAGAACATAACCTCGCCAAAAATGTATACATACCAATCTCAACAATAAGTGAAGCATGAAGCCTCATACCATTAATCTCAGTAACACAAGAGTCATAGGTATGAGTAACAGGGTCCATGCATTGCCTACATAACAGAGATTGAAAAATAACCTAAAAGTACAAAAGGCAAGAGGTATACAAAGATTATTTATAAAAATAAATGCATGTAAAATTAAATAAATTTTAAAAATGAAATATTCATTCATTTTAATTATGAATTTGATTTTGTAATTGTACTTCTCCACCCTTTATGTGCTCATTAATGTGCCTTTCTGCACTTGGTTCCACCCCCACATATGAATACTCAATTTTGGGTGCTTATTTTGTTGGGCTGTGAGTTAGCTTTTCTAAAAAATTACATCTTTTACGTTCTACTAGGACTCTATCATATTTTAGTTCTTACACTTGTGTACACCAAGTGTACACACTTGTATATTGTATATTTATAGATAAATTATATCTTTCTTGTTTAAGGGTAAACATGTATTCTTAGTTTCCCTTGGATTAACTTTCTTCACTTAACCTGGTTTTTATGAGGTCTTACCATTTCTTTAAAATGATGCAGTGTCCTATTTTCTAATGGATGGATATAATTCCATTCCTTAATTATTATTCAATTGAGTGAAAATGCCTAAATCTCATTTCTTGTATTTAGTGTGATCCATCCCTCAATGATGTAGCATTTAAGTTTGCATAGCCTTTGTCTTTCTGTGTTTCCATGTGTTTGATGTTGTGGTTTTGTTTTTATTCTTTATGCCATTTCTGGCTTTTGCATTCAGGGCCTTGCACTCTCCCTTAACATTTTTCAGTCAAAGCCTACATTCTACCACTTGAACCTCAACTCTATTGAGGCTTTTTGCTGATGAATTGCAGGTGAGAGCCTTGTGATCATTTGTCCAGGCTGGCTTCACAATTCAATTCTGAATAGCTAGGATAATATGCAAGTGTAAGCAACACCTGGGAGACTCTCTATGTTTTATGTTTTTGTTGTCAATATGCTGGGAAATAAACTTGGCATTATTTACCTAATATTATGCATAAAATCTTTTCTCTAATAGAAAGAACTTTTGTCCCAGACGTCCAGGTGAAGGGGGGAGGGTTAGCAGGGGTGTGAGTTGGGCGCAGGGAGATGGGAAAGGATGGGCAGGGGAAATAAAGGAGGAAGCAACCATGCTTGATAAGAAATGTACTCATTACATTGCCCATGTAATTGTAAGCCTTCTGTATGGTATTTTCACGATTAAAAAAAAAAAAGAACTTTTTACTCACTCCCAATCCTGGTGGTTTATATTTTTACATTATGTCAGTATATGAATGACATAGGCTCAAAATTCTTACAAACCTTATTTAGAGGGAAGGAATGAACATTTGATTGTATTTAAATGACACTTTTTAATATATATATGAATACTATTTTGCTTTATTTCAAATATATTTATTTATACTATATATGGTACATTATTATATGCTTGTGTATATTATGATTAGCATATATAGTATCAAATGTATAATGTATTTAAAATATATATGAAGTAATACAACATAATACAATATATAAAATAATATAATAAACATATAATAAATGTACCCAATGTAACTTATAATTTAAATAAAGACAAATATATAATACATAAATGTTTATAGAATTGTTATATATGTAATTATATGTATATATATATATACAATATTTAGATGACAGTTCCTAAAATACTAATTCTATCAATCTATATTTAATTGTATCTATCTATATTTATTAAATTATTATTTAGTAGCATTGGTATTTGAGCTTGAGGGCACATCTGCTTTCCTTTAAGGTATTACTGCCGAAAATATGGAAATATTTGAAGACTTTCTGTTTAAATTCATACAAAGGAATTCATATATTCACAGGGAGACTTTTATCATTTCAAAATTTCTTCTATGTTTCTTCAGAGTCTGTTTTGTTTTGTCTATAATTCCTGGATAAGTGGTTAATCCATACATCCAATTGGAAAAGCATATTAAATCACAATTTAAGTGAATGAATAGAAGTATATCACCCTGAAATATCAGTATATGGAAAAGTTTTCTGGTTTAATTTTTTTAAATTAGAACCTGATATAAATGAACAGTATATATAAATAATTTTATATTTTACTAATTGTCTACCTTCAATAAATTTTCCAATATAGGATGTTAAAGTACTAGTTTTTAAATACGTTTTCTAAATCATTGAAAAGTAAGTTAATATTTATATACATTTCCTCATACTATGGAATTGTTATTTTTTAATAATGTTAGCTAGTTTTAAAATTTATAGTTTTGCTTTTTTTGTCTGTGGTGAGGCCTGAACTTTGGGTGGGCCTGCGGGCTGGCACTCAACACTTCAATTCAAGACTAGAGTTCTATTGCTTGACCCACAGTGCCACTGCCATGTTTTTCTGTTTATTTGGTGCTGAAGAATAGAACCCAGGACCTCATGTGTGCAAGACAAATACTCTACAGTGAACCACCATCCCAGCCCCTAGTTTTGCTTATAGAAAACGGTTGGATCAAATAGAGTGATTTATACTCCAAGCCTATTCTGTGATTCTGAGCATGATATGAAACAGTGATGTTATTCATACTCAACAGGAATGAAAGTAAAAGTTCATACTAAAGGAATTAATTTAATCCAATCCTTAATTTATTTTAAATGTATGTTGAAAGAAAATGCTACTGTTTTATTTTACATCCCAAAGCAATCTACAAATTCAATACAATACTTATCAATATTCCAAACTCATTCTTCAAGGAAATAGAAGAGGCAATCCAAAAATTCATATGGAACAATAAAAGAACCTGAATAGCAAAAACAATCCTTAACAGAAAGAACAGAGCTGGAGGAATATCAATACCAAGTTTCAAACAAGCCACAGTCATCAAAACAGCTTGTACTGGCACAAGAACAGACCTGATGACCAATGGAATAGAATTGAAAACCCAGAACTGAACCCACAGTACTCCACAGAATCTTCAATAAGGGAGCTAAAAAAATAGAATGGAAGAAAGACAACCTCTTCAGTAAATGGTGCTGGAAAAATTGGTTAACTTCTTGTAGAAAACGAAAGTTAGATACATATATATCACCCTGCACCAGAATCAACTCGAAATGAATCAAAGACCTGGAAATCAAAGCAGACACTCTGAAAACAATACAGGATGGAATAGGAGAAACCCTAGGTCTCCTTGGCACAGGCCGAAATTTTCTTAAAAGAGACTCAGAAACAAAACAAATAAAAGAAAGGTTGGACAAATGGGATTGTATGATCTTACAGAGCTTCTGCATGGCAAAGTACATAGCTAGGAAGATCAATAGAAAGCCCACGGATTGGGAGAAGATCTTCACTAGCCATACAATGGACAAGGGTCTCAAATCTAAAATATACCTGGAACTCAAAAAATCAAATCCCTCAACAACAAATCCTCAAAGAAACAACTGCCCAATAAATAAGTGGGCTTAAGACTTATAGAGAAACTTCTCTGAAGAGGAAAGGAGGATGACCAATAGATGCATGAAGAAATGCTCAACCTTCCTAGTGATAAAGAAATGCAAATCAAAACAACATTGAGATACACCTCACCCCACTTAGAATGGATATAACCATGACATGTAATTATAACAGATGCTGGAAGGGATGTGGACAGAGGAACTTACTGCATTGTTGGTGGGAGTATAAACTTGTTCACCACTTTGGAAAGTAGTATGGAGGTTCCTCAAAAGACTCCACATAGAGTCCCCTATGACACAGCAATCCCACTTTGGGCATTTCCCCAAATGACCACAAAGAAGACCATACTAAAGCTACCAGCCCAACTATGTGTATTTCAGCATTATTTAACATAGCTAAGATATGGAACCAAAACAGATGCCCCTCAGTAGATATATGTTCCTGTTAAATGTTTTTTTTGGGGGGAGGGGTCCGGTTGTGGGGCCTGATCTCTGGGTCTGGGTGCTGTCCCTCAGCTCTTCAGCTCAAGGCTAGTGCTCTACCACTCTATCAATGAGCCACTTTTCCAGGCCCCTTATTGGTAAATGTTTTACCCAAAATTTTATATTTGTCATAGATGTTATACTAATTACCAAGCAGATATTAGATTTGTTATCCTTGTTTGGGGTTATGCTAAAAGCACATATATGTTGTGGGAAAATGTGTGAAGTTGCTGCCTTACATGGCAAATTATTATTCGCATTATCACCTTGGTAAGATATTATAAGGTATTTCTAGACAATTTTGTGTATATGTGAATATTAGCCTTAACATTACACTTTCCCCCCACTTTTTTGGGGTGGCTGAACTCTGGGCCTGGGTGCTGTCCCTCAGCTCTTCAGCTCAAGGCTAGTGCTCTACCACTTGAGCCACAGCGCCACTTCCTGCTTTTTTCTTTTTTCTTATATGCTGCTGAGGAATCGAACCCAGGGCCTCAGGCTTGCAAGGCAAGCATTCTACCACTGAGTCACCTTCCCAGCCCTTTCCCCACTTTTTACCTTTTTATTTTTTGTCAGTCATGGATCTTGAACTCTGGGCTTTGGCACTGTCCCTGAGCTCTTCAGATAAAGTCTAGTGCTTTACCATTTGAGCCACAGTGCCACTTCTGGTTTTCTGGTGGTTAATTGGAGGTAAGAGTCTCACTGATTTCTTACCAGGGTTAGTTTTGATCCACCATCCTCAGATCTTAGCCTCCTGAGTACCTAGGATTACAGGCATGAGCCATTGGCGCCCAGCTAAAATGTTACTTATTTTAAATTCTGTGGTTTAGTTGAATGAGGATCATGAATGTGTAGAAAAGTAACTTTCAAATCATCTCTCTAAATAATTTCAGAGTTCCATTTTCGTAATCCTTATTGCAGTGGCTAATATCATAACCTCCCAAAATAACAGAATGATACTTCATTTTCCACTTCCCATAAGACACTATTGAAAGAAAATGAGTTAGATCTACAGATATAAGTCTAAGAGAGAATATATAATTGAAAGAATAAAAAAATGATGACACAGGAAGGCATAAGTGCCTTTCATTTTCAAAAATAAGGAATTTCATAAATGTATTTTTAATGGCAGGGCTTTTTTATCTGAAAAACAAAAAAAACACAATATCATAATATGTTGAAAAGGATCAACAACTACGTTAATTGTGATATAGCATTGGAGAATAAGAAATGAATTGATTCAGGTAAAATAATTCTTTTGGAAAACTATGTTTATTAAGTTTATTCATTGTAAATTTTATTTTTCTTTACATGTCACTAAATATACATATGTATATAGGTATGTAAACATGTATGTATATATGTACACACATCTATACATATGTATGCTTATATATATGTGTGTGTATGTGTATATATCAGCAGGATCTTTCCAGTGAACTGTATGGTTATGCAATTTCCTCATGGCAAGTTCATCAGAAGTATGGACTTCTACAAACCTCTACACAGCTGTAACACTACTACACATGCAAACTTAAGTGCTCACCATTGTAACCCAGACCTCTGTTTTATTAAAACTTTGTATATAGAGTGTTATAGTTTCATTTAGGCCTGACACAAAATGTGCCTGTCCCTAGAGATCAATGATGGCATTTATTACTACAATATTGTAGTGTAAATCTTTACATTGAACACATATTCATTATGAGTTGTTTTTTCTTTCCTTTTCTTATTTAAATTTTAGGAAGTTGATTTGCATTTTGATGTTGTGTTTTCCAGACAGGTACTCCATCAATTGAGTCACTCCACCAATGCTTTTTGTTTGAGTTACTTTACTCATAGATTAACAATTTTTGCACCTTGCCCAGTAGAGGTTATACTCCTAATTACCTATGTCTGCCATGTAGCCCGAATCATGATTGCATTACAATATCCCTAGCTAGTAGAGTGATATGGGCAATACTTTCCTTCCTAGCCTGATTCTGAACTGAGATGCCTGTTTTATCCCTGTTTACTTATTGTTGTGAGCTCCAGTTCTGCCTACTTCTAGAATGTATGACAGAAATAAATGATTTAGGGAGATTTGATTTAACCACTTGTATAAATGCTAATATAGGTGATTTGACATTAAATATAGGGTACGTTTGAACGTATAATTACCCTAGTCATATATTTTGATCAGTAATTTTGTTTCACATTAAAAACACCTCTTGACCAGTATTAAGGACTTACTTTTGCTGTTTGTCAACTTGTATTTCATTTGGGAAAATAAACCATGTCTTGCATTTAGGATAAAGTACTTTGAATGGTCTGGTGTGCTGGCTCACATCTATAGTCACTGTCAGCAATCAGAAGTAAATAAATCACAACTTCAACATATCCTAACCAAAAATTTAGGAAGTCTCAATCTCAACAAAAAAGTAGATCATGGTGAAACATACCATTAGTCTCAGCAACACAAGAGGCTAAGTCTCTGCCCAGAAAGAGTGAAAAAGAAACAAAGAAAGAAAGAAAGAAAGAAAGAAAGAAAGAAAGAAAGAAAGAAAGAAAGAAAGAAAGAAAGAAAGTAAGAAGGAAAGAAGGAAGGAAGAAAGGAAGGAAGGAAGGAAGGTAGGAAGAAAGAAAGAAAGAAAGAAAGAAAGAAAGAAAGAAAGAAAGAAAGAAAGAAAGAAAGAAAGAAAGGAAGGAAGGAAGGAAGAAAGGAAGGAAGAAAGGAAGGAAGGAAGGTAGGAAGAAAGAAAGAAAGTAAAAGTAAAATTATTGAGAATGAATGGCTTGGATTCAGGAGTCACGTGGCAGAGGTAGTATCTGTATTTGGTAATAGGTATGCCTACAGCCATTGAGGCCCTCCCTACATCTTGGCTAAGTTTTCACAATTTATCTGTGTTACCTAGGTATCTGGCCCACCTGGAGGCAGCCATATTCCTCTCCTGCTAGGTAACAAACTGGGCTACCTCTTGTCACACCTCCCATCTGACCAGAGGAGGGTTGCAGGCCCTGAGGTCACATCCAGAACCAGTGTGGCCACACTTTACCCCCACCTGTCCACAACTCATCTGGTCCCAAGCCTAGATAATTCCTGGCATGAGGAAGGGTCATCACTTTTTCTGGCCATGTCTCTCCACCATGCATGGGATTGGCAGCAGTTTGGTAAATAAAATACATTATCTAACTGAATACAGCGTGGTATTCTCTTCATCGGCTATCTAATTAATATACCTGACATTTTGGAGTTTCTAGTCATAAATCTGTGGATATTTCTTCCTGTGGATTATTTTGTGACACATGTGACTTTAGTATCTACAAAGAATATGTGCTCACTCATTATTTAACAGTATACTTCTACCTGGAATTCTGTAGTTAACCTTAATCTTTAATTAACCTTAAAGTCTATTTTGTTTGCTTTGTTTTGTTTTTTGCTTAAAGTCATAGAAGAGTTGGTGGGACAATCTGAAAGCATCTCTGGCTTCATATTGTCGCATCACGCTGGGCCATACAACATGTGTGCCACCAACTCAGATGATGGGGCTCTCAAATTCTGGAAAGCAGATGAACCTTATAATGTACCATGGCTTTTTGATTTCTCAGATTATTTTAAAATATAATTGTTACTAAGGTGTGTACAGCGAGGTGACCATTTCACAATTCATGTAATGTGTACATTTGTCTTGTAGACAATGCCAACCTTTCCTGAGCTTTATCCCAGTTTCTGTTTTTTGTTGTTGTTGATGATTGTTTTTTATTTATGTGCCTGAACTTCAAGCTTGAACTCAGGGCTTGGGTGCTGCCCCTGAGTTTTTGTAATCCAGGCTACTCTACTTCTCGAGCCCCAGCTCTCTTGATGGCTTTTTGGTCGTTAATTGGAGAGAAGAGTCTCACAAACTTTCTCATTCCAGCTGGCTTTGAACTGTGATCATCAGCCTCCTAAGTAGCTAGGATTATAGGCCTGAGCCCCCAGTGTCCAGCTACTAAAGTGTTGGTTTCATGCTTCCTATTGTGTCACAATTTTCCTCAACTCTTGGCACCAATACTACACATTGCCTGGTTCAAATCTGAATCGGTGGAACATGTTTGTATTTTGAGGAAGGCAAGAATAGGAAATTATAGGCCATAGAGATATATAAGATAAACAAAATCATTTGGTACATGGCATACAGACATGTAAGTTTATTGTCAGTTGACTGTGTCCTGTCTGTCTTTATTGTTAATTCTGCATGGCCTGTGAATGATGTTATACATATCCAAGTGCGCGTTGGCAGAGATGGGATTTCTTAAAACAAAACAAAACAAAACAAAAACCAACCAAAAAATAGTACATATGACTCCAGCAATTTCCTCTAATTAGAGACCTATCTGCCCTAGTTTATGAAAAAGTGTCCTTTATTGAAGTGCTGCTACTTTTTCTAACTACAAATATAATATAGTTGTCTGTAGAATTGTATACCACAGATGTCATTTTATTAATTCACAATGAATTCAGATATTTAAATGTTTATTTAATTTTATTGGTTGTGGAGCTTGAACTTAAGGCCTGGGCACTCTTGCTGAGACTCTGTGCTCAAGTTAGTTAGCACTCTACCACTTGACTCACAGAGCCACTTCTGGTTTTTGAGTTGTTAATTGGAGATAAGAGTCTTATGGGGACTTTTCTTACTGGGCTGGCTTTGAACAGTGATCCTCAGATCTCAGCCTCATCTATAGCTGGGATAACAGGCAAGAGCCCCTGGCACCTGGCTTCAAATTGTCATTTTTTTAAATCATGAATTGCTTAGTGCTTCTGGATCACATATATATCACATATATATCACATATATTTAGGATTATTGGTATGAGAAACAACATTACTTGTGTGTTGTTTATGATGGTTTGTATTGGCATGATTTATTGTTGTTTATTTCTGATTCTACAATGCTCTTATGTTTATTTTCCCCTAATGGTGTTGATAGGTGCTCTGTAGTGATGAACCTTCTTTGGTTGAGATGAAGCCATGTGGAAATTCTTTCCTAGCATGGCATGAAATTGAAATCCTCCTGCTCTCATCCCCCCCATGATCCTTGGATGATAGATGTATTCCATCCACATAGTCAGATTGGGGACCATTGCAGGTAAAACTACACCAATCTTGAACTGATGTCCCAAATAACTAGCTTTACAGGCATATGCCTTCAAAAATCTTGTTGTATTGTTTCACTTTGAAGTAGTGTTTGTACATACTTAGGGAGTGCAAAGATAACATACTACTTGTTTAGTATATTGAATAATAAGACCAATATAATTAGCACGTTTATCTCCTAAAACATTGAATGCTAATGTACGTTGGTAACCTCCTGACTCTGGCAGTTATTTTGGAATATACCATAAACATGAATACATTGATAATATGTACTAGAGGATTGGAAGTTGATAGAGATAGGAACAAGTTTGAATGTGTGTAGTAAATATATATTTATGTATTGCTGCTCTGAAGATTATTATCATATATTCATCATGACAATAATTTTCCTGTAATGTAGAATTTTCGATTTCATAATCTGCCATTTTTATCTTCTTTACATTCTCCTTATAAATATGAATGTTTTTCCTGTTCCTTTTAATTTTTTGAAATTACTATAAGATGGAATTTAAAAATTCATAGTCTATTAAAATTATCTCATTTTGTTTGATTTTGTGATGCTAAATCATTAAGACCACGGTTTCCTGAAAGTTATGCTAGCAGACTATATCACTAAATTTTATTGTAATTATATCTTATTATTATATTTTGTATAGGATTTTACTGTTGCTGTTTTTTGTGAATGGACTGAAACTTGATCCAGTAACAATGCTTTATCACCCCACTGTCTCCAGTAAAAATGATTTATCACCAGGTTCTGGAAGCTCATAATTATAACTCTAGCTAATCAGGAGGCTGAGACCTGAGATTTAATTCAGACAGCTTGCACATGAAATTTTATGAGTCTTTCATCTCCAGTTCACTACAAAACGCTTGCAGTGGAACTGTGGCACAATTGGTAGAGCACTAGATTCAAGGGCAAGATGCTTGGGATTGTCACATAGCCGTGAGTTCAAGCCCTAAAACACACATATACACAGACACACATTCACAAACATACACACACTCCCACACACATTATACATGCACAAAATCGCAGGCAATGTTGTATCTTAAATTCTTATCCAGAGATTGGAAACAGCTCACTGATTTTTGAAGAGTTTTCCTTGATTATTTTGGAAAGGGAGGATAGTTCATGGGACATAGTCAACAAGACTAGTGAAGAATATTTCATAAATGACTAGCTTATAAAAAGAACAGGAGCACAGTTTTTATCTTTAAATATTACATTCCTTCAACTATAGTATTTTTAAATAATAATCAATGAATTATGAGAAAACAATGAAGGACCTCTTCCCCTCTCCCCTTCCCCTCCGTCATAAAATATTACAAAAGTATCAAAAATATTCTTTTATATTACAAGAATGTACACCTTTAGGAATGTCTGACTGTATGTATAATGTTTGTTTTTCAATACTTGTTTGATTTTCCCACCACTAAGTACTTGCCTTTTTGCCAGATGACAGCACACAGGGGCTTCAGGAGCACAGAAGATTAGGATTCAAAATCCTAACAATGTCCTAGGAAGTAGATGTCAAAAATACATGCAAGAAGCCCATGGCAGGCTGAGAGGGTCCTGAGAGGCAAAATGATTTTTGCAGGATGAGAGAAATAGTGACAAATAAGGCATGGATCAGACCTAGGAAAGTCTCCTTGAGCTGAAATCATGCTAGTACTTAGGCCTAGCTGAAGTTGTTGGGATTTGGCAATGTCCACATATGTATATAGTGATGTGGGAAGGGAGATTTCAGTCTCCAGTTTATCTTTGGGGTGGTCTTATATAAACAAGCAGCTTAGATCATTGGCCCTGATAGATGACTCTAGCTCCCTCACAATGGAACAGAATATAGAACCCTGAGAGCCAGGTAACTGTTAACTGACAGTCAGTTCAAGCCAGTCATTGGCCTCTGGCTCAGAAACATGAAAGGTGTTCCTGTGTTGTTTTCAAAGTGGAAGAAACTCGGGCCTCAGGCATGAGAGGTGTGAGTGCCTCACTTGAAGCTGCAGACATTGGATCAGTGCCAAACCATGAATCCAGTATCTCAGCCCTTGTTATAAGAAGAAACCAAAGGAAGCACAAAGCAACTCAGATAAGGTATAACCATGACAGGATACTTATTTAATCTCATCCTAGCCCATACTAGAACATTCTTCTTGTGTGCTTTTATATGTGTATACTGAGAAAATATTTACTGTGTAGTTTTCAATCCACTCTATTACAATTACTCAATTTGAAGTGTACTTCCATTTCCATTTTTGAAAGATCCATTCTTTTTATCACATTAATGTGAGAATGAGTCAGCCGAGACCCTGACTATTCCTTATAATATATGGAGTCTGGACTCAGGCTTGTTTGGAAATGCTGGTGATGGACCTGATCCCTGCCTAAAAGAAAGGTGATCTCTTCTATATTGGAAACTTCCTCCACCACTACAGACAGTGGGGAACAATTAAGCAGGTGCTGGATTTTTTTTTTGTTTAAAAAGTCAGTGTTCCTCCTTCAAACCCAGGGCTGATGAGACCCACTGGCAGAGTATTGGAATACTTGGCACCTCTCTGAGACTGTTTCACTTGGGCTTTATCATAGGAGCTTGGCTTGAGACAAAGAAGAGCACTCCCTGGCTAATTTCTTAGGACCGGGCTGCCAGAATATTTCAATTTCCTCAGAATCTTGTGGAGCCTTAGCAAACTGCTAAGATTAAAGGCATGAGCCAGTGGCACCCAACATCCACCCTCACCTAGGAAATCACTAACTTGGAGGCCTTTGAAGTAACTAGAAGAAAGGACAAAAGTTGAATTTGGGGCCTGAGTGCTGTCCCATGGGTATTCAGAGGTAGCACTCTACCATTTGAGTTCCAGGTCCAGTTCTGGCTTTTGGCTGGTTAATTGAATATGTGTCTTTAGAATTTTACTGACTATACTGGGTTCAAACTGTGATCCTCAGAATTCACCCTCCTGATTAATAGGATTACAGGCATGAGCAAATGTGCATTTATTTGGACAGGTGCATATAAGCCCCTTCACAGGATCTCCATGAAACTGCATAGATATATCTCTACTTTTTGTTTGTCATGTTTACATTAATATGTGGGACTTAGCCAGTCTCATGTATGCCCTGTTAGTTCATAAAAGGAGAAGCATAGAGTTAATTTCCATCTCTTGACCCATTGGTACAGATCCTTCTACCATAACTGAAAGAAAGATGAACAAGTGAAGAAGTAAGTGGACATTGGCATGAAGAGAAGTTCTGTCCTTGAAAAAAGGGTATCTTTTAGTTTTCTGAATCAAAGTCAACTTTGCACACCAGTTGTGATTTTCACCAGGAGGTTGATGTTTAGCACTTCAGTGGATAGCAGATTACACAGTAGTAGAGGTGGTTGTGGTTTTGGACTCTCATGGATGACAGGGAGGATTGTGTGTAACAAGTCAGATCCAGTGGGAAACAACTTTCTCTGCCTATCACAGGGAGAGTTTTGGAGGATTGTATATCAGAAATTACTTCTTTTGTAAAAATATCATACAGAGGAATTAAAATTATATGAGCAAGATAATGAGTACATTTCTTATCAAGCATTGTTGCCTCCTCCTTTGTTTCCACTTACCATCTCCCTCAAATCACTGTATGTAATATATCCCAGGACTGTAAAACATATAAAGTTAGATTTGTGCTCCATTGACTAAATTTCATGATTCATAAAAGAGTATAATCACAGTCCTTTATTTATACTGAACCTTTTCCCATTCTTTATTATTGAGCACAACATTAATGTTGGTAAGTCTTGCCTTTTCATTGGAAAATTCTCTAAAAATTTTTCTAAATTTTCCTTTCTTTTATACAGCAAATAAAACTATGTATGGTATGTGAATATGACCAGTAGAGAAGTAAGTGAATGTCACCTCTACAATGCTCTGGACCTGCTTGATCATCTCACCTAGCTGCAGCTCTATTTTCTTTCAGGCATGCTTTCAAGCCAAATGATCTTCTCCATAGTGCCCAGGTTAGGGTGCTCAGTAACTTCCCTCCAGTCTCCAAGAATAGCTCATGGATGTTTCTTCATTGCAGAAAATAGATTTCTCTATTCTACAAAAAAAAAAATGTGATTGGGTTAAGTCTGTACTGTCATAAAGATTTTATTTTACATTAGTCCATATTTCCTTCAGAGAATTCCCTAAATGTTTAATTAATGGGAGGAAAGGGCTGGGAAAGAGTGGGGGAACAGAAGACACTCTACAAATGGAAATGTATTCATTATCTTACTCATTTAATTGTAATCACTCTGTACATGCTCTTTATAACAATAAAGTAAATAAAATGTTCAATTAGACCAATCTGGTCAGAATGTTGACATGTACATCTATTCACCTAACAAAACTAATGTTTACAAACATTTAGAAAACAGTATACTCACAAATAAAGTGTCCTTAAATCATTTGCAAGGCTGCTCTAGCCCAGCCACCACCATCACTCCTGGTTCTTTTGTCCAAGATGGGGCACCAGGGGCACTGCCTCCTGGGCTTCAATGCAGCCATTGTGAGGTTCTGTGGGTCACTGTTCCACCTCTCCAGCCCCGAAGCTGCACAGTGGAGCCAAGTCAGATCAGTGTGTGGTGGTCTGCAAAGCGGCTGCAGTTGAAAGTGAGGCAGGCTGCACATGAGGTCTCTGACACCCAGGACCCATCTCAGGTTGAGTCCTTGGGAAGCCCCACAGCAGCAGGGGCAGCCACCGGGCAGAGAACCTCTAAGCTAGCAGTGTGTGCTCCTCGGGCTTGGGCGCCAGCAGCAGCAGGGACCAGGTCGGCAAGTCCTCAGGGAGCCAGGAGCCTTGGGCAATAGCACGACTCCTGCCCCTGCTGCCCCTCCTGAGGACTGGCCTATGAGCTCTGCCCAGCAGCTGCGAGCACCAGATGCTGCTAATCAGCAGCCTGAGTCCCACGCAGTCAGCTGAGCACCCGAGGACCGCCTTCTCCACCAGGTAAAGGGTCTCAGTGAGACAGCCAGTGCCTGTGCATATGTCCGATCTCCTCTGCATGGCCTATGTGAATTTCTGGCAGTTGTAGGTTGAGCCAGAGGCCTGGAAGCAAGTCCTGGCCAGCCAGCAGCTGCCCTACGACCCCAGGCTCTAGGCAGAGCCAATGCACCTGAGTTGTGGAGGCAATGGCGGCAATGGCAGCCATGGAACTGCAGCAGAAGCACCATTGCCTCCAGGCCACCCCCAGCTGCCTCCAGGCATGCCCACATCATCAACCCCCTGGGCTGCCCGCGCCTGGGCTGAGGCTACACATGCATTCAGTGCTCCGTTTCTTCTGTATCCACCGTCCCCCTGCCCAATTCCTGCGTGCGCCTCTGCCTCCTCTACCAGCTTTGCCTTGGACATCTAGCATATGGGCCCCTCATAGAGTTCATAGTGGTCAAGGGCGCTTTTGCAGAACAGCCTCTGGGAAAGAGTCAAGGGTCAGGGTGATAGAGAGTCTTGAATGTGTGGGAAAAGGTATTCCATACATATTTTAATAGAATATGGCATCAGAAGAAAGCAAAAATTATCAAATTTTAAAAAGATTAACTAGGTATCAATGGCTCAGGGCTTTTAAACAAGCTCCTCAGCAGGCTAATAGCTGAGGATAAAGCTTGGAAGCCAGCTTGGGCAGGAAAGTCCCTGAAATTCTTAGGATTTTCTTTTCTTTTTTCTTTTTCTTTTTTATTGTGAAAATACTGTACAAAGGGGTTACAATTACATGGGCAAAATTATGAGTACATTTCTTATCAAGCATTGTAGCCTTCTCCTTTGTTTCCCCTTCCCATCCCTTCCCAGCCTCCCCCGCCCTCCCACCCAATCCTCCCCACTCCCCCTCTCCCCCACCAAAATTGTAAAGTTCGTTTTCGACATAATGACATGTACATCTCATTGTTGCAATGTGTCCACCTGTATCCATTTTAAATGATTTGTTTTTCCTCTTCCACTCCACAAATTATACCAACATCAAATACAGTGAAAGCAGGGTTATACTGTGGGGAAGGGACATACAAAGCAACAAAGAAATAATCTTATAAATATGTTGGAAACAATTGCATGGAAGAAAAAAAAACATTTGAATACATATCTTACCTGAGATTCTTATCTCCAATTATCTACAAACAACAACAGCAGCAGCAGCAGCAGCAACAAAACCCCACAAGTGAAGCTGTGGCTCAAAATGATAAAGTGTTACCTTTGAGCATGAAGCAATGCCAGGGCTCCAGCAGTATCTGCAAAGCTTTAGAAGCTTGGCTCCCCCAGGATAGCTCACAGCCACAGAGCAGGCTGTGAGGAGGAATCGATCCCTGGGGTACACTTGAACCACCAAAACACACCCCACTCACAAGCACCAATCATGTACCACTTAAAACTCAACGACCCAATTCTAGCTCTTTCTCACCACACTTGGGCAGGAGGCTGGGGGAGCTATGAAGTAGCAGGATTGCACCATTTGGGTTGAGGGGGGGATATCTGATATCAGACCCACAGATAATATGTGGATAGACTAGCACTCTCCAGAAGATGGCCAAGGTCGACAGATGTAGTCATTCTGTAACAAGTGTAGAAGGAAGAAGCTTAGGTCTGAGGACTCCAAAGTGCCCAACTTTGGAGTTGGTGGCAGCGACTCCTCCCTGCGATGGTGACTAAGTGGTAGCATCTGGTTTGCTAGCCTATAAACAGCAGATGTGAAGGGGGGATGGAGTGAGGCTGGTGCCTGGGTGATTCCCTTTTGCTGAGTTGTTGCCGCTGCCACCATGTGGACATGCCTGGGCTTGGAGTAAGGCTGTAGGGTTGGCGGGCTGACTGGTTCTGAAGAAGCAGAAGGTGGAGCCGCTTCTGCAGGTGATGCCTCCATTACTGGTGGTCTTCCTGCCCAACGTGGGGCTGTGGGCTCTGCACCATAAGTGGTAGCCTGATGGAACCCTGAAGGGTCAGGAGCCAGACAGCTGAGTGCCTGGGTAAAGGTGCAGACAGAATGTTGCTCCCAAGACTCCCACCCCAATTTGGGTTTACTTCAAATCTGCGGCTCCTTCTCCTTCCTCCTCCTCTGGTAGGTGTCCTCAGCTGCAGCACCTGAACAGTCAGTCTGTGCTTCTTCCCACTTTTCTTCCAGGTGGGGTAAATTGAGGCTGTGAGGATAGTCAGAAATAGATCCCAGGGCCCTTGGTACCCCTGTATGGGACTCTTCTTTCTACTTTCCATACTTTACAATCAGTTCTTTCTGTTGCCCTCTCCTGTCCCCTGACCTCATCCAGAGTTCTCTTTCTGGGGAGTACCCTGTCTGCACATGCCTGTATCCCAAGGATGTAGTGCCAATTGTAGAACTGGTACGCTCATCATCCCTGCTCCCCTCCCTCACCTCCACCTGATTATCCTTGTGTCTCTACTCAGGTCAGTCCCTTTCCCATTTAACAATTTGCAAAGAGACCCCGGCCTTGCCCGCTCTTTCTCCCTATTCACTGTTATTAGGTACTGTTGATTCCCTGAGGAGTGAGTTCAAAGATGCTCTTGGAACTGTAGGTCCCTTGGATGGGGTGAAATTTGAATTTCTGGTTCTTGAGGAACTTGCCACCTTTGTCTCTCCAGTAGTACAGATGTGTCCCGGTGGAGGGACTGCCCAAAATGTCCCCTAGAGCAGTTCCCTGAGTGTGAAATGACACATGCCTTCCTTCTCTGCTATGAACTAATGGGATGTGGTATTTTTTTGAATTCCAAACTGTGATCATACTTGTTTCTGCATCTTTGAAACTTACTCATGTACTTGCACGTGTGTATGTGCATTTGGACCAAATTAGCAATTTTTCTTCGTGTGTGTGTGTGTGTGTGTGTGTGTGTGTGTGTGTGTGTGTGTGTGTGTGTGTGTGTGTGTGTGTGTGTGTGTTCAGAGCTTGGGTCTTAAACTCAGGATCTGTATCCTGTCATTTAGTTTTTTTTCACTCATGGCCAGTGTTCTACCACCTGATCCACAGCTCTACTTCTGGCATTTTGGTGATTCATTGGAAGTAAGAGTCTTACAGACTTTTCTGCAAGAGATGCTTTAGAAATAACATTCTCAGATCTCTGCATCCTGAATAGGTAGGATGGAACTCAGGACCTTGAACTTGCCAGGCAAATGCTCCTCCCGGAGCTAAATCCCTAACCCAGCTCATATTTTTGATTGGCTGGTTTTTGCTCACATTTGATGCTCTACTTCATGAGCTAAATCTCTCTTTGTGTATATTTTTGTTTTATTTTTATTTGTTTGTTTTTGGTCTGTCATGGGGCTTGAACTCTGAGTTGGGCGCAATCCCTGTGATCTTCAGCTAAAAGCGAGCACTTTACTGCTTGATCTACAGTGCCAATACCAGTTTTCTAGTGATTTATTGGAGATAAGAGACTCATGGACTTTCCTGCCAGTGTGGCTTTGAACCGTGGTCCTTTGATCTCAGCCTCCTGAGTAGTTAGGATTACAGGCATGAGCCACTGGTGCTGGGCTCCTTCCGTTTTTGTTTTTCATTTTTTTCCTTATTAATTAATGATAAGAGACTCAGATTTGCCTACCCAGGCTGGCTTTGAAGTGCAATCCTCTCACCGCAACCTCATGATTGGATTATAGCTGTGAGCCACCAGTACCTCTCTTTGATTTGTCATTTTTGACAAATATCAAATGTGTCTTTGAGATGGCCTGAGCATTGAACATTGCACTAAACCCAAGGCATATTTCAGGAGAATTACAACTATGTAGAGACCATTTGGTGACTCACACACACCATTACATAAGGTAAGTTAAATACTTTCTTCCCAGAAAAACACAACTCTTACCTTTATACAAGATATGGTGCTTAAATGCCTCTTCATGTTTATCTGAATTAGTATACACATTGAAAGGAACTCCACAATATGGATATGCTTCTCATGCATGACAAGCAAGCAATCTACCACTGATCCACCTTCTAGGCCACTAAACAAAAGACTTTTAAGTGTCAGCTGGGCACTGTTGGCTGGCACTTGTAATACTAGATACTCAGGAGGCTAAGAGCTGGAGATTGTGGTTCAAAGCCAGCCTGAGCAGGTAAATAGGTGAAAATGTTAACCAATTAACCACCAAAAATATCAGAAATGTAGCTGTGGCTCAAGAGGTAAAGCACTAGCCTTGAGTAAAAAAAGCAAAGGGACAGAGATTAGCCCCTGAGTTCAAGTCCCACTCTGCACTACCAGGTTAAAATTTAAAAAGAAGAATGATAATTCAACTTATCATCCACGGGACTACAACACTTGTGAGTAGTTGCTGATATGCATGACTGCCTTCCTATACCATGGGACACATACAACATGATAGACATACATTTCTGTTCATTTCAAGTTTAGGTACAATAAATGATTACAACATATCTAGAAACTGCATCAGTGTGAAGTTCATTTCCGTTGCCAGTGATTTAGAAGTATGTCAGAGCTGAGTGTCCCTCACAGGAAGAAAAGAAGCTCCTACTGACTCACCTTAAACTCATGTGAGTAGGAATAAAGCTGGGCTTTTTGTCAATGCAGCATTACTTAGATGGTTTTGACTCATCCTAGTTCCTTGAAGGAAGAACCCCATTTGGTTGCATGTTAGGGGTATCAGAGGAGGTCACCATGAAATAGGAACTGAAGAATATCACCAGCTCCCTGCATTAAAACCTTATTATATTTAAAACCAGTGGTTCACATGTGTAATCCTAGCTACTCAGGATGCTAGCATCCCGATGGTTGTGGTTCAATGCCAGCACTGGGTAGAAAATCCATGACACTTTTATCTCCTATTAAACATCAATAAAGCTGGAAGTGGACCAGTTTCCCAAGTGGTAGAGTGTTGGCCTTGAGCAAAAAAGCTCAGGGAAAGCCCTTGGAATGACACACACACACACACACACACACACACACACACACACACACACACACACACACACTCAAACACACACCCACATACACCGCTTTTTGTTAGCTCAATTAATGCTCTCAACAACTATATAAGTCTAGTATTCTTCCTTCCATATTTACAGAGGAGGAAAATTCCTGGTGAGTCAGTGGCCTCAAATCCGAAATCCATAGCCCTGTCCTAGTATCTTTCCTTGGAACAAACCTGTGACCCAAGAGACAAAACAGGCTACAGGCATTATGTGCTGTGCTATGCTGTGTGTGTGTGTGTGTGTGTGTGTGTGTGTGTGTGTGTGTGTGTGTGTGTGTGTGTGTACATCAATTCTAGGGTTTGAACTTGGAATCTGGGTACTGTCCCTTAGATCTTATTCTTGAGGTTGGCACACTATACCACTTGAGCCACAGCTCCATTTCTTGGTCGTTAGTTCTTCATTGGAGATAATAGTCTCACAGACTTTTCTGCCCAGGCTGGCTTTGAATCATGGTCCTTAGATCTTAGCCTTCTCAGTAACTAGGAGTCCAGATGTGAACCATTGGCCTCAGGCATAGATTCTTCACCCTTATGAGTAAACCTGTCTTACCTAGTTTCCTCAGTATGAATTGGTTTCAATAATGTTTGTTCCTAGGCCAATTGAGACATGTATGTCCTTATTACAGTGAGTGGCTGGTGTTTCAGTACAGCACTAACTGCTCTGCCAGAGATGAAAGTTCCTGAGAAGGACAACTAAGCCAGGTATGGTGACTCACACCTTTAAGCCTAGTTGTTGAAGAGGCTGACATCTGAAGATTGCAGTTCAAAATCAGCCTGGGAAGGAAAGACTGTAAGACTCTGGAAGTGGGGCTGTGGCCCACGTGGTAGAATTTTAGCCTTGAATGAAGAGTTCAGAAACAGTGTGCAGACCCTCAGTTCAGACCCTAGGACAAGCACAAAATCAAAGAAAGAGAAAGAAAAAAGAAATGTAGTGGGGGCAGGAGGAGAAGGAAGGAGGGAGAGAATAATTATGGCATTAGTGGCTCAGATATGTAATCCTAGCGTGAAAACCAGTAGTGGAACTGTGTTCCGAAGTGGTAGAGAGCTAGCTTTGAGCAAAAAAGCCCAGCAACAGGCCCTGTGTTCAAGTCCAAAGACCGAAAAGAGAGAGATGATAGGAGAAAGGAAGGGAACAAGGGAGGGAAGGAGTGAACTAGTTCAAGAGTTGAGTGAAATAGAAACTGCTAGGTATTTGGGAACCTACACAGAACCAGGAGGCACAATTATTTTTATTGTGAAAATACTGTACAGATGGGTTACAATTACATGGGCAAGATAATGAGTACATTTCTTGTCAAGCATTGTAGCCTACGCCTTAGTTTCCCCTTCCCATCCCACTCTCTCCCCTCCCTCCCCCGCAACAAAGTTGTAAAGTTAGTTTTCAACATAACAACTTGTACATCTCATTGTTGCAATGGGTCCACCTGTATACCTATTTAAACGATTTGTTTTTCCCCTTCCCTTCCACAAATTATACCGACATCAAATACAGTGAAAGCAGGGGTCATACTGTGGGGGAGGGACATACAATGCAACAAAGAAATAATCTTATAATGTGTTTGAAAAAATCGCATGAAAGAAAAAAAAAACATTTGAATACATATCTTAGGATTATTTCTCTAACATCAACTTATCTGACCTTTTCTGCTTTACTCAGACCTATACCAGACATTGCAAATAAGGGAAATCATGGGACCTATGTTTCTTTGGGCCTGGCTTACTTCACTTAATATAATATTTTCCAAGTCTTTCCATTTCCTAACAAATGGGGCAATGTCATTCTTTCTGATGGAGGCATCGAAGTCCATTGTGTATATTTACCACATTTTCTTGATTCATTCATCTACTGAGGGGCATCTGGGTTGATTCCATATCTTAGCTATAATAAATAATGCTGCAATACACATAGTTGTGCTGGTAGCTTTAGTGTGGTCTTGTTTGTAAACATTTTGGTAAATGCCCAAAAGTGGGATTGCTGGGTCATAGGGGAGTTCTATGTGGAGTCTTTTGAGGAACCTTCATACTGCTTTCCAAAGAGGTTGAACAAGTTTACACTCCCACTAAGAATGCAGTAATATTCCCTTCTGTCCACAGCCCCTCCAGCATCTGTTGTTATTAGAGTTCTTGATTTTAGCCATTCTAACTGGAGTGATGTGGTATCTCAATGTTGTTTTGATTTGCATTTCTTTTATGGCTAGGGAGGTTGAGCATTTCTTCGTGTGTCTATTGGCCATCCATCTTTCCTCTTCAGAAAAGTTTCTCTTTAAGTCTTTAGCCCACTTATTTATTGGGCAGTTGTTTGAGGATTTGTTTTTGAGGGATTTAATTTTTTGAGTTCCAAGTATGTTTTAGATATGATACCCTTGTCCATTGTAAGGCTAGTGAAGATCTTCTCCCAATCCCTGGGCTTTCTATTGATCTTGCTAGCTATGTCCTTTGCCATACAGAAGCTCTGCAATTTCATACAATCTCATTTGTCCAACCTTTCTTTGCTTTGTTGAGGAAGCACAGTTTTTTAAGCACATATCTATGGATAGTGCTGAATGTCATATTCCCCCTACAGAGCCCATGTTTTGCTTTAGTTCAGGCCTACTGAATCCTGCCTAGGCCTTGGGAAGGAAAAGCTAGCCTTTGCTTCACTTGAAAAGTCTAGGAAACTGAGGACATCAAGCCTCTCATGGCAAGAAGAGGAAGAGATGGGTATCCATTCCCTGGAATCTGATCCTTTCTGTGACATACCCACTCTGATCCTTCTCCTACCCTATTATCTTCTGGTAGACTGAAAAGATGTAAAAAACACCTACATCACCAGCACTCCAGGAGAAGAAAGGGAGTCCCCTCAATGGCTATAGGGTGGGTCTCTCTACCCCATTTGGCAGTCCTCAGGATAGATTCTACCAGCACCATGATTAGTAGACTAAACAGCTTTGTGGAAAAACTTTCTCTCTCTCTCTCTCTCTCTCTCTCTCTCTCTCTCTCTCTCTCTCTCTCTCTCTCTCTCTCTCTCTCTCTCTCTCTCTCTCTCTCTCTCTCTCTCTCTCTCTCATCCTATTGTCTGGGGGAGTCTTCCAAGTTGACTATGGAATTGGCTGCTCTCTCCCCATTTTCACCAGCAGTATTTAGCCATTTTCATCAAAATCAAAGCCAGAGCACCAGTGATTAAAGTCCAATTTAAATCTGGGAGCAAGTTATAAACTATTGGGCTGGGACTTTTTAAATGGCTGGTGACATCAAAGGAAACCAATGAGATGGGGGCAGGGAAGAGGCTGCAGTGAGACTTCTCTTCTCTGCCCTACATCTTATAAGACTTCTCAAATCAAGGTCAGGACAAATAATAACAATGACAAATAATGAATATTGATTACTAACAACTAATGTATTGAGAGATGAAGGTTTCATTTATTTTATTTTTACCACATCAAATGTCCATGCCCACCCCATAAAGTATTTATTATTATTAATATACTTTCTTAATCTTCATTTCACATATCAGGAAATGGTATTCAGAGAGATTAAGCCACTGACTAGAGCCACATAGCTCAAAATGAAAATAGTATGACCATGAGAATACTATCTGAAGCAAGTGCTGGTATATCATGCTTGTAATCTTAGTTATTCAGGAGGCGAGTTCTGAGGATCATGGTTTACAGCCATGATCTCCGATTAACCATGAAAATGCCTGCAATGGAGCTGTAGCCCAAGTTGTAGTGTGCTAGTTGTGATTGAAAGAGGTAAGGGACACTGCCCAGGTCTTGAGTTCAAGCTCTGGTACTGGCATCAATCAACAACAACGAAACAGTTCATAACCTTCACCCAAGAATATCTCCTACACACCAACAAAAACCTGGACCTGAAGGTGTGGCTCAATAGGTACAGTACTAGTCTCAAGCAGATATATATATATATATATATACACATATATATATATATATATATATATATATATATACACATATATATATATACACATATATAATGTATCCACAAATATATATACATGCATGCATGTGTATACGTTGATTGGGGGATATCAGGCCTGATAGCTCAAGCAAATGAAAAATTTTGCAATATTCAGCCTGTAAATGGAGACTCAGTATATCTATACTGCAGCTAAGTGGCAGAATTTGAGTATCCTCAAATTCTGAAGTTCATCAAATCATTGGATAAAGCCCATTCTATTTTGGAAACGTCATCATCTTTTTTTTAGCTTTGCTTTTTTTTTTTTTATTGCCAGTCCTGGGGTGTGAACTCATGGCCTGGGCACTGTCCATGAGCTACTTTTGCTCAAGGCCAGTGGTCTACCGCTTGAACCACAGCATCACTTCTAGTTTTGTTCATGTGGTTCTGAGGAATCAAACCCAGGGATTCATGCATGTTAGGCAAACACTCTAACAGTGAGCCACATTCCCAGCCAGTAATAAATATTATTACTCAAAGTTTATAATTATTGAAATTTATCTTTTTAAATTTACTATGTGATTAAAATAGTAATCACATCCAAAAATATTTTCATAGCAACATTTACCCTGTTTGACTAAAAGATTAGGCACTTCATGATAGCAGAACTAATGTGTTAAAATTCACCATCTCTAGACACGTGTTGTTGGCTCATGACTATAATGCTAGCTATTTAGGAAGGATAGAGCTGAGGACTGAAGCTTTATGAAACTTATCTCCAATTAACTACCTCAGAAAACTGACATGGAATTAAGGTACAAGAGGCAGAGTGCTATCCTTAAGCAAAAGATCCCTGGGATAGTGCCCAGGACCAGAGTTCAAGAAATAAGACTGGTATGTGCATGAGCATGAACACACATACATGCACACATACACATACACACCATGACCATCATTATTACTAGAATATCATGACTCCACTCACAAGAGATCTGCAACAGTCAAATTGTGAGACAGGAAGTAGAAAGGTGGGTTTCATGACACTGGGGAAAGAGATGGCTGGATTATGCTGTTTAATAAGTGCTGAATTTCAGGTTGGATTCTGAGAAAGTTTTAGAGGTTGGTATCAATGATGGTGCATGAAAATGTGAATGTACTTAAAACCACTGAACTGTACAATTATAACTGGTTCATATGACACATTTAATGCTATTGTTTTTTCCCAGGGTGAGAGAATAGATAATATTTAAGCCAGAGAGGGCCTGGACAAGAAAAGATGGCAGGAGGTGAGGCTCCTTATATAGGTCACTGGTTCAGTTTCCCACCCATAAATATCTGCTGTTGGGCCATTTGTGCTGGGCTTATGCCAGGTTGGAGCAAAGGCAGTGAGTGCTACTTGTAACTGGCACTATATCATTTGAGCCACATCTGTTCTTCTGGCTCTTTGTAAGTTAATTGGAGATAAAACTCTCAGATGTAGCTGCCTGGGCTGGCTTTAAACTTCAATCCTCAGATTTCAGCCTTAATGTACTACCTTAAACAAATGATTTGAACTTGCTCTTTATTGTTGTTGGGTTTTTTTTTGTCAGGCTTGAACTTGGGGCCCAGGCGCTTTACCTGAGTTCTTCTGCTTAAGGCTAGCATTCTACCGGTTTGAATTACTAGACTACTTTTGATTTTATGGTGATTAATTAGAAATAAACTATCACAGACTTTACTGTTCAGACTGGCCTTGAACCTTGATCCTCTGATCTTAGCTTCTTTAGTAGTTAGGATTTCAGATGTGAGCCAATTACACCTTGCTGGGAACCTGCTCCTTTATGAAGGAAGGGGCTCTGATTATCTCCATTTTCCAGATATAGAAACAGAGGCAAACAAATTGAAATGACATGTATATGATGTCACAAGTTAGTAAATGCTGTACCTGGGTCTTTTCTCCTGGTCTTTCCAATTGCAAAACTTATACTCAATAATACTCCATTAGTGTGAGGTCTTTGTTATGCCCTACCCTCACATTCCTGTAGCAAGGAATCAAAAATGCCTATAGGTGTTATTAAGTAAATGGCAGTCTAGTGATGAGAGTGACTGGGTTTAAGTCTCATCTTCATTATTGGAATTGGATTGAGATGTTTGTTGCCCAGGATTTAAGTTTTGTGATCTTGGCCCTAGCGAATCATTGGTTCTGTTCCAGTGTCCTGATCTGTAAGATTAAGATAATGATTACCTATCTCATAGGTTTATTACCAAGTTCAAAAAGAAAAAGGGGGGTTGTTGCATAGCATATAGCTCTTTATTTCATTGAGTAAAGATTGTAGCCTATGTCTGGGTGTGCAGTTCAGTTGTAAAGCCTATACTTATTTAACATGGTGTGGAAGAGGAAGGTTGTGAGGGGAGAGGAGGAAGAAAGAAGAAGAAGGGAGAAGAAGGGGTGGAATGTGGCCAGGCAACAACAGCTCAAGCCTGTAATCCTAGCTATTTTGGAGACTAAGATTTGTGGATGGTGGATAAGCCCAGCCTGGGCAGGAAGTCTATGAGATTCTTAATCTAATAAAGTACTCATAAAAACCATTGATTACTGAAATGAATAAATATATCAGACAATAAAAAAAAGATACTATAAATTATTTATCCTTAATCTAAATGAAATGACGTGGCTTTTGGGGCTTTTTCCTTGGGTTGAAACTTAGCCTTGTGCTTTCCAAGAAAGTTCTGTGCCTCTTAGAATCAAACCTCTGGCCCTATATTAATGTGGGAAAATTGAAGTGGTAAAAAGACATGGTTTGCAGGCAGCTTTGATCCTCTATTCTAAATGGTGGCTTTTGGACCTATAGCTTGGGTAAGTAAAGCTTTTAGATATATTTTAGCTTTATGAAAATGTTTCTGTATCACCAAATGCCTGTCCAAGTTATACCTCTCCCTTTTGATTCAGCAGATTGCTTTTTTTTTGGGGGGGTGGTTATAATTTTTAAATGTTTGGTAGAAAAATGGTTAAAACCCCCAAATTAGGGCTGGTTCTGGGGCTTGAAAACTGGGACTGAGCACTATCCCTCAGTTCTTCAGCTAAATGTTAGTGTTTTACCCCTTGAACCATAGTGCTACATCCAGTTTTCTGGTGGTTTATTGACATAAGAGTTTCATGGACTTTCCTTCCTGGGCTGGCTTTGAGTTAAGATCCTTAGATCTCAGCCTCCTGAGTAACTAAGATTATAGGTGTGAGCTAGTGGTGCCTGGCTCAGATTGTTTTTAAGTTTGTACCTCCCTGCCCCATCATACCTCCTCCTGCCCCCACCCACTGGCCCATCACCACCCCATGTTTCCCCAGCCCACCACCTTGCTATGTGCTCTACTCCACCTTTTTGGACCAGTCCCCTTCTTGAGTCCAGACATCCATCAGGGCCCCACTCATTCTCCTGACCCACCCCCTCTCACAACCACAACTTTACCTCTATCCCCACCTTTACAGCCCCACCCCTTCAGGCCCCACTGTTTTTCCCTCAGTGCCTGGCCCCACCCCTCCACATGGAAACACATGTGTGGGAGGGGGAATGTGTGCATTCCCAGCACTCATTATATAATGCCAGGTGCCAGAATGTTCCTAATATGAGCTATGGCTGCTGCAGAGAAGGAAGACCCAGGTTAGAGTCTGCCCCTTCTCCCTGCCTGGCTAAGGCTTGGACAGCCCCAGAGCTCTCTTGTTTGCCTGAGTTCACTGGTGGTTGCGGGGCTGGAGATGGAGACCTCGCCTCCATCTCCACAACCAGTGCTGCACCTTCTTGAGGGATCTTCGGCTTCACTGAGTGGACCTCCATCTTTCTGCTCAGTGTGGGCCCAGATGCAGGCTTCATTCAATAATGATCCCAATTTGATGTGATATAGGCCCCCTTCCTAAATACCTTTCTTTTCCATTTTCTTCTCTGCTCACCTGTGGAAGTCTCCCATCTCTTCCCGGTTTCAACTGAAATGTACCCATCCCCTCTTCCTGGGTCCCAAAATCCCCTGTCAGGCTCTCCGTTCCAGCACCACCCTGCCCACACTCACCGCATGCCCCTCACTACATGGGCCACCCCTACTCCATTACCTGGACCTCCAGTGCCCTACAATCCTTCATTGGGTTAGGGATGTGTGGACCCAGCTGCCAAAGACAACCCTAAAAGAGACAGTTTCAAGGTAATGGGGCCTCAGTCCCCTCAATCTCCTCCTCTCCCCCCGCATTCATCTGAACCTCACCCTCAACCCTGCCCCACCCCTCTTAGTGTAGGAAGATTCGTGAGTGAGGGGATGAACCTCTTCCATAGATGGAACATAGGGGCTTAGAGTTCATCCACATTCCCTCCTGGTCATGGCCTCATTAGTCACAGTTGCTATGAAGCAATTGCTGGAGGGATTGGAGCTGAGGAAGCTATCACCTCTCCCTACTGGTGCTGCATCTGTTTCAGGGAAATGGTCCCCCACTGCCTCATAGGCTTCACCAGCCAGCCGACCTCCATTTTCAAGGTGACTATGGAGTTAATTATGGGGGAGCCATCCCCAAAGACCCAGATTCAATGTATGTGAGCCTCCCTCCGCTTGCCCTCCCTCCATTGCCCTCTTGTGCATTCTCTCTTCTGTCCCCCACCAGGAGCCATCCCTGGAACAGCGCTCTTAAATGTTAAGTGAGATGAACCCCTCTTTTTATTCCCCTTTGTGTTGCTAGGTTCTCTGCCGGTGTCTCCTTCCTCACTACCCCCTTGCCCATCCGCACCCCACCCCATACTTCCCCTTCCCACAACCAATTGTTTCCCCTGCCCACCCCAAACCATGCTTCACCACCCCAGTGCTTCCTCGACCCTTTGCTTCCTCCACTCAATCCCCCATTCCTTGCTTCCCCTGCCACCCATTCCCACCCATCCCCTATCCCAGCCCCACCTGTGTGAGGATGTCTGTGGAAATGCACATAGGTAGGTGATGCAATTGGACTCAACCAAGCAACACAGACATTGGAGAAGGAAAGCAGGGGATCAGAGTTTTCCTTGTCCATCATTCCACCTATGGCCTTATAGCACGCTTGGTTGCTCAGTTCCCCCACATCTGTTGGTACTGGAGCTAATGTTGGTGCCTCTTCATCGTTACCATGGAGGACCTCCACTTTCCTGGTCAGTTTGGGATCATCAGCAGGAGCAATCCCTGCACAGCCCTGAATAGAGGTAAGTGGGGCCCAACTCCTCCCAGCTGGTCTCCCTCTCTCTGCCCACCCTTATCCCCACTTATCTCTTTCCCTAGGACCTCACTCATCTCTCCCCTCTTCCCCTCCACCTCCTGGCTCAGACCGTCCTGTGGGAATACTTGTTTGGGTGAGGGGATGTGCTTGTGTCCACATACAACACTCAGAAGTGGTGCCAGACTGGTCTGAATCCAGTTTTGGTGGACGCAGACAAGCAAGGCCCTGGCTCAGAATTTGCCCCACATCTGCTCCCAGCTATGGCTTGTAGAGCTTCGGGGTTCCTTGTGTTCCCCATCCACTGGCATTTATGGGGCTGGACTTGCAGCCCTTGTCTCCCTCTCAACCAATGTTATGCCTATCACAGCCACTGGGGGAGCCTGATGGATCTTCAGCTTCACCACATGAACTTCCTGCTCAAAGTGGTCCCAGCTCTGGGAGCTATCCTCAGAGGACCCCATCAGGTAAGTGAGCCCCTCTCCTTTATTCCTTGCTTTTTCATATCTCCTCTGACCGCTGTGGGAGGCATTTCAGGACAACCCTGTTTTGAGATAATTTGTCCCACCCCTTATTCCCAGGCTTCTATACCATCTGCCAGACCTCCCTTTCCCCAGGTTGAGCTGAACATGTGCTATAGCAGGTGCATAGCAGGGAATGAAGTCTACTCCACCTCCTCTCTTGGCTGTGGCTTGTTTAGCAGGGATTATGGGACAAGAACTGGGGATGCTGCCACAATCACCAACCCGCTACAGCTTCAAATGCAACAAGGAGGTTCTGCCCATGGACCTCTTCATCCTCACCTGGTACACTTACAACTTTCTGGTCTGTGTCTTCTCAGGTGACAGTGCTATCCCACATACCCCTGTTTCGAGGTAAGTGGGCCAAGCCACCCCTACTTAGAAACTGATCTTTGGTAAAGGGTTATGCCCCTTTGTACACATTCACATGAACACACAGACATGATGCCAGATTGACTTAGAGGTGCTCTACAGGATCAAGAGAAGGGAGGCCAGATCTTGAAGTTTTTCCCATTCCCCACTTGCCTTCTCCATCAACTATGGTCTGTGTAGCCCAAGGTTATAGGACTGGAACTGTGGATGCTACTGTCATCTCCAACCAACATTCCTCCTGCGCCCTTCTTGA
The DNA here is from genome assembly GCF_024711535.1 of Dipodomys merriami. Lineage (NCBI taxonomy): Eukaryota > Metazoa > Chordata > Mammalia > Rodentia > Heteromyidae > Dipodomys > Dipodomys merriami. Next base: position 1,142,697 of record NW_027203760.1, on the reverse strand, counting down.
CATAAGTGGGTACCCTTCCACTCTAGCATTGAGGGAAGAAATTGCTGGTGATGGATTCTGTGCATGTGTACATGTGTTTACTGGAATGCATGCAGGTGGTTCCAGAGTGGCCAGGAAGGTCCTACATTAGACCCAGGAGAAGGAAGACGAGGGCTTGCAGACTGCCCAGAAGTGGAGCCCAGTTACCTGTTCTTCACTTTGTAGACTACCATCTTACTGCTTCCTCCTGGTAGGCCCATGTACTGTCATCCCAGATACTCCTATATTGCAGCAAATGGGCCTTCTTCTTCATATTGCAGCAAATGGGCCTTCTTCTTCATTTCTGGGAAACAATCCCCAGGTGGGGTTTTGCGGGTATGTGATTGTAACTGTGCATATCCAAATTAGAGGTACACACTTTTGCTTCTTCCTGTTACATTGTGGCCCCAAGGGAAGGAAGGCCATACACAGAGTATTTTGGGCCTCCCTTCCAGGTTGTAGACTGCATCATACTGAGTTATGAGCTTGGATCCTGCTATGATTCTGTCTTTCCAAACCAGTGCTTCACCTGCTACAGAGCATGATGTACTGTTTTTCTTTTCTGTTTTTAATACTGTAGACAGGGGTTACAGTTACATGAGAAAGGTAATGAGTACATTACTTCTCAAGCATTGTTGATCCTCCTTTGTGTTCCCCCTATCATTCCTTCCTTCCCATGTCCTCAACACTTCTCCCTAGCCCATGCCTAAATGGTAAAGTTTGTTTTCCAACATAGTGTTTTGTACATCTCATTGTTAAAATGTGTCAACCTTTATCCCTATTTAAATATTATGTTTTTCCCTACTCCTCTGCAAAGTATACCAACATCAAATACAGTGGTTATACTGTGGTGGAGGAACATACAAAGCAACAAAAAAATCTCATGGTACATTATAAATATTTTAGAAACAATAACAAGATAGGAAAAACCACTTGTGTCCCTATATTGGGGTTCATTTTGCTTAACTTCATCTTATCTGGTCATATGTACATAGCTTTTGACATTTTCTATTTGTCCTAGACATATACTAGTTATTGCAAGTAAGGGAAACCATGGAACTATGTTTCTTTGGCACTAGCTTACATCACTTAATATATTTTTTTCAAGTCTTTCCATGTCCTAAGAAATTGGACAATATCATTTTTTCTGGAGGTATAGAATATATATATATATATATATATATATATATATATATATATATATATATCACATTTTCATGTTCCATTCATCTACTGAGGGGCACATGGATTGCTTTCATAGCCTAGCTATGGTAAAAAACAGTGCTGTGATAAACATCATTATGCTCATAGAGTTAGTATGGACTTGTTTCTGATTGCTTGGCTAAATGCCCAAAAGTGGGATTGCTGGTTCATAGGGGAGCTCTATGTGAAGTCTTTTGAGGATCCTCCATATTACTTTCAGGTTCATAGGGGAGCTCTATGTGAAGTCTTTTAAGGAACCTCCAAAGTGATTGAACATTTTTAAACTCCCATCAAGAATACAGTAGGGGGGCTGGGAAGGTGGCTCAGTGGTAAACGCTTGCGTTGCATGCCTGATTCCCTGGGTTCAATTCTTCAGAACCACATAAGCAAAAAAAAAAAAGCCGGAAGTGGCACTGTGGCTCAAGTGGTAGAGCGCTGGCCTTGAGCTGAAGAGCTGAGGGACAGCACCCAGGCCCCATCACCGATCCCCCCCCCAAAAAATACAGTAGGGTACCCTTCTGGCCACATCCCCTCCAGTATCTGTTGTTTTTAGAGTTCTTTTTGTTATTAATAAGATCTTTTTTATCTGAGGATTAAAAACCCAGATTTATTTTATTATTTTATTTTATTATTTTTTATTGTGAAAATACAGTACAGAGTGGTTACAATTACATGGGCAAGACAATGAGTACATTTCTTATCAACCATTGTTGCCTCCTCCTTTGTTTTCCTTTACCATCCCAGCTCGCCCATCACCCTTACTACCCCCCCCCCGCATTCCATCTCCATGTTGTACAGTTCGTTTTTCGACATAAGGTTTTGACTATCTCATTGTTGCAATGGGTCCACCAGTATTCCTATTTAAACAATTTCTTTCCTTCCCCTCCACACATTATATCAACATCAAATACATTGAAATCGGGTTATTCCATGGGGGAGGGACACACAAAGCAACAAAGAAATCATCTTATAAATATGTTAGAAACAACAGCAAGAAAGAAAAAAAAATATTTGAGTCCTTATCTTGGGGTTCATTTTGCCTAATATCAACTTGTCTGCCAATGTCTCAGACATATACTAGTTATTGCAAATAAAGGAAACCATAGGACCTATGTTTCTTTAGGCCTGGCTTATGTCACTTAGTATAATTTTTTCCAAGTCTTTCTGTTTCCTAACAAATGGGGCAGTTGATTGAGGGAGTGTAAACTTGTTCAACCTCTTTGAAAGTACCATGGGGGATCCTAAAAAGACTCCACATACAGCTTCCCTATGACCCAGCATCCCACTTTGGGCATTTACCCAAATGACCACAAACAAGACGATACTAAAGTTACCAGCCCAACTATGTTTATTGCAGCATTATTTGCCATAGCTAAGATATGGAACCAACCCAGATGCCCCTCAGTAGATAAATGGATCAAGAAAATGTGGTATATGTACACAATGGAATTTTATGCCTCCTCCAGATAGAGTTCGGGAATCTCAATGTTGTTTTCATTTAAATTTATATGTCTAGAGAGGTTGAGCATTTCTTATGTGTCTATTGGCCATCCTTTCAATTTCAGAGGAGTTTATTTTTAAGTTTTTAGCCCACTTAATTATTGGGCAGGTGTTTCTTTGAGGTGTTGTTGGGGGATTTAATTTTTTGAGTTCCAAGTATATTTTAGATATGAGACCCTTATGGGTTGTATGGCTAGTGAAGATCTTCTCCCAATCCATGGGCTTTCTATTGATCTTGCTTGCTATGTCCTTTGCCATGTAGAATCTCTACAGCTTAATGCAATCCCAATTGTCCAACCTTTCTTTGATTTGTTGTGTTTCTGCATCTCTATTTAAAAATTTAGGCATGTGCCCAGGAGACCTTGGGTTTCTCCTATTTTATCCTTTAATGTTTTCAGGGTGTCTGCTTTGACTCCGAAGTCTTTGATCCGTTTGGAGGTAATTCTGTTGCAGGTTTATGTATACGGATCTAGCTTTAGATTAACCAATTTTGCTATTTACTGAAGAGACTATCTTTCTTCCATTTTATTTTTTTAGCTCCTTTATCAAAGATTAGATGGATATAAGTCTGTGGGTTCATTTCTGGGTTTTCAATTCTATTCCATTGGTCCAGAGGTCTCTTCTTGTGCCAATACCACACTGTTTTGATTACTATGGCTTTGTACTAGAATTTGTAATTTGGTATTGATATTTCTCCAGCATTGTTTTTTATGTTAAGGATCATTTTTGCTATTAGGGGTCTTTTATTGTTCCATATGAATTCTTGGATTGCTTCTATTTCCTTGAAGAATGAGGTTGGAATGTTGACAGATATTGCATTGAATTTGTAGATACCCTTGGGAAGTATTGCCATTTTAATGATATTGATCCTTCTGATCCTGGAGCAATGGAGTTTTTTCCACTTTCTAAGTTCGGCTTTGATTTCCTTTCCAGGTTTTTAAAGTTTTCGTCATAAGGTCCTTCACTTCTTTAGTGAACTCCTAGGTATTTTATTTTTTGTGGGTTTACTACAAGTTCAGTTGCTTTCTTGATGTCAGACACGATTTTCTCATTATTGGCATACAGAAAAGACACTAATTTTTGAGGGCTAATTTTATACCCTGTTACTTTGCCAATGTTTTGAATCAGCTTGAGTAATTTGTGAGTGGAGTCAGTAGGATTCTTTAAATACAATTTGCATCTTGTCTTATTGCTGTAAGTAGGCATTCTAATACTAAATTGTAGAGACGTGGGGAGTGGACATCCTTGTCTCATTCCTGAGTTAGGAGGAAATGTCTTTATTTTTTCACCATTACGTATAATGCTGGCTGGCTCTGTGTCATATTCAGCCTTTATAGTATTGAGAAATGTTCCTTTGATTCGTACTTTTTCCACAGCCTTCATCATAAAGGGGTGCTGGATTTTGTCAAATGCTTTTTCTGCATCTACGGAGATAACCATGTCATTTTATCCTTGCTCTTGTCGATGGGATGAATTATATTAATTCATTTGCGTATATTGAACCAGCCTTGCATTCCTGAAATGAATACTGTTTGATCGTGGTGTATGATTTTTTTGATGAATTTTTGAAGTTGACTAGCCAAAATTTTGTAGACAAATTTTGCACTAATGTTCATCAAAGAAATGGGTCTATAATTATCTTTCTTTGATGCTTCCCTGCCTGGTTTGGAATAAGGGTTATAATAGCTTTTTTATTGTAAAGGCACTATACAGAGGGGTTAGAATTACTTGAGTAAGGTAATGAGTACATATCTTATCAAACATTGTTACCCCCTACTTTGTTTTTCCCCTACCATCCTGTAAGGTCGGCTCCTGGATGGCTATCAGACTCCACCCTCCTTGCAGCAAAGTCTCCACCCAGTACCTGTGTTACCTAGGCAACTGGGACACCTGGAAGAGGTCACATCTGCATCCACTGAGGTCACATCTGAATTTAATGTGGCCACACCTTTCTCCACCCATACCCTAGATAAGGGCTAGCACAGGCCCAGACACCCTTTCTCTGCTCTTTTCTAGATCTTCTCTATCTCTTCTCTATCTCTTCTTTTTTCTAGCTATTTTCTCTTTTCTAGCTCTCTCTTAGCTCTTTTCCCCAGCTCTCTCTCTTTCTGTCTTTCCCAGCTCTCTCCCAGCCTTTTCCCCACCGAGTGGAGGACCAAGATGGCCTGGTGCCAGCCTGAACGATGAATAAACTTACCCCTTATCTGAATACCACACGCGTGGTGCTCTTCTTATTCGGCTATCTCTTTTTTTTTTTTTTTTCTCCCTACCATCCCCTCCCTCCCTCCCTTCCCCAAGGTTCTTTTTTTTTTTTTTTTTGATTGTGATTAAGTGATTACTTAATTTCCGGAAATTCACAGTATTGTGGAATAATGATGCTCATTTAAAGTCACAGGTTCATTCTAACTTTCCTGGAGCAAATTGTCTATCACAGTCTGTAATATATAACGGTGTTCATATGTTATATACCATACACGTGATCAGCAGCATGGGGATATTTAGTAGTGGTTCAACCAGATGAGTGGGAGTTCTTTGTTTCTTAAGTCCTGTTAGTTTTGTCATATCACCTAACATTTTGGATTTATCATCCGCTTATCAGGGAGACCATGTACTGTTTGTCTCTTCGTTCTTGGCTTACCTCGCTCAACATGATTCCTTCTAGCTCCATCCATTTCCCTGCAAATGCCATTATTTTGTCATTTCTAATGGCTGCATAATATTCCATTGTGTATAGATACCACAATTTTTGGATCCATTCATCTGTGGTGGGGCATCTAGGTTGTTTCCATATCCTAGCTATTGTGAACAGTGCTGCAATAAACATGGAGGTGCACGTGTCCTTGTATATTGGTTCCTGTTGTTCAGGGTAGATGCCTAGAAGTGGTATGACTGGGTCGTAAGGGAGGTCAATCTTTAGCTTTCTAAGGACCCTCCAGACTGCTTTCCAAAGTGGTTGTATGAGTGTACATTCCCACCAGCAGTGTAATAGCGTTCCTCGTTCTCCACATCCCCTCCAGCATTTGTCGTTGGCTGATTTGTGGATGTGGGACATTCTGACTGGGGTAAGGTGGTATCTCAGGGTTGTCTTTATTTGCATTTCCTTCACCACCAGGGATGATGAACATTTCCTCATGTGTTTCTTTGCCATTTTTATTTCTTCATTTGAGAAGTCCCTCTTTAGTTCCCTTGCCCATTTAGTAATTGGTTTGTTAGGTTTGGGAGGGATTAGTTTCTTGAGTTCCCTGTATATACAGGATGTTAACCCCTTGTCTGATATATTGCTGGTAAATATTTTTTCCCAATTAGTTGGTTGTCTTTCTAGCTTGGTTGCGATAGCTTTATCTGTGCAGAAGCTTTTTATTTTAAGGTAGTCCCATTTGTCGAGTCTCTCTCCAATTTGTTGTGACCCTGGGACTCTGTTCAGGAAGTTCCTTCCTGTGCCTATTAGTTCAAGTGTCTCTCCTACTCTGTCCTGCAGTAGTTTCAGAGATTCAGGTTTAATGTTAAGGTCTTTAATCCATTTTGAGTTGATGTTGGTGCATGGTGATAGGCTGGGGTCCACTTTTAGTTTTCTGCATGTGGCTGCCCAGTTTTCCCAGCACCAGCGGTTGAAGAGGCTGTGTTTCTTCCATTGTATGTCTTTGGCTCCTTTGTCGAATATCAGCTGGCTGTAGGCCTGTGGATTTATTTCTGGATCTTCTATTCTGTTCCATTGGTCTTCGGGTCTGTTTTTGTGCCAGTACCATGCTGTCTTTGTTATTATAGCTCTGTAGTAGAGTTTGAAGTTCGGCATGGATAGCCCTCCCATATTGTCTTTATCCCCTAGAATTGTTTTGGCTATTCTAGGTCTTTTGTTGTTCCATATGAATTTTTGGACTGTTTTCTGTATTTCAGAGATGTACGTCATTGGGATTTTAATAGGAATTGCGTTGAATTTGTATATTAGTTTTGGAAGTATTACCATCTTTACTATATTAAGTCGGCCTATCCAGGAGCATGGGAGGTCTTTCCATTTCCTAGTGTCTTCTGCAATTTCTTTCTTTAACTTTTTATAGTTCTCATTAAATAGTTCTTTTACATCTTTGGTTAGGTTAATTCCTAAATATTTTATTTTTCGGGAGGTTATTGTGAATGGGGTTGCTCCCTTTATTTCCCTCTCTTCCTGTACATTATCAGTGTATAGGAAGGCAACTGATTTTTGTGGGTTTATTTTGTATCCTGCTATTTTGCCAAAGTGATTTATGATTTCTAAGAGTTTGGGGATGGAGTTTTTGGGATCTTGGAGGTATAGTATCATGTCGTCTTCAAAAAGGGATAGTTTAACTTCTTCTTTTCCTATGCGGATCCCTTTAATGTCTTTTTCTTGCCTTATTGCCCTGGCTAAGGGTTCTAGGACTATATTGAAGAGGAGTGGAGACAGTGGGCATCCTTGCCTTGTTCCTGATTTTAGGAGAATTGGTTGTAGCTTTTCCCCATTAAGTATAATATTGGCTATTGGTCTGTCATAAATGGCTTTTATTGTTTTTAGAAATGTTCCTTCTATTCCTATTTTCTCCAGAGCTTTTAGCATGAATGAATGTTGAATTTTGTCAAAGGCCTTTTCTGCATCTGTAGCGATAATCATGTGATTCTTGACCTTGGCTCTGTTGATATGTTGGATTACATTTATTGACTTACGTATGTTAAACCATCCCTGTGTCTCTGGGATGAAGCCTACCTGGTCATAGTGAATTATTTTTTTATGTGTTTCTGGATTCTGTTAGCTAGAATCTTGTTAAGGATCTTTGCATCTGTGTTCATCAAGGAGATTGGCCTGTAATTCTCCTTTTTGGTTGGGTCTTTGCCTGGTTTGGGGATGAGTGTGATATTGGCTTCGTAGAATGAGTTTGGGATAGCTCCTTCCTTCTCTGTTTCTCTGAAGAGCTTGAGGAGTATGGGTATTAGTTCTTGTTTGAAGGTCTTATAGAATTCTGCTCTGAATCCATCTGGTCCTGGGCTTTTTTTTGTTGGAAGACTTTTGATAGCTTCCTGTATCTCATTATAGGATATTGGCTTATTTAATTGGTTAACTTCTTCTTTGCTCAGTTTGGGCAACTTGTATTTCTCTAAAAATGCATCCATTTCTGCCCGATTTTCTTCCTTTAGAGAGTATAGCTTTTGAAAGTAGTCTGTTAGAATTGTTTGGATATCTTGGGTACGTGTGGTGATGTTTCCCGTGGCATCCCTAATCCTATTAATATGGGTTTCCTCTCTTCTTTTTTTAATTAATCTAGCCAATGGGCCATCAATTTAGTTTATTTTTTCAAAGAACCAGCTTTTTGTTTGGTTTATTTTGGTTATGGTTTTCTGATTTTCTAATTGGTTAATCTCTGCTTTTAATTTGGTTATCTGGCTTCTTCTAGTAGCTTTAGGTCCCATTTTTTCCTGTTTTTCTAGCTGTTTTAATTGCAACATGAGATTATTTACTTGGTCTGTCTCCATTCTCTTGATGTGGGCACTGAGGGCAATAAATTTGCCCCTCAGGACTGCTTTTGCTGTGTCCCACAAGTTTCTTTGTGAGGTGTTTTTCGGCTATCTCTTTTTAAAAACATAACGTAAATGGTGCCGTGACTCACATAAAGGGCTTAAAGTCAGGATAGCTGTGATTCCTCTCTTTTTTTTCCCTCTTTTTTCTTTTATTTTGTTTGTTTTTCCTTTTTTGCTCTGAGGAATACCCACACTTCTGATGGCCGTTTGCGAACTGGTCTGTCTGCTGCGCAATCAGTGCATAGACACCATTGCTGGCCTTCACATCCACGTCCATACCACTTCTCTACTCTGGTGAGTGAAACTGCTCTCTACAACTCTCTGTTGCTCTGTTGCTCTGTTGATCAGATGTGGCGCCATGCCAGAGAGTTCCTACGGCCTTTAGCTGACAGGCCAGTCACCTATGAAGCCGAGGACACTTGGTTTTGGGGACTTGGCCATTTCTCTCTAGAGGGTTCTGGGGGAAGTCAGGACTTTGCTTCTGCTGGGTCAACTCTCCTTCACTCACCAGACTGACTCTCCTACTCATTTAATGGGGTGCTGAGAGTCATGCTGGAACCGTGAAACCCCTTTGAAATGCCTCCTGCACTCCCTGGAAAGCCAGAGCACCTCATTTTTATGCCATTTTCAGATGTAGACCGTTTTTGCTACTGCAATGGTAAAGTGTCAGAAGTCTGTTTACTTTCAGGCTCTCTTTGCTCTGTCTGCTGTTCATGTCCAACTTTCCCTATCTCTCCCTTTCTCTTTTCTACATTTTGGCTTGTGCCCTGAAGAGTGTGACACAGGCTGGGTCCCAGGGACTCCCCCTCTAGGTTCCCTCTCAAAGTCTAGCCAATGTTGGCTTGATCTATTTGTTCAGGCTTAATTTGCATTTTTTCAGAAATTCACATTCTTGAATTGGCCATCTTGGCCACATGATGGGTTAAGGGTTTGGCCCCATCTGACCCTTAAACTTCCACCAAGCTTACTACTCCATCTATTCTAAGGTGCCTTGCTAACAAGTTGCTCTTTTCACAGGCTTTGGTAACTCCGGCCCAACCATCTGTATTGTTAGCAAAGAGGTCTAAACGTTGTCAAAATTTTAGGTTTTGAGTTTTGCCTTTTGTGTTTGGTGTTGTGTATTCTACTGACTACGTGGTTCTAAAATACTGGGCATATCGATGCTACAATTCTCATCAAATCTAAGAGTTTTGTCATTGTAGAATATTTGTTGGTCAGTTCTTGATAAGGAGCAAATAAGCTCTACTTATTCTACTTGATCTCCTTGTTGCTTTAATTGGAAATAATAAGGGGCTTTTGTGGCAAAAATTGCAGTTCAAAGCCAGCCCGGGCAGGAAAATCCCTAAGACTCCATCTCCCAACTAACGTGCAAAGAGCCAGGCTGGAAACATAGCTCAAAACTCATCTCTAACCAGACAAACTCTGCAAGTGGTACTATAACTCAAAGTAGTTCAATGCTGGCCTTGAGCAGAAGTGCTCAGGGACAATGCCCAGGCCTTGAGTTCAATCCTCCTTGAATACCAACTGGGACAAGCCAACCTAGCAACGAGGACCTATACTCAGCCAGTCTGGGGAACAAGGAAACATGGACTGGAGTAAGAGGAGATGATATCACATCAGCTACTTTGTGCCTGCCCATTCAAAATAAACGAGTGCCGGGAGGTCTGTAGAAGTAAGAAGCCTGCCTATACCTGTCTACCTATTAACTGAACAGGAATTTATATTCTTGCCTTTGTCACTTGACTTCTCTACCTAGTTGCCAGATGTCAGAAGTAGATAGGGACATTTCTACCAACATTTTCAGCCCCAAGTCCTTCTTCTTGACATTTATTTGCTCTCTAGTATTTTTTTTTCCAGGCCCTCAATGCTCATGAGACTTCTCCAGACTTCATCTAAGGACTCATGCCATCAAGGGACCGCTGCGGCTCACTGCCTTCTCTTGGAGGGGACCAAATTCCAGCCTTTTACCCCTATTGTCGATGCCCCTAGTCAGCAGGAAATAGCCAGAGAGAATCGTTGCCCTATTTCATGATTATTAAAAGGCTGGAATGTAAGGTCGGCTCCTGGATGGCTAGCAGACTCCACCTTCCTCCCAGAAAAGTCTCCACCCAGTACCTGTGTTACCTAGGCAAATGGGACACCTGTAAGTGGTCACATCTGCATCCACTGAGGTCACATCTGAATTTGATGTGGCCACACCTTTCCCCACCCATACCCTAGGTAAGGGCTAGTGCAGGCCAGACGCCCTCTCTCTGCTCTTTTCTAGATCTTCTCTAGCTCTTCTCTTTTCTAGCTATTTTCTCTTTTCTAGCTCTCTCTTAGCTCTTTTCCCCAGCTCTCTCTCTTTCTGTCTTTCCCAGGCCTTACCCCATCGAGTGGAGGAACAAGATGGCCTGGTGCCAGCCTGAACGATGAATAAACCTACTCCTTACCTGAATACCACGTGCATGGTGCTCTTCTTACTCGGCTATCTCTTTTTAGAAACCTAACACATCCTTTCCCTCCTTTCCTCACCAACTCCTCCCTTCCCCAACACCCAAAGCTATAAGTTCACTTTCAACATAGTTTCTTGTACATTTCATTGTTACATTGGTTCAACCTGTATCCTCTTTTTTTCTTTTTAAAATTTTTTCTTATTGTGAGACTACCATACAGGGGAGTTACAATTACATGGGCAAGTTAACAAGTACATTTCTTTTTTTTTTTTTTTTAATTTTTATTTTTAAATATATTTTTATTGTGAAAATACTGTACAGAGGGGTTACAATTACATGGGTAAGATAATGAGCACATTTCTTTTTTTTTAATATTATTTTATTTTATTTGAGAACATACTGTACAGAGGGGCTACAATTACATGGGCAGGATAATGAATACATTTCTTTCCAAGCATTGCAGCCTCCTCCTTTGTTTACCCTTCACCTCCCTTCCCAGCCTCCCCCCTCCCCCCACCTAATTATACCCCCCTCCCCCCCCCGACATTGTAAAGCTGGTTTTGACATGACATTTTGTACTTCTCATTGTTGCAACAGGTCCACCTGAATCCTTAAACGACTTGTTTGTCCCCATCTCCTCCACATGTTATACTGACATCAAATATAGTGAAAGCGAGGGTTACACTGTGGGGGAGGGACATACAAAGCAACAAAGAAATAATCTTATAAATGTGTTAGAAACATATGCATGAAAGAAAAGAAAACATTAAAATACATATTTAAGGGTTCATTTTCCTAACATCACATTATCTGACCTTTTCTGCTTGACTCATACCTATAATAGATATTGCAAATAAGGGAAACCATGGGACCTATGCTTCTTTGGGCCTGGCTTACTTCACTTAATATAATTTTTTCCAAGCCTTTCCATTTCCTAACAAATGGGGAAATGTCATTCTTTCTGATGGAGGCATAGAATTCCATTGTGTATATATACCACATTTTCTTGATCCATTCATCTACTGAGGGGCATCTGGGTTGGTTCCATATCTTAGCTATGGTAAATAATGCTGCAATAAACATAGTTGCGCTGGTAGCTTTAGTGTGGTCTTGTTTGTAAACATTTGGGTAAATGCCCAAAAGTGGCATTGCTGGATCATAGGGGAGATCTATGTGAAGTCTTTTGAGGAACCTCCATACTGCTTTCCAAAGTGGTTGAACAAGTTTACATTCCCACCAACAATGAAATAAGGTTCCTTTCTGTCTACATCCCCTCCAGCATCTGTTGTTGTTAGAGTTCTTGATTTTTGCTGTTCTAACTGGAGTGAGGTGATATCTCAACGTTGTTTTGATTTGCATTTCTTTTATGGCTAGGGATGTTGAACATTTCTTCATGTGTCTATTGGCCATCCTTCTTTCTTATTCAGAGAAGCTTCTCTTTAAGTCTTTCGCCCACTTATTTATTGGGCAGTTGTTTCTTTGAGGATTTGTTATTGGGTGGTTTAATTTATTGAGTTCCAAGTATATTTTAGATATGAGACCCTTGTCCGTTGTATGGCTAGTAAAGATTTTCTCCCAATCGGTGGGCTTTCTATTGATCGTGCTAGCTATGTCATTTGCCCTGCAGAAGCTCTGCAACCGTATGCAATCCCATTTGTCCAACCTTTCTTTGATTTGTTGTGCTTCCGGGTCTCTATTCTGAAAATTTCGGCTTGAGCCAAGGAGACCTAAGGTTTCTCCTATTCCATCCTGTAATGTTTTCAGATTGTCTGCTTGGACTTCGAGGTCTTTGACCATTTGGAGTTGATTCTGGTGCAGGGTGATATATAAGTATCTAGCTTTTGTTTTCTACATGTAGTTAACCAATTTTGCCAGCCCCATTTACTGAAGAGGCTGTCTTTCTTCCATTCTATTGTTTTAGCTTCCTTATCGAAGATTAGAAGGCTATAGGTCTGTAGGTTCATTTCTGGGTTTTCAATTCTATTCCATTGGTCCTGAGGTCTGTTCTTATGCCAATACCAAGCTGTTTTGATTACTATGGCTTTGTAGTAGAGTTTGAAATTTGGTATTGATATTCCTCCAGCAGTGTTCTTTCCGTTGAGGCGCGTTTTTGCTATTCGTGGTCTTTTACTGTTACATATGAATTTTTGGATTGCCTCCTCTATTTCCTTGAAGAATGAGGGTGGAATTTTGATAGGTATTGCGTTGAATTTGTAGATAGCCTTGGGAAGTATTGCCATTTTCACGATGTTAATCTTGCCAATCCAGGAGCATGGGAGGTTTTGCCATTTTTTAAGTTCTGTGTTGATTTCCTTTTTCAAGTTTTTAAAGTTTTCATCATAGAGGTCCTTCACTTCTTTGGTTAAGTTAATTCCTAGGTATTTTATTTTTTGTGGGGCTATTACAAATGGAGTTGCTTTCCTAATTTCAGCCACACTTTTCTCATTGTTGGCACATAGAAAAGCCATTGATTTTTGGGGGTTAATTTTATAACCTGCTACTTTACCAAAGTTTTGAATCAGCTTGAGTAATTTGGGAGTGGAGTCCATGGGATTCTTTAAATACAAGATCATGTCATCTGCAAAGAGGGAGAGTTTTATTTCTTCTTTCCCTATTTGGATCCCCTTTATGTCTGCATCTTGTCTTATTGCTGTAGCTAGGCATTCTAATACTAGATTGAAGAGAAGTGTAGAGAGTGGGCATCTTTGTCTCATTCCTGAGTTAAGAGGACATGGCTTTAGTTTTTCACCATTGAGTATAATGCTGGCTGTAGGTTTTTCATATACAGCCTTTATTGTATTGAGGAATGTTCCATGGATTCCTAATTTTTCCAGAACCTTCATCATAAAGGGGTGTTGGATCTCGTCAAATGCTTTTTCTGCATCTATTGAGATAACCATGTGGTTCTTATTCTTGCTCCTGTTGATGTGATGAATAATATTAATTGATTTGCGTATATTGAACCAGCTTTGCATCCCTGAAATGAATCCTGTTTGACCATGGTGTATGATTTTTTGGATGAATTGTTGAAGTTGATTGGCCAAAATTTTGTTGAGAAGTTTTGCATCAATGTTCATCAAAGAAATGGGTCTATAGTTCTCTTTCTTTGATGAGTCCTTGCCTGGTTTGGGGATGAGGGTTATGATGGCTTCATAGAATGTGTTCGGTAGTGAGCTTTCTCTTTCAATTTCATTGAAGAGTTGGAGGAGTATTGGTGTGAGCTCTGCTTTGAAGGCCTTGTAAAATTCCGCTGTAAAACCATCTGGTCCTGGACTTTTCTTAGCTGGGAGGTCTCTTATTGCTGTTTCTATTTCAATGCTTGATATGGGCCTGTTAAGCTGGTTTAACTCATCTTGGTTTAGTTTTGGCATGTCAATATTTCCTAGGAAAAGGTCCATTTCTGTCAAGTTCTCAAACTTATTAGCATAAAGTTTTGAGAAGTATTCCCTTATAATGTTCTGAATCTTGGTTGTTTCTGTGGTGATGTTTCCATTCTCATCTCTGAGTTTAATAATTTGGGTGTGTTCTCTCCTTTTTCTGATTAGATTTGCTAAGGGTCTGTCAATTTTATTAAGTTTTTTGAAGAACCAACTCTTTGTTTTGTTGATTCTTTCTATAGTTTTTTTGGATTCTAATTCATTTAATTCTGATTTAATTTTGATTATTTCTTTCCGTTTACTGGATTGGGGTTTATCTTGCTGCTCTTTTTCAAGGAGGTTTAGATGTGTCATTAAATTGTTAGTTTCCGATCTCTCCAATTTGTTGATGTAGGAGCTCAGAGCTATAAACTTGCCTCTGAGTACTGCCTTTGCTGTGTCCCAGAGGAGCTGGTAATTTGTGTGTTCATTTTTGTTGAATAGCATGAACATTTGAATTTCCTTTCTAATCTCTTCCATGACCCACTCATGATTCAGCAGTGTGTTGTTCAGCCTCCATGTGATACCGGACATTCTTTGGTGGCTTTTGGTGTTGAGTTCTAATTTTATTCCCTTGTGGTCAGAGAGAATGCAAGGTATAACTTCAATGTTTCTGAATTTAGACAAGTTTGCTTTGTGGCCTAAAATGTGGTCTATTTTAGAAAACATTCCATGTGCTGCTGAGAAGAACGTGTATTCTGATGCTGCTGGGTGAAATGTTCGCTAAATGTCTGTTAAGTCTAGTTGATCTATGCAGCTGTTTAGATCTGCGGTTTCTCTGTTGAGTTTTTGCCGAGTTGATCTATCTAGTGGGGAGAGTGGTGTGTTAAAATCCCCAACAATTAATGTCTTTGGATCTATATGGGATTTGAGGGAAAGTAGTGTTTCTTTGATAAATTTGGGTGCTCCATTGTTTGGCGAATAGATATTTAGAATTGTAATATCCTCCTGAAGTAGAGATCCTTTAATTAGTATGTAGCGACCTTCTTTATCTCTTCTCATGAATTTTAGTTTGAAGTCTATTTTATCTGATATTAGGATTGCAACTCCCGCCTGTTTATGAGGGCCGTTTGCTTGGTAGATTTTGTTCCAGCCTTTAACATTGAAGATGTGTTTGTTTTTATGGGCAAGATGTGACTCCTGCAGGCAGCAGATAGAAGGCTCTTGTTTTTTAATCCAACTAGACAGTCTATGTCGCTTAATTGGAGAGTTCAGTCCATTAACGTTAAGAGATAGTACTGAGAGGTATTTGGGAGTTCCTGCCATGTTATCCACTTTCTTGGGGGCTGCGGAAACTGGGTTCTTCCTAAGGTTCTTGGATTCTCAGTTTGGGTCCAGTTTCTTGGCATTTGTTGCGGTCTTGTTGGTTTTCTATGTGTAGGACATCTTTAAGAATCTTTTGTAGGGCTGGTTTGGTGGAGATGTATTGTTTCAATTTTTCTTTGCTATGGAAGGTTTTTATTTGGCCTTCAGTTATGAAGGAGAATTTAGCTGGGTACAGTATTCTTGGTTGATAATTATTTGTTTTTAGGGCATGGCATACGTCATTCCAGGCTCTTCTTGCTTTGATTGTCTCTGCTGAGAAATCTGAGGTATTTCTAATTGGTTTCCCTTTGTAGGTGATTACCCTTTTCTCCCTGACAGCTTTAAGGATCTTTTCCTTGGTCTGGGTTGATCCTGTGTGGATTATAATGTGACAGTGGGATGTCCTATTCTGGTCTGGTCCATTTGGGGTTCTAAAAGCTTCTTGTATCTGAATAGGCCTATCTTTTTGTATGTTTGGGACGTTCTCTGCTAGGATCCTGTTAAACAAATTTCCTAGACCATTAACTTCTGTTTCTAGGTGCTCCTGTACACCCATTATCCTTAGTTTGGGCCTTCTGATGGTGTCTTCCAGGTGTTGGATAGACCTATCATATTTCTTGGACTTGTCTTGGATGGTTGTATGTTCTTTCTCTATAATATCTAGGCTGTCTTCAATCCCTGAGATTCGATCTTCTGCATGGTCTAACCTGCTGTCAAGACTCTCTACTTTGTTTTTTTATCTCTTTTCCTTCTAATTGGTCAGCTTTGATGGCTTCAAGTTCTTTGTTGAAGCTCTGTTTTAGGTCTTGTATGAATTTCTTTACTTCCTTAATTTGGTGTTCAGTGTTTGTTCTCAAATCACTTAGTTGATTGGTTATGGTTTCTTTGGACTCCCATTCCTTCTGTTGGGTTCCATTCAGCATTCCATTTGTGGTCTCCCTGACTTCCTTCAGCTCTTTGTTAATGGATTCCATGAATGCCTTTAGTGATCTTTGTGTATTCTCTACCTGGTCTCTCAATTCCTGAATTACTCTTTGATTAGCTTCTTCCCGTCTGTGGGATTCTTGCAGTTCTCTTTCTTCCCGTTTGTGGGAATCCTGCAGTTCTCTTTGAGTGTTCTCTGCCTGCTCACGCCATTCCTCCCTTTCTCTTTGAGCATTCTCAAGTTGTTCACGCAAATCCTGTATCAGTTTTTGAATAGCTTCCTCACGCTTGTGATATTCCTGTATAAACTTCTGGGATGCCTCCTCTCTCTCCCTATCACGCTCATACAGAGTCCTTTGTAGATTGTCAAACTTCTCATTTATCATGTTTGCTATTAGTGTTTGTAGAGCTATTTGGGAACTCTCCTCTGGATTATTCTTTATCTGTTCTAATCCCTGATTATCAAGATTGGGAATTGAGATACCCGAATTTGCCATTTTTCTTGTGTTTTTCCGGCTTACTCGGCCCATTTGAGATGAAGATTGCACCAGTTTTATGCTAGAACACTATCTTAAGGCAACCATCAACCAAAGTTTGCGTTTGTACAGTCAATAGTCTACAGATACAATCTAGTTCAACAGATACATCTATTCAACATCAAACAACTATATGTTAAATTACTTCGTACCGCAGAAAAGAATTTGGAAAACCAGATATTATTAGGATTAGGGAGAGATGTGGGTAAAAAATAGGAATAGATTGGTGTGGGGAGGCACAGGGAGAGTTAACTATGTCCTAATCACAATGCAGGAAATGGGTTGGGTAGGATGCAAGTAGAGAGAGAGAGAGACCAGAAAAAAATAGAAACGTAAAAATTAATGTTATTATAGAATTTAAAAGACCGTCTGTTTAGAGAGGAATGTGAATATGTTCCGAGAAGGGGAGGGACATAGAGGAGATGTGAAAAGCTTTAAGGATGGGAAAGGGAGAAGAAAAGATCAGAAGTTCAGTAGAGCTAGACAAAAAACAAAAAGATAATTAAGAAAGAAAGAAAAAGAGAAAGAAGACAAGAAAAGAAAGGAAAACGCTCATTCACATTTTCCTAAAATAAAAATTATAAGATGAGAAAAAAAAAAGTTACTGGAAAACAATTATTTTTTCAGAAGAGGCAAAAATTAAAGATTAATAAAAGTTTTAGAAGGGAAAAAAATATATATATACATATATATATATATATAAGGTAGCAAAAATCAAAAAACAAGCAATAAAAGAAAAGAAGAAGAAGAAGAAAAAAATACAAGTACATTTCTTATCAAGCATTGTTGCCTCTTTGTTTCCCCTTCCCATTTCTTCCCATCCTCCCCCCCTCCCCACATCCTATCCTCCCCTGACCCCCTACAAAAGTTGTAAAAGGGACCAGAAGGTCCCTGATGAGGAGGAATGTGTGATCTCCTGAATTCCCACTGGCCACTTTCAGTTTTAAATCTGTTCCTTCTCTCAAGGCTGTGGTGGGTGGTCGGACATCTCATTCTCTGAATTGTGTCCTAGTACCAAATCTCTTCAGAGAAAGTGAAAGAATGACATATTCTGCCTGAAGGAGTGAGTTTCTCCATTTCCAAAGAGGTCAATTAATATCTGATTCTGAGGCCTAGGTGGAGGTCCTTCACTAGATCCTCTAAGCTGGAGTGGAAGTTAGCACAGACTCCAGGCCATTGTCACATTTCTCCAGCTCTTTCTCATGAACCAAAAGATCATAAGAGTTGAGTTCAGAAACAAGGAAAAATGAGAGTAGCAGAAGAATCATGGACACGGGGAGGAATTAGAAATTCTGGGTGAAAATAAGGTAAAAAAAATCTCCTAGGATTACTCACATCATTTGGGAATCACATCATAATATTAGGGAATAAAAGTAATAAATTACTGCCTAAATTAGTAACTACTGCTCTGACAACAAGTGTTCTGTCAAAAAGTAGGTGTTCTAGATCTACGTTGATGAGGAAAAGAAAGTACATTCTTTGGTCACAAAGTTCTACTAAGTGTCTTCATCCCTAGCACAGGTTGTTCTTTTGTTTTTTTGTCGTTTGTGAGGCTTGAACTCTGAGCTTGGCTGTTGTCCATGTGCTCTTCAGCTCAAGTTGAGCGCTCTACCAGTTGAAATACAGCACCACTTCTGGTTTTCTAGTGGTTTAGTGGAGATAAGAGTCTCACAGACTTTCCTGCCCAGGCTGGCTTTGAACCATGATCTTCAGATCTCAGCCTCCTGAGTAGTTAGGATTATAGCCGTGAGTCACCGGCACCCAGCTAGGTTGTTCTTACTCTCTACTTCTCTGTTACTTTTCTTTGTTGTATTCTAACAATGACCTTTGAAAGTGTTAACATCTTCAGATGCAATTACATTTTATTGTAATCTATTTGTTATGAAATAAAACAAATTATCAGGAAAAATCTGTCTACGGTACATTTTCTTCCATGGCCTATTTAGTTGATGTTATTAAGTTTTTTATAGTTTCATTTTTAAAGTGTGAGCAAAATGTTATGTTAAATTAACACTAATTATTTGCACATTTTTCATATTTTTCCTTGTTTGTATATGTGAAAATATATCTTGATCAGCACCCCATATGTTTTCTTCCCTTCCCACACAAACACAAATATCTTCAAACAATCACATCAACAATTTTGGCCATATTCTCTCTCCTTCATAGTTCTTTTCCTTCTGTGAAACATTTTCAGTGTATTTTATGTTTGGGAATGAGTTTCTTCAGCATACACCAAATATGCATATGTTTCATTCAAATTGGCAATGCAGATGAATGTTTTTCTAAACTTCATCAATATTCTATCCACAGCTTTTGATGAATCTGATTTTATATCTTCTTCATTCAACTTTTCAAATAATGTTTTATTAACTTCTTGCATTAGCTTCTTTTCCCAACTGTTGCCTTCTTAAAATTGCTTCAAATTAAAAACTATATTTGATGGTCCTCTATGTGTTCACTGATATATTTAAATTTTGGTCTAACGTTCACCTATTATAGGATATCTTTAACCTGTTGTAACTGCTTTGAAGATCAATATGGATGTTCCTCACAATAACGAAAACATTATTCCATAAAGCCCACTGCAAGTAGTATTAAGTGTATATCCAAAAATACTTTACAATGAAACAGCAGAAGCATTAACTTCTCTTATATCTGAGAATATGTTTATCCAAACATCCAGAGCTCCCCTAAATGACTACACTGTCTATCAGATTGTCTATGTATTTAACAATGATATCCAGTCTCCAACTTGGATCTGAGAACCAATATCACCCTTAATAACCAACCAGTTGTTAAGCTCATTTCTTGATGAAAAAAATAATTTAAATGAAAAACAAAGATGGTAGATATTTTGAATCACATGGCCTCCAAGGAGTAACCTTGTAACCTTACCCCCCCTCAAATAACAGTCTTCAGATTTGGGGAATTTTCCTTTGAAAGGGAGCCCTTAATTTGGGACAGATGACCTCCTCGACCGTCTCTAGGTCAGGTCCTTGAACAAGAGGAGGAACTTGGGGAACTTTACCTTATATATGGTCAAGAAACTTCACTATATACATGAACTGCTACTAAAACTTAAAAAAAAAGTCAACTAAAAAGAAAGCAAATTGGGCTAGGAATCAATACTAAAGTTCAGGTTGGAGTTAACTATTTACTGGTCATTGGACATCACATTTGCACCTCCTCTTAGCTTCTTAAATACTGTTACCAATTGGATTTTTGCCCAACTATAGGGGAAAGATAACTTTATTCTCCAGCTTAACTTTTTTGGACATCTGTGGGAATTTTTCTCAAAAATATACCTATTCAGTTATCTGGTACACATTCGTAACTCATCAGGTCCATCCACAAAAGGGATGAACTTTACAAGATTGTCCCCCTTCAGATGTCAATCATCATCACTTTTTGTTAGATCATTTGCTAGAATGGTTCAAAGTCTTCAGAAAAGTTTTACTCCTACATTAAGGATTATCATAGGACATCACTAAGGAATTAGAATATTCAAATTTCTCTCCAGATGTGCCATTTTTCTGCTAACCAAGTGTTTAACATCTTAGAAACTCAGTGAACTTTGTGAATTTATTTTAAATTTTATTTTAATCTTTTAGTTGTGTAAAGAAGTTGCCCTTTCAACAATGCAGTTTGTGAATATAATGCAAAGTCAAGAAGGCAAATCCCAGAATAAAGAAATAAACTGTATTTAAGAGTGCTAAAATGAAATAGCCAGCATACTTAGTTACTCGGTAAACTACAATAAAAAATGAACACAGGAGGTTGACAATACTTAGGGAAGCTGTAGAGTAGTAAACTGACAATACTCAAAGAATAAGTAAAATAGAATCAAAACAATATTGCTGCTCAAAAACATTACTAAGATCTCTGTTTGACTCCCTCCCTAGAGATTTCTTTTAGTCCTTGCAATATATCCTGAGACCAAGTAATGTATCATTTATTTCAAAATAAAATGACCTATTTTTGGAGTACTCTCCCGAAATTTTCTTTTGCCTATAATAATCTATTGTCCTGGATAACAAAAAATTTATTGGGCAAGGATTATTTAAAGCTCTCCAAAAGAAAGCGGTATAATGAAGCTTATCGAATTTCTTAGAAAAGTATTAACTTTTACTTGAAGAGCTCTAAAATTGAGCCATATAGTTTTATACCAGTGATATAGAACAAGAATGATGGAAAATGATAAAAGGTGAAGGGGGCCCTAAATAAAAGGCCAAGTAGCAATTTGATGTGAAAACAGAAAAAAACCGGTAAACCAGGTATCAGTAGCTCATATCTGTAATCTTACCTATGCAGGATTTAGAGGATGGCAGTTTGAAGCCAGTCTGAGCAGAAATGTCTATGAGATTCCATCTCTAAAATAAGTAGAACACTTGAAATAGGTTCTGTCTGGAGGCTGAATGTAAATTGTTAGCTTATTTTTTCCAGCTTCTTGTGACTATTAATATTTCTTTCTCTGTCTTATCTTTTTCCATCACCAAAGCATATCACTCTAACTCTGCTTTTGTAACATCACCTGCTTTCATTACATCAACCCTTCTCAATGAAATCTGCCTGTGCTGTGGTGAATAGAAATTCTTTTGTAAAAATACTTAAAATATTATCCCATCCCTCCCAACATACCTTTTTCCTTATTTGTCTTAATTTTACGTTATGTGCTAAATTTGTTTGCCGTTTAACCCAGCAGTTTATTTGTACAATGCATCTTAATCTATGTAATCACTTCAACATCATCAACACCTTTGGCCCACTCCTTCCCTTATAGTTCTCAGTTCTGTGGTATATACAATTAATACTTGCCTGCATTTTAGCCCTTCCCTCTTCATTCTTCTACCCCTCCACATGGCTCCCATCACCCCTCTTACAGAACCCATTTCTTGGTACTTATTTTGTTGGACATTGACATTTAAAAAAAAAAACTTAAAGAGTTTTTTTCAAGAACTATTCTATTTCACTCTCTATCATAGAGTCTATTAAACTTCAGTGAATTCATTTGTAAGCCCTTTCTCATCCACTGCTTACCCTCCAGAAAATTATAGGCACATTGTAACTACCACAAATGAAGGAAATAATGAATATATTTCTCTGTGTTTATTTTAAGGACAGTCATGATTATATCCATGAAGGATCTATTTGAATAATACAGTCTCAAGCTTCTTTTTTTTGTCTCAATATTCTTAATCAAATCTTCTCTATCTTTCTTTACCATCAACATGCACAAGTACTAAGGATTAGAATGTAAATATTTCTTGGGAGACCATTGTTAAACCTACCTTATTGATCCAGCAAGAATTAATTGTTTTTTGCAATACTAAAGATAGCTAGCTCTGGAAAACTGTAGGTTGTTTTCAAATGTAAATAAAGTGTTTTGCATTGTCAGAACTTTCCAAAAGTAGAGACAATTCCTTAGATCTGTGAGAAGATAATAAACTGGATTTTTTTTTATTCCAGTCGTGGGTCATGAACTCAAGGCATGGGCAGTGTCCATGATTCTTTTTTGTGATAAAGGCTAGAAATCTAACACTCGCACCAGAGTGCCACTTCTGGACTTTTCTGAGTATTTATTAGAGATAAGAATCTCACGGAATTTTCTGTCTGCTTGCTTTGAACCACAACCCTCAGATCTCAGCTTTCTGGATCGTTAGGATTATAGGCATGAGCCCTAGAGCCCGGCATAAACTGGATTTTAACTATGTCATCCTAATATAATACTTGTGACATTCCAGAGTGCTAGCCAAAAACACATTTTTCAAAAATGATTCTATAAAGGAATTGTTAGATTATATTACACTTTGCCAGAAAACCATGCAGACATGCATGTACAGAGAACAAAGAAAAGTTTATTGCGAGGAAACGGGCAAAGAAGACCCCATCTCACAGGGAGAAGCGAGAAGAAGCACCAGCTATTTTCTGAGGTAACCTATATAACCTAGGAGGTTTTGGAGGGGCTAGAAGGTTTTAGCAGGAGAAGACCCCAGTGTGGATGTGTGGGCCAAGGGATTCATTATGGCAGACTAGAATTTATAGGTACTGTCCAAATCATAGATAAGGGGTCTTGCAACTGACTAGATTTGAAGGTCAATCAAAGGGCCTCTTGTTGCATTATATGGTGATAGCTGCCCAAGAGAAATGTCATCTAAAGATAAAAGGGGTTGTCAGATACCCCTCAGTAGATGAGTGGATCAAGAAAATGTGATATATATACACAATGGAATTCTATGCCTCCATCAGAAAGAATGGCATTGCTCCATTTGTTAGGAAATGGAAAGGCTTGGAAAAAATTATATTAAGTGAAGTAAGCCAGGCCCAAAGAAACATAGGTCCCATGGTTTCCCTTATTTGCAATATCTAGTATATGTCTGAGTCAAACAGAAAAGGTCAGATAAGGTGATGTTAGGGAAATGAACCCTAAGATATGTAGCCAAATTTATTTTTCTTTCATTCGATTGTTACTAACACATTTATAAGATTATATCTTTGTTGCTTTGTATGTCCCTCCACCACAGTCTAACCCCCGCTTTCACTGTATTTGATGTCGGTATAATTTGTGGAGGTTAAGGGGAAAAACAAGACGTTTAAATAGGGGTACAGGTGGACCCTGCAACAATGAGATGTACAAGTCATTATGTCGAAAATGAACTTTACAAGTTTGGTGCATGGGGAGTGGGGGCGGGGAGGATTGGGTGGGGGGTCCGGGGGAGGATGGGAAGGGATGGGAAGGGGAATAAAAGAAAATAAAAATTAAAAAAACTGGGAGAGAGCGAGGGAAATGGTGACATTGTCCAAAAAGATATGTACTCTTTTCCTGATTTATATAACCGAAACCCATCTGTACATCACCTTCATAATAACAATAATATATTTTAAAAATGTAAAAAAAAGATAAAGGGGGTTGGAAGGTGATTATCTACTGCCTTTACTAAATGGGCCTCATGTTGCCTAGGAAGGGAGCATGCTAAACTATACTGAGGGGAAGGAGTATACTAAGTGTGTTAAGGGACCTCATTTCTCTAAGGTGAATCATATAAGGGGAATACCTATCTACAATGGCTTTGAACCGTGGTCCTCAGATCTCAGCCTCTTAAGTAGCTAGGATTATAATCCAGCTCATCTTTATCAAGATTTCTTTGGTTATAGAAACTCTTATGTGGGATCATTTATATATTCTACTTTCTTTTTACTATTTCTATGAGTAGTGCCACTGGACATTTAAGAGATTGAATTGAATCAATGCATTATTTCCTCATGTATGGACATTTTAAGCAATTCTTGTTAAGTCCATTACATAGCATATACTTTCATTCATTTACCTTTTCTTTGAATTACTTGTCATAGTTTTAAATGCACTAATCCCAACCTATTAAAAACCTTTTTTGTCTGCTAGTCCTGGGGCTTAACTCAAGGCCTGGGTACTGTCCCAGAGTTTTTCTCAAGGCTAGTCCTCTACCACTTGTGACTTAGCTCCTCTTTCAGACTTTTTTCTGTTTAGTGGAGATAACAGTTTGACAGACATTCCTAACCAGACTGGCTTCAAACTGTGAAACCATGAAACTATTATTCTCAGATCTATAGTTTAAATACTATTTTTAATAGAATTAACTTTGATTTTAAAAAATCAACTTATACTTTTCAATTGATGTGTACCAGGACTTTTCAAAGCTTATTGATGTAAACTGTTTGTATCAAAATTTAAAGCTTATTTGCTATTACTAGAGATTGAGCTATTGGTGCAGCTGATTTCCATGAAACTTGCTCCAAACACAAGATAATTATAAGATAAGAAAATAAACAATTAACAGCAATTGGATAAAATCTTTCTAAGGGCCAAGAAAAGAAGTCTGAATATCCTGATAAATGCACCGTTAATAATCAACACAAGCAAGAACATGAAAAATTCCAACGTATATGCTATGAAAATATGCAAGGATGAAAAATATGCCTGAACAATGCTCCAAGGTAATACATTAAACCAAAAGGTAGTACTATAACCCTATTAGAATGGCCCAAAGCCAAAGCATTCACTGAACCAAACGTTGAAGGTCATAAATAGAAACTCACTCATTGCCAGGAGAATGCAATTATACAGGTATGTTGGGACTAAGGAAAATGATGGCAAGGTTATATGGTGAAAATGTTAGGCTTTGTTAGAAATCATGTTCTTTATTGTTTACACAGAAATGCTAAAAACTCATGTCTAAAACAAAATTACAATGTGGACGTTTACAACAAGTTAATTCATAGTTGTCTAAACTTGGACAGAACCAAGATGTCCTTCAGTAACTAACTGAATGGATAAACTGTGGCCCATCCAGTGTAGTAATCGGTGCTAAAATATAAATGAGTATCCAGCAATAGACATGGAGGAAAGTTAAGCAATCACTAGTTAAAAGAAAACAATCAGACTACTAGATATATATGTACTATTTCTTAAATGTATGTACCCTTTTGAACTACATGGCATAAAAATGCAAAGCCATGAAGACATTAGAAAGGTCAGTAGTTACCAAAGGCCAAGGCACAAAGTTGACAAATGAGAAGGCAGGATAAAGAGAAATAGATTGATGCCATTGTGGTAGATTCATGGTGATGGTCATTCCATGAATGTGAATAAATATATACCAAGAATGAACCCTGATGAAAATTGTGGGAGATACCAGTTGATAATGATGTGTCATTTGGAACAATGTAACATTCAGTGGATATTGATAGCGTGGGAGGCCCTGGATATGTAAGGAGAGGTTATATAGGGAATCTCTGTAATCTTCTACTCAATAATTTTTGCCATGAAATATAAAACAAAAAAAAACTTATTTATGAAAAAATACAACTGCTCACACTCAAATATTTGCATGCTTTTGTTCAAAATATGTTAATGAAAAAGAATAAGTTTACAGCCAAAACTCATTTTTAAATCTAGTTTATCTCCAGTGTATGAGTATTTTATTACTGTTATTATAAATGCCCTTTAATTTAGGCCTTCTCGTTTATTATCATGGATAGTTCTAAAGTGAAATGAAAAGCAACAGCTTCTTGACAAGCTTACAGACTTTAAAATTATCCAGATGGGTGAAAGAAATGAGCGCTGCAAAGCTTTATTGACATTGATAGGATTGCTTTATTCTAAAATGACATAAATAAGCCACTTCAAATGCTACAGCAAGTATGTCATGTAAATTTCTGTTAGTTTTTGCAAGTGGACAACTTTTGGACCTTAGGCATAAATAATACATTACCATACACAACTTGAGCCAATGCATTTGCTAGCAATTTCACACAATTCTAAAACTGCCTCTGAGAGTTTACCATGGTAATCCTTAGACGAGTTTGTGTGTGTGTGTGTGTGTGTGTGTGTGTGTGTGTGTGTGTGTGTGTGTGTTTACCCGCATGTGCATGTTATTTAAAACTGTAAAAGTACTTTTTATGAAAGTAGTAAGGGAACTTTTATTATGTGTTAGGTATTTCAACATCTCACTTAATCTTAAGAGTTCAGAATTGTCATCTTCTTTTTATCTTCATTTTAAACATCAGCAAATTATGGTATGGATTATTATAACATTGAGCGCTATGTGTGTGGCACTGTTGCAATTATTTTCTTGTATATTGACATTTACTTTCTAATTTTACCAGAACTAGAAAGATGAGTGTGTCCAATTATCCCATTTTGCAGATGAGAAAAGTGATGAATAAATAGATCATTGAAAGTAACAGGCACTGATTGGAGACACGTGACATCTGGCTGGATTCTGTGAGTTTAACCAAAATATCGGTTCAATGTAAGGAATAGCAAGTGGATATTCTGTATGGAATGTAATCAGCCCAGGTGCTTTTCAATGGACAAATGAATCAAGAAAACGTGGTATAAATACACAATGAAACCTGTAAGTAAACACGGAGTGATAGGCAAGTGGCAGATTCAAGGGAATACTCAAGGACTTAAAATGCCTTAGAAAGGCAAAGTGATAGCCCAACACAATAAGTACAAAGAAACAGTTCTTGAAAGAGGTAGGTGGGGTCAAGGAGAGAGCAGTAGACAAATGAAGAGTTGAAGAGGAGAATGAAATCAAGAATTCCATACATATTTCAAACAACTAAGGAAAGGAAGAACAACTAAGTAAAGGTCAAGAGGGTGAGTGAGAATGTTGAGTAACACTGATCAAGATGAGTTGTATTCATAAATTGCTTGGCTAAATGATAACTCATATATTCAACTGAATATGATAAAAGATAAATTAGAGAGTTTAAGGATCACAAAGACTTGGAAATAAGCAATCTACCACTTCTGTTCAGCAGATGTTTTCTACACCTGTCTTTCTGATCCTTGAACTTTGTCATCTTTTTAGACATTTTCTCATTCTAGTGAAAATTGGTGTGTTATTGTTATTCCCTGATGGTCAGAATATTAGGATAAAATCGGGATTATTAGGATAAAGCCAGGGAGTAACAATAAAATACAGAGTATGAAGATAAATTGTTTCATCTAAATTGTAATGACATTATTTTTAGCTCCACCAAGCAAGTATTTAATTCTTATTTGGGTATTTCATTGAGCTCTTTTAAGATAGAGACTAACCTCTTGTCTCCTTGCACGATAGTCTCCAGGGAAAGTTTGAAATTAACATTTGAAAATGTTTTGTTTGTTTCTCTGTTAAAGAGATAAATAACAAAGGAAAATGTGATATTACCTTAGAAGACTGAGTAAATAATTTAATGTAAGTTGTGAGAGAATTTGAGTTATTATACAATAAAATACATAAGACACCACCACGAGGAGGTCCTAAGACAGCACTGGCGAGGGGGGACCAAGATGGCCACAGAAAAGTAGGGAAACGACACAGCATTTTGTAACCAAAAAGAGAGTTCAAGTTCCAACTCTTAATTTCCCACAGAGACCAACAACAACAAAAAGACAAATACCCAGAGAAAAACAGAAGGCAGGAAAAAAAAAAAGAAATATATAAAGGAAGAATTTCAGAACCGAGAAGCACAAATACCACTCCCCCAATCTTTATTGGCTGTGTGGCAACATACCAAGCTGTGGCCAGTCCAGCCAGGCGAGGGCTGCCGGATTCTCCAGAGACACAGGGACTGTATGCAAATCACCCTTGCAGAAGAAGCCTGAGGTACCAGTGTTGGACCCGCTGATTACAACAGAGAAACCTCTGAGCTGGGAGCCTGCAAAAAGATCGTACCCCCACCCTTCACTCTCGGCACAAAGGGGTTCCATCCCACCAAATCTGCTGGGCCCCACAGCAGGAACCCCAGAACTACATGGGTTGTCCACAGAATGCCAGAGCAGAAGACCTAAAAGATATTGGATCTGATCAGGACAGCACAAACAGAGACAAACCCCAGTGCTCAGAACCTGCAGAGAGACCCCCTCCCTCACCCCTATGCTAGAGGCCTATCCCATGGCACCAACCCAAACAGCATCAACAGAGGCAGAAACAGGAGAAACACACAGAGCCACCACTGCTCGGCCCAGTCCACAAGCATCTCAAATGAACTCTGATTGCAGCAGCAAACAGAGACCTACATCACACAGAAACAACAACTAGCTCCAGGGTGAGCACCCCAGAGAGGACAGTGTATCCCTCAGGGGAGACCACAGATGGTGGGAACCCCTAGACCATGAACCAGACCCAGACCCCAACACCTGCACTAGAGGACCCACTAAAACTGGGAACTGTTTGAGAGCTCCACAAGA
Source organism: Dipodomys merriami (assembly GCF_024711535.1). NCBI lineage: Eukaryota > Metazoa > Chordata > Mammalia > Rodentia > Heteromyidae > Dipodomys > Dipodomys merriami. Next base: position 1,114,112 of record NW_027203760.1, on the reverse strand, counting down.
CCACAGAGTATATCCAGCTGGCCAGTCTATATCCAGTGCCCCTGGAATACATTAAGATATTTAGAAGGCGAGTTTGAAGGAAGATAGTGGAGGAGAAGATGGAGCCTAAGCAAGCTCTTGCAATAAAAAGCAGGTTTAGTGCTCAAATGAAGAGTCCTAGGCTAAAGAATCACACCAATTGTGGCATCACAGTACAGAGAGTTTGGCCAGAAAGGGAAAATCCAGGCAAGGAGACAGATCGGAGCACTTGCCAGTAGCCCTGGCTGCGGTGGCAGTGGCGGCAGCCGCTGCCACCATACCTACAGATGGTGTCTGGGACAAACGCTCCAGACATAGAGGGCGAGCAGATTCTACTCAACACCAGCAAGAACTTACAAGAAGCAGACAACTTCATCCTGCTGATCGTAGACCAGAGACTGGCCAGGAATCAAGACTCTGGCATGAGTAGAATCCTGACATCCTCACTCCTGCTCAGGGATGAGAGGAGGGAGACTGCCTCTCCCCCATGACCAGAGATCTCCATCATTGATACTGACAAAGGCCTGGCTAAGCAGCTACCTCCAACTCAGGCCTTGGAAGAAATCAAAAGAGTCATTTAGCAGGTCAAAGGAACCTGACCTAACCTGCCAAGCTCAGCTCCACCCAGGGGAAAGTCACCACCCAGGCTGAGGGAGTCTCCCCCCACCTCAGGTGTGACTTTCTCACTTGGTAAACAGAGCCAGAGGCTGTCCCTCCCTACAGCAACCTAGACAATCAAACCTGAGAATGGCTCCAGGCTGGGCTCTGTGAGTATCTCTGGAGCTAGTACCCCAGGGAAAAGCTACTGTTTGCTGAAAGGCCTCATTCCTACCCAGAATCTAACCTCATCACAGCATCTCCAATCTAGAGGAAACAGTCATCTCCCTCTTTTGTGATACTCAAAGCAGATCTCCCTCCCACTGAATTGTCCTGGGAGGATCACAAAATCCTGGCTAATGTCGAACATTTTTCTGCCTGCTCCAACAAACTGACTTAAGAATCCAACCAAGCCTCAGGAAAACCAAACACCAGAAGCAGACCAGGGACTACAGGAAAAGACTATTAAGGACCCAGGAGAGATACAGGATCATGCCATTCCTCCCCCCACCTCTCCCACACACCAAAAAAGAATCAAACAATTCTTTTTTGTACCATTTAAAAAATTTATTAAAAATTGTTTTCTATTAATCTTTGTTTTTCTCTTATACGTTTTATTTTAGGTGTATATGTGTGCATGGGTGCTTTTTTAAAATCTCTTCAGAAATTTGAGTCCTTTTTTTTTTTTTACTCTTCTCATTTTTTCTCTTTCTTTTTTAAATGACTTAATTGCTTTTCTGCTCATCCCCAGATATATACTCATCGTTGATTATTAGGCTTTATACCCATTTTGTACATGCTTAATCCAGAAATTTATTACTCAATTCACAACCTCTTAAGCTTAACTTCATCAATAGCATTATTATCTATTTATATCTATATAATTTTCAAGTAACTAATTTTAAGAATTTTTATTTTTTTTGTTTTTCATGTCTCCTTTCAATCCCTCCCCTCCTCTCATACTATCCATTTCTTATCTCATTATCATTTCTTTAAACGTACATAATTTTGAGTGTTTCACTTCTTAAATTTAAATTTTTGTTTTTCTGTTTTTTCTTTCTTTTTTGTTTTCAAATCTCTCTCCTATCATTATGTCCAATTTAGTTCCTTCTGAGATTAGGCCTTGGTTAAATTCACTCTCCTTTTATCTCTTCACATACCTCTAATCCTATTTTTCCATACATTTCTCCCTAAACCTGGTTTGCAAAATTTTTCTTTACTGTTCTTAGCCCATTAATCCTTAGATGTTAGATGTTCAATAGATTGTATCTGTTGAACCACATTGTATCTGCAGATATTTTGACTGTGCAACTATAGGACTCTGCTTGATGCTGGCCTTAAAATAGTGTTCTAGCACAAAATTAGTGATACTTTCATACCAAATAGGCAGAACAAGCCAGAAAACCAAAGGAAAAATGTCAAATCCGGGTATCTCAATTGCCATGCATGAAAATCTGGTGATATAACAGTTAATGAATAATCCAGAGGAGAGTTGACTAAAAGCTCTACAAACAGTACTGGTAAACATGGTGAATAAAAAGATTGAAAACCTGCAAAGGACACAGTGCGAGCATGATAGGGAGCAAGAGGAGGGAAACTAACAATTAATACAGAAATCTCATGATTGTTAGGAAGCTACTCAATGATTAATCCAGGAATTGGATGAGCAGTTTGAGAATAGCAAAAGACAAAGGAATTGAATAAGCAGGCTTCAAACAGTGAAAGAGAAAGACAGGATTTGTAGAATAGGCTTCGAACAGTCAAAGAGAAACTCAGGAATTGTGTGAGCAGGCTGAGAACAGTCAAAGACAACTAGGGGAATTGCGTTAACATGAGGAAACTAATCAAAGAGTAATACAGGAATTGTAAGAGCAGGATGAGAATAGACAAAGAGCAATAGAGGGATTCATGGAATCCATAAACAGACAGCTGAAAGGATTCAGGGAGACCACAAAGGGAATGCTTAATGGAGCCCGACAAGAGGAATGGGAGTCCAAGAAAACCATAACCAATGAACTTAGTGATTTGAGAATAAACACTGAACACCAAATTAAGGAAGTAAAGAAGTTCATACAAGATCTAAAACAAAGCACCAACTAAGAATTTGATGACATCAAAGCCGAACAATTAGAAGGGAAAGAAATTTAAAAGAAAATAGAAAGTCTAGACAGTAGGTGCGACCATGAAGAAGATAGTATCTGGGGGATTGAAGACAGCCTAGGTATTATAGAGAAAGAACATACAACCATCCAAGACAAGTCCAAGAAGTATGATAGATCTATTCAACATTTGGAAGACACCATCAGAAAGCCTAATCTGAGGATAATGGGTATAGAGGAGCACTTAGAGACAGAAGGTAATGGTCTAAGGAATTTGTTTAACAGGATACTAGTAGAGAGCTCCCCAAACATGCAAAAAGATAGGCCTATTCACAAAAAAGAAGCTTTTAGAATCCCGAAAAGACCAGACCAGAACAGGACATCACACTGTCATAATCCACACAGGATCAATTCAGACCAAGGAAAGGATCCTTAAAGCTGTCAAGGAGAAAATATCAATCACTTATAAATCAATCACTTATCAATCAGTTAGAATCACCTCAGATTTCTCAGCAGAGACAACTATAGCAAGAAGATCCTGGAATGATGTATGCCCTGCCCTAAAGACAAACAACTATCAACCAAGAATACTGTATCCAGCTAAACTCTCCTTCATAACCAAAGGTCAAATAAGAACCTTCCATAGCAAAGAAAAACTGAAACAACATATATCCCCCAAATCAGCCCTAAAAAAGATGTCCTACACATAGAAAAATGAAAAGAGCGCAACAAAGGTCAAGAAACTGCACCTAAACTGAGATTCCGAGAGCCATAGTAAGAACTCAGATGTTGCAACCAACAAAAGGTGGATAACATGGTAAGAATTCCAAAATACCTCTCAGTCCGAACTCTGAACATTAACGGAGTTAACTCTACAATTAAGCGACATAGACTGTCTAGTTCAATTAAAAAGCAAAATCCTTCCATCAGAGATGGCATCAGGAGTCACCTTATCCATAAAAACAAATAAATTTTCAAAGTGCAAGTCTGGAAGAAAATCAGCCAATCAAATGGACCCCATAAACATGCAGGAGTTGCAATCCTAACATCTAAAATTGACTTCAAATTTGAAATAGTCAGAAGAGATAAAGAAGGTCGCTACATACTAATTAAGGTATCCTTCATATTACAATTGCAAATATCTATTTGCCAAACAACGGAATATCAAAATTTATCCAAGAAATAAAACATTCTCTCAAATCTCTCGAAGACCCAAACACATTAATTGTTGGGAACTTTAACACACAACTGTAACCACTAGGTAGATCAACTCGGTAAAACCTCAACAGAGAAAACGCAGATCTAAACAAAAGCATAGATTAACTAGATTTAACAGATAACTAACGAATATTTACCCAGCATCATCAGAATACACATTTATCTCTGCATCACAAGGAACATTTTCCAAAATAGACCACATTATAGGTGACAAAGCAAACATGTCCAAATTCAGAAACATTGAAATTATACCTTGCATTCTCTCAGACCACAAAGGAATAAAATTGGAACTCATCACCAAAAGCCACCAAAGAATGTCCGGTAACACATAGAGGCTGAACAACACACTGTTGAAGAACCAGTGGGTCAGGGAAGAGATTAGAAAGGAAATTCAAATGTTCATGATATTGAACAAAACTGAACACACAAATTACCAGTTCCTCTGGAAAACAGCAAAGGCAGTACTCAGAGTTTATAGCTCTGATTTCCTACATCAACAAATTGGAGCAATCTGAAACCAACAATTTAATGAGACATCTGAATCTCATTGAAAAAGAACGGAAAGATAAACCCCAATACAGTGGATGGAAAAAAGTAATTAAAATTAAATCAGAAGTAAACAAATTAGAATCCCCAAAAAACATAGAATGGATCAACAAAATAAAGAGTTGGTTCTTCGAAAAAAATTAACAAATTGACAGGAAAGCTTATCACAAAAAGAAGAGAAAAATCCCAAATAAACAAATTCACTGATGAGAATGGAAACATCACCACAGAAACAACCAAGATTCAGAACATTATAAAGGAATAGTTCTCAAACCCTTATGCTAATAAGTTTGAGAACCTGGAAGAAATGGACCTTTTTTCTAGCAAATATTGACATGCTGAAACTAAACCAAGATGAGTTAAACCACCTTAACAGGCATATATCAAGCACTGAAAAAGAAGCAGCAATAAGGGTCCTCCTATCTACGAAAAGCCCAGAACAGGTGGATTTACAGCAGAATTCTGATAGGTCTTCAAAGCAGAGCTCACACCAATACTCCTACAAATCTTCAATGAAATTGACAGAGGAAGTTCACTACCGAACTCATTCTATGAAGCCATCATGATCCTCATCCCAAGCTCATCAAAGAAACAGAACTACACACCCATTTCTTTGATGAAAATTGATGCAAAATTTCTCAAGAAAATTTTGGCCAATCAACTTCATAAATTCATCCAAAAAATCATACAGCATGATCAAACAGGATTCATTTCAGGAATGTAAAGCTGGTTCAATATATGCAAATCAACTAATATAATTCATCACATCAACAGGAGCAAGGATAAGAACCACATGGTTATTTCAATAGATGTAGAAAAAGCATTTGACAAGATCCAACACCCCTTTATGATGAAGGTTCTGGAAAAATTAGGAATCCATGGAACATTCCTCAATAAAGACGGTATATGACAAACCTACAGCCACCATTATACTTAATGGTAAAAAACTAAAGCCATTTCCTCTTAACTCAGGAACGAGACACGGATGTCCACACTGTCCACTTCTCTTCAATTTAGTATTAGAATGCCTCGTTACAGCAATAAGAAAAGATGCATACATAACAGGAATCCAAATAGGGAAAGATGAATAAAACTCTCCTCTTTGCAGATGACATGATCTGTTTTTAAAGAATCCCACAGAATCCACTCCCAAATTACTCAAGCTGATTCAAAACTTTGACAAAGTGACATGGTGTAAAATTAACCCTCAACAACCAATGGCTCGATCCTTTTCCTGTTCATAAGTGTGATGATTGATTTCTCATGTGCTTGCATGACATGTGACTCCCTCTAAACCTTGTTACAACATGGGCACATTACCCATCTGATGTAAAAAAAAAAAAATCCATGGCTTTTCTGTATGTCAACCATGAGAATAGTGTGGCTGAAATCAGAAAAGCAACTCCATTCTTAATAGCCCCACAAAAAAATAAAATACCTAGGAATACACTTAACCAAAACTTTCAAAACCTGATAAAGGAAATCAAAAAGAACATAGAAAGTGCAAAAAACTCCCATGCTCCTTGATTGAAAGGATCAATATGGTGAAAATGGCAATACTTCCCAAGGCTACAGAAAAATTCAATGTGATACCTATCAATATCCCAACCCCATTCTTCAATGAAATAGGAGAGGCAATCCAAAAATTCATATGGAACAATTAAAGACCCTGAAGAGCAAAATCGATCCTTAATAGGAAGAACAGTGATGACATTTTCTGCTTGTCTCACACATATACTAGATATTTCAAATAAGGAAACCATGGAGCCTATGTTTTTTGGGGCCTGGCATACTTCACTTAATATAATTTTTTCCAAGTATTTTCATTTCCTATCAAATGGGGCAATGCCATTCTTTCTGTTGAAGGCATAGAAAAAGTTGATGTTAGGTGAAATGAACCCCAAGATAAGTATTCAAATATTCTTTCTTTCAGGTGATTATTTCTAACATATTTATAAGATGATTTCTTTGTTGCTTTGTATGTCCCTCCCCCACAGTATAACACCTGCTTTCACTTTATATCATGTTCGTATAATTTGTGTAGGGGAAGGGAATAAACAAATCATTTAAATAGGGATATGGGTGGACCCATTGCAACAATGAGATGTACAAGTTGTTATGTTGAAAAATGAACCTTACAACTTTGGCTACGGGGGAGGGGATAGTTATGGGAGTATGAAAGGGGGAGATGGGAAAGGATAGGAAGGGGCAACAAGGAAGAGGCAACAATGCTGGATAAGAAGTGTACTCATGGGTTGGGAAGGTGGCTCAGTGGTAGAGCACTTGCATTGCATGCATGAGGCCCTGGGTTTGATTCCTCAGCACCAAATAAGCAAAAAGAAATAAGACGGAAATGGCGCTATGACTCACGTGGTAGAACACTAGCCTTGAGCTGAAGAGCTGAGGGACAGCACCCAGGCCCAGAGTTCAGGCCCCATGACTGGACCCCTCCCCTCCAAAAAAAAAAGAGAAATGTACTCATTATCTTGTCCATGTAATTGCAACTACTCCATATGGTATTTTCACAATTCAAAAAAGAACAGTTCTGGAGGAATATCAATACCTAATTTCAAACTATACTACAAAGCAATAATAATCAAAACAGCTTGCTAATGGCACAAGAACAGACCTCAAGACCAATGAATACAACTGAAAACCCAGAAAAGAACCCACAGACCTGTAGCCATCTAATCTTCTATAAGGGAGCTAAACAAATAGAATATAAGAAAGACAGTCTCTTCAGTTAATTGTGCTGGCAAAATTGGTTAATCACTTGTACAAAATTAAAGCTAGATCCTTATATATCAATCTGTACCAGAATCAACTCCAAATTGATTAAAGGTCTCTGAGTCAAAGCAGACACTCTGTAAACCTTATAGGATGAAATAGGAGAAACCCTTGGTCTCCTTGGCATAGGCCAAAATTTTCTTAATAGAGACCCAGAAACACAACAAATCAAAGAAAGGTTGGACAAATGGGATTGAATGAAATTGGAGAGCTTCTGCACGGCAAAGAACATAACTAGCAAGATCAATAGAAAGCCCACTGATTGGGAGAAGAGCTTCACTAGCCATACAATGGACAAGGGTCTCATATCCAAAATATACCTGGAACTCAGAAAATTAAATCCCCCAACAACAAATTCTCAAAGAAACAACTGTCCAATAAATAAGTGGGCTAAAGACTTAACCAGAAACTTCTTTGAAGAGGAAGAAGCATTGACAATTGACACATGAAGAAATGCTCAAACTTCCTAGCAATAAAAGAAATGCAGGAGTTCCAGGAAGATGGCAGAGGAGAAGCTGGAGGCAAAACAAGCTCTCGCATAGAAAGCAGTTTTAGAGTTCCAGTGCACAGTCCTAAGACAGAGAATCACACCAAATGTGCCATCACAGTACAGAGAGTTAGGCCAGAGAGGGAAAATCCAGGCAAGGAGACAGATCTGAGCTCTTGCCAGCAGCAGCCGATGCAATGGCAGCAGCAGCGGTGGCCGCGGCCACAGATGCCAGACCTGAAACATAGAGAGTCTGGGAAGAAAGAGCCAGATGCGGCGGGTGAGCAGATCCTACTCAACACCAGCAAGAACCGACAAGGAGCAGACATCTTCATCCTGCAGTTCGCAGACCAGAGACGACCCAGTAACCAAGACCCAGCGTGAGTAGAAGCCTGATGTCCTCACTCCTCAGGGAGCAGAGGAGGGAAGGCTACCCCTCCCCGCCACAGTACCGGAGATCTCCATCTTGAATACCCACAAAGCTCGGAGGAACTGTAGCTCCAACTCAGGCTTGGAATAAAACTAGGGTCATTTAGCAGGTCACAATAACTTAATGGCGCGACCTGCCAGACTCAGCTCCACCCAGGGAAAAGTCATCCAGTTCGGGCGCCAGCCCTATGAGTGGCTTTCTTCATCGGGTAATCAGAGCCAGAGGCTGCCCCTCCTTTAGCAGCCTCGATGTCACTAAACAGAAACCCTGACAGTGGCTCCAGGCTGGGGTCTGTGAGTTTCTCACAAACTAGACCCCGGGAAAAGCTACTCTTTGCTGAAAGGCCTCAACTCTTCAGAGAACCTAGCCTCATCACAGCATCTCTAACTTGAGGAAAAAGCCGTCTCCCTCTTTTGTGATACTCAAAGCACACCCCCCTCCCATTGAACTAACTTGGGAAGAGGATCCAAAAATCCTGGGTAAAGCAGAGCATTTTTCTGACAGTCCAAGCAAACTGACTTAAGAAACCAACCAAGCCACAGCACCACAAGCAGACCAGAGACCCCACAACCAGAGGCTGATTACAGACACAAGGGAGATACAGGATTTTTTCCAAACCTTCCAAAAAAATCAAAGAACTTTTTTCCCCTCTTCTACTTTTTTTATACCTTTTACAAAAAAAAAATTCTTTTCTAAAACTTTTTCTAATTTTTAATTTTTACCTTTTTTGAAAATATTGTTTTCTAGTAACTTTTTTTCCCCTTATAATCTTTACTTTAGGGATACATGCGTGTGTGCGTTTCTCTTGTTTTTTTTTTTTTTTCTTCTTTTAATTTTTTTTTTTGTTTTTTGCTTAGCTCGACTGAACTTCTGATATTTGTTTTCTTTATTCCTTATCCTTCTCACCTTTTCCTCTCCTTTGTTCTTCTTTATGGGACTAAATTGTTGTTCTGCACATTCTCAGATAAACCTGTAGTTAATTATTAGACCCTATCACCCATTGTGTACACAATCCACAAATTTATTACTCAATTCAAAACTTCTGAGACTTAAATTCCTTAATAGCAGTACTACTTTTTTGTACCAATATAATATTTTAAGTATTTCTATTTTTAATTTTTTCATATCTCCTTTATATCCCTCCCCTTCTCTCATTATATTCACGTTTTTGAATAGTTTGTTCTCATACTGCATATTATTAATTTTTATTTTTCTATTTTTTCTGGTCTCTTTTTTCCCTTTCTCTTTCTTCATTTTTTCTCTCTCTCTACTTTCATCCTATCCAACCTATTTCCTGCTTTGAGACTAAGACTTAGTTAAATCTTCCTGTACCTTCCTACATCACTCTATTTCTATTTTTTACCCACATCTCTCCCTAACCCTAATAATTTCTGGTTTATCAAATTCTTCTTTGAGGTTCATAGCCCATTAATATATAGTGGTTTGATGTTAAATAGAGGTATCTTTTGAACTAGATTGTATCTGCAGACTATTGACTGTGCAAATTCAGACCTTGGTTGATGCTTGCCTTAAGTTAGTGTTCTAGCACAAAACTGGTGTTACTTTCATCCCAAATGGGCAGAGTAAGCAGGAAAACCACAAGAAAAATGGCAAGTCTGGGTATCTCCAGTCCTATTCATGATGATCAGGGGACAGAACAGATAATGAATAATCCAGAGGAGAGTTCCCAAATAGCTCTACAAACACTGCTGGCAAACATGATAAATGAAAAGATTGAAAACATACAAAGAACTCTGTATGAGCATGATAGGGAGAGAGAAGAGGCAAACAAAAGGTCAATGCAGGAAAAGATTGAAAACCTACAAAGACTGTGTGAGCGTGATAGGGTGATAGATGAGGCAAACAATAGGTCAATGCAGGAAAAGATTGAAAACCTACAAAGGACTCTGGATGAGCATGAGAGGGAGAGAGAGGAAGTAATCCAAAGGTTTATACAGGAATATCATGAGCATGAGGAAGCTACTCAAAAACTGATACAGGATTTGCATATTCAGCTTAAGAATACTCAAAGAGAAAGGCAGGAATGACGTGAACAGGCTGAAAACACTCAAAGAGAACTACAAGAATGGCATGAACGGAAGGAAGCTAAGCAAAGAGTAATACAGGAATTGAGAGAGCAGGATAAGAATACACAAAGATCACTAAAGGAATACGTGGGATCCATTAACAAAGAGCTGAAGGAAGTCATGGAGACCACAAAGGGAATGCTGAATGGAACCCAACAGAAGGAATGGGAGTCCAAGGAAACCATAACCAATAAACTAAGTGATTTGAGAATAAACAATGCACACCAAAATAAGGAAGTAAAGAAGTCCATACAAGATCTAAAACAAAGGTTCAACAAAGAATTTGAAGCCATCAAAGCTGACTAATTAGAAGGAAGAGAAATAAAAAACAAAGTAGAAAGTCTTGACAGCAAGTTAGACCATGCAGAAGATCGAATCTCGGGGATTGAAGATAGCCTAGATATTATAGAGAAAGAACATACAACCATCCAAGACAAGTCCAAGAAATATGATAGATCTATCCAACACTTGGAAGAAACCATCAGAAGGCATAATCTAAGGATAATGAGTGTAGAGGAGCACCTAGAAACAGAAGTTAATGGTCTAGGAAATTTGTTTAACAGGATCCTAGCAGAGAACTTCCGAAACATGCAAAAAGATACGCCTATTAAGATACAAGAAGCTTTTAGAATTCCAAATAGACCAGATCAGAATAGGATATCCTACCTTCACATTATAATCCACACACGATCAACTCAGACCAAGGAAAAGATCCTTAAAGCTGTCATGGAGAAAAGATTAATTACCTTTAAAGGGAAACCAATTAGAATCACCTTAGATTGCTCATCAGAGACAATCAAAGCTAGAAGAGCCTGGAATGATATATGCAAGCCCTAAAAACAAACAACTATCATCCAAGAATACTGTACCCAGCTAAAATCTCCAAATAAAGTCCAAATAAAAGTCCAAATGAAGTCCAAATAAAAACCTTCCAAAGCAAAGAAAAATTGAAACAATACATCTCCACCAAACCAGGCCTACAAAAGATTCTTAAAGATGTCGTACACATAGAAAACCAAGAACACAATGAAGGCCAAGAAACTGCACCCAAACAGAATCCAAGAACCATAGGAAGAAGGCAGTGTTCCCAACCACCAAGAAGATGGATAACATGGCAGGTACTCCCAAATACCTCTCAGTCCTAGCTCTAAACATTAACGGACATAACTCTCCAATTAAGTGACATAGATTGTTTAGTTGGATTAAAAAACAAGATCCTTCTATCTTCTCCCTTCAGGAGTCACAGCTTGCCCATAAAAACAAACACATTTCCAATGTTAAAGTTGGAGCAAAATCTACCAAGCAAATGGCCCCCATAGGCGTGAGTTGCAATCCTAATATCAGATAAAATAGACTTCAAATTAAAATTCGTGAGAAGAGATAATGAAGGTAGTTACTTATTAATTAAGGGATCTCTCCTTCAGGAGGATATTACAATTCTACATATCTATTCGCCAAACAATGGAGCACCCAAATTTATCCAAGAAACACTACTTTCCCTCAAATCCCACATAGATCCAAAGACATTAATTGTTGGGGATTTTTAACACACCACTCTCCCCACTAGATAGATCAATTCGGCAAAAACTCAACAGAGAAACCGCTGCATAGATCAACTACATTTCACCGACATCTACCTAATATTTCACCCAGCAGCATCAGAATACACGTTTTTCTCTGCAGCACATGGAACATTTAATAAAATAGACCACATTTTAGGCCACAAAGCAAACTTGTCCAAATTCAGAAAAATTGACGTTATACCTTGCATTCTCTCTGACCATAAGGGAATAAAATTAGAACTCAACACCAAAAGCCACCAAAGAAAGTCCGGTAACACATGGAGGCTGAACAACACACTGCTGAATCACGAGTGGGTCATGGAAGAGATTAGAAAGGAAATTCAAATGTTCATGCTATTCAAAAAAAATGAGCACACAAATTGCCAGCTCATCTGGGAAACAGCAAAGGCAGTACTCAGAGGCAAGTTCATAGTTCTGAGTTCCTACATCAACAAATTGGAGAGATCTGAAACCAACAATTTAATGACACATCTGAACGTCCTTCAAAAAGAGCAGCAATATAAACCCCAATCCAGTAGAAGGAAAGAAATAATTAAAATTAAATCAGAATTAAATATATTAGAATCCAAAAAAAAACTACAGAAAGAATCAACAAAACAAAGAGTTGGTTCTTTGAAAAAATTAACAAAATTGACAGATCCTTAGCAAATCTTATCAGAAAAAGAAGAGAACACACCCAAGTTAATAATTTCAGAGATGAGAATGGAAATATCACCAGAGAATCAACCAAGATTCAGAACATTATAAGGGCATACTTCTTAAAACTTTATGCTAATAAGTTTGAGAACTTCAGGGAAATGGACTTTTTCCCAGCAAATATTGACATGCCAAAATTAATCAAGATGAGTTAAACCAGATTAACAGGCCCATATAAAGCATTGAAATAGAAACAGCAATAAGAGACTTCCCAGCTAAGAAAATTCCAGGACCAGATGGTTTTACAGCGGAATTCTACAAGGCCTTCAAAGCAGAGCTCACACAACTACTCCTTCAACTCTTCAATGAAATTGAAAGAGAAAGTTCACTACCAAACACATTCTATGAAGCCATCATAACCCTCATCCCAAAACCAGGCAGGGACTCATCAAAGAAAGAGAACTATAGACCCATTACTTTGATGAACATTGATGTATAATATTTAAAAAAAACTTTGGCCAATTGATTTCAAAAATTCATCCAAAAAATCATACACCATGATCAAACAGGGTTCATTTCAGGGATGCAAAGCTGGTTCAATATACGCAAATCAATTAATATTATTCATCACATCATCAGGAGCAAGGATAAGAACCACATGGTTATCTCAATAGATGCAGAAAAAGCATTCAACAAGATCCAACACCCCTTTATGATGAAGGTTTTGGAAAAATTAGGAATCCATGGAACATTCCTCAATAAAAGCTGTATGTGACAAACCTACAGCCAGCATTATACTTAATGGTGAAAAACTAAAGCCATTTCCTCTTAACTCAGGAAAAAGACAAGGATGTCCACTTCCTCCACTTCTCTTCAATCTAGTATTAGAATGCTTGGCTACAGCAATAATAAAGATGCAAACATAAAGGGGATTCAAATAGAGAAAGAAGAAATAAAACTTTCCCTCTTTGCAGATGACATGATCCTGTATTTAAAGAATCCCATAGACTCCACTCCCAAATTACTCAAGCTGATTCAGAACTTTGGCAAAGTAGCAGGGTATAAAATTAACCCCCCAAAATCAATGTCTTTTCTGTTTGCCAACAATGAGAAAAGTATGGCTGAAATTAGGAAAGTAACTCCATTTGTAATAGCCCCTAAAAAAATAAAATACCTAGGAATTAACTTAACCAAAGAAATAAAGAAGCCCTATGATGAAAACTTTAAAATCTTGAAAAAGGAAATCAACACAGAACTTAGAAAATGGCAAATACTCCCATGCTCTTGGATTGGAAAGATTAACATCGTGAAAATGGCATTATTTCCCAAGGCTATCTACAAATTCAATGCGATACCAATTAAATTCCAACCTCATTCTTCAAGGATATAGAAGAGGCGATCCAAAAATTCATATGGATCAATAAAAGACCCCGAATAGCAAGAACGCTCCTCAACGGAAAGAACACTGCTGGAGGAATATCAATACCAAATTTCAAACTCTACTATAAAGCCATAGTAATGAAAACAGCATAGTACTGGCATAAGAACAGACCTCAGGACAAATGAAATAGAATTGAAAACCCAGAAAAGAACCTACATACCTATAGCTATCTAATCTTCGATAAGGGAGTTAAAAAAATAGAATTGAAGAAAGAAGCCTCTTCAGTAAATGGTGCTGCAAAATTGGTTAAGTACTTGTAGAAAACTAAGACTAGAACCTTATATATCACCCTGCATCAGAATCAACTCCAAATGGATCAAAGACCTCGGAGTCAAAGCAGACAATCTGAAAACATTACAGGATGGAATAGGAGAAAAGCTAGGTTTCCTTGACGCAGGCCAAAATTTTCTTAATAGAGACTAGGAAACACAACAAATCAAAGAAAGGTTGGACAAATGGGATTGCAAGAAGTTACAGAGGTTCTGCATGGCAAAGGACATAGCTAGCAATATCAATAGAAAGCCCACAGATTGGGAGAAGACCTTCACTAGCCATACAATGGACAAGGGACTCATATCTAAAATATACTTGGAACTCAAAAAAATAAATCACCCAACAACAAATCCTCAAAGAAACAACTGCCCAATAAATAAGTGGGCTAAAGACTTGAAGAGAAATTTCTCTGAAGAAGAAAGAAGGATGGCCAATAGACACATGAAGAAATGCTCAACCTCCCCAGCCATAAAAGAAATGCAAATCAAAACAGCATTGAGACACCACCTCATCCCTGTTAGAATGGCAAAAATTTAGAACTCTAACAACAACAGATGCTGGAGGGGATGTTCACAAAAGGGAACCTTACTTCATTGTTGGTGGGAGTATAAACTTGTTCTACCACTTTGGAAAGCAGTATGGAGGTTCCTGAAAAGACTTTACATAGAGCTCCCCTATGACCCAGCAATCCCACTTCTGGGCATTTACCCAAATGTTTACAAACAAGGCCACACTAAAGCTACGGGCACAACTATGTTTATGGCAGCATTATTTACCGTAGCTAAGATACGGTACTATCCCAGATGCCCCTCAGTAGATGAATGTATCAACAAAATGTGGTGTATATACACAATGGAATTTTATGCCTCCATCAGAAAGAATGACATTGTCCCATTTGTTAGGAAATGGAAAGGCTTGGAAAAAATTATATTAACTGAAGTAAGCCAAGCCCAAAGAAACATAGGTCCCATGGTTTCCCTTATTTGCAATATCTAGTATATGTATGAGTAAAGCAGGAAAGGTCAGATAATGTGATGTTAGGAAAATGAACCCTTAGATATGTATTTAAAAGTTTTTTTTTCTTTCATGCATTTTTTTCTAACTCATTTATAAGATTATTTCTTTGTAGTTTTGTATGTCCCTCCCCCACAATATAACCCCTGCTTTCACTATATTTGATGATGGTATAATTTGTGGGGGAGATGGGGAAAAACAATTCCTTTAAGGATACAGGCGGACCCGATGCAACTGTGAGAAGTACAAGTTGTCATGTCAAAAACCAACTTTACTACTTTGGTGCCAGGGGAGGTGATTGGGTGGAGTGGCAGGGGGAGACTGGGAAGGTATGTGAAGGATAAACAAAGGAGAAGGCTGCAATGCTTAATAAGAAATGTACTCATTATCTTGCCCATGTAATTGAAACCCCTCTGTACAGTATGTTCACATAAAATAAAAATTTAAATTAAAAAAACATGTAAAAGAAAAGAGAAATGCTAATCAAAACAACATTGACATGCCACCTCACCCCAGTTAGAATGGCTATAATCAAGAACTCTAATCACAACAGATGCTGTAGAGGATGTGGACAGAGGGAACCCTACTGCATTGTTGGTGGGAGTGCGAACTTGTTCAACCACAATGGAAAGTAGTATGGAGATTGCTGAAAAGACTCCACATAGAGCTCCCCTATGACCCAGTAATCTTACTTTTGGGCATTTACCCAAATATTCACAAAAAAGCATACTAAAGCTTCCAGCATGACTATGTTTAGTGCAGTATTATTTACCATAGCTAAGATATGGAACCAACCCAGATGCCCCTCAGTAGATGAATGGATCAAGAAAATGTGGTATATATACACTATGGAATTCTATGCCTCCATTAGAAAGATTGACATTGCCCCATTTGTTATGAAATTAAAAGCCTTGGAAAAATTATATTAAGTGAAGTAAGCTAAGCCCAAAGAAACATAGGTTCCATGGTTTCCCATATTTGTAATTGCTAGTGTATGTCTAAAACAAGCAGAAAGGGTAAGATAATTTGATGTTAGGCAAAATGAACCCCAAGATAAAGATTCAAATGTTTTTTTCTTTCTTGCGCTTGTTTCAAACATATTTATAAGAGGATTTCCTTGATGTTTTGTATGTCCCTCCTCCACGGTGTTACCCCTGCTTTCACTGTATTTGATATTGATATAATTTGTGTTGGGGGAAGGTAAAAACCAAATCGTTTAAATACGGATACAGGTGGACCCATTGCAACAATGAGATGTACAAGGCATTATATTGAATACAAACATTACAAGTTTGGCGGGTGCGGGGGAGGTGTGGGAGGTTCAGTTCAGGTGGGGGAGATGGGAAGGGATGGGAATGGGAAACAATGTAGAAGGCAACAATGCTTGATAAGAAATGTACTCACTACCTTCCCATGCAATTTTAACCCCTCTGTATGGTTTTTTAAGAATAACAAAAAAAATAATACTACTTGGGTTAACTTGTGTCATCAAACATGCAAATTCAAACCTGTGTTATTAAAACATACATAATTTCCTGGAGGGGAATCTTGGGAAAGTTATTCATAATCTTCTAGTTTGTTCCTCAGGGAGAAAACAGAATGAGGATATTGTGATTTCAGCTGGTCCTGATAAGTGTAAGTGGGGAAATAATGGAGGACAGTGGCTACACGTGTAGTCCTTTTGACTCAGCAGGATGAGATCAAAGGACCTTGGTTCGAAGCCAACCCCAGGAAGGAAGAATGTATATGACACTCCGATCTCTAATAAACTATTAAAATATCCAGAAATGGGGGTATAGCTCAAGTAGTCAAGTGTTAGCCTCGAGCAAAAAAACTCAGGGACAGGACTCAGACCCTGACTTCAAGCCCCAGGACAAAAAAGGCAGGTTACACACAAAACAATCTGGAAGTAGAGGTGTGACTTGAATAGTATAGCAGTTTTTTAGAAAGAAAATGAAAAGAGAGAGCATTAAGACCTGAGCACGAAGCCCTGATTCCAAGCCCCACTACTGATCCTCTATTCCTCCTCTTCCCAAATGTTTTGATTTCTAGTTTGTAAGCAAGATGAAGTAGGTGCATTTCTTCTTGTCTCCCCACCAAGCACAACCAATAAGCATGGATGTTACATATCAAATGAACATGAGGCAAGTAGAAGGTAGATCAAAGACCTTCAGGCCCGAAAGAAAGGCATGGTAGTGTTTCCTTGTTTTCCCTCATATTCCAAATGGAAGCTGACACATGATAAACAGTGGGATACAGAAGAACAACGTAGGTAGATGACAATCTTTTAGATAATAACTGCTCATCTCCAGCCAAATACCTCAGGAAGCTTGCATTCTACCTCTTGGCAAAGGATACCTCCCAAGGCATTGCTCAGGTTCTTACTGTGACATCAATGGAGAATCACCGGGAGTCTGAACTTCACTCATATATGCAGAGAAGGAGCCTGTGGTGTAATTCATACAGTCTTAGAGGCGACTTGGAGGGAACCAGAATTTCACACCTTTCTAGCTGGAATAAAGTCCTAGCCCTAATACCCTTTACCTGTTGATGGCACTGTAAGAATCCTGGGGCCAGATGACAAGGCACTCCACAGTGAAAAGCTTCTCTCCATTGGCAGGAAACCAACCACTTCCAACCTCATCTGGCAGCTATGGGCAAAGGTCTCTGCAATGAGTACATGATCTGAAAATCCTATTCTAACAGCAGACTTCAGTAAACCCTGAGACAGACATCAAGAATGCATGTTCATAAGACAATTTTTCACCTTGACAAACAAAAGATAGTCAACATTGCCACCAGGTACTTGATACTGATGTTAACATTATTTGACAAAGATTTCACAGTAGCCATCCTAAAATAAACATTCAAGTCGCAATTATAAACACATTTGAAATAAATGGGAAAAAGCAGATAATGGAATTTTTTGAACTTAAATGAAACATCTAACATAAAATTCTGTGTACAATCACATGGAAGACAGAAGAAAGACTCAGTGAACTTGAAGATTACAGTAGAAATTATGTATGTGGAAGTCAGAGAAAAAGACTGAAAGGGAAATGGAGACAAAAGAAAATAAACATTGGAAGGAATCTGGGGGGAAGTATGACAATAACGTGATGGAACCCACTGAAAACTGTAAAAATGGAGGCAGCTCAGGGGATTAGAAGAATAATGGAGGAAAGGAATCTGACCTGAATGCAATATATGCATACATGGAAATACCACAAAGAAACATCAACCTAACAAAAAGTAAGCTAACTAAGCAAAAACAAAAACAAAATCACAAACCCTGAAGAAATCATTTTTTAAATCAATGCAATAAAAATGGACCCTTAACTAGAGATAAAAAATATTTGCCAGGTACCAGTGGCTCATGCCTGGAATCCTAGTTACTCAGGAGGCTGAGCTCTGAGCTGGGGCAGTAAATTCCATGAGAAATCTCCAATTAACCACCAGTAAACCAAAAGTGGTGTTATGGCTCAAGTGGTAGAGCACTTGCCTTGACCTGAAGAGTTCTGGGACAGTGCCCAGGCCCAGAGTTCAAGCCCCATGACTGCCCCAAAAGATTTTTTTGTTAGAAGACACAGGGGTCAAAACAAATATCTTCCAGAAATCAAGGCAAATTCAAAGCATTTCAAGAAGAAGAAGTAAAACAATCATTACTATAATAGTTCCTAAAAGAAGATCTGAAAAAGAAAATAACAGAGAATAAATCTCAGAGCTCATGAAGAGAAAATAGGAGCAAAGGCAGAGTAAAATGCAATAAACTTTGTTTCTTCTCTTGAGTTGTAAAGGTATGTTTGACCAGCTCCTGTTCCAGGATACCCAGTAGAAGTAAAGAGGTAAATGAAGAGGAAAAATAAGGATGTATATTGCCAAAGAACTTTATAATACTATATAAAATAGAACAAATAGAATTTGTTGAAAAGGATTTAAGAAAGGGACAAAAAGATAAAATGATAAAAGGAATGAGTTAGTTAGATTGGGTACATTGTACACATGTACGGAAATATCTCATATTGTATAAATAATGTATGCTGAAAGAAATAATGAAATTTCTTTACAAACTGAATCAAAAGTGCTAAGAGAGCATTGTGAATATCTCATCATAACGAAATGATAGCTGAATACTTATGACTAATACGTATAATCCTAGCTACTCAGGATGCTGGGATCTAAGGATCATGGCTTGAAAGCCAGCCTGGGCAGGAAAGTCCGTGAGATTCTTATCCCGAATTAACTACCGAAAGTGCTGGAAATGTAGAGCTGTGGTTCAAATGTTACAGCCTTGCTTGGAACAAGTTAAAGAAATTTAAGCCCCAGTATTGGCATAGAAGCATGCACGTACATACATACACTGGGTCCAATATTCTATTACCCAGGATGAAAAAAAAAGATAAAAATATTAAATTAGAAAGACAAAAATGAGTAATTTACATTTTTTTAAAACCTACCATAGCCAGGTGCCAGTGGCTCATGCATTTAAACCTAGCTACTCAGGAGGATGAGATCTAAGGATCGTGGTTCAAAGCCAGCCCAGGTAGGAAAAGTAATGTGACTCTTATCATCAATAAACACTCAGAAACCTGGAAGTGGCACTGTAGCGAAATTTGGAGACTGCTAACCTTGAGCTGGAGACTAGAGAGACAAAGCCCAGGCCCAAAATTCAAGCTCCAGGACAGAGAAAAAACAAACATAAAAACAAAAACCAATAAAAAAAAATTGCCATAGCTGCATTGTGAATTATGTGGTAGAATTTTTTTTTCCCATAAACGAGGTATGGGTTCAATCCCCAGTGTTTTTTATACCAAAACAGCCCAATAAATTCACACTAACAAAAAATACATCAAACTTTGTAAAGAAAAGTAAAACTTGCAAAAAAATTGAAATACAGCTAAAAGGAGAACCATACCTCAATCGTGAACAACAGTACACAGCACCAAGAACGTATTAATTTCCATCAAAAGAATCGATACATTGAATGCAATACTATAAAAAGCCTTCAAAGGAATTTGTATTGTTCAAAGGCACCATCAATTATGAAAAATAAGATGAGGAATAGCAGGCAGATACAACAGACAAGGGTCTCATATCTAAAATATACTTGGAACTCAAAACATTAAATACCCCAACAACAAATCCTCAAAGAAACAACTGCCCGATAAATAAGTGGGCTAAAGACTTGAAGAGAAACTTCTCTGAAGAAGAAAGAAGGATGGCCAATAGACACATGAAGAAATGCTCAACCTACCTAGCCATAAAAGAAATGCAAATCAAAACAACATTAAGATACCACCTCATCCCAGTTAGAATGGCAAAAATCTAGAACTCTAACAACAAAAGATGCTGGAGGGGATGTGGACAGAAGGGAACCTTACTTCATTGTTGGTGGGAGTGTAAACTCGTTCAACCATTTTGGAAACTAGTATGGAGGTTCCTGAAAAGACTTTACATAGAGCTCCCCTATGACCCAGCAATCCCACTTTTGTTCATTTACCCAAATGTTTACAAACAAGACCACACTAAAGCTACGGGCACAACTATGTTTATTGCAGCATTATTTACCGCAGCTAAGATATGGTACCATCCCAGATGCCCCTCACTAGATGAATGTATCAAGAAAATGTGGTATATATAATCAATGGAATTCTATGCTTCCATCAGAAAGAATGACATTGCCCCATTTGTTAGGAAATGGAAAGACTTGGAAAAAATTATATTAAGTGAAGTAAGCCAAGCCCAAAGAAACATAGGTCCCATGGTTTCCCTTACTTGCAATATCTAGTATATGTGTGAGTTAAGCAGAAAAGATCAGATAAGGTTATGTTAGGAAAATGAACCCTAAGATATGTATTCAAATGCTTTTTTTTCTTTCATGTATTTGTTTCTAACATATTTATAAGATTATTTCTTTGTTGCTTTGTGTGTCCCTCCCCCACAGTATAACCCTTGCTTTCACTGTATTTGATGTCATTATACTTTGTGGAGGGGAAGGGGAAAAACAAGTCGTTTAAATAAGGATACAGGTGGACCCGTTGCAGCAATGAGAACTACAAGTTGTCATGTCGAAAACGAACTTTGGTGGGGGGGCGAAGATTGGGTGGGGGCTTGGGGGGAGTCTGGGAAGGGATGGGAAGGGGAAACAAAGGAGGAGACTACAATGCTTGATAAGAAATGTACTCATTATCTTGTCCATGTAATTGTAACCCCTCTGTACAATATTTTCACAATAATAAATAAAGAAAAATTTTAAAAAAAGGAATAGCAGGCACGAACTCAAAAAGAAACAAGACCTTTAGAAAATGCTAGCACATCCTCTTCGCTTCTAAATACAGCCTGAGAAACGACAGGATGCATTCCACATCTTACGGACAAACAACTGTTCTATGGAAAAATGTATTTTTTCCTGGAAGAAGTATACTAAAGAGTGAGTCATTAAGTAAATAACCAAGAACTCAGAAGGTGTAACCAAAAAATGATAAAGAGCAAAGATAAACAAGCATCTGCATGACTTTATGCAGACCTTGCTATATCAGAGAAACACCCCTGATGTTAAAGAGCTCTGTTTCTCTCTTTATCAGCACCCACATACTGAAGGTGCCTCTGTCTTTCTGCTGCTGTTTGTTTTCTTTTCTTTTTGGTGGGGGGTCCAGTCATGGGGCTTAAACTCTGAGCCTGGGAGCTGTCCCTCAGCTCTTCAGCTGGCTTTGGACTGTGATCCTCAGCTCTCAGGCTCCTGAGTAGCTAGAATGACAGGCGTGAGTCACTGGTGACCAGCTTCCACTTCAAGTTTCTACGTAGTGAATAGGCGATAATAGTTTCATGGGAACTTTGTGTCTGGAAAAATTTGGAACCGAGATTGTTATATCTCAGCTTGCTGAGTAGGCTGGATGACACACCTCAGCTACAGTCACCTAGATTGTAACACTGTTTTGCAAGGGGGTCCTTGGCTCCACGTGGTAGGATGCTAGCCATGAGCCCAACAGGGAAGGGTCAGTGGCTAGGCCCTGAGATTAAGGTTCACGATTGAGAAAAATAAACCAATCTATTGTCTGCAGGAGACAACTAACTATAGTTAGGTACATATATCCTTTTGGCCCTGACATGGGGATATCTGAGACTCAAGTTTCTTATGCGCACAATCATCTGATTTGTGGAGCTCTTACAAGGACCAGATGAAAGAATATACTCTGTGAAGGACTCAGCACACAACACCTCATGAAGCACTCATCACATAGCTGTATCGCACACACTGTCATTAGAATTAGGATGCTTTCATCAGTATCACCATTCTTTCAGAGAGTTCACATATAATGATTTAGAGGGGTGGGTTTTTGAGGGGAGGTGGAGTCAGCCACGGGGATTGCACTGAAAAGTTGGGGGTACTGTCTTAACATCTTTTGCTCAAGGCTAGAACTCTACCACTTTCAGCCCAGAGTTTCACAGATTTCCTGCCAGGGCTGTGTTTTAAATCCACCAGTGTCAGATCTCAGTACCCAAGTATCTTGGATGATGGGTGAGCAAGTCAGCAGCATCTGGTTCTGTGGAGCTGGGTTGCAGCACTTTACCTCTGGCTAAGTCACATTAGATGGCAGCTGTCAGCACCAGATTCCTGGCTTGCTCTGTGATGAGGTATTTGCAGTGCTATCATAATATAGTTTGCCATCAGAACATTCTATTTTTGGGGGGGGGTCATTCCTGGGTCTTGTGTATTAGTCTAATCACAGTCCCTAAGCTTTTATGCTCAAAGCTAGTGCACAGCTGCTTGAGCGACAGCATGACTTCTGGATTTTTCTGTTCATGTGGCAGTGAGGAATGGAACCCAGGGCTTTGAAGTACTAGTTGAGCACTCTACTACTAAGCCCCAGTCGTGACAAGTGTATACACAAATGTGTTGATAGATAGATAGATAGATAGATAGATAGATAGATAGATAGATAGATAGATAGATAGATAGATAGATATAGATGCATGAAACAAGAGAGAGATATCTGTATACTATTAAATTACATATACGATATTACTACCAATTATTGGCAATTAAATAATGCCTTCCTTTTTTAAGTATCATGATTTAAAATTAGTCATTGTAGTATAAATGTTGTGTATAATTTTATAATACAGTCAAACTCTAACTACTAATTTAATTGTTACTTTTATAACATTCCATTTGTATGGATGTACATGGGAATGGGTTTCTTAGAATCTCTGCCATTCATAAGTGGCAATCACAGGATTCGACCTCCAGACCTAAGTTGCCAGTTTCAGCTATGGCTGATATCAGCAATGCAAGGTCATGTACTCTTTCTTTGCCTTGTCATTTACATCCAGGATGGTCACAATACAAAAAAAAAGTAAAATCACCTTCTTGAACTTCTCAGTTTTATGCTTCTCTTTTTTTTTATAACATTCCATTAGCATTCACATGAATAGGAATTAGTTTGTCAGGATCTCCTTCCATTTGTGGGTGGCAGTCCTGGCATTCGAACTCCAGGCCTGGGTAGTTTACTTTGAATGCAAACCATTAGAATTACCCCATGAAGATTTCAGATTGTTACAATTACAAAAAAGAACAAAAAGAAGAAAAGAAACCCAGGAGCCAGGGCTCCTGCCTGTAATCCTAGCTCCTCAGGAGGCTGAGATGTAGAGAATGCCAATTTGAATTCAGCCGGGGCAGGAAAGTCTGAGACACTCTTATTTGTAAGAGATCACAGGAAAAAAATACATGTATGGGGATGTGGCTCAAGGACAGAGTGCTACGCTTGAGCAAAAGGACATCAGCAACAGGGCCTAGCCTCATAAAACAAACCAGGAACTGCCCTCCCCCCCGAATAAAAGACGGCAATAAATCCATATCTCTGCGTATGGATGGATGATGTATGGATAATGAGAATTCAGTAGGTTGCCCATGCTCAGCACCCCAACCTGGGCAAGCTGGGACAAGCCCTCAGAGAGTACTAAGTATGAGCTGGCAGCTTGAAGAAAGCATTCTTCTCTGCCATTTAATAACTGAAGCCTTATGTTGTGGCTGAGGTGTCCCATCAGGACACCAAGCAGCCAGCCACTGCCTCCAGAGATACTACAGTACCTAGACTGTAGGAGTTGTCAAAGTTTCTGGCTCCAATTCTCTATCCCTGTGTAGGATGTGAGCCTAGACCTCTGGGGCCTAGTGGATATCACTCATTTATCATTCCTCATTGCTGAGTCACAGGCTGGTCCCAAATCTTGGCAAAGATATGAAATAGTCATCAATATCTATGCTGAAAGAGGTATGCCAATAAATCTCACCCTCATAACTCCCGTTAGAGGTGAGCCTTGGGCTGCGAATGTGGCTTAGTGGTAGAGTGTTTACCTAGCATGCACTAAGCCCTGGGTTCGATTGCTCAATACAGAAATAGAAAAAGCCAAAAGTGGCACTGTTGCTTAAGTGATAGAGTGCTAGCCTTGAGCACAAAAGCTCAGGGATAGGATAGCATCCAGGCCATGAATTCTAACCCCAGGACTGGCACACACATGCGCGCACACACACACACACACACACACACACACACACACACACACACACACACACACACACACACAGATAGACCATTTGCCAGAGAGACTATACAAATTCAATCTCTAGCAACTCAATATTTAAAAAAAAAAGAGGGAGAAGGGAATGAAAGACTTGCTCCATGAGGTAATATAATCAGTGCCAAAATTCCACAGGAGTTCTAATATGTGGATTCAGGACAGAGGGCCTCAGGCAGAAGGCACAGCACGGGCAAAAGTCCTGAGGTGTGGTGTAGAGCAGATGGTGTGGGTGGAATGAAGGTTCTGTGGCTTTAGACAAGTCTGGCAGGGCATTCAAGGCTGGGTCAAGGTTTGTACTTGAGTCACAGGTAGGGCAGAGGGTGGGGTCCCAGAATGGGGCCCAGGGGGAAGATTATTTTGGTCTTTTACCAGGGACCCCAGCCATTTCCTGTGGCTGGAAGCTTATTTTTCACAGCTCCTCACTCTCAGACGTCCTTTGCATGGAGGAGTCAGGGCAAACGCAGGGAAGAACGCTTGCTTAAGAAAAGCTTCTAGCCCATTCTCTCCAGTGGCTCAACCCCTGTAAATCCTAACTACTCAGGAGACTGAGATAGAGATTGTGGGTCAAGCCAGCTCAGGGGAGGAAAGTTAGTGAGACTCTTCTTGCTGATGAACTAACAAAGGCCAGAAATGGATCTGTGGCTTTTTCCCTTGAGGGAAAAAGTTAAGAGACCAGAGCCTAGACCCTGAGTTCAAGCCTGAGAACTGGCACAGAAAAAAGAAATAAAATCTTTCAGGAGCTCCTAATCCACTGTGGTGAAAGGCCAGATCAGCCTGGCACCAGTGGCTCACAGCTGTCCTCCCAGCTCCTCAGGAAGCTGAGATGTGAGGACCACGGTTCAAAGCCAGCCAAAGGATGAAAGTCCGGGAGACTCTTATCTCCAACGAACCTCCAGAAGTTGTTCTGTCACTTAAGTGGTAAGGGGAAGAGCTGGGGGGACAGCGCCCAGGCCCAGAGTTCAAGACTCATGACCAACATCTGGCCTGCTCGGACCTCACTCTGTGGCTCTAGGCAGAGTACTTTCCATTGCCTACAGAGCAAGCCAAAGAACCAGAGAAGGGTCGAGCATTGGGGCATGGAGATAATCAGAATGGCATCTGTCATGGGTATAATATGGATCTGAGCAGTAAATTGACGTCTCAGACCATGGTTCTGGGCCAGGAAGGGCAGAAGCTGCAAGATGTCACACCAGGTAATGCCACATTCATGCGGGTATCGCAAGAGTGCGACTTTGTCAGGCACACCTTGGGCAGGTGTTGAGTTGGGCTCATGAAAGACTTGTAAGCTCAGGAATCCACAGCCGGCTGGCTCTGCTTGTAGCAGTCGCTGTCCCTGGAGTCTCAGGGCTCAGAGGCTTGCTTTCCTCACTAGTGCTTGGGGGCAGATGAAGGTCTGCAATCGTGTGCCAACTAAAAATGAGCATCCATAGTGTCCTTCCCTTGGTCCTGTAGCCCCGTGCATGGATGGAGGGGCAGGTTCTATGGAACTTACTGACATGGCCCAGACCCCTCAGGCCAAGAAGGACTTAAGGGGAAACCACTTGATCTTCCTTGATAGTTTACTGTGACTATGCCTTAGGACTGCTCCCAATTCAAGCTCAGCTCATCATTACCACCTTCCTGTGTGTGTGTTTGTGTGTGTGTGTATGTGTGTGTGTGTGTGTGTGTGTGAGTCTGTGCATGTGTGCATAAGCATTTTGGTAATAGGGCTTGATCTCAGGGCCTGGGCTCTGTCCCTCACTTTTTTCATTCAGAGCTAAGACACTAACACTTAAGCCACACCTTTTCTTCCAGCTTTTGGGTGGCTATTTGCAGAAGAGAGTCTCACAGACTTTCTTGCTGGGCTGCCTCTCAATGGCAATCCTCAGATCTCAGACTCCTGAGGAACTAGAAATATGAAAGCCTGAGCTATTAGCATCTGGCCACACTTTCTTTCTTGGCTAAAACAGACTACCTCTCTCCCAGGCGAGCACCCATCTACAGCTACACTCCTACCCCTGGCTCATAACCTCCTCCCCTGAAGAAAAAGAAATGGGATCAGGTTTGAGCTTTATGTTCTTCACACAGTCAGGGGCTTCTGGGAGCTGATGTGAAGGTCAGAGATCTAGGCCAGGGCAAGTAGACAGCTTTTAGAACAGAAGATCATATAAAAAGACATCCTTGCAGCTGGATGCCAGTGGCTCCCTATAATCCTAGCTACTCAAGGCTGAGACCTGAGGATCAATCAAGTTTCAAAGCTAGCCTGGGCAGACTATTATCTCCAATGAATCACCAAAAAGATGGGAAGCAGAGCTACTGTATTTCAAGTACTACAGCACCAACCTTGTGCAAACAAGCTAAAGAATACCACCTAGACTCTGAGTTCAAGCCCTGGTACACACACACACACACACACACACACACACACACACACACACACACACACACACACACACACACCACACACACCACACACACATCCTTAGCTGGTGCCAATGGCTCATACCAGCAATCCTAGATACTCAAGTAGTTGAGCTCTTAGGGTGGCAACTTGAAGCCAGCCCAGGCAGGAAAGTATGTGAGACTCTTCTGCCTACTAAACTACTAAAACAGATGAAAGGTGAGCGTGGGTCAAGTGTTAGAGTGTTAGCTTTGAGCAAAGGAAACTCAAGGACATTGCCAAGCTCTCAGTTCCAGCACTAAGATTTTTTTTAAAGACACCCCGCACCCCAATCAGGCCATAAATCCAGATTTTGGTCATCCTAGATCTCACTTCCACTGCCACCACTTCTACAGCCCAAGTGGCCGGTGTGTGGTCAGCACTGGGTTAAGAAGTGAACTTCCACAAGGGGGACATAGCCAGGTCAAGGATAATGACCCCAGAACATTGAGGTACTGGATACACCAATCTCTCATCCCCTAGTTCCCTGGCACTAGAGCTCAAAGTCTGTGCCTCTGTATTCTGCACATCCAGAATTGTCTAGAAGGAACTGAGAAGCCCTGCTAGGACCGGAATATAGACTTGCCTGCGAAAAGGTACGTTGACATTTCCTAGACATCAACTAATACTTCTAAGCCACATTGGCCTCACCTCCCATGTAGCCTTGGATCCTCCTTGCTTAGGCAGCCTTCAGTCAGCTATCAAGCTCGAGTTGGCCAAAGCCACTGGCAACCACCCTTTCCCCACTCCACTGCCAGCCTGCTGGGAGTGGGACATGAAACCAGAGGCCGAGCTGAGGAAAAAGACAGGACATCGCATGACTGACCCTGCCCATCCACCCCCCCCACCCAGAGGCAGGGGAGAACATAAACCAGCTCTCCCTGCTGACCCAGAATTCTCTGGAAGCTGACAAAGATATGGACAGCTGGACTTGGCCACCAAAGAAAAGCTGGAATATTCAGGCCTGTGGCAATTTAGGACTCATTATAGATCCTGATAGGGGGCTAAAGACAAGGTTCCAACCGAGTTCAGGAATAGGAAGACAGGCACTCAGGAAGTGGACAGAGAAAGATGAGGTAAAAATACACACACACACACACACACACACACACACACACACACACACACAAACACACACACACACACACACCCAACAGGTAGCCCAAGTCCTCAGCAGTCCCTAAGACCATAAATATCCCAACCCCCGAGAATGTGGCACTATTGTCCTCAGAGCAATTGTAGATAAAACTAGAATGGCTCCTAACAAAGCATGGTATTTCCTACTATGAAGAAAACTCAACTACCTTATATTTGGTTGTTGGTCATGGGGTTTGAACTTTGGGCTTTTGCACAGTCCTTCAGCTCTTCAGTTGAAGGTGTACGCACTACCATTTGAGCCAGATTGCCACTTCCGGTTTTCTGGTGGTTCACTGGACATAAAGTTTTGCAGACTTTCCTGCTCAAGATAGCTTTGAACCATGATCCTCAGATCTCAGCCTCCTGAGTAGCTAGGATGGCAGTTGTAAGCCACTGCCAGTGCCAGATTTCAGCCACTTTCTTACACCCAGGCGAAACCCAACATGTCAGGCCACAAAGCACATGCAACCATTCCCTTCAAACTTTGACACCAGTATCCAAAACCATTCTTCTTTGGATGGAGAGAATATAATTGACACTACCCTCCCACTCCTGCTCCCATTCCCCCACTTCCTGCCTAAGACAGGCCACAACCTTCGGAGTTCATGGTAAGGCAATGCCCATCCTGCTGTGACTTCACACTGGGGCAAACCTGGAGAGTTCTTAGAAATTTCTGTACACTGAGGCCAGCACCTGGTCTCTCAACTAGAGTAACCCCACTCATTCACCATCTCTTGCAAGAAAGGGGTGTCTTTCTTTCTTGTTGTTTTTGTTGAGGGGCTTGAACTCAGGGCTTTGGTACTGTCCCTGATGATGATTTTTGCTCAAGGCCAGTGCTCTACCACTTGAGCCATGGCACCACTTCCAGTTGGAGATTGGAGATGAGACTCTCATTGGACTTTCTTGCCTTGGCTGGGAAATAAGATCCTCTGCATCTCAGCCTCCCAAGTAGCCTAGATGACAGGCGTGAGCCCCCAGCACAGGGCTTATGGTGTCTCATTTTTTAGAATTTCCATCTAATCCTCCTCTAGACACTACCACCTAGACACTCTTTAACCTCCCTTAGGGACAGCAAAGTGAGTCTCGGATGCTGGGTAGGGCCATGGGCATTAAAAGGCCCCATTCACATCACTACCGCTCTCTAAGCTCCCATCCACCTCCTCTGGATGGCCTGGTCTTCTGGGGCAGATCAGACCTACTAGGACTTCTGGGGCCTCCCCTGTATCCCCTTGCCCCAATCAACCAGTACCTGAGGATTTGTTGGGCCAGCTACTCCATATCCAGGTGGAAGACATTGGGAGGGTTGCCGATAACCAGGTCCAGGGGTGCCCAAGGCAGAAAGTGTCCAGATCCCCTCTGTCAAAGGAGACACAAAGCATGGATGAATCTACTAAGAGCAACAGGGCATAGCCATCCACCTGTCACCCAGGTCAACTTGGAGTGCTGTTACATGTTGACAGACTGGGGCTTGACCTCGGGGCCCAGGCGCTGTCCTAAAGCTTATTTTGCCCGAGGTGAGCACTCTTCCACTTGAACCACGGTGCCACTTCCAGCTTTTCCTGTTTATGCAGGGCCTAGGAATTGAACCCAGGGTTTCCTGTGTGCTAGACGAGCCCACTACTCCTAAGACACAACCCTGGATCCAAACCTGGATAGCTGTTTTTCCGTAACCCCTCAGGCCTGTCTCAGGATAGTCTTGCACATCAATACTGAGTTTCTCACCAGAAGCCCTGGCTAGAAATGAACATGCTCCTCTATGTTGTGCTTTATCCACAGCATCTTTTTTTTTGCCAGTCATGGTGCCTGAACTCTGAGCCTGGGCACTGTCCCTCAGCTCTTCAGCTCAAGGTGAGTGCTCTACCACTTGAGCTACAGTGCCAGCTTTTTTTTTCTGCTTATGTTGTGCTCAGGAATTGAACCCAGGGCCTCATGCATGCAAGGCAAGCACTCTCCCACTGGGCCAACTTCCCAGCCCCTATCTACAGCAACTTTGCTCTCGGTGCTTCCGGTCAGAACCTTCTTGTTAAGCAAGACCCCCTTTCAAGTGCTGCTTCTAAGAAGCCCGCTCCAATTGCCCTGGCAGAGGGGCATCTTCTCTGCTCTGCAGGCTATTGGCCTTGTCAAGCTCTGCCTACCAGCTGGTGTGTGTTCAGAGAGCACAAAGGCAAAGGCCTGGCTTCTACCACCCAATTTCTGATACACTACCAAGAGACTGGTGCTGTATCACACTCCATGAAAGAGCGCTTGAGGCTCAGGCAGTCTGGGGGCAACACATAATGCCATTTCTTTGTGTGGGCTTGAACTGAGGATCTGGGAGCTGTCTGAGTTTTCATGCTCAAGGCTGGTTCTCTAACAATTGAAACACAGCTCCACTTCTAACTTTTTGTTGGTTCCATGGAGAGTAGAGTCTCACTGGCTTTCCAGCTTATGCCTGGCTTCGATCATTGATCCTCAAATCTCTGCCTCCTGAGTAGCTAGGATGTCAGGCGTGAGCCTGAGTCAGAGGTGATGGACACCAGACCCTTTCTTTGGACCTTCTGTTTATCTCGTGTCAACTAGCAAGCCATAGTTAAAATGGTCATTTACAGGGTATCAAGTTCCTCTCCTAGGTCAGTTAATCCAAGGAGATAAAATGTCTTTGTAAAAGGCTAGTCTGAGTTGGCCTAGGTGAGTGTGTGTGAGAGTATGAGTTTCGGAGATACCTACTCCCACCTCTCCGGTGCATCATTTTCCCATTGTTGAGTACATCTAGGATCCCCATCCCAAGGAGGGCATGTAGGGGATGGTACTTACGGTCATATCAAGAGGGATGATCTGAATCCTATCCTGCAGCTCAAGCCGGGAGAGATAACAGAGAGAAGGAGAGGTTTAGAGGAACATCAAGGGAAGCCCCTTACCTTTAGCTACAAGTATCAGAGAGAAGACTGAATCCATCCTTTTTGGTAGTAAGATTACAGGGGCCCACTATTCATTTATTTTATTTTTTTGTGTGTCCTGGGGCTTGGATTCAGGGCCTCTGTGTTGTCCCTGAGCTTCTTTTACTCAAGCCTGAGGCTTTACACTTGAGCCACAGCACCACATCTGGCGTTTTTGTCTGGTGGAGGGAGATAGTTTATGGGAGATAAGAATCTCACAGACTCTCCTGCCTGGGCTGGCTCTGAGTTATGACCATCAGACCTCAGCCAGGATGAGCAAGATCCACCAGCACCTGACCTCCACAATCCATTTATAATCCCCTAGGGCCAGTCCCAGGCTACCCACACTGCACCCTCCTTGTTGTGTGAAGCAGACATGGGTGGGTTTGATACTTCCACAGCCTACCTACTTTTGAGCATGTTCTGGGTCAGTCTGATGGAGGCTTCCTTTTTATCCACAGCAATGACTTGGCTCTGTCACAAGAACAAATGTCCCCCAGGAGGTGTCAGGTCTGGGGTCTTTCTTCTGAACACCACCTCCACTTCCCTTAATGACACACCCCAGCAAAATGAAGTAGACATAGAGTGAATTCATTTTCTTATAATCCGGGTCTGGCCTGATACGTGGTGGTGAGGATCAGAGGTCCAGGATGGTGCTGTGCGGTTGGACAAGGAGAAGGACTCGCCAGACGGACTGACAATGTATAACCGTCATAGTCTAGCCCGGGCACAGAGGGGCTTACCTCAGGGAGCTAGTTCTACAGGCTGATCAAGAAACCTCCTGACCCACAGCCTACCTCCAGAATGTGAGGGCCACCTTGGGTCCCAAGCCATATGGGGACATTATGCCACCTCCTGCAGCACCCAATCAACAAGTTCCTGTGAGAGAGAGAAAGAGAAAATCAAAAATACACTTAAGCCGGGTGTCGGTGTCATCTATAATGGTAACTACACAGGCCTATAATGGTAATTAAACAGGAGGCTGAGATATGAGTATCATGGTTCATAGCCAGCCCAGGCAGGAACGTCTTTGAGACTCTTATCTCCAAAGAACCACCAGAAAACTGGAAGTGGTGCTGTGGTCCAAGTGGTAGAATGCTAGCGTGATCTGAGGAGCTCAGGGACAGTGCCCAGGCCCAGATTTCAAGCCCAGTGACTAACAAGAAGTGGACTTCCTACCACAAGAAGTGAACTGATTAGCACCCATTGTCATAGGGAGCATGGCAGAAAAGTCACACCAAGCTTCCTGTAAGCTGGGGGTCATGAGAAGGCCACCCAATTCTCCATGCCTTATTTTCCCCAGCTGCAAAACTGAACACAATGAAGGATCCCCTTCCTCATGGGGATAGGATAGGAGAGCCTTGTTTTGTCTCATAATCCCATACATGTTGCACGATAAATAACAGGCCCCATCTGAGCCCTTTCCAGGTATCTTCCTGTCATGTGCTCACAGAATTGCCAAGAACCTTCTCTGATGACTGCTCCCTTTATTCCTGGCCCTGCCCCAGAGATCCCCCTGTATTGATCCCTTGTTTCTTCACAAATGTCCTGTGAGGAGACTGAGGTCCGATGGTTCCAGGCCCAACCCAAAGCTTCAACTTTGGTCAAGAATCTGCTGCAGTGGACTAAGAGTTTGGTATAATCCATCTAAACCAATGACTGAGCATGGTGCTACATGTCTACCATCCCAACTACAGAGGACCACATATGGTGGTGCATGCCTGTCACAGCAGGACTGCGATCCACCCCAGCCTGAGCATATATTGAGTCTCTACCTTGGAAATGCCCAAGACAGGAAGGCTTGGCTCCCATGGTAGAAGACCTGAATGACAAGCCTAAGGCCTTGAGTTCAAACCCTAATATACCAAAAAGAATCAGAGGCCTGGTGCCAGAGGCTCATGCCTATAATCCTATCTACTCAGGAGACTGAGATCTGAAGATCACAGGTCAAGATTTAAAATAGGGTTGGCCTCACCCATCAAACGACATGATCAGAAGACCAGAGTATGACCCATGCCAATATGCTCCATACTAACAGGGCTTGGATCCTTACTAAGTGCTAGTCACACTCTCTATCCCTCTGGGGAGCCATCCCCTGTGGACCCCACCCCCATGTCCCTCTGCCACCAATCTGGCCTAAGCGAGTAGACAGTTCCAGGGCACAAAGATCCCTTGGTCTTATAATTTGATGGTGCTGAGTCCCCTTCAAGCGTCTCACCCATCCAGGCCCCCAGAACTAAGCCACAAAGCCATGCACCCCCCAAAGATAGTGGTTAGAAGTTACCAAAGGGCCCAGCGCTCCTTGTTACAACCCACTTCTACACACACACATACAAACACACACACACACACACACACACACACACACACACACACACACACACACACAAGGCCAGCATGGGTAGCTCCTGTCTGTCATCCTAGTTACTCAGTAGGCTGAGGTCTTAGGATCACTGTTCAAATCCAGCCTCTGCAAGAAAGTCTGTGAGGTTCTTATCTACAGTGAACCACCCAATAGCCAGAAGGGGAATTTTGGCTCAAGTGTAAGAGCACTAGCTTTGAGCACAAAAGCTCAGGAAGAGCACTTAGGCCTTGAGTCCAAGGCCCAGTTCTTGTACCTCCAAACACACACAGACATAGACACAGACAGACAGACAGAAAGACACACTGACAGTCAGACAGACAGACAGACAGACACACACACAGACAGATAACCCAAGGGTTCAGCAGTACCTGAGAACAGAACCATGAACTCATTCCATTAGGATCACATCCCTCCCCCAAGAAGGTGGCACCACCGACCTCAGACACACAGTAGACAAAATATTGAGCCTCTCACATATCTGGATTGTCTCACAGACGAGCATGGCATTTCCTACTGTGCACACTGCTATGCAGAAAACTTAGTCACCTCTTTTTTGTTGTTGGTCATGGGGTTTGAACTCTGGGGCAGGGTGTTGTCCCTCAGCTCTTCAACTGAAGGTGAGCACTCTCTCACTTGAGCCACAGCACCACTATCTGTTCTCTGGTCGTCCATTGGACATCAAGTCTCAGATTTTTCTGCTGGCTCTGAACCATGATCTTCACATCTCAGCCTTCTGAGTAGCTAGGATGACAGCTGTGAGCCACCGGCGGCTTCCGGATTCAGCCACCTTCATATACCCAGAGGAAACCCATCTCATCAGGCCACAAGCTTCTTGCAACCCTTCACTTCAGACTTTGACACCTAGCATCCAAATCCAACCTTCAATGGAGAGAATACAGACACAACAATCCCAATCCTGCACGCATTCGCCTACCCCCTGCATGCCACAAACCATGTCCTCTTGAAGCTGTGGCTTCAAACTGAGGCAAACTTGATGAGTTCTTAGAAATATCTGTACAGTGAGGCCCGCACCTGATCTCCTAACCACAGCCACCCCCCCCCCGTCCCCCCACATTCACCATCCTTTGCAGGCAAAGATGTCCTATTTTCTTTGTTCTTTTCTGTTGTGGGGTTGAACTCTAGGCCTAGATGTTGTCACTGAGCTTTTCAGCTTAAGGCAAGCACTCAACTACTTGAGCCAGAGCACTATTTCGGGTTTTCTGACTGTTCCTTGGATATGAGTCTCAGGGTCTTTCCTTACAGGCTGGATTTGTTCCATGATCCTCAGATCTCACCTCCTGAGTACCTAGAATGACAGTCATGACCTACTGGCATCTGGCCAAGCATACTTTCCATGCCTGTCATCCTACCCCCTCAGGAGACTGAGATCTGAGGACTGCATTTGGATGCAACCCTTGGCAGCAAAGTCCATGAGAACTCTTTATCTCCAATTATAAACACCCAAACAAGTTGGAAGTGGAGCTGTGGCTCAAATGGTAGTGATAACATTGAACATAATAGACAAGGGATAGGACCCAGTCCCTAGTTTCAAGCTTTTTCTAGCAAAGAAAGCAGGTTGGCACATGGGAGTTCAAAGCTAACAGATAATACTCAAGACTCCCAGAACAGATCCCATACAGCTCTGATTCTCTAAATTCTATATCCTACACCATGGCAGGCTTAGATGGGACTGACCACGGACCAAGTTAGGACGTTCAAGTACAATCTTATATTGAGGATCCCCTGACCTTATCAACGAGTCAAGATTTCTCACTGTCCTGCCTCAACACTGGGCAGTTAGGTGAGGTCTAGTTATCCAACCACAAGATGTGGGAACAAAAGGATTTCTTGGCCAAGGGACACAGACTGGAGGGTTGTAGATCCCTCTCTCTCAGGAAGGAGAAAAGGGCTGATCCATCCTAGGAATGTTCCTAGGTTGTGAGTATCCTCAAACACCAATCCTGATCAGAGCCCAGTTCCTCTAGTTTTCCCAACCCTGCCCCACCTTCAGTCTTCCCTCTCTGAATCCCGGATCTGCCATCAAGACTAAAGGCTGAACCAGCAAACAGACACACTTCTGCCCCTGAGAATGGCAGTCACGGGGTTCTCGTACCCCCAGAGGAAGTCTCAGGGCAACAAGGGTCCCGACTCCTACCCTCATACCCTGTCTTTCCTGTGCCAGTGGCATGCTTACCTCTGTCTCTGGTAGGTCGAGGAATGAACACTGGCAGTGTCATCTTCAGACAGAGCCCTGGAAATCCCAGTCTCCAAAGTTGTACTGCACAAGCATCTGAGAGTGCTCGCAGAACTATGTCTCTCTATGACTGGGGCATGTCTCCATCCTCTGTGATGGTTACATCATGGGGAGTCACCGCTTTTGCTTCTCTAGTGCTCATACCTTCCCTTGCCCATGGAAAACCAGGAAGCTTATCTGGGCTTTCAGGCACTCCTCCCGTGGTCTGGTCACTTTCAGGCACTTGAGAGAGTCCTGCCACTTTGGAAGCACCACCTGGTCCCCAGTTGTTCGGGCCCTGAACTTGCTTCAGCTGCTCCATCAGCTGGGCCTGCCTCTGCAGGTGCTGCTGTAAGGCCTCCTTCTCAGAGTTCAGACACTCATTGGAGCTCACAGGTGGCTCAGGGATTGCTCCTGCCGTTCCTGCAGCTCCAAGCTGCTTGGCTCTCTCTCTTAGCCACCTCTTTCCATTCCTCTGTCTTCTTCTGTGAGTGGTCTAGCTGTTCCCACAGATATTTCTTCACCTGCTACTCTGAGTCCAGGATGCTGGTGAGCTCCTCCTTCTCACTGCTCACCCTATGGAGAGAATCCCACAGCAGGGCCAACTGTTCCTCTGGCTATGGGTCGCACACACATGCTCATCATGTGGTCTCTGGGATTTCCGGCCGATCCTTGGCCTTCTCCTCTAGTCTCCAAAGTTGCTTCCACTGCACCAAGTTCTGGAGACAGAGCCTCTAGTTTTCCTTGACCTGGATGTCAATTTGTTCCTCCAGGTTTTTCAACTCCATCCATGTGTGGTAGGCTTGGGCCTACAACTGCCACTCAGCATGTGATGGCTCTACCAGCTTACTTCTCAGGGCCACCCACTCATTCTCTAGGTCCAGCACCTGCTTCTCCCTTCACTCCTTCTCCTCTGTCAGTTGGTCCATCTGGTTGGTCAGCCACTGAGCCTCCTCCTTCCATGAGGACCACTCAATGCACAGGTCCTCTGTGAAGGTGTCTCTCTCCAGATTTGCTGAGGTCACCATCCAGCTCAGGTTGTCCAGTAGTCTCTTCAGTACCTCACACCCCACCAGCACTTGTTGGAACTTGCAGATTCTGTTCTTCCTGTTACTCTTCTGTGTCCAGAGCGCTTCCAGCTTCTCCTGAAACACTGTGTTCACTTGCTCCAGGTCATCAAAGCTTGTGGTCTTTTCCTCGAGCTTAAGTGTCACATCATTCAGCTGTTCAAAGAACACTTCAATCTCCTTCTGTGCAGCAATGACTGCAGCAGCGGCCATTTCCACCTCTGCCATGCACTGCTCTGTGGCCTACAGGTGGCTGGTGAGAGTTTCTTGCTCCATTTCTCTGTCATTGGTCGCGAACTTCACTTAGGCCTGTGCAGATTGTAAATTGCTTTCTGCAGAAACCAACCTATGTATGGATGGCTTGTGGATCTCTAGCTCTGTTTTTGGTTCTTCGTGCATCTTAGCTATCTTCTCCCTCTCTTTCTCCAGTCAATCCTGCAGGTCTGTCTTTTCCTGCTTCAGTGGTTGGATCTTGGCACAGAGTGCCTTGTTTCTTCTTTTACTGCAGTCCAGGATGGGCCATATGTCCCTAGCACCTCTGCAGATCCTTGGTGGTATCGGGACCTTTGTCATTCTTGACCCTGGTGGCTGTGTCTGTGTTCAAAGGCAGGGGAGGCCCGCGATCAACATCACCTTTGGCCGGATCCTCCATTGAATCACCCTCCCCAGTTGTGTTTGTCTTGGGATCCCTCCCTTTTTCGTGTTCTTTGTTTTCTTGAATGTTGCAGGTCTGACGGGAGTATTCTTCTGCCGCTGTTCTGGCAGTAGTTTCTTGTCTGCAGCTCTCTCATGAGTCTTGTTGTTTCAGACATCTGAGCACTGGAATGGGGATTGGCTGGCGATATTCCCAGGCTCTGGGAAATCCTCTATTCTCCCACTCACTGACTAGGACGTCAATTTCTTACCCTACTCCAAAGTTGCCTGGAGTCTCTAGCTCACCAGTCAGCCACCTCTACCTTCCTCAACTGCTGGTGATGGTGTAAACCAACAGAGGGACTCCTGATGCTTAGCAACATGGAATGTGGGCGTGGCCACCATTCTTGTATCCCATTGGTCAGAAAGAAGCATGAAAGGATGAGGTGTGGCCGGAATCCTGTGATGCAGGCAACATGGGCGAAATCAAGATGACAGCGGCTCCCCCAGCCCCTTTCCCAGGGAACACTGAAATTCAGTTGGGGACAAGAAGGTGACCTGCTTTAGCCGGATGGCTGCACAGAAGGTTGTGTATGTCTGTTTGTTGCCAGTCCCGGACCATGAACTCAGGATCTGAACACAGTCTGTGAGCTGCTTTTGCTCAAGGCTAGCCCTCTACCACAAGAGCTACACGGCTCTACTTGTTGGCACTGAAGTTGGACAGGCGTCTCAAGGACTTTTCCGCCAAGGGTGAATTTGACCATGACAGCCTTGTAACTACCGAGGACTACTGAGAGCCACTGGTGCCTACCTAATCATTGATCTTGCTGTTCTTGGATAGACCAGTGAGTTCCATATCCACAGGTTAAAATGGTGGGAGCTGGAGCCCACAGTTCAAATCCTGGTCCTGCCACCTCCAAATGGCAGGAGA
This sequence comes from Dipodomys merriami, assembly GCF_024711535.1. NCBI lineage: Eukaryota > Metazoa > Chordata > Mammalia > Rodentia > Heteromyidae > Dipodomys > Dipodomys merriami. Next base: position 1,075,617 of record NW_027203760.1, on the reverse strand, counting down.
TCCTTAGAAATTAATTCCTATCTATATGAATACCAATGGAATGTGATGTATGTTATGACTGAATGGGCAGTTCTTGAATGATTCTAGGAAAAAATTAAACACCATTATAATAAAGAACATTCATTGATTTTAATCAATACTTTATGTAGCATTTAAACAATAACATTCATTAAATGTAGGCACAATGAAATACCCAAGAATTGTGCATCACATTGTATAAAAGTGCCATTTTTTCTGCCAGGACTGGGATTTAAACTCTTGGTCTCGGTAACTCTTCTGCACTGTGTGGAAAGGGTAAGCTGGCCTCCTGGAAGTCAAGAAATTCATGTGTGCTCCTTAGTTCTGAAATCGATCCCCAGCACTACAAAACATCCTATTTATGTACATTTTAAATATATGATTTATAATTATATATATATATATGTTGACTCTATATTGCATTCAGTGTAGTTATTCATTTTATTTTTTGTTTCATTCATGTATTGACTGTTTATTTGATTGACTTTTATGGCATGTAAAACATTGATTACATTGATTAGATAGGATATAGGTCTGCATATGTATTCCACTTACACTTGACACCTAGGACTTTCACAGAAAATGAAACATGTGCCTCATCAGCTTCTTACTCCTCATTCATTGTTTGGGAGTGCTGGCATTTGATCTCATGGTCTACAGGTCCAAATTCATGAATGGGTGAGGGTCAGCATGCCATCCTGGGGCAATTTTTTTTTTGCATTTTTGAGGGAGGGGGCAATTGGAAGACCCTTTATCCCCCTGTGTCTTAACCAGTCTCTTTTTGGAGTCTCTGGTTTGCTTGTGGTATTTGGTTTTCCTATGGCTCGATTGGTTTCTTAAGTCAGTTTGTTTGGGCAGGCTTTAAAATGCTCTGTGTTACCAAGGATTTTGTTATCCTCCTCTCAGACTATTTCATTCGGAGGGAGAACTGCTTTGAGTATCACAAAAAAGGGAGATGGCTGTTTCCTCTAGTTTGGAGATGCTGTGATGAGGTTCTGGGTAGGGTAGAGGAATTTCAGCAAACAGTAACTTTTCCCTGAGAGGTAGCTCTTGAGACGGTGACAGAGCCCAGCTTGGAGCCATTCTCAGGGTTTATATTTACTGAATTTCAATTGTTTGTCTAGGCTGATGTAGGAAGGGGCAGACTCTGGCTCTGTTTACCCAATGAAGAAAGTCACTCGTCCCGGGTCGGATCTTCTCTGCCTCTGCGGGGTGACATTCCCCTGGGTGGAACTGAGCCTGGAAGGTTACTTCTATTTCCTGTGACCTGAAAAATAACTCTTTTGTTTTCTTCCAAGGCCTGAGTTGGAGCTAGCTGCTCAGCTGGGCTTTTGTCAGTATCAAAGATGGTGATCTCCCGTGGTGGTGGCAGGGAGGAAGTTCGACCTGACTTCTCTGCCATGCCCCCTATGAAAATGGGTACTATTCAGTCCACTTGTTGTGGTGGAAAGTCCACTTCTTGTCAGTCATGGGGCTTGAACTCTGGGCCTGAGTGCTGTCCCCAAGCTCCTCAGCTGAAGCAAGTGCTCTAACACTTGAGCCCTTAGCACCACTTCCGGATTTCTGGTGGTTCTTTGGAGATAAGAGTCTCACAGAACGTTTTTGCCCGGGCTGACTATAAACCATGATCCTCATATCTCAGCCTCCTGTTTAACATTATAGGCCTGTGCCACCGGCATCAGGCGTAAATCCAATTCTGACTTTCTTTCTTCCTTCCTTCCTTCCTTCCTTCCTTCCTTCCTTCCTTCCTTCCTTCCTTCCTTCCTTTCTTCCTTTCTTTCTTTCTTTCTTTCTTTTCTTTCTTTCTTCCTTCCTTCTTTTCTTTCTTTCTTTCTTTCTTTCTTTCTTTCTTTCTTTCTTTCTTTCTTTCTTTCTTTCTTTCTTTCTTTCTTTCTTTCTTTCTCTCTCCCTCTCTCTCCCTCTCTCTCCCTCTCTCTCTCTCTCTGCCTCTCTCTCTCTCTCTCTCTCTCTCTCTCTCTCTCTCTCTCTCTCTCTCTCTCTCTCTCTCTCTCTCTCTCTCTCTCTCTCTCTCTCTCTCTCTCTCTCTCTGGAACTGGTTGAATGGGTTCTGGTGGAGGTGGCTCTGCATCCCTATATGGCTGGGACCCACGGTGACCCTTTCATTCTGGAGGTGGGCTGTGGGTCAGGAGCTGTCTTGCTCAGCCTGTTAAAGTAGCTCCCTGAGGTAAGCCCCTCTGTGCCCGGGCAAGATCGTTTCAGGTATTCATTGTCCATCCATCCTGTGAGTACTTCCCCACTACCCTCTGCTAAGACAGTTAAAAGAAAATGGATGAGGAAGCTTCATATTGTCCAACCGTCCAACACAATACTGGGCCTCTCATCCTCACTGCTGTCTATCTAGCCAGATCCTGATTATAAGAAAATGAATGCACTTTATGTTTACTTCGCTTTGCTGGGGTGTGTCATTTCTTGGAAAGGGGGCAGTGTGCAGAGGAAAGACCCCAGACCTGACACCTCAGTGTGGGGGACATTTTTTCTTGTGACAAAGCCAAGTCATTGCTTTGGATAAGAAAGAAGCCGCCATCAAACTGACCAGAAACAATGCTCAAAGGTAGGTAGGCTGAAGTATCAAACCCACCCATGACTACTTCCCACTCACAAAAAGGGGGGTGCAGTGCAAGTGGCCGGCACTGGCCCTAGGGGATTATAAGTGGTGGTGGCGGTCGGGTGCCAGTGGATCCCACACATCAGCGTGGCTATTAGGGAGGCTGAGGTCCGATGGTCATGACTAAGAGCCACCCAGGCAGGAGAGTCTGTGATATTCTTATCTCTCATAAAACACCTCCCCAGAAAAAAGCCAGATGTGGTGCTGTGGCTCAAGTGGTAGAGCCTCAGCCTTGAGTAAAAGAAGATCAGGGATGACACCGAGGCTCTGAATCCAAGCCCTAGGACTCACAAAAAATAATAAAATAAATGAATTGTGGGCACCTGTTATCTTACTACCAAAAAGAATGGTTTCAGTCTTCTCTCTGGTACTTGTAGCCAAAAGTAAGGGGCTTCCATTGATGATCCTATAATCCTCTCCTCTCCATTATCTCTCCAAGCTTCAGTTGCAGGATAGACTTCAGATCATCCCACTCAATGTGACCTTATGTACCCTTCCCTACTCACCTTGCTTGGGGTGGGGATCCTAGATGTACTCACCACTGGGAGGATGAGGCACTGCAGAGATGGAGAGATGGGGGTAGGTATCCCTGAAACTCTCTCTCTCTCTCTCTCTCTCTCTCTCTCTCTCTCTCTCTCTCTCTCTCTCTCTCTCTCTCTCTCTCTCTCTCTCTCTCTCTCTCTCTCTCTCACACACACACACACACACACACATTCACCTAGGCCAACTCAGACTAGCCTTTTACAAAGACATTTTATCTCCTTGGATTAACTGACCTAGGAGAGGAACTTGATCCCTTGTAAATGACTATTTTAACTAGGGCTTGCTACTTGACACTAGAGAAACAGAAGCTCCAAAGAAAGGGTCTGGTGCCCATCACCTCTGACTCAGGCTCATGCCTGACATCCTGGCTACTTAGGAGACAGAGATCTGAGGATCAAAGATTGAAGCCAGGCATACGCTGGAAAGCCAGTGAGACACTACTCTCCATGGAACCACCAAAAAGTTAGAAGTGGAGCTGTGGCTCAATTGTGGAACACCAGCCTTGAGCAGGAAAACTCAGAGACCACTCCCAGATCATGAGTTCAAGACCCCACACAAAAATGGCCCCATTTTGTTGTCCCCAGACTGCGTGGGCATCGAGTGCCCTCTAACAGAGTGTGATACAGCACTAGTCCTAGGTTTTGTATCAAAGCCTTCAGAAATTTGGTGGTGGAATCCAGGCCTACTCCCTCGTGTGCTCTCAACCCTCACCAGCTGGAAGGCAGAGCATGAGATACTCATTTCTGGACCTAGGAAGAGTCATGGTATGCTATCGATATCATCCTTGAATGAGTAGTTTGTGCATGATGCAAATAGGAAATTATAGGCAAGAATCATGGAGTATCAATTATTTGTAAAGAAGAGTTGATGAAGCATGACAATAATCATCACAGTCATGAAATGGAGGTATCAGGAAAGATCCAAGAATCGATAGTGACAAGGTAGATTGGATTCCATCACAGGACACCATCTCTCCTACCCTATACAAATATGTACTTATTTGCCTACTACCTTCAGCTTATGAATGGATGACTATTATGCTCCCCACTCTCCCCCGTGCCCGCTGGGGGGGTCTTCAATTTCAGGTCTTGGGAACGGCCTAGCTCCTTCGTGGCTCACAGGCTGGTGTGTTCATGTGGACTCATTCGCCAATTGGGCCTTCTAGGGCAAGAGTTCAGATCCCAGCATTGCCAAAAAATTCATCTTGATGTCAGAAGCCAATCATTGCACTTGTTTTCCTTTCCTGTGCAAGTCCTGGGTCTCAGCTAGGATGGAGAATGTGTGGCCATGGGAATAAGTTGTTATCCATGTCAACCCAGTTATATCTGTCATCATTTACTCAAGAAAATACACAATACATCCATGAATAGCATACAAAAGAAAGAGAATAACTACACTCAATGCACGATGCAGTCCACACACGAATGTGAATATATATCTCATGTTCCAATGATGCATTGGGTACTATTTGGACCTACTTGGGGCTCAATCTCTTTCTGGGAACGGCCCAGCTCCTTAGTGGCTCACAGGCTTCTGTGCTCACCTGGACCCCTTGGGCAGTTGGGTCTCCTAGGCTCCGAGTTCAAATCTTAGCACCGCCAAAAAATCACCCTTATGTGAGAAGCCAGTTGTTGCACCTGTTTTCCTGTGCTGTGTAAGTTCTCGGTCTCAGCTAGGATGGAGAATGCATAGGCAACTCTATACTCATTGTAATTGGTTGTCAACCAGTTCACCACAGTTATATCTGTCTTCCTATACTCAAGAAAATACAAAATACATCAATGAATGAGACACAAAATAAAGAGAATGACTACACTGAATGCAAGATGACAGTCACCCATGTTTGGAAATATAGATTCTCTGTTTAATTATGAATTTATGTCTATATTGGCCCTGGCCAGAGCTCGATCTCAGGTCCCAGGAATGACCAAGCTCCCTAGTGGCTCATTGGCTGGTGTGCTCACCATGACCCATTCAACAATTGGGCCTGATAGGCCTTGAGTTCAAATTCCAGCACTGCCAATAGATTCATTATGATGTGAGAAGCTATGGTTGTACATGTTTTGCTGTCCTGTGATTGTCCTGGGTCTCATCGAGGGTGGAGAATGCTATATAGGCAACTCTATAGCCATGGAAATAGGTTGTCATATATGTCAGCTCAGTTATATCTGTCACCATACTCAATAAAATACACAAAACATCCTTGAATAAGGCACAAAATATAAAGAATAACTACACTGAATGCAAGATGCATACCACACATGTAGGTAAAGAGAGATCTTATGATTAAAAAAGGTGGGCTTGCTGTGATGGGGCTTCAAATAAGGCCCTGGACCAGGCCTGGCATTCTAGTCCTCAATGATGGTGAGCTTCCCCTTCCCTCCACCAGTGCAACAGAGTTGCCCAGACCTGAGTTCAAATCCCAGCATTGACAAAAGTTTCATCCTGATATCAAAAACCAGTTGTTGCACATGTTTTCCTCTCTTGTGAAAGTCCTGGGTCTCAACTAGGATGGAAATGCATAGGCAATCTAATAACCATGGGAACATGTTGTCATCCATGTCAGAACAGTTATATCTGTCACCAGACTTAGTAAAATGCACAGTACCTCCATGAATTATAGACAAAATAAGGAGAAGAAGTGCACTGAACACAAGATGGTGTCCACACATGTATGCCAATATAGATCCTATGTTTAAATTATGAATTTATGACTATAGTGGACCACGCTGGGGATCAATGTCAGATCCTGGGAATGACTAAGCTCCTTAGTTGCTCACAGGTTGGTGTGTTCACCTTGGATTATTCTCCAATTGGTTCTGCTGGGGCCTAAGTTCAGATCCCAGCACTACCAACAAGTGGATCATGGAGTAAGAAGGTGAGTGTGAAACTTGTTTTCCTTTTCTCTGAGAATCATGGGTGTCAGGCATGATGGAGAACATTTCTACAAATCTAGATGCTCTGTGATAGGATGTCATCAATGTAATAAACGGAATGGGTTTCATCATAATACAATCAACAGGAAATAAATGAAAAAAAACACAAAAAATACAAGGAACAACCACATCAAACATGTATGGACTAAACATTTATAGTTAAGAATAAATCCTAAATTTACAATCAATATAAATAGTATGTTTTCCAGGGCTGAGGCTTAATTCAGGCCTAGTGAACAAGCCTGACTTTCTTATCTTCAAGTACAGTTATCTTCCCCTTCATCCACATTGCTGCATATTTACCCAGACCCTAAGCTCAAATCCAAAGCCTGGCAGAATGAATAGCGGTAATTACAAGCCAGGGTTTATTTTTTATTTTTTATTTTATTTTATTTTTCTCAGAACAGGGCTTAAACTCAGGTTGTGGCAACTCTGCCTGAGCTTTGATCACCCTAGCCTTGGGTGCACCTACTGGCCCCACAGCCACTGCTGGGATCCTAGATCCCCAGGCCTTGCCTGGAAAAAAATGCACAGAAAAGATGTGGCCTTTTAATGTTTTCTTCCTTTGCATGGTGACCCTCCTGGGTCTGAATGACACTGTTGCAAAGGGTACTTCACCTTGTATTGATGAAGGCTGCCAGACTATCGCGGAAGCCATAGGCCTACGTGGCAAAATATGCCCTGATTTTGAATCCTCATCCTGACACCAAACAATGACAGGAGATACTAAGAAACTGGTTCCCATCCATAGGAATAACAATGGAATGGTGTCAATGTCACAGTTGAATGAGTTGATCGTGAATAATGCTCCTATAAAATTAGACAGCATCATTTCAGGAGGTTGATTAATTTTATTTAATATTTATGAAGCATTAAAAGAATATAATTACTTACAGGAATGCAATAATTTCAGGACACTAATTGATTTTATTAATATTTTAAGGATGAAATCAAAAACATTAATAATATGGATAAATAATAAATACCCAAGAATTGGTAGGAATGTAATCTGTATAACTGAATAATGTGTAGACATCTCTGGAATTCTTTGAAGACATGTATTTATTAGCATAATGCCATCTGCATTTCAATCTATTATTTTGTTAACCTGTGGGGCTCGATCTCATGTCCTGGGAACAGCCTGTCTGCTCAATTTGCCCCTGGATGATTGCTTACATTCACCCTTTCATGAATTTGGCCTTGTAGGCCATGAGTTCAGATGCCAGCACTCCCAAACAATGAATCGTGGAGTAAGAAGCTGATGGTGACACACGTTTTCCTTTTCTGTGAATGTACTGGGTGTCAGGTATGAAGTAGAATACATATGTAGACCTATATCCTAATTAATAAATGTAATCAATGTTCTTCTATGTTCCAAAATAGTCAATAAAATAAATGGTCACCTCATGAGTACAACAAAAATAAAATAACTATACTGAACACAATATGGAGTCAACATATGTATGTAAATATAAATCATATATGTAAATTATACATAAATAGGATGTTTTCTAATGGTGAGGATTTATTTCAGGCCTAAGGAGCAGACTTGAATTTCTCGACTTCAAGAAAGCCAGCTTCCCCTTCCCACACAGTGCAACAGAGTTACCCAGACCATGAGTTCAAATCCTAGTCCTGGCAGAAAAAAATGGCACCTTTATAGTATGTGAGGACCAATTCTTAGGTATTTCATTATGCCTCCATTATATGTCTGTGATTGTTTAAATGCTTAATAAAGTATTAACTAAAATTAATCAGTGTCCTATAATATAATTGTGTATAATTTTACCCTAGAATCATTCAAGATCTTCTCATTCAATCAGACATACCGCACATTCCATTGGTAATTGTTGCTACCGCCTCGACCAGCAAGGAAGACACAACACCGAACTCTTCTCTCTGCAGTTTATTCAGGACCTTTTAGTAATCTTCTGACCCCAACCCTGGGGAGAATTCCCCACAGCCTTAAGTACCCACTGGGTAGCCAACCCTGATACGCCACGTGGGAACCACCAATAGGTTCAGGTGCGCGGAAGCAAGCCAGATTCTTTGCCTTAGCCATATAAGGAGTTGTTTACCACAGAGAGCACTCGCCATTGGGAAGGCAGAGGGAGGAGGCCAGCGCCATCTTCCAGGTGCGGCCTCTCGCAGCTCTCTACAGGTAATCATATAGAGAGGAACACGTTTCTTAGGATTTCTTGCCAATTTGAAGTGGCAGGATCAGGATTGGAACTATGGGATCCTGCTCCAACCACTTTAACCAATGGATAGGGAACTCCCCGGTCTGTCCAAGAACATTAGCGAGACCAATGATTAGGCAGGCACCATTGGCTCTCAGCAGTCCTCCTAGATACTTACAAGGCTGTGACAGGAGGATCATGGTCACCTTAGGCAGGAAAGTCCTTGAGACCCCTGTCCAACTTCATTGCTAACAAAGCCAGAAGCCCTGTGGCTCCATTGTGGAAGGCTAGCCTTGAGCAAAAGCAGCTCACAGACTGCCCAGATCCTAAGTTTAAGTTCTGGGACTTGAAACAAACAGACATATACAACAAAATCTGTGCAGCTATCTGGCTAAAGGAGGTCACTCTCTTGTGCCCAACTGAATTGGACAAAGTTCCTTGGGAAAAGGGGGCACACAGTCATCTTGACTCCACCCATGCTGCTTGCATCACAGATTTAAGGCCACACCCCATTATCTCATTTTTCTTTCTGACCAATGGGATACAAGAATGGTGGCCACACCCACATTTTATGCTGCCTGGTAGCACAGGGATTCTCTCTGCTGGTTGACACCACGACCAGCAGTTGAGGAAGGCAGAGGTGCCTGAGTGGTGAGCAAGAGACTTGAAGCAACTTTTGAGTTTAGTAGGAAATTGACACTCCTCCTGTGCCCCGGCCGCCTATCCCGCTTCCTTGCAGTGCTGGGTTTCAAACCTCAGACAATTACTTGCTGTCATCTGTCCTAAGTCCCCCTCCTGGTCCCGGCCCCAGGTCCTCTGCTCTGGGCCCATGTGATTGCAATGCTGCTGCCATTGCTGCACGCCCCACCCTGAGCAGCCAACAACAGCTTCTACCAGCAGCACAGGTGTGTGGCAGCTCCAACGCAATCCCCAGCCTAGTTCAGACACCCCTCTAGGGGCACCATTATCCCCTGCTTGTTTATTCTTGCCAGCTCTGGGGAGCCACCTTTCTGTCTTGAGCATTTCTGAGATAGAGCCTCATTATATGCTCAGGCTAGGCTGGATCATGGTCCTCCTATCTGTGACAGGTATGCTCCACCAGGTCTGGTCCGTTGTAGTTGGGATGGTAGTCATGTAGCAACATGCACAGTCATCGATTTAGATGGATTATCCCAAAATCTTACTCCACAGCAGCCAATTTTTGACCACAGATGAAGCTCATTGTAGGGCCTCAACCATAGGACCTCAGGCTCCTCGCAGAACAGTTGTGAGGAAACAGTTGTGAGCATATGACAGGAAGATACCCGGAAAGGGCTCAGGTGGGGCCTGTTAATAATCATGCAACAGGTGTGTGATTATGAAACAAAACATGGCTCTCTTTCATCATTACCCTATCCCCATGAGGAAGGAGATTTCTTCACTCTGTTGAGTTTTGCAGCTGGGGAAACTGAGGCACAGAGAAGTCAGGTGACCTACTTATGACCTCAAGTTCACAGGAAGTTCAGCCTGACTTCTCTTCCATGCTCACTATGACAATGGGTGCTATTCAGTCCACTTCTTGTTGTGGGAAGTCCACTTCTTGTCAGTCCTGGTGCTTGAACTCTAGGCCTGGGCACTGTTCCGAAGCTCCTCAGCTCAAGGCTAGTGCTCTACCACACTTCTAGTTTTCTGGTGGTTCTTTGGAGATAAGAGTTTCATAGTTGTTCTTGCCCAGGATGGCTATGAACCATGATCCTCATATCTCAGCCTCCTATGTAGTTAGGATTAGAGTTCTGAGCCACGAGCACCGACTTAAATGTAATTCTGACTTTCTTTCTCTCTCACACACACAGGAACTGGTTGAATGGGTGCTGGAGGAGGTGGACCAGTGTCTCCATGTGGATGGAACCCAAGGTGGCCCTCTCATTCTGGGGGTGGGCTTTGGGTCAGGAGGTGTCTCGCTCAGCCTGTTGAAAGAGCTCCATGAGGTAAGTCTCTCTTTGCCCTGGCTAGACTGTGATGCTTATTCATTGTGCGTCCAGGCTTATTGGACTTAGTATTGTTTTCGACATCATTTTGTAGCACCTGGCCAAAATTATGATACATAGTTATGGAATGAAAATGTAATGCCATCTTAAGAAAGTCATTTAGGGCTGTGGGAATGTGGCTTCATGGTATGTTGATTGCCTAGCATTCATGAAACCCTGGGTTCAATTCCTCAGTACAGCATAAACAGAAAAACCTGGAAGTAATCCTATTCCTCAAGTGGTAGAGTACTAGCCTTGTGAAAAAAAAGAAGCTGGGGAATAATTCCCTAGCCCTGATTTTGAGCCCCTGGACTGACAAAAAACCCCATTTAGTTAGTAAATGCAAAATAAAGAACCCATACATAAAATATATAATTGCTCCTTCCATGCTGACACCTGAAAATAGCCCCTAATTCATGTACTTTACTCACATTAGGATACTGTGTTGAAAAACAAGTTTTCTTCATTAGGTCACAGCAATTAATGTCACGAATGTGCTTAGATGTCAGGTGAAGATTAATTCTGGAAATTCAAAGATTCTAGGCTTTTGTGTGGTCACTGATAATCACAAAGAGAAGGGTAGTCAAAGTGTGATTTGGAAATCTTTTTGGTCAATCATTGCAGCAAAAATGCAGAGGCTAATTAACAGTTGTGACAGAAGAGAAGGAATAAGTCCAGATGGAAGGAATAAAATAGTAACTAAGGTATACCAGAAACTGTTCTCGGGAACCCTTTTTGGTTATTTAAGAACTAGTTATCAATTAGGCTTACTCCTCATTTAGTTTAGCATTCTAAATCTTATGCTAGTTCTTAATCTCTGTGTGATAAATGTATCTCCTTCTATGCTGTTCGTTCATACCTGATCTCCTTTCCTTTCTAAAAATCTCAGTCTTCTATATTTCTCTATGAAAATTTCCTGATACTACACATATACTGATGGCAGAAGATGCTAATGTAAGGGTCCCATAGGTCATGAGTCATTAATGTAACAACCTGGAAAAGGAGGACATATTTATGGCTAACTCAAATTTTCTGAAAAGCTGCAATGTCATCATTTGGTTCAAATTTCCATTCTTTGTCTACATAGTGTCATCCATTGCACATAAATGTGAATATGAGATGGGTGCTGATGGTTCACATCTGTAATCTTAGCTACTCAGGAAATTGACACCAGAGGATTGTGGTTCAAAGCCAGCCTGGTCAGGAAAATCCATGAGACTCTTATCTTCAATTAACCACCAGAAACCCGGAAGTGGTGCTGTAGCTAAAGTGGTGGATAGTTCAACTTGACCTGAAAAGGTGATGGACAGTGCCCAAAATCAGAGTTCAAGCTCTATGACCAACAAAAAAAGATATGACTTTAAGTTTCCTCAAAATAACGACAAAGTCAATAATCTTCCCAATCAGAAAAAATAATTCCAAAATGATTCAGTGCACCTACTTTTGCTGAGTTAAAATTTAAGTTATGGCTTTTTGCTGGACATATTCTCTTCTTTAAAAATTGTAAATTTGTTAGTTTTACAATAAATTTCAACTAATATTTCTTGTTTCAAAAGATAAGTCCATACAGTTGATATCACTTAGCTTTCTTACTATCTTAGTTCAAAGCCAAACCAGGCAGGGTTTGTAATTAAACACCAAAAATGCCCTAAGTGCAGTTTTGGCTCAAGCCGTAGAGTACTAGCTTTGGGAGCAGGTGGGCAGGAAAAACAACTGTTCAGGGATAGTGTCTACCCTCTCGATTCAAGCCCTAGAACCAGCACAAACTAAACAAACAAACAAGGACACAAAAATAACCCCACATATTTCTTTGGGACCATCCTTAAAGAAGTACTGATATGAGGAGAGGCTTCTTTTGCTGATAATACTCACTGGATTCTGCTTTTTTGGAATCCTTATTGCTATGGAGAAGTCAGGACCAGATTAAAGGAATTGATAACTGACTCCTGCAACCAGAAAATCATCTCAGGGGTGAAATGTACAACCATAAGACACTTTAAAACCTCCATGTCTTTGGTTCTTTGCAGTAGAACACTTTTAAAACAATGTCATTTCCTTTTGTTCTATGCTGGCCTTCAAATGGCACATTATTTCTTTTTGTAATAGTCTCTACTAGAAGTTTACAGACAAGTTTTATATGAGTAAAGAACACATTCGAAAAATTCAAGGACAGAGTATCCTTCAAACCCTGGAATTCTGTTCTTATACAGTTAAAAGTTAACTTGAACTTTGTCACTCCTCTATGTTCAATTCCTCTCCTAGGGTCAGTTTCCACATCCAGTAACTGTTTCTTCCAGTAACAATCGATGGTGCTGCTTGAGGTATAATGAATGTTTTCTTAGTTCACTGAAATAACACAAGGATACCTTTGGACCTGAGGTAACACGTGTTTCAGAGACAACTTAGTAAAGAGAAAATATGAAATTTATATTTCTTATAAATTTATTATCCATGAGTACATTGAGTTCAAACTTTGTAAATGCTCTGTAAATAAAGACGAATTTTAAATGGAAAGAAGTTTCTCAGATCATTCTCTTTGTGATTGTATTTGCTGCGCATTATTTCCCAAGTGTACATGAGTTAACAGTAAGAGAAAATATAGCAATAATATGGAAAGAGAAGTTCTGTGTTTAAGTATAAGCGTTCAATACAATATAGAAGATTCTACAAATAACAGAATATTGAAACATTAAAGCCAATTCCAGTATGTAGATTTATGGGAGTGATTTAGGGAAAGCATTACTCCTAAGTGGAACACGAAGTATGAGGCCACTCCCGTTCTAAATCACGCTTACTAATCATGTAAATTTGTTAAAAATAAATGGAAGAATATTTCTGCCTCCAATGCAAGTCAGATATAAGAGCATGGACATAACTGGAAAAAAGTCCATCTTGAGAGAGCAGGGATGATACTAACAATGAATTGGTGGCTAAGATGACATTTCTTTTTCTTTACTTATATATACTTTTTGTGGTGGTGGTGGTCTTGGCACTTGAAGTCTGGGCCTGGTCACTGTACCTCTGCTATTCAGCTCAAGGCTAATGCTCTACCACTTGAGCCACAGTGCCACTTCCAGTTTTCTTGTAGTTAATTGGAGAAAAGAGTCCCTGGGACTTTCCTACTCAGGCTGGAACCCCAATCCTCAGATCTCACTGCCATCCTGTTTAACACTCAGTATATGTAATGTGTATGTTCATCTATGTTTATATGAATTCTTGAGTTAAAAATGTGGTATATAGCTTAGACTTTAAACTAACAAAAATGTTTTTAGTTTAAAAGTTGATTCTATTGATTAAATAAAACCTAATTATGTAAAGGAATCTGGGAAGCTCAGTTTGCATCCAGAATGGGCAGAATAGTCTTTGTGACACTACCTATAATTATCCAGCCAAAAGCTGGATTGGAAGAATGGCTCAGGCGATAGAATACCAGTCATGAGCAAGACTGATGGATAAGAGCTTGGGGCTTTTGCATACATACATACAAACATACACACACACAGAGGCACTTACATGTGCACACACGAATACAAAAATGAAACAACTCTCAGAATATGTAGTAATGTTAAAAAACAATAAAAAATATGTCCTAAAACTAGAATCAAGTTATAATTTTTAAAATTAGAATGTCCTCAAGTGAATTACCTTCAAAAATGTTTGAGACTATTACATAGATAGGGACCAGAGATAGTAAGAGAATCAAGTAATCATTATTAAAGGGATCGGATCCATGGAGGAATGAATCAGAGACCCCGCAGTTGCAGCTGAAAATGTTCATATCTTGTATGAAATGTGAGAACATCTTTGAAAATAGTAGATAAACAGTCTGAACAGTCAGTCTAGTGGATAATATCACTGGAGTAGTTCAGAATTACTAGTCTGTATCTAGATTAAACCAAGAAAATATAGCAGAGCAATGTGATAAAAGGCTAGAATTCTAGCACTCAGACTAAGACAGGAGATTAAAGAGTGGAATTACATAGCGATAGCTTCCCTGGATCCAGTAGTATAATTTTGTCTTAATAAAACAAACCATTCAAGAAAGGAATACAGGTGCTGGGAAGGTTGCTCAGTGGTAGAACGCTTGTCTTGCATGCCTGAGGCCCTGGGTTCGATTCCTCAGTACCACATAAGCAAAAAGAAAAAAAAAGCCAAAAGTGGCACAGTGACTCAAGTGGTAGAGCGCTAGCCTTGAGCTGAAGAGCTGAGGGACAGCACCCAGGCCCAGAGTTCAGGCCCCACATCCGGACGCCCCACCGAAAAAAAAAGAAAGAAAGGAACACACAGTAGGATGATTGGGCTAATTTTGTCATTATGTTTTGAGAAGTCAAGTTTCCTATTGAAATGCAACTCATATATAATCATCCTTTCAGTTTTAAATGCTCTCTTCATTACAGAACATTCCTAGATCCAAAATGGCTCATGAATCCCATCCAAAATTTGAAAAAGCAAGTAATCATTCTGTTGAATTCCAAAGAAATTATGAAGTATTACAAAAGTTTAAGCCTGGAGAAATAGCAAATTTCATCTAATGTAAGACTTTGTAGATCTTGCTAAATTAGAATTTAGATTTAATATAAATATTTTGGTTTTGTTTCAAAAATTCTTTTTATATAGATGGTTTAATTGACAAATTCACAAATGATTCTGACACTCTATTTGCCTAGAATATTCCTTCAAGAGAGTTATAATTAGAAATTAGTTAATAGATAATTCCAATAGTTCATGTATGAAATGATAATGTGAATAATGTAGACAGTTTGCCAACAAATGGATTGTATTAATTTATAAATTTAGAAAAAGAGCAATTTTTTGAGGCTTTGGTATAACATGGTATGAAGAGAATAATTCTGTGAGATCTTCTTTCTTTTACCTATATGTAACACAGGAAACAATTTCCTTAATTACATGCTTCCGTATACAATGAGAAAAATGCTAGGTTTGGAATTTGTTTTAATTTTTGTTTTGTTTTATTGGTTTGTCCTAGGGCATGATCTCTGGGCCTGGAAACTGTCTCTGACCCTGGTTTTGTTCAAAGCTCGTGTCCTACCACTTCAACCTCAGTGCCACTTGTGTTTGGCTTTTTCTGAGAAGTTTATGGGAGATAAGAATCTAAGGAACTTTCCTGCCTTGGTGGGCTTTGAACTGTAACCTTCCAATCTCAGCATCCTGAATATCGATGATGGTTAAAAATGTATAAATATAAATAATATTTGTAAGAGTTCTGATCTCAAGAATATCAGTGGGACATAAATTCATGTAACCCAGTTTATTGTGGTGTTCTTTCCAGAACAAGGAGGGCATCACATTAGCAGAGGTGTAGTATTTTTTCACAGTAGAGATAAGCTATATTTTATGCAACTTATTTTTTAATTTAAGTTTATTGCCAAAGTGATGTATAGTGGCATCAAAGAAATTATAAATTAGTGAATACATAACTTTTCAAACTTGTTACCCCGTCCCTCATTTTTCTTATAGTTTTTCTTCACCCTAATACCGTCACATGTTGTAATGTACATTTCCAACATATTGTCTTGTGCGTATTGCTATTGCATTGTTTTGCCCTTTGTCCTTTGTCTCGCCATTTTGTTGTTCCCCTTCCCTTCCCTAATTAAGGGAAATATCTACACAATACACAGGGTACCAAAATCAAATACAGCAGGGGATAAACCATAGGGGGAAAACCCAAAGAAAATAGAAATCACATAGTACATTAAAAAACAACAATCGCAAATAAAAATCTCTGTTTCCATATCTTAAAGTTCATTTTGCTCAGCATCAGATTATATGGTCGTATATACGCATAAGAAAGCCACTGGAAAATAATAGTTTCATGGACAAAATATCATGAAAGCAACATGGTAAGTGTTTTTGATGGTAAACGTGGAATTAGGATTGGTGAATTCGCTATTCTGATAAAGTAATTTCAAAAGAGTTTTAAAATTATGACAGGTAAAGTTTAATTGTTCAAACTTTTTAACAACTTAGCCTATTAAGAAAATTTAAACTTGCCTGGGAAAATAGGCTTTCATGCCAAGAATCCATGAAGACTAAGCTGAGAGGGAGCAATGTGGGTGAAGATGGCTCATTTTCACAAAAAAACAAACAAATCTCAGAAACCTTGCTATAAATCCTGTAGGTTCCCTTGAGAATTGTCCTTACCCAGGAAATGTACTCTCACTGTGTGAAACAAGGTTGTAATGTAATTTAAATTCAAAATTCTTAAAAAAAATAAGACATCAAAATTTGTAAATTTCCCTTTAATTACCAAACAGTAATTCTCTGAAAAACATAATTTGGGTCAAAATATTTAGGGAGAAAGTGTCCTCCACAATGAAAGAAGGTCTTGGGTTTACACTTTTCTGTTTAAAATACTTTTCATAATTTCTTTGCACGTGAAGCAGTGAAACAGAAAAAAATAACTGATTGGATACTTCAAACCAATGATTTCACATTTCTAAGTAGCTCACAAAATATAATATCCTTATTAACATGAGATAGTGAAGAGTTTCCTTATTACATAAGCCAAAAAGTTTTGGGATCAGAAAAGAATTGAGCAAATTGAAGAGGAAAGAAAATGCATTCTTAGAAGCCCTAGCTAAGCATATTGGCTCCAGCAGGAAGGTGGACAAAACTTTTTTATATAGATTGTGATAATATTTTTGGTACCTTATGTGATTTTACAAAGCCTATTTGGCTCACTAATACAGAACAGATTGAATGAACTCATGAAAGTAAATTCCACATCCAAACAACTGAGTTTTAAAAGAGAATTCATGAAGATGTAGCAGTGAGGGAGGCTGTATAGTCCTTCAGCTTCAGTAGACTAGAAGTCCAGAAGCTCTGATTAATTGGAAATCAGGGAAGAGCTAAGAGGAGGACATCAAAGTAGAACACAGAAGTATTGTTCTTTGTAACAGACATGGTCATCCAAGGTATGGGTGATTTAAGTCTGATCGTCTTAGTACACCTTGTTGATCACATGAAATTCCAAGAGAAAAATAATCGGTTGAAATAATTTTGAAAGAATAACTTTCCGTTCCTGATATGGTATCAAAGGGGAATAATGAAAGAGAAGATAAAAGTGGAGTATTCTTCGGTTTCCTCTAAGCATCTTGTTAGCAAAATATATCTTTGAGTTTAGAAGTGATTGAACCAAAAAGTGGTGGAGTACTTATTTTTGTTGGCACTTGAAACACAGGAATATTTTAAAGGTAAAAGAAAAAAGAAAAACGAATGGCTAAATATTTGTGATCACAGCTTCTTGGACTGGTTTTTTGGATACAAAGTTTTACATTAGAGATTGTCATCATTAACATAGATGTTGGGTTTTCATGGCAACCAAATACAAGTGTAAAGTTTAATGACTCGCTTGGATAAGTAAACAGCATGACAGAAAAAAAATGGCAAATAATATTTAGTGAATTACTTTGACCAATTACTTTGCCAGAACAAAGAAATATAACTCAAAATCACTTGAATTAAAAGTACGAGAAAAAGTAGTGAAGAGAGATGAGCGAAAACATAGAGGACTGTTTTGTTTCCAGTGGAGTAATGGATGCTTGATCTTGTTTCTTCCATTCTATCTTCACGAGCTATCAAGTGTGTCTCGGGAGTGGAGTATCCATTTCAGACGAAGAAAACTCGCAGAAGAAAATATTTGCAGCAGATATAGGTGATTTATAACCTTAGAATATCTATTTAAATCTGTTCAAAACTCTCCCCTACCCCAAACTGCTCTTTCGAACAGCTTTGTTTGCTTTTCCCAAGACTGCCCTTCATTAACTATTTAAAATTTTGAGAGGTCATATCCATACACTCTAGAGATTACCGTTTGGTTGAGATTTCTGTGTGTTTTTGTTTTTTCTTGTGTTTTTTAAAATGAATTTCAGAAGGTTATGCAAGCGTGTTACAATAAAATATGTCCATCTAATTGTCCAATGCTACTGGATTAGAGTCACTCCTTCTATCATTCTCAACCAACCCCTTCTGAAGATTATTTTCAGATTTACTACTTCCTTTATCCCATGTGTAGATTGAGTATTCTAGGTGTTCTTGCCCCTTGTTCTGTTTTTCATTCATTCTATATCTTTACTATTACTCCTCTCTGTTTTCAACTTCCTGATAGTCATTCTGTTAAACTGTTGGTTAATATTTTGAAAGGTTTATATATATTCCATTGAGTTTCGAACTGATGTCAGTTTATATTTCCATAATTCATTCATCTGCAATAACAATTTGCAAGACTGGAGACGTGAAGCCCCTAGACATGATTTTATTCTCATCGATTTGGAAGATCAATGTTTAGTCAACAAGAAAATTTAAAAATGGCTTGGAATATATTCCTAACTACCAGTTTTTATAAATGGCTTTGTAAAATGGTTTTGATTATTTTATTTTACATGGGATAATATTTTCTACTACCTATAAGTTTTGGAAAAAGAAGGAAGCTTCGATTTACTAGTATAGAGGAATATGATAGAAATAGAAGACAGATTTTATGTTTGTCACATCTCTGATGAGTACCCATATTTAAGGCTTAAAGTTATATTTCTTACTATGTTAGACAGATAGTGAAAAACATAAAACAACATATGATAAGCCAACTATTTGTGACTTTTTAAAATGTACCTTATTAAATAATGAAATTTACTTTATTAGCTAATGTTTGGGTTTGAATTATGGGAGGCTGATGTATTAACACATTTCTGGAAGACATCTACTGAACAACACAAACTGTGAGGGGTATTATTTCTACACTTTAATGAATGGTTGAACCTGTTTTGCATTAGTGCTGGGTAAATAAATCAACTTCGTTGTAACTTACTCTCTACACATGAAAAACTTGTGATGTCACTAAGTATCATCTACTTGTCAAATGTTATTTTTGAGAATGTGATTTTAAAAAGTTTATTTGAAAAGGAATACACTTTCAGGAGATTAAATGTAGGTTATCATTGGTTTGAGAATGACAACATTTTTATACTATAGAACCAAGTTTTACTGAAGTACCAGTGTTTTGAAGCACTAAGGAAATTCTCAATTAATGTTTTACTGAATTATATTTGACTGCTAAGTCAAGTTTACCTAGACTTGGTAGAACAGTTATGGATCTATCGTTCCAGGAACCATTATTTTGGCCTACTTATGCTGGACTGAATTTTTTCATTAATCATTACAGGAAGGGTATTAAAAATAATCTTGTGACATTTGTGATCTTGTTCACTCATATGGGCTGGTAATTTGCAAATTGAAAGTTTGAATTACTGTACTTTCTCTAAGATTTTGTGATCTCATTTTTAATTTTAAGTTGCCTTGCATTTCACAATTGCTTACTGCTACTTTCTGTGTCTTAAGCAATTGGGGCCCTGAAATAGGAAATGAGAAATTGAGATGGGCCTTCAATTTACTTTCTGTTGGCATGTTACATGGGCCTAGGTGAGAATTCTTGTCCTTGTTATCTGATGATGGGAGCTGGGATCCTAGGACCTGTGGGTCCTGCAGAAGAATGATACCTTTTAGACATCATATTGGGTATAACCAATAGGAATATTAGAATATAAAAAGTATCAATTCTAATATATATTCTAAACTCAATTATTTATATTCCAATCTATTTATTGGCATAAATATATATTTATTTGTCAAATAATCAATTAATTCTAGTAAGATTCACTGTGTGAAATATAAAATCAGCACATATATATATATATATATACATATAATATATAACTATATAATATAAGAAAATGTTTTGCATTGTTCTATTATGGTTAGGGTATCAACGGCAACTGTGTTTTAAATTATTATTCCATTATCTCTACCTTAGTGTTTGGTGGACTTTGACCTAAAGCTTTACTATTGGTATATTTACAGCCTAGAGTCAAGAGGAAACACTGTGATTAAAACATTACCAATTTAAGGCCTAATATCGAGGAGAAACATATGGACTTCTCCTGGAGCTATGGAAATATTTGGTGATAGAAAGTTAGTAGTGTGAATTTCTGCCTGGTTGGATGGTAGACAGGCCAGGACATTAGGTAATCATGCATATGAACAATTTTTTCATCTTCTTGGCTTTAGCTACTTTTCAAATGGTAGGTATAATAATTACATTTTGATAAAATACCTTCTAGTCTGAACAGTTCTTTCTGAACTGTTCATCTCTCTATGATCCCTTGTAACTAATATTAGTTTTGTTCAAGTAAGACAATTTATGCTGTCAGGGTAACATATTCTGGTTGGTCTGTTCATACATGGAAGAAGGGTAAAGGGTCAGATAGACATTTGTGCCAATAAGACCTCATTTGGGAATTTTAAGCTGTTGGAATTTAGAAGTAGCTCTTAAGCAAGGCTTACTTTGAATATATTAGCTCCACAAAGATAACTCATTTGCTAAATAAGTACTAGAAAAGCCATCACTTGGGGGGGGGGGGAATTTCAGGTCGTGGGGCTTGATTTCTGGGCCTGGGAGCTGTCCTTCAGGTCGTCAGCTCAAGGATAGTGCTCTAGCACTTCAGCCACAGTGCCACTTCTAGTATTTTTTTTTCTTTTTGCTTATGTGGTGCTGAGGAATCGAACTCAGGGCCTCATGCATGAAAGGCAATTGCTCTACCACTGAGCCACCTTCCCAGCCCCAAAGCCATCACCTTTGGACCTAGCTATAAAGGCTTCAAAGTATGATCAAATTTAAAATGAAAAAGACTTAAAGTAGTCATTGACCAAAAAAATTGCAAATGTGAGCAATCGACTGAACAATATAAATATTTTCCACTATACAGAAAATTTAGGAGAAATAAGATCAATAGCATTTTTAGGAACAATAAGGTTTCCTTGTTATAAAGAGGCAACCAAGGATACATTCCTGTATAAAGATTGCATTATTAACTACTTAAATTTACAGGATACTACATGCTTCAGCACTACGACTACCAAAATTACAACAATACAAAGATTAACATGTCACTTGCACATGCATGATATGAAAATTTGTGAAGTATTCCATAATTTTCATTCTTCAGATGCAAGAAATGAAAAATAGTTATTAAAAAGTTGATTGCAAAAATACAAGTGACAATACATGTAAATCATAGAATTAAAGTTAGTTTGATTTGGTGTATTAAATCTTCACCTTAGAAAGGCCTTTACATAGCATAACCTTTACAAAACTTTTGAAATTAGATAACATTTTCATTTTATCCCCCCAAAATAAAATAGTATAAGGAGCTAGGCAAAAAGGAATCTTAAACTGTTTCTATATGGAATGTAGGAAGAAAGGACACATTTATTAATCAACCCATATATTATAAAAAACGTAGAATTCAAAGTATTATACCTAGGAGAGAATGAAATCGATTATGGATATTATACAAACAGAATACAGAATTTTTTAAAATGTACTTTTTCAGACAAGCACCAGAAATACCTTTAATTTCTGCACTACTCATTTCAAAGATAAGTTAAAATTATTTCTGATTTAAAAAATCACAAACTCATGGGGCTGGGAAGGTGGCTCAGTGGTAGAGCACTTGCCTTGCATGCATGAGACCCTGGGTTCGATTCCTCAGCACCACATAAGGAAAAAAGAAAAAAAAGCCCGTAGTGGTGCTGTGGCTTAAGTGGTAGAGCGCTAGACTTGAGCTGAAGAGCTGAGGGACAGCGCCCAGGCCAAGAGTTCAAGCCCCACGACTGGAAACCGCCCTCCCCCCCAAAAAAAATCACAAACTCTGTAGAAATCATTATAGATGTTTACAAACAACTCGAATACATTTTGAAATCAAAGTCAGGCAATTCACTTGGAAGAATACCATGGAATCCATGAATTTTTTAAATAAGATATTGCTGTTATTTTGTATTGTAAAAATATTTTGTATGGACACAAAGGATGGACTGGCGTTTTTGAAATTTAAGAAACTTAATCCAACCATTATGACTTAGAAGAACAACTTTTAAAGCCTTCCACAATTTCAAAGAAGTTGTGATACATACTTATCCTTTTGGCAATATCAAATGCAGTTTCTTCCAACTTGTTCTTCAGACCTCGTTTGATATAATGTTTCAACAGAAGGAGATCCAGCATATCTTTGCTATTTCTATTCCCAGCAGCAAGATGAAAGGTGGTCAAGAAGAATTTAGTTTGGGCATTGGTATCTGCATCATGATGAACTAAGAAAGAAGCCACTCTGGTATTATTCCATGTGTAAGCATTGTGCAGGGGTTTCCATCCATTCACAGTTATTGCATGAATATCTGCCTTGAGCCACCAACTCATGGACAATGTCTAAGTGTCCACTTTAGGCTTCCCGATGAAGAGGGGTATACTCATCGTCATCCCTAGTATCCACATGAGTGGCCTTTTTGGAAAGTAGTCTCTGCACTGTAGTTAGCTTATTATTTTCAGCAACCCAAAGAAGAAATTTGCTGGGATCCTTCTCTATTTTTTTTCTTGCAAATGATACCATTCCTCACTTTTTCATCTTGTTCCTTGTCTTCATTAGAATTGCCTAACCAGAGACATGAGTACCAGTGGGAATGAGTACATGTGTTTCCCAAATAATTCGTGATGGTTGAACTCATCATAAAAATCCGGTGAATTTTCTGCATCTGTTGTTTCACCATGAATTATATTCTCTTTTTCTATTTTTACTATTCTAAATTATTCTAACTCGAGATTAGGGAATTGATAGAAAGCAGAGGAAAGATTTTCCTCTATATTCAAAGGTACAGAGAGAAAATGAGGAACAGTAGTGCCTTAATGTGCAGTTTATTCTAGGAATGAGAAAATAGGAAATAATGCCTTTTATGTAAATAATTTGGGAAATGGCAGAGCAGAAAGTTAAATGATGCAACCAAAAATATAAAAGCAAAACAAATTAAGATAATTATGGAGCAATCATATTATCTGTGAGAACCATGAAAGAGAGAGAGAAAGAGAGAGACAGGTGTGCAATGACCTAGCAAGCCACAAATTCATGTCTCTGATCAATTTATAGGGCAAACAATTTTATTTTTTAAAAGAGATGTAAATAGAATTTATGTATTTACTTGAAATTAGTAAATACTGTTTTAGTAGCCTAGATAAAGAGACATAGCTTTACCAAATTACAGACAAGAATCTAAATCCTTGATAATTCTAGTAACAGATATGACTGAAATCAGTTGAAAAACACTTTTCCTGTACATTGAAGGAATAGGTCCTGGTTAGGAAAGCAGCTAGAGAAGGCAGGCCGATTGTACCTGGGACAAAAGTTTGTGGAAAATTTTATCGAGGATTACTTACTGGTGATCCACTTGCACTGGAAGCGAGATTCTGAACTATTGCTTGCTGATTCTGAACTATTGCTTTAATCATTATATTCTCCAAGAAGAAAAAGTGAGATTTAATTGATCGCAAAGGACTACTAAAGGACTTCTCATTATGCACATTCAATCATCAAAATCACATGAAGATAATAGCAAGGCCTACTTTTTTAGATGAAAATTTTCTTTAAAAAACAAGGAAGTTAAGTTGTCCTTAAAAGGACTACTTTACTACTTCATTATACATTTTATTCTAGTATTGGGTAACAATAAAGAATTGATCTGTTAGAAAAATCTTTAAGCGCATATGTTCAATAGCGAGTTCCTTTATATTATATCATGGTATTTTTTATGGTCTTAAGAAGAAATTTACTAGCTTAAATTTCTGACAGGACATATATCATCACTGTACATCTTGCTTCTACACTCTCAGTTTTAAATTACTAAGTATGTGCATTAGATAAATATAGAGGAAAAAGTAGAAGCCACACTGGTGTCTCACGTCTTTAATCCTAGCTAATCACAAAGATGAAATCTCAGGATTGTGGTTTGAAACCAGACCAAGCAAAAACAATCCATTAGATTCTGATTTGAAAGTAACCATCAGTGGGGCTGGGAAGGTGGCTCAATGGTAGAGTGCTTGCCTGGCATTCTAGATACCCTGAAAAAGCCTTAAGTAGCTATGTGGCTCTAGTGGTAGAGTGCTGGTCTTGAGCAGAATTGCTGAGGGACAGTGCCCAGGCCCAGAGTTCAGGCCCCACGACTGACAAAAAAAAGAGAAAGTAACCACCAAAAGCTAGAAATGAATCTGTGGTACAAGCAATAAAGTGTTTAAAAATGTCTGGGGAGGTGATATCTGTCATTTTTGTATGACCCTAAGTGATACTTACATGCAATCATGTTTTAATTCAACATGCCACTCAGTAGATGAACGAATTGACAAAATGTGGTATATATATATATATATATATATATATATACTGTGGAATTCTATGCTTCCAATTCATAAGGAAATGGAAAAACTTGGTAAAATCCTAGTAAGTAAAATAAACAAGACACAAAGAAAGAGATTCCATGGATTCCCTAATTTGTAATAAGTAGGAAATATCTAGGTTAGTCCTAGCAGATGAGCAGAATGTCTCAATAGCTATGTAAAAGATGATGATGAGGGGCTGGGAAGGTGGCTCAGTGGTAGAACGCTTGCCTTGCATGCCTTAGGCCCTGGGTTCGATTCCTCAGCACCACATAAATAAAAAGAAAAAAGCCGGAAGTTGCTCTGTGGCTCAAGTGGTAGAGTGTTAGCCTTGAGCTGAAGAACTGAGGGACAGCACCCAGGCCCAGAGTTAAGGCCCCATGACCGGACCCAAAAATTTTTTTTAAAGAAAAGATGATGATGAGCAAAATGAACTCATACATATGGAAGCAGAGGTAGTTCTTTGTGGTTGTTGTTTTTAATGTACTATGTGATTTCTTTTTCTTTTGTGTTTTCCCCTATGGTTTGTCCCCTGATGTAGTTGATTTCACTATCATGTGTCATCGTATATACATTTATCTTAATTTGGCAAGGGAAGAAGAATAAGAAAATGGCGACACAAAGGACAAAGGGCAAACCAATGTAATAGCAATACTCACAAGACATTATTTTGGAAATGTACATTGCAATTTATGAGGGTTACTGGGATGAATGAAAACCGTGAGAAAAGTGGGGGAAGGGGAAAAAGTTCGACATGTTATGTATTCATTAACTTACAATTACTGCAACACCTACTATATATCAACTTGACAATAAAACTTATTCAAAAAATAAGCTACATAAAATATAATTTCAATGTATTGGTATAGTAAATACTAATCTATTACCACTTTCTTTATTAGAGGGTCATCAACTTGAATGTTATCAAACTATACAATATTTTCACAGTATACTCACCATTATTTTGAAAAAAACATTATATTAGTATTGTCTCATACTAAAACAAAAAACAGTTCAATTCTATGGAAACTCCTAACTTTCAAAATTGAATAATTAAAAGGACAGAATATATGTGTTCTTCAAAATTCCTATGACTACTAACTACTCATTTTCAAATTCTGATCATGCCATACCAGAGACATTTAAAAACGTATCTGTTTGAATATTTAATTCTGCAATACATGCAATTTCCAATGAGATGTTACATATTTAAAAGTCAACAGAAAAAATAGCCACATTCTGATAGAAGATAAGACTATGACCTATTTAAAATAATTAATTCCTGAAGAGTAAAAATTTGTTCATCAGAGTAAGCTATTATTTCTATGACAATCAATACCATGATTTTATGTCGTAAAGTCATCTTAGCCCAACAGTTTCCAACTTGTAAGGTGCGCCTTAAAATTCCTTAAATTCACAGCAAGCCTAACTTGTCACTATTGTGAAAAAATACTACACTTCTGCTGTGATGCCCTCCCAATTGTTCAAAGAACAGTACAATAAACTGTGCTGCATCATTTTCCCCCCAGTGGTATTCTTGAGATTAGAACACTTGCAAATATTATTTATTTTTATTTTATATTTATTTTATATTTATTTTATTTTATATTATTTTTATTTATCTTAGATAGTCAGAAGATCTGAATTTCAGAATACTAAGATCTGAAGATTATGGTTCCAAGCCCACCTAGGCAGGAAGGTTCCTTAGATTCTTATCTCCAATAAACTGCTAAGAAAAGCCAGACACAAGTGGCACTGAGGTTCAAGTGTTAGAGCAGTAGCCTTGAGCACAAACAGAATCTGGGACAATGCCCGGGCCGAGAGGTCAAACCCTAGGACAAACAAAACAACAAAAACAAAATAAAAACAAAGCTCAAATCTAGCTTTTTTCTCATTTTATACAGAGGTATGTAATTAAGGATATTTCTTCCTGTGTTATGTATATGTAGAAGAAAAAAGATATCACACATATAGTCTCTTCATACCTTGTTACACCAAAGTCTCAAAAAATTGCTCATTTTCTAACTTTATAAATTAATAGCATCCACTTGATGTCAACTCTGTTATACATGATCTGTTGGAATTATCTATTAATTAATTTCTAATTATACCTCAATTGAAAGAATATTCTAGGAAAATAGAATGCCAGAATCATTTGTGAATTTGTAAATTAAATCTTCTACTTGAAAAGAATTTTGTAGTATCCTGTAGAATATGAAATTACAAACAAAAGTATTTATTTTAAATCTAATATTTAATTAACCAGGTCGACAAAGTCCTACATTAGATGAACTTTTCTATTTTTCCAGGCTTAAGTTTTTGTAATCCTTCAACATTTCTTTGTAATCCAACAGAATTATACTTACTATTTCAAATTTTTGGTTGGGAATCATGAGCTATTTTGCATCTAGGAATGTTCTTTAATGAAGAGAGCATCTAATACAGAAGTGAGGATTATATATGAGTTGCATTTCAATAGGAAACTTCCCAAAACACAGTGACAAAATTAGCCCAAACTTCCCATTGTGTATTCCTGTCTTGTTGTTTGGTTTTTTTATTGAGAAAAATTATACTGCCTGGTCCAGGGAAGGTATCGCTATGTAATTCCACTTCCACAAGCGTGAGATAACAGGGAAATTATGCTATAGCTAGCTTTCTTTGTTTTTGTAGCCTCTCACATTTTTTTTTTGCCAAAACTGGCCTGATATCAGTCTTCTAAATCTCTGCCTTTTAATTTGCAAGGTATATTTCATCTCAAGCTTGGACCCAGACTAGTTTTCAATGTAAACATTCAATATTGACTTCTGTTTTCTAGATATCATTAAATTCTATTGAGGTTAGTATGGAACTTTATGATGTTGTAAGAACACAGATATATCCCTTGAATACTTTTTTCCAATTAATTTAAATATTTCTAGTATACATCATAAATAGGACATTGATATTTCACAAGTACCTTATGCAGACTTAAGTTACTTTAATTTTTGTGCACATATTAAGTCCAATATAATTTTTATCAAATCTATGTGATTATACAATATTTACAGATACATTTCTTTACCAAAATAAGTCTGTCTCATACTTCCCTTTTATAATTAAACCCACTACTTCTCTTTGTCCCATCCCAAACCTGTTTCATCCTGGCAACCAACACATTTTTTTCTCCTACTTCTACATCATGCAATAAATAAGCTTTTAAGATTGCTCTCAAATCTGTGGTTGATTAGTCTCAGTTATTTTATGCCTTAATATTCTATTGTATTCACTCTAATTGCCTCTTGGTACTGTTGTTAGAGCATGTAGCACGATTACTTTCCCATTAACCTGAAGAAAGCCTGAATTGATTTCCATTTCTTTGACTAGAGGAAATACTGCTGCCATATTCCTCTGTGTTTTGGCTTTTGGATGAATGTTATATTTTATTTCTATTAGACAATGCCTGAAGAGCTCAATTCCTGTGCTGTACTGTGGGTGGTTGCATATTTCATATTCTAGGAACCCGTCAAAATGTTTTCAGAAGTGGCTTTCCCATTTGACATTCCTGCCAGCATCCAGTTTCTCTTTATCTTGATAGCATTTAGTATGGTCAATATGGTATTATGTGAAGTAATTCTCATTCATGTTTCATGATGTCATTTTTGTTTTAATGTGCATTTATTTGATGACTGATGATGCTTTTTGTGCTTATTTTTCACAAGATGTGTTTTGCTTGTTTCTAATTGATGTTCTTTTTTTTCTTTTTTTCTTTATTTTATTTTATTTTATTTGTGAACATACTGTACAGAGGGGTTACAATTACATGGGCAGGATAATGTGTACATTTCTTACCGAGCATTGCAGCCTCCTCCTTTGTTTACCCCTCACATCCCTTCCCAGCCTCCCCCATCCCCCCCCAGTCCCAATCCTTCTCCCCCCCACCCCCCCCAACCCCCCGGCACCGACGTTGTAAAGCTCGTTTTGGACATGAAAACTTGTACTTCTTTTATTTTTAATTTAATTTTACTTTATTTGTGAACATACTGTACAGAGGAGTTACAATTACATGGGCAGGATAATTCGTACATTTCTTACCAAGCATTTCAGCCTCCTCCTTTGTTTACCCTTCACATCCCTTCCCAGCCTCCCACCTCCCCCCCAATCCCAATCCTTCTCCATCCCCCCCCCCCGCACCGACATTGTAAAGCTCGTTTTGGACATGACAACTTGTACTTCTCATTGTTGCAACAGGTCCACCTGTATCCTTAAAGAACTGGTTTTTCCCCATCTCCTCCACAAGTTATACTGACATCAAATATAGTGAAAGCAGGGTTATACTGTGGGGGAGGGACATACAAAGCAACAAAGAAATAATCTTATAAATGCGTTAGAAACACATGCATGAAAGAAAAAAACATTAAAAAACATATCTAAGGGTTCATTTTCCTAACATCACATTATCTGAACTTTTCCGCTTGACTCATACATATACTAGATATTGCAAATAAGGGAAACCATGGGGCTTATGTTTCTTTGGGCCTGGCTTACTTCGCTTAATATAACTTTTTCCAAGTCTTTCCATTTCCTAACAAATGGGGCAATGTCATTCTTTCTGATGGAGGCATAGAATTCCATTGAGTATACATGCCACATTTTCTTGATCCATTCATCTTACTGAGGGGCATCTGGGTTGGTTCCAGATCTTAGCTATGGTAAATAATGATGCAATAAACATAGTTGTGCTGGTAGCATTAGTGTGGTCTTGTTTGTAAACATTTGGGTAAATGCCCAAAAGTGGGATTGCTGGGTCATAGGGGAGTTCTATGTGGAGTTTTTTGAGGAACCTCCATACTGCTTTCCAAAGTGGTTGAACAAGTTTACATTCCCACCAACAATGAAGTAAGGTTCCCTTCTGTCAACATCCCCTCCAGCATCTGTTTTTGTTAGAGTTCTTGATTTTTGCCATTCTAACTTGTGTAAGGTGGTATCTCAATGTTGTTTTGATTTGCATTTCTTTTATGGCTAGGGATGTTGAGCATTTAAACAAGTGGGCGAAAGACTTTAAAGAGAAACGTCTCTGAAGAAGAAAGATTGATGTTCTGTTTAACATTGGGTTTTGAGAATTCTATGTAGAGTCTAGATTTGAGGCATTCTTCAGGTATAGGATTTGCAAATACTTTATCCTTGACTATGTGTACCATTCACATCATCATCGTCATCATCATCATCATCATCATCATCTATGTATTACTACTATTACTTTTATACATCTATGTATGGTTGTGAGACTTGAACTCAGGGTCCCTGAGATTTGTTGCAATTTGATAACAATTTACCATTTCAGTCATGCCTCACTTCTGGCTTTTTTGCTGATTAATCAAAGATAAGATTCTCAGGGACTTTATTTTGTGGGCTGCCTTCAAACATCAATACTCAACTCAAAGCCTCCCAAGTAGCTAGGATGAGATACATGAGACACCTGCTCCAACATCTATTCACTACGTGTATGTGAGCTTTCACAGACTAAAATGTTTTACACTTTTATTGAGTTCAACCATATTGTTTTCCTTTCCTAAATTTTAAAGCCAAGTTTAAGAATGCTTCATCTCCGAAAATTGTCAAAACATCTTCTTTTGCTTTACATTTACATCACTCTTTTTGTTTTATATGCCATGTTTTACTCCTTCTCGAAGTTAACATTTGAATAAATTATTATGTTTAAGTCAATATTCACTTTTTAATTCTCCAAATACTGTCTAACTTATCACTACTTATTAAAGAGAATATAATTCCACAAATGTTTGGTTTTACATCTTACTAAATTTTCCTTGATAATATTTATGTGAAATTAATCTGGTGCCTACAGACCCATTGAGCTGTATAATCTTTCTTCTACAAATATAACAATTTTACACTAACAGCTTTAATATTGGACAGAGAATATATTCCAGTTTATTTTTCTTTGTCAATGACTCAAAGAGTGCTAGTTAGGTGTTTTCCGAAATTGTCATAAACATAAATAAAAGTGTGAACTTAAGCACTGTGCGCTCATGCTTGTAATCCTAGCTGCATAAGAGGCTGAGATCTGAGGATTGCAGTTCAAAACCAGCTGGAACGAAAATGTCCATAAGATTCTATGGTCCAATTAACCACCAGAAAACCAGAAGTCGCACAGTTGCTCAATGAGTAGAGCATTCACTTTGAAATGAAGAGCCAAGGGACAATGCCCAGGACCAGATTTCAAGCCCCATGAATGACCAAAAAGAAAGGGAGCAGAGGACAATTTATATCTTTGCTCCATTGTATTCTCCAATCCACAAAAGTTTTGTGATCATCAAGATGCATTGTATTGGCCATGGAATGTGGCTTAGAGGTACACTGCTTGCCTTGCATGTGTGAAGCCCTGGGTTTGATTCCTCAGTACTTCATTAAAAAAGCTGGAATTGGCACTATGACACAAGTCAAAGAGTGCTAGCATGAGGAAAAGAAGGTCAATGATATTGCCAAGGCCCTGAGTTCAAGCTCCAGGACTAGCCAAAAAAAAAAGGTGCATTGTATTAAGCTGGGAAATAGCTGCTCACGCCTGTAATCCTAGATACTCAGGAGGCCGAGGATTGAAGTTTGAAGACAGCCCAGGCAAAATAGTCTGTGAGATTCTTATCTCATATTAAATCTCAGAAAAATCTGAAAGTGCTGCTGTGCCTCAAGTGATAGAGTTCTAGCATTCATCCAAAGGCATCCCTGGGTAAGGGATGGCTCCCAGACCTAGAGTTCGAAACTTAGGAAAGAGAAAAAAAAAGAACTTACTAAACACTGTTAACAAACTGCTTTGTCAAACAGCAACTCCCATACAACTACTTAAAGTTAATTTAAAATATGATAAAATACGAGTCATTTTGGGAACCAGACATATATACTATACATGGGACAAAGTAAATTTTATATCATGCACTTTGAGTTGAAATTTGTTCTATAGTCTTCTTACATCATTTATTAGTACTGCCAATTATAGGTCAATTTCCTTGAGGAACAGATTGTTTTCTATCGTCTTTTCATAGGAAACCATAGAGGTGATTTTTTTACTCTTATTGAAGGATATCTGATATTTTAAAGTAGATTTGTTCTAATATAATGTTAATTTAATACATCATTTCATTAGGGCGATGTTGGCCAGATTTTTTCCAGTAAATCTTATCCCTTATAATAAATGAGAACATGCTGTGATAGTCTCCTGTTAATATGATGAAATACTTTATAAAATTAACTTAAAAGGGGGAAAGATTATTCTTGCCTGCTGATTTTATACATTTCAGTTTATGTTTCTTATCCTCATTGCTTTGGGTTGGTGGTGGCAGAGTACCCCATGCCAGGAACATGTGATGGAATATGTGTATTCATGGAAGCCAGGAAGTAAAGAAGAGGAGGAATAGGAGTGGGAGAGGGAGAAGGAAAAGGAGAAGGAGAAGAAGACAGAGAAGAAAAAGGAGGAAAAGGAGGAACGGACTTTGATCTTAACACCCTCTTTGATCATAAGTTCTCAGTGACCAAATCTCTTACAGCAATGCCCACTTGAAAGGGTTCACCTCTTTATGGCAACATAGTTAAATATTTATTTGACTAATCAGAGAAGCTATTTGGCATGGAGGTGGTTTGGTTATGACATTGCTGGAGATATATTTTGAGTGCAAATACATTTTGTTTAAAAGAAAAGGAAGCTTCAAGAGGTGACCTTCAAAAATGACTATTTCATCTAACTCTTAATGATGAATTTTTCATAATTTGATGACACTTCCATTCAAGTTTTTGTCATCTATAGTGAGGTTCTTTCTTTCTAGTTGAAGGAGAAATGAATACTATCACGATCATTTATTTCTTAATTATTCTATAGTGTAGGCATAATATGAATTTCCTACCACTCAAAAGTAAGGTCTATTCAAGTCTATGGGAATAATTGCAGAAGTCATGGAATATCTTGCTTTATCTCATATAGAGATTGATTCAATTTCTAAAAATATCTTGACATAAAATACATGACATTCAGTGTTTCTCTGAAATATCTTGGTAATGAAACCTCAGAAATACATGACCAGTTACTAAGATTTGTTTTTTTGGGGGGGGGGTCCGGTTGTATGACCTGAACTCTGGGCCTGGGCACTGTCCCTCAGGTCTTCAGCTCAAGGCTAGCGCTCTACCACTTGAGCCACATCACCACTTTCGGCTTTTTCCTTTTTGCTTATGTGGTGCTGAGGAATCGAACCCAGGTCCTCATGCATGCAAAGCAAGCATTCTACCACTGAGCCACCTTGCCAGCCCACTAAGATTTTTATATACTCAAAAAATGTATGAATCTATATTTTAACGTAAAAAAACTTTAGGTTCAAAATAAGAAAAAATCATATTATTGCAGTAGTTAATATTTAATTTAATTAAAATCTGCTTCATTCATCCTTACAGAGCCTACTGCTTTTTCCTGAATAGAAACTTAGTAATATTCCTGTACTGCACCTAAAAGCCTAAATAACTTTGTCCTATTTGAACATCTAATTTCAAGGCCACTGACAGATCAGATATAGTGACATTCTCTTTAAAATTAGGTATTCAAAAGAGACAAAGTTATTTATGATTTGAAAGAACTGAAAACGAAGGAAAATGCATGTGATTTTTGTTAGCTCCATGATTCTTGTAAACATAAAATGCATATATCCATGTATATATGTACATACATGTATGTAAATATATGTACAAGCAGTTCATCTCTTTTTTGTGTAGCAAATGGTAAAAATGTATGTGCACAATCACTACTCAAAGTCATGAATAGAAAAAATGAGCAAAGAACTCATATTCAGGAATCTATGGTTAGCCAATAACCCTGAAAATCTTTTACATCAGTTTGCATGTGACAGTTACTGCAGTACAGGGACAGTAAGGCAAAAATGGGATACCAGCAGAAGAAATGAGAAATAAGAGATACAAATGGTACAATATTCTTTCTGATGGGTCAGTAGAATTTCCACTGTGTGTGTGTGTGTGTTTGTGTGTGTGTGTGTGTGTGTGTGTGTGTGTATTAAATTATCTTCATTCATTTCTCTCTTGAGGGGTATCTGGGCTGATTCAGTAAGCATGGTTGTGCTGAAAATTTTCGTATATCCTGGCTTGTAAACTTTCAGGTAAATGCCTAGGAGTAGAGTTGATGGATAATATGGAAGTGGGTAGTCAAAAGAGAGGTAAAGGTGGAAAAGGTAGAATGAACAGGAGGAAAGGGGGGAAGTTCAGAGAAGAATCCAGTAAATATCCTTCAAAATTAAGAAGAGTGAAGGAAGACATTCATAGAGGAGGGATGGATGAGAATGTTGAAAGGGTTGGCATTGATCTAGGTATATTGTACGCATAAATTGTTTTATTTAATGATAACTCCTTTGCTACCTAAAATAATAATTAAAAATCATGTCCCTAAAATGTTATGCAATTAGAAGCAAAACATGAGAATCTGCTCAGATCATCTCTAGTGTCCATAAACCTTTTTTCGTTAGGATGAATTTTAGAACAACAGTAATGATGCCTATCATCTGAAGAAAATTTAATGATTTCCAGCTATTTAAAATAACCATTATTGGAGATATGGCTCAAGTGGCAGAATGCTACATAGTGAGCAAAGCTGTCAGATATTGAATTCAAATCTCGATCTCGAAAAAAAGTAAAAAGCATTCAGTAAAAGTCAGGCACATTCCTGGGAACTGGTAGCTTATGCTTTTACTCCTACTTTTAATCAGAAGGCAGAGATCTGGGGATCTCAGTTCAATGTCAGCTCAGATAGGAACGTCTGTGACACTCTCATCTCCAATTCACTGCCAAAGAAAGCTGGAAGTGGACTTGTGGCTCAAGTGGTAGAATGCCAGCCTACAACAAAAAGTTCAGGGACAGAACCCAAGCATTGAGTTGAAGTCCTAGAATAGTGCATATATATACACAAAGGAAGTAAGTCACTGAAGTTCTCAACCTTTCATTTCCCTAATCCTAACTCTAATCCTGGTCAGAACACTAAGAGTAACCTTGATGATAATAGCAACCCAATTACTCAAGTTTAGATTACTTCCTTTTAGATATGCATTGTCTTTGAAATGATTTGCAGTTTGCTCCAAATCCTACAGATTCCCTGATTGGACTCTGAAATCTATCTTGTTCCCTATTAGGAATCATTAATCTCAAATTCTCATATCATGAAAAATACCATAGTTTTCACTGATTTTAACTTTTACTGAAATCCTGTATCTCCAAAAACAAGTTGCAGGTTTACTTAAAATCTACTCTACTTCTAAACCATAACTATATACCTAAACTTTACTAGAAACCTAACTCTAAATTTAACCCTATTGAACCCTGAATAGGAAACTTAGGGAAACTCTGTAGTTTTTGTTAAATTTCATACTTACTTTACTTGAAAGTGTCAGCAGAAAACTCAGTTTTACCTTAAAGGTTACCGTTCCCTAACCCTAAGCCTAAATAGAATTAGAAAAGTAAACATAAACCTAGAACTAATGGCCTTTGGTTTCTAAAAATCACACAAATACATTAGTTTTATTCATCCAAATTCGATTCAACTCATCTTTCTTAACATAGTTTGTAGTTTTACTTATTATCTTGTCCTTATTGAAATCCTAACCTAACTGGAATATTGAGGTTAACCCTCACACTAATCATACCCTAATCTTAATATTATTAGCCGTTTCCTATTTCTCATTCAAAGATTTACATTCAGTTTGACCCTAAATATTCCATTTCCCTTATGCTTACACTAACCTCAGCTGGAACTGAAACCTAACTTTCACCCTAATTATAATCCAATTCTAATGTTTAAAAAAAGACTAGTTTTTAATCATTCTAATGAATATTCCAGTTTTCGCTCTGGAAATGAGTTTCATTTTGCCCTAATTCCCACAAATTATCTGACTATACCTCTGAAGTTATCTTGTTCTCTAACATGAACCATTATATTATTTATCCTCAAATTGTATTACCAGGACAAATACTGTAGTTTCCATTGATCCTACCTTTTCCTGAACCACTGTACCCTAAAACAGTTTCAGATTTACTTACCATCTACTCCATTACTTAAAGCTAACTCTCAACCTAAGCCTGGCTGGAAAACTCTCATTTATCATTCCAAGAATGGTCACTGAGAAATAAACATAATGATAATACTCTAGTTACTATTCAGTCTCACATATTTGCTTCTACTTGTTAGTGAGAATTATATACTAAAAACTTTCTTATTCATAGCAGAAATATAATCAGAAGAAAATACTGACCCTAATCTTAATCCAAATTATATGACAATACTAACACTAACACAAGTACACTAGTTTTCACTCATCCTAACTTGATCCAAATAAGCCTTCCAAATATAGGTTTCAATTTTTTTCCAATATCTTAGTCATTTTCTAACCCTCAACTTAATCTTTCTTAACTGGAACATTGAGTATAACCATCAGCCTAATTGTAAGTAGATTCTAATATTAATAGCAATTCTCTAGTTCACATTCATTCTAATTCTTACTAGACTTATATTAAAATTTACCTTAAATTTGACCCTCATTCTCAAAATAAAATGCAGGTTTTCTGTAAATTCTACAGACTTTCTCATTCTTAACACTGAATGTATCTTGTTCCATAACAGGAATCATTATACCCATTGATCTCAAATCCTGATATTAAGAAATATATTGTACTTCCATTATCCCAACTTTTCCTGAAATCCTAGAACCTAAAAAAAAGTTCAGCTTTACTTAACATTTGACACATTTCTTTTTTTTTTCCTTTTTGTCGGTCGTGGGGCTTGAACACTGGGCCTGGGCACGATAATTGAATTCTTTAGCTCAAGGTGTGCGCTTAACCACTTGAGCAACAGCACCGCTACCTGGGCTACCTTTCAACTGTGATCCTCAGAAATCAGCTTCCTGAGTAGCTAGGATAATAAGCGCGAGCCACTAGTTTAACCCATTTCTTTACTCTATCCTCAATCCCAGATAACCAGAAACCTAATCCTAATCACAGTTTGATTTAACACCAAGTGGTTAATGTAAAGAAATTGTCTAGATTCTATTCAATCGCACATTGTCTTGGCTTCTACTTCTTAGTGGAAAACTAAAATTTACCTTAAAGCTTATCCTTCCGTAACCCTAACCAGAACAAAACTGTATCTCATACTTTAAACCAAATTATATCTGAATGTTTAAAGTAACACAGATTGGTTTTCATTCATTCTTGCCATTCATTCTTCTTAAAATGTGTGGCAGTTTTGCACAATATCTTACATCTTTCACTCATCCTAACATCAGCTCTAACTGGAAAACCTTGCCTAATCCTAAACCTACATATAACCGAACCATCATGATAATACAAACCTATTTTTTCACATTTATCCTAACTCTTGCTCAGCGTGTAGGTCTAAATTTTACTTGCATTTTGAACCTAAATTTTTTAAGTGTTATCCTATTTCCTGTTAGGTTTTATTTTCATTATTTAACAAAAAATTATTTTGTTGTAAAGATGCCTTAAAGAGGGATTAGTTATGTGTGTAAGGTAAGGAGTACATTTCTTGCTGAGCATTGTTACCCCCTTCTTTGTTGTTCACCCACTATCCCATCTCTCCACTCTTCCCTTACTCCTCCCTTCCCATGGTGTAAACTTCATTTTCAACATAGTGTCTTGTGAGTAACTTTGTTACAATGGGTCATCCTGTGTTGAACCTAAATTTTCTATTTCTCTAATCCCAATTCTAATTCTGTCTGGAATCCTAACCCTAACCATAATAATAATGATAGCTCAATTCCGAAGTTACCAAAAACTACTCAATTTTTTGTTCATCCTGTTAATCCACTGTAAACCTTGATTTAAGTTGCAGTTTAGCTTAAATCTTCCAAATTAGTTTATATGCACATTTATAAAGATGTAATTTTATGTGAAAAACAGAAGATCTTTGGAGGAAGGAGTAATGAGAAGGAAATGGTGTATAATCACATATGTTAAATATATTATGGAATTATCACTTCCGACAATTAATAACCATTAAAAATAAACTAGAAATAAATAAAGAACACACTGCTTTCTAATGTTCTTTACGAGAGACATGATATGTCTTATGAAAGAAATACTTTTGTTAGATAAACTTTGTTCATGCATAATTTATATTGTTATTACCCAATTATTTAATTTAATGAATACAAATTTCTTGAATAAGATTCCATTACAAAAATATAAAACAGTTACTTAGCAATTGTTTGAGAAAAAGTTATAGTCCTGAGTTTTAGGAAACCCAATATCTATTTCCCTACAAAGCAATGAATTAGGTTTACTAATCTAGTATTTGTCGTAAGGTTAGAGAACATAATTGGCATGAAAAACAACTAACTGTACATCTTCTTTCTTGAATGAATGATATTTTAAAAATTGTATTTTATTCAAATGAATACTTAGGTTTGCATTTCAAAATAAATGCAATTTTATCTCCTTTCAGAACAAGTACTTACACTGAAATTAAATATACTAGCATATTCAGGTATTTAAAAGCTAAAATTTCTATGTTTTATATATAGCTCTACATATTCAGAATGACATGATATTTTTTATTCATAAATGTCTAATGTCAGATTTTTACTTCATCAATATATTGTCTCATGAGGTTGTAGTGAAGGTTCCAGTAAGCAGCGTGGTCAAAGCCATTTCCTGGATTCTAAATTTTAAATCTAATCATTTTTAGGCTTTGATAATATCATTTACTGTCTCTTCAGAGCAATTAAGCTAAAATAAATACTACTTTTTAAACATTTCACACACATTGTAAATAATATTAACATAGGCCAAAAAGAGACTAATTATTTCAGACTCATCATATTTGGTGATCTTACTGTGAAGAATATAGAGAGTAGAAGGTCCTTAAACTCAATAAATAGTTTTGGTTAAAATAAATCATATATCTGGATTTCTAATTTGGAGGTTAATCATATGGAAACAGGAAAATAATAAAAACTTTACTTTGGGATCAACAGGAAAAAAGATATTTGTGCACGCACCAGTTGTTTTATTAGTCTGTAGTTGAACACTGAATTTCGATCTATATCTTGGCTGTTGTAGTGAATATTGTGAAGAACAATGAATTACAGATATATTTACAAGTTACCCAGAGAGAAATAATCACATGATTGGTGGGTCAGATGATATTTCAACTTTGGATTTCTTTAGAAAACTGCATACTACTTTCTACAAAGAGAACACTAACCTGTATTTTGACAAAGAGTGTAGAAAATTTCCTTTTCTCCACAGTCTCGCCATCCAATATTATTACCTTTTGAGTTTTTTTTAAGGGCAGGTTTTTACTCTGTGCAGTACCCAAGACTGGCCTTAGACTCAAATCCTTTTACCCCAACCTCCTAATCGCTTGGGATTACCTGGCTCCTTGGATATTTTTGATAAGAGTTATGATAGTTATGAAGTAGTATCTTAGAAATTTTGAATTGCATTTCTCTAATGACTTCTGTTTACAAAGAATTAAGCCAGCATAGAAGTTGTATTAAATACAAATTTGTAAACCCACAGGCAATTTTCAGGGCTTTTTGGAAAACATGTCTATTCAGAACTTTTGTCCATTTTTAATTAAGTTTCTTGTTAACCTCTCTTTATTCTCTCTATACAAAATCAATAATTAATTCAAGGTAGTAGAAAGGAAAAAAATAAGCAGCTCCTAACATTTTTCAATTTTTTATAACATGATATTGCTTAAATCAATTTCTGTTAATGCTTTAGACTATATAACTCAATTTAGTTAGACCTTTTACAAGGCTATATGTATTTTATTTATTTTACTTTGATTTTTCTTTCCAAAGTCTGTGTGACTAATTTCCCTTGGTTTCTTTCTGTCTCATGTTGTTCAGATTTGAAAGTGAAGAATAAATGGAAGGATGCAAACAAAAAATATACAGTTCCCCTCATCTGATTATGCCTCTACAAGAATGAGGAAAGTGATCATCATTCTAAGGACCTATGATAGCACATCAAAAAGAGAATTCATTTTTCTACATTTTCCTTATCTTTGCGATGTAACTTGAATGATGTAAAACACAATATACTGCTCAGATACTTTTATGTTTTTTCAGTTTTGCACATTTTCATATGGATTTCACCTCAGTCTACAACATTCCTTCATCGTTCTTTCCCTGATATTTTTATACTATCAAGACATAAGATAACCAGTTTTATTTACAGCATGAGAAGTTATCCACCTGCCTTCCTTGGAAGCAGAGTATGTTCAATAGATATTACTTCTGGTTGCTAATTACATGTAATGTTTCCTGTCCTACTTATCACATTCTATTTAGTATTTTAAAAAGACTTCTGGCTAAACTAAAAGCTCATTCATAGAAGTTTATGTTAAGTGTTTCACAAGATTTATTTTTCTTAATTCTTAAGATAACATTTGCTACAATGCTAATGTTATTACCATTTTACTGTTGGGAAAAATTGTAATTAAAGACAGTAAGTGCATGACCCAAAGACACACACAGTGAGGAAGGAAATGAGTCAAAGTTTCCAAAAGTCTTTCAGCAATATCAAAAAAGTCGGTAAAATCACTCCATTCTCTTACACTCTCAATTCAATATTCATATTGTCCAATATTAATATTGTCCATATAGCAATATTTGCTATGCTATTATGGTGATTGTTTTCTGTCACATTTCGTCTTCAACACAGATTATGTTTGTGATATTGGGTTATAATGCACAGAGCTGAGCTTATAAATTGAGGTCCAAATAGAGCCAAATGTTTTCTGTCCCACAGTTCCAGTTTCCTTTTTAAAAAGTACTAAAACGTTTAAATATCATCACTTA
The DNA here is from genome assembly GCF_024711535.1 of Dipodomys merriami. Classification (NCBI taxonomy): domain Eukaryota; kingdom Metazoa; phylum Chordata; class Mammalia; order Rodentia; family Heteromyidae; genus Dipodomys; species Dipodomys merriami. The sequence continues at coordinate 1,035,179 of NW_027203760.1, read as the reverse complement.
CTGTCTTTTAAGAATCCAAAAACGAAATAAATTCACATATAATCACTCCAAAATGCTTTAAAAGTAGGAGATAATAAAACAGGCCCCCATGAAGTAAATTTTCTTCTATTTTAAAAATTACTCTGAAAGCCTTGTGCTGGCTGGTCACACCTATAATCCTACCTACTCCTGATATCTACTCAGGAGCCTGAGATCTGTGGATAACATTCCGGAGTCAATCAGGGCCAAAACAAAAACAAAAACAAAAACAAAAAAAAAAACAATTTCATGAAATTATTTTTCAAATTTTTTAATGAACTAGCAAAGAGCCAGGAATGGAGATGTAGCTCATATACTAGCTCACCAATCTAGATAGGAAAGGCCTCGCAAGACCGTGAAGCCCTGATTTTAACTCTGAGCACTCCAACACAAATGCATTGCGTGGGTTTGCATGCTCACGCATGTTTGCTTGTGTGCTGCCGCACTCACTAACACACACACATATATTCAAATTACCTTCATATCAGTGTTCTGCATTAACTTCTTTGTTAATGATATTATATGGGTAAAATAGAGGAAATGAACTCTTCCATCTCAAAACATTTTATGTTTTTTATTGTAATAATACTGTGCAGAGGGGTCACATTTACATCAGAATGGAAATTGGTACATTTTCTAAAAAGCATTATTATCTCCTCCTTTATATTTCCCCTATTATCCTTTCCCTCCCACCTCCACCAATAACTCCCCTTCCCCTTTCGTCTTCCCCCGCCTAAATTGTAAAGTTCATTTTTCAACATAGTGTCTTGTGCATCTCATGGTTACAATTGGTCAACCTGCAACCTTATTTGAGCATTTTTTCCCTTCCTTTCCCCAAATTTCCCACAAGATGTAGGTGCACCAACTTCAAATACAGAGAAAACAGGGGTTATAGCGTGGGGGAGGAACATAAAAAAAACAAAAATAAATGACATCGTACATTATAAGTAAGTTAGAAACAATAGCAAGAAACAAAAAAAAAACCCGTGTCCCTATCTTGGGGTTCAATTCCCTTAACATCATCTTCTCTGGTGTTATGAACATATCGTTTGAGCTTTTCTGCTTATCCCAGACATATATTCGTTATTGAAAGTAAGGGAAACCATGGGACTTATGGTTTTTTGGACTTAGCTTACTTCACTCAATAAATTTTTTTCCAAGTCTTTCTATTTCCTAACAAATTGGGAGATGTCATTTTTTCTGATAGAGGCATAGAATTCCATTCTGTATATATACCACATTTTCTTGATCCACTCATCTAATGGGGGCATCTGGGTTAGTTCCAGATCTTAGCTATCATAAATAATGCTGCAATAACCATAGTTGTGCTGGTAGTTTTAGTATGGCCTTGTTTGGTGACACAATGGCAATGTGATATCACAATGAGTTTGTGATGTCACAACGGTGATGAGGTCACAATGGGTTAGTGATGTCTCATCAAGTAATATAACAATGACATATACAATTTCAATTTCTTCGAATTCACTATGAGGATACTGTAATAACCAGTGAGGCCAGCATTATCTGTGGGAGCTGATAATCATTGTAAATTCTTGGCCTGGCCCACTGGAGATTGTGGGGAATACCGCCAAAGGTGGAAGTGTCAAGCCTCACATGGTGAGCTGTCAAGAAATAATTGAACATTGGGCAGTTTGGGAAGTGACGGTTGAAAACTCTTAGGCAGAAGACTCATTGGAGTCAGGAGGGATACAACCTATATATACGTTGCATTTTCAGAGCATTGGAAGGGTACATAAAAATGAGAGCTACCCAGATGGAAGAAAGTGGTGAGACAGCAGGAAGGGAAAAACTTGAGAAGAGAGGAAATTGAGGGAGAGCAGAAGGTTGGCAAATGGTCACTGGGGCAGAGCAGGGAAGACCTGTGGAGACTGGAGAGGCCTGAAGGAAGTGGTGGAAGGGAAATAGGGAAAGACCAGGAAGAAAGGACAAATCTGTAGCGAAGGAGGGAGGAATGGAAAAGTTAAAAGCCTTGACCATTGAGGTTTGGAGCTTTGGACATCATAATTTTTGGCTGGTGGTTTCCAGACCAATTAAGAAAGGGTAGGGCTGCTCATTGAAGGTCTGAGGTTTGATGGTCAAGGCTGCTCTTGGACTGGGTATCCAGTCCAGGATAAGATAATCACAGTCCCCTTTCTAGTGTAAATTGGTTTATTATATTAAATGTGACTTGATGGTTTGTCTCTTGGCCTTAGAAGTTATAAGTACACGAGTTCACAGAAAGAGCTTGAAGTCGCAAAGGCCAGGAATTTTCTAAGATGTGATGTGGCCATATAGATTTGTAAAAACACAATTGACAGTGATATCACAATGGCAATACCACAATATCATGCCAAAATAATGCTTTGATACCACAATTTGTTGTTGATGCCATTCTCGTGATGAGGTCACAATAAGTATGTGATCTCACAAAGGGTTCATGATGTCAGAGTGGCATGGCAGATCTCAACTGTCATTAAATGGCAATGAATATATGATTTCAAAAAGGGACTGTAAGGCATGTGTTGTCACAAATGTAATGCCGTTCTAACAAGTTTGTGATGTCACAATGTGACACAATACTCATGATATCTGGCAGTATGATATCACAGGGGATTTCTGATATCACATGTCATACCAGAAATATGATATTGAAAACAGACTATGAGCTCACAAAGGGCTTAACATATGACTATGGCAGTATGTCACAAAACTTATATGGACTGGTTTGTGATGGCACAGCAGATTAATGATGTCATAAAAGATTTTGATATCACAATGGTTATATGGTCAAAATGGGTTTCTGAAATAGAATGAATTCACAGAATAGGCCTTCACACTGTTATGACTATGATGTAACAATGTCATTGTGATTTATCATGCTATGATGCCATTGTTGTTTGGTGATGTCACAATGAGCTGAAGGTGTCATAATGACAATTTGATGTCACTGCTTATTTATGATGTTACAATGGTTATGAGGTCACATTATGTTTCTGATATCAACACACATGTCAAATTTGAAAAAGAATGAAAAAGCCGGGTGCCAGAGGCTCACGACTGTAATCCAAGCTACTCAGGAGGCTGAGGTTTAAGGATAGCACTTCATAGCCACCTCAGGCAGGAAAGTCCATGAGACTATGTCCAATAAAACCATTAGAAAACCAGAAGTGGTGCTGTGGCTGAAGCATTAGAGTGCTTGCCTTGAGCTGAAGAGCAGGGACAGAACCCAAACCCAGACTGACAAAAAAAATTAAAAACAGGCATTCACAATCTGTCTATAACACCACAATGACAATGAGATCTCATAATGCTATCTTGTCATAGTTTTGTGATGTCAAAAGTAGTTGATCCTGTCATAACGAGAATGTTATGTCACACTAGTGATGTCACAAAGAGTTCAAGATGTTACAATGGCATGTCTGATATCAATTGTCAATTCATAATCAGGGTATAGTTACACAAAGGGACTGTGATGTCACAAAGGCCATGTGTTTTTTCAAATGTGCTGAGAGGTCCAAATAGGTTTGGGATGTCACAATGTGATAGTGATATCAAATGGCAATGAAAGCTTACAATGGGTTTGTGATGTCACATTGGTGATGAAATCAATGTTTTGTGAAGTCATATCTCATACTCACATGTCCAATTTCAGTTGCTACTATTTCACAATGAGGATATGAGTTCACAGAAGGAGACTTAAATATAAAAGGCTATGAATTTTCTAAAATGCTATGAAGACATACTATGTTTTTGAAAAAACATTGGAACAGTGATATCACTACGGCAATGGGATGTTGCAATATGATGACTGAATAAAGTTTTGTTACCACAATTGGTGATGCCATACTGGTGATGAGTTTACAAGAGGTGTGAGATGTCACAATGTGTTGGTGACATCAAGATGACACATGTGATCTCAATTGTCAACTCACAATGAGTATATGGGCTCACAAAGGGACTGGGATGTCTCCAAAGGCATGCGTTGTCTCAAAAATAATGAAGTCCTAACAGGTGTGTGTTGTTAGAATGTAACAAAATGCTCATAACATCTATCAGTGTGATGTCACCATTATCTAGATGTCACACTGGATTCGCGTATCACATTTCATACCTGGATTGGGTATGAGAGGATTGGAATTTCACAGTGGGTTAGTGATATCACTATGGAAATGTGAGGTCACAAAGGGATTGTGATACCACAATGGCTATTAGATCACAATGTGTTTCTACTATAATAGGTTTGTGCTGTTACAGTTGGTTGGAAATGTCACAATGGCATGCCGATTCTCAAATGTCTTTAATTCACAATGAAGATATGAGTTCACAAAAGGACTGTGTTGTCTCCAAAGTCATGTGTTGAGACAAATGTGATGAAGTCCTAACAGATATGTAAGTTCACAAAGTGACACCATGGTCTTGATGTCTATTAATGTGATGTCCAATGTTCATGTTGTCAGAGTCAATTTCTGATATCATATGTCATACCTGAATTATGAGTTTGAAAACAGAATATAAGCTTACTAAAGGCCTAAAATATCCTAATGGCAGCATGACTAAAAGTTCATGGTCTCTGGAGCTTCAGATTCTTTCTTTGAAATTGTATCCTGATTTTGAACTAGTAGAAATTGAAATTGGACATGTCATTGTAATAATACAAACTCATAGTGACATCACAAACTCATTGTGACCTCATCATCACTGTGACATCACAAACCCATTGTGATATCACATTGCTGTTGTGCCTTCACAAAGCAATTGTGACATCACAAAGCAATTGTGAACTCTTAGCACTTTTAAAACACACATGACCTCTGTGTCATCATAGACCCTTTGTGTACCCATATCCTCATAGTGAACTAATGAAAATTGTGATCACACATAGCATTGTAGGGTCACAAATACTTTGTGCAATAATTATGACTGTGAAATCACATTGTCATCATGACACCATCATCTCATTGTGACAACACCAAACCGCAATGACACCATACCATGTTTTTCTCTTTTTTTCTTCTGTACATTTTTTATTGTAAGTGTAGTGTACAGAGGGATTACAGTTACATGAGTAAGGTAATGAGTACATATCCTATCAAACATTGCTGCCTTAACATCACGTTGTCACTTTAATATCATAGATTCATTGTGAATGCCTATTCTTTGATTTCATTCTATTTCAAATGTGCCATGTGGGTTGATATCAGGAAACCATTGTGAACTCATAACCTTTGTGACATCAAAATCTCTTTGTCACAGCACTTTGCCTTTGTTATACCATTAACCCACTGTGACATCAAATACCTCTCCTCTCCTCATAACTTTTGTGAAATGCCATTGTGATATCTTAGGCCCTTTGTGAGTTGAAAATCTGTGTTCGACTTCATATTTCAAATATGACATGAGATATCTAAAATCCAATGTGACATCATGATATAACATTGTGGACATCATAACCATTGTGTCACTTTGTGACATCTCAGACCTGTTAGTTCTTCACTTTCTTGACTACATATATTTTGGTGACACCAGAATCCCTTCCAAAACTCATATACTCATGGTGAGTTAATGACAATTGAGATCCCGCATGCCATTGTGACATCACCAACCCCTTGGTACATCTCAAATCTATTGAGACCTCCTCATCAGTATGGCATCACCAATTGTGACATCAAAACATTATTATAACATGATGTTGAGACATCACATTGTCTTTGTGAAATCACTGTTCCATTGGGTTTTCACATAGTATGACCACATAATATGAAGCTTCTTCTATCACCCGGCATCCTCATATTGAATTATGAGTAATTGAAATTGAATTATCATTCTGATATTACAAACCATGACATCACAAAACCATTGTGACCTCATCACCATTGTGACATCAAAAACCCAATGGGACATCTCATTTTCATTGTGACATTATGGATCACATTGTGCACTTTGAAACCTATTATGATCTCTTACTACCTTTGAAAACACACATGCCCTCTGTGACATCACAGAACATTTTGTATCCATAACTTCATGGGGAACTAATGACAACTGAAATCAGACATACCATTTAACATAAAAAAAAATCCTTTCTGACATTATCATAATTGTGACATCATGTGGCCATTATGACAACATCAGCTCATTTTGACATGTAAAACTACAATGACCTCATAGCATTGTAAAATCTCATTGTCATTCTGATATCATAGATATGTTGTGTTGGCCTATTATGTTATTTGATTATATTTCTAGTGTGGCATGTCGATTGATATCAGAAACCCATTGTGAGTTCATGACCATTGTAATATCATGGTGCCTTAGTAGCATCATATTACTATTGTGATATCACAATGCCAAATTTATGTCACAAAGCGATTCTGATGTGACAATGGTTATAACATCACAATGAGTTTCTGATATCAACCCACATGCCACATTTCAATACAATGAAATCACAGATTTGGCATTCATAATGTGACTATGATGTCACAATGACATAATGGCAAATGCTATAATGTCATTCTCATTTTGTGTTGTTACCATAAGCTAAAGTTGTGATAACAACAATATGGTGTCACAATGGTTATGACCTCCCACAGGGTTTATAATGTTACAATGGTTATGAGGTCACGATGTGTTTCTGATATCAACTGATATGCCACATTTAAAATAGAATGAAATCACAGGATATACATTCACAACGTGTCCATGACAGCAAAATGGCAATGCGATTTCATAACGCTATGATGTCACTGTAGCTTGGTGATGTCACAATGAGCTGATGATATCATAACGACAGTATGATGATGTCACAAAGGGTTTGTGATGTCACAATGGCATGTCAGATCTTAACTGCCATTAGTTTATAATGAGGATATGAGAATGACATCACAATGACATACACAAATGAACTGTGAGGACACAAAGGCCAAGTTTTTTGTCAAAAGTGCTAAGATTCCTAACAGGTTTCATTTGTCAAAGTGTTAATGATATAAAAATGCGTAAGTGATGTCAAACTAGTTTGTAATATCACACCTTATTTCAAATTTCAATTGCTACAAGTTCATAATGATACAAGTTCAGAGAAGAAGATTGATGTCACAAAGGCCGTGCATTTTCTAAGATGTGATGAGGTCTTAATAGGTTTGTGAAAGCATGATGGTACACTAATATCACAATTGCAATAAGATGTCAAATTATAATGTCATAAGAGTGTTGTTATAATCATAATTAGTTGGTGATGCCATAATAGTGATGAGTTCAAAATAGATTTGTGATGTCGCAGTAGATTGGTAATGTGACAATGGCATTCGACACCTCAATTGTCAATGACTCAAAATGAGTATATGAGTTTAGAATGGGATTGTGAGGATTCCAAAGGCATATGTTGGCACATATGTGATGAAGTCGAATAGATTTGTGATGTGACAATGTGACACAATGGTCATTACATCTAGCAGTGTGATGTCACAATACTCATGATGTCACAGTATATTATTAATATTTTATGTCATACCTGAAATGATATGAGGTCAAAAATAGAATGAGTTCTCAATGGGCCTAACATAACACAGTGGCAACATGTCACAAAACTTATGAGGACAGGACATGTTTGAGTTGTCACAGTTGTTTAGAGATATCACAATGGAAACATTTTGTCACAAAGGGATTACGATATCATAATGGTTATGAAGTCTAAATGTGTTTTTGATATGAACCCACATGCCACATTTGAAATATAATGAAATCACATAATAGGCATTCATAATGTAAATATGATGTCACAATGACAATGTGATGTCATAATGGTATGATGTCATTATAGATTTGGGATATCATAATGACCTGATGTTGTCATAATGACAATGTGATGTCACAACTATGATTATATTGTAAATGTTTTGTGATATCACAATGGGATATCTGATCTCAATTGACATTTCACAATGGATACACAAAGAGATTGTGGTGCCACAAAGGCCATGTGTTTTTTTCAAAGGTGCTAAAGATGTCATAATGGGTTTGGGAGGTCTCAGGGTGATTGTAATGTCACAACAGCAATGTAATATCACAATGGCTTTGTGATGTCACATTGGAGAGGAGGTCACAATGGACAGGACAGGTTTGTGATGTCACAACAGATTAATGATATCACAATGGCACTGTGATACCACAAAAGGATTTTCATGTCACAATGGCTTTGAAGTTACAATGGATTTCTGATATCCACCAATATTGCTTGCTTGAAATAGAATGAAATCACAAAATAGGCATTCACAATATGTTTATAATTTCACTATGACATATGCTGTCATAATTCTATGATATTTAAGCTTGGTGATGTCAAAATTTTATTGGTCATTAGATTACCATGATGATCCCAAAGGTTGTTATGTGCTGAGTCTTTCAAAAGGCGCATTGTGTTGAGTCCATTACACAGGTTTCTTTGTGCTATTTTTTAAGTATGTTGTGTTCTGTCATCCAAAAGGGTGCTATGTTCTGAGTCCTTGAGAGGTAGGTATCTCTGAAAATCACACACACACACACACACACACATACACACACACACACACACACACAAACACACACACAAACAGAGGGTAACCGTGCACCTGCTTACTGTGTGGGGTGGATGGAGAAGAGTCTCGCTCAGCCATTGGGCTGAGGGAGGGTTTCGATGCCATGGGCAGCTGCTGGGGTTGGGAGGAAGCCCTGAGCTGAGGTGAGGCTGCTTCTTCCATGTCCTGTTAGCTTTATGGCAGTCAGGGCACCACAAGGTCAGGGATGGGGGCGTGGTCGAGTGGGGAGGGGGTGTGGCTGAGGAGAGGACAGGACGTGGCCAAGGGGGCACATATCTGCTGCAGCCAGGGGCACATGGTGGCTGGCTCACTTGTGCAGCGTGGGTGGGGCAGCCCAGGAGAGAAGTGGGGGGCAGAGAGAGAGAGCAGAGAGAAGAGCAGGCACAAGCACCAGGGGAGGCGGCATCAATGGCTGGCTTCTGCTGCTGTAGGATCACGGGTGTGGGCCAGGAGCACAGAGCACACAAAGCGAGCACAGCAGGCACATCCCTCTCACAGGCCCTGAGAGGCTCAGAGGCCAAGTAGGCCCTGAGTCTGAGATTCCAGTGCCAGGAGCTCAGCTGGGCCTGGGGTGGTCTCAGCCCTGCCACCCAACTGCCCCTGTCCTGGCCCCCTTTCCTGCCCTCCCCATGGCATCACAGTTTCAAACATGGGCTGCTGGCTCAGACCTGCAGTGCTTCTCAGAGTCATCCAGTGATGTGCCCCAGGCCAGCTTGTGGCCCTGGCCACGTCCTGGCCCCCCATCCTCTGCTTTGGGCCTGAACATCTGCCATGATGCTGCGATTGCTGCATGCTGCACCCAGAATGGCAGCCTATAGCATCTTCCAGCAGCACACATGAGTGTCCATCCCATGGGCCCGCACCTCGTGACCTCTCCCAACCCCCCTTTCCCCACCCCACCCCAGACCTGCGACTCCTGCTTCCCTTCTCACATCCCAACCTTGCCTCACCAGTGCCAGGGGCCAGCCCTTGCTCTGCCACAAATGCTCCCCAGGAGTGGAGGGTGGGGGTGTGGGTGTCAACCCAATGATCCCACCCAATCCCTAGTGTCAGTGTCCCAGGAAATGGGGAGATGCAGGGTTGGGTGAGAAGGGGGCATCACCAAGCCCCTGGCCTGGAGCAGTGGGAACCACACAGCCCCACATCTTCACCCTTCCTCTCCTAGGTGTGAACTTCGTGGCTTTATAAAGAGATGGGGAGCAGCAACTCCACACTTGCCTTCTCGGGTCTTTTCCTTTTCTCTGGGGGTGGGGGGTGTTGGATGCAGAAGATAGGGACCCCTTGCTGTGTGAGTCCTTGTCCTCTGTTCTCAGTCACCCTCTCACCTGAGGAGGGTATCAGAAAATCCCACTAAGGAGGTGAGAGCACTGGGGGTCAGATGAAAGGTGAATATCTGGGAGGAACACACTCCCTCTGACACACATACACATGGCCTGTCCCCTCCCACCCCAGCTGTCAACAGTACTCACAGGTTGGTCACATTTCCCAGCTCTGCCAGCATCTGCTGGTGCTCCTGGTCCATCTGTTCTCCTTGTCCTTCCAAGAATCCACCCAGTCACCCAGAAGCATCTAGGCTGGAAGTAGGGAGTCTGTCCATGTATGTAGCCTTTAGAACCCCATCCATTTCCTCAATACCACACCCACCCTAGGTCAGACAGCCCCTTGGGGACCCCATGACCCCCTGCTTGTTTTCAGTCCTGGCTCTGAGGAGCCGCCTGTCTGGGGATTCCTTCACCCAGTTTCCTGGCTTAGGGTTTTGGTGAATAGGGATTTAAGGCTGGTTGTTCCCAAGGGGAAGGGTTTTTCCCTGGAGAAGGCGAGAGGCAGGGTGGTGTTCTGTCATTACAGTGGTGCTCCCCTTGGTTTGGAACCCTTGGTTCTGAAAAGGGAATGAGGAATGGGAACCTGCATGCTCCAGCTGTACATTGTCCCAGATGAGTAACCAACAAACTTAAGAGAGGCACTACTCTGAGTCTGTGTGTGTGTGTGTGTGTGTGTGTGTGTATGAGAGAGAGAGAGAGAGAGAGAGAGAGAGAGAGAGAGAGAGAGAGAGAGAGAGAGAGAGAGAGACAGAGACAGAGAGACAGAGAGAGAGAGAGACAGAGAGAGAGAGATCATCTTTCTCCTTGTACAGCCTGACCGTACTCAGATGAGTGATCATTTGGCAAATTGCAGGTGCTGCATGGAAGACACTTCTGTCACTGTTCTGGATTTGTGTGTGTGTGTTTGTGTGTGTGTGTGTGTGTGTGTGTGTGTGTGTGTGTGTGTGTGTGCTTGTGTGTGTGTCACCATGTCTAAAAACAGCAAAAGCATTTTATTTCTCTGTGTGTTTGTACTTGTTGTTCTTTTTTCATCAGTACCAAGTATGAGCCCAGCCACAATTTTTTTCTCCTTCACAGTTTCATGGCTCCTTTATGGAAGATTTCAGTAGACATTCCTTTCCTCCCCTTTCCACCTCTCTTTTCCCACTTTCCTGTAGCCCATAGTAGCTGCTGGTCATGCGTGGCCCTCCCCTAGGAGACCTGTGTGAACTTGAGTGGACACCTGTCCTTCTATCCCAGGCCAGGTTGTTTGGTCAGGCGAGTGTGTCCACAGCCACACTCTTCCAGACAGACACTCAGCTCTCAGTGTATAGTTGGAGCTAATTCAAGGGTTGGGAATATGTCTGCCAAGCATAATTAGGGAAGGAGATGGGGGAAAGGGTAGGGCAGGGGCTGTGAAGCTATGAGGTTTTGGGGGCTGGTGTACAGTGTGACATCGCAGATATTTCACCATGACCAAAGATGAGAGGGGAACCTTACCTAGGGCGTTTATGGTCTCTGTGGGCATGCAGGCCCAGGGATCTGGGACCCCACTGGTGGCGTGGATTCTCTCCTGGGGCACTGCACCAGTCGTCAATCCTCCCTGGGGTCCTACAGACTCCAATCTGTGTCCTGTCTGGGACATTTCAAGCTGTACAGTGGTAAGCATGTCCATTCCCCCTGCTGGAGCCCGCTTGGTATCAGGACATGGCAGTTAGACAGGGATCGATGAATGCCACTTTCTGTAACCTGCTGTAGGCTGTCTGGAAGGAAAAGAGGACCACTGATTTTGGAACCCTTTAAGTTTGATTGGGACAATTTAAATGCTACATTTTCCAGGTTTTTTAATTTAAGCTGGCAATTTCCACTAATGCCTTGGATGGACGATTTCAGCTGACAAACAATGACGTTCAAAGCGGCACAGGCAGAGTTCCCAAGCCAGATTATTTCTTGCTTTGAACATTGTGCCTTGACTGCCTTTCTCTGGCAGCTGCTGAATCTCCTCCAGTTCTCTCTAGAGTGACCACCTCAGTCGGGTATGTTCTGGGGAGCAGAGATTGTGAGCTTGCCATTCCCAGCCTGCCAGCTGTGCACAGAGATGATTCCCAGCAACTGTACTGGATTCTGGGAGATTCAGAGACCCCAGACTACCTCAAAGATCCTTTGTCTGCAACATGAAACTTGGAGGCTGGATGTGGTAGACCATCCTGGCTGGCCCCAAAGGGGAAGAGAGGAGGCCTCTTGAGCCAGTCGTTCAGCTCATGGCAACCTCGTTCATACCTGAGTGGGGAATTGAGTGTCACACACAGAGCTGGTCAGCCGCTGGACAGAGATCTTTGAGAAGATAGGCATCCTAGAGGCCCTGGAATCCAGTAAGTACATCATGGCTCACATCCTAGGAGTCAAAACAGTAAAGTGTGGTGCTACCAGGAGAGCGTGAAGAGGGAGGAGAGAGAACTGTGGGAGAGCTACATCAGGCTTCATCAGAGGAATAATTACAGGGGATACTTACCTGAATCAGATGGGACTTTTCTGTAGTATTGTCATAGACATATGCTCATTTATTTATCCAACAAACCTATACTGTGTGCACCATGCTCTGGGAGGTCTTAGACAATTATAGGTTCCAGTACTATTTCAACGGAACATGAAGAAACCTTGGTTTGAGCTGGATGCTGGTGCTTCAGGCATGTCATCATAGTTACTTAGGAAGCTGAGATCCAAGGATAGAGGCTTTTGGCCCGGGCAGGAAAGCCTATAAGACTCTTGTCTTCAATTAACTACTAAAAACAAAACACCAGAAGTGGATGTATGGCTCAAGCCATAGACTGCTAGCCTTGAGTAAAAAGGCTCAGGGATAGCACCTAGGCTCCGAATTCAAGGCCCATGACTGACACAAAGAAAGGAAAGACAGAGAGATTGAGAAAGAGAGAGAGAAAGACAGACAGAGAGAGAGAGAGTGAGAGAGAGAGAGAGAGAGAGAGAGAGAGAGAGAGAGAGAGAGAGAGAGAGAGAGAGAGAGAGAGAGAGAGAGAGAGAGAGAGAGAGAGAGAGAAGGGAATTACGGAGGGAGAAAAAGAGGAAAGGAAGGAAGAAGGGAGAACATGCAAGACTTGGTTTGTAGTCCCTGGATCAAGTGGGCCAACCATTTACAATCTCTGTGGGGACAGTTTCAGAGATTAAAGCCATTATGTAGGATCAAGCCACTGACCCCTCAGCAAGTTCATGAAATCCAGGAGCTGTGTGCTCAACCAACTGCCAAGGAAAGCAGCCTCAGTAGACCCTAGGGATCAAGGTGGGTCACTAGGTTTCAATCATCCCTGGCCCCAACGAGTTTATTTTCTGGTCAGATAAGAAGAAAGTGTCCAAGGGCTAGGGAGGTATTGGTGTGAGGGAGTATGAAGGGGGGAGGCAAGTGATAATTAGGAAGATGAAGAGGGAAGATGATCCCAGGTCAGGTGTGTCAGGACATTTTAGCCATGATCTCACCTGACAACCTAGACTACCAGTGATAGAGCCTTTGATCCAGCCACACTGCTATTAAAAGTCCTGGCCCCTTGGTTTCACCGTTGACGACCTGGCTGTTGTTCACTACAGGATGCCTGTGCAGTACATCCTTGGGGACTGGGACTTTCAAGTGCTCAATCGGGCTCAATCTGAAGATGACACCTCTGGTGTTCATTCCTCCACGTGAGACAGAGGTAAGCATGCCACTGGCACAGGACAGCCTGGGAATGAGGGCGGGAGTTGGGACCCATTTTGCTCCGAGCCTTCATCTAGAAGGTGCTAGGGCCCCGTAACTGCCATTCTCAGTTGCAGAAGGGGGTCTCTTTGCTGGCTCAGTCTTTAGTCTAGATGGCAGATTTGGGATTCAGAGAGGGCAGACTGAAGGTGGGGCAGGGCTGGGTAGAGACTGGTGGGAAAACCAGAGGCACTGGGCTCTGAGCAGGGTTGCTTTTTTGATAATACTCAAACACAGGAACATTCCTGGGATAGATCAGCCCTTTTCACCTTCCCAAGAGAGAGGGAGCTAGTGCCCCGCAGTCTCAGTCACTTGACCAAGAAACCCTTTGGTTCCAATATCATGTGTTTGGATTAATAGATCTCACCTTACTGTCCAGTTTTGAGGCAGGACTCTGAGAGATCCTGAGTCTTTGATAATGTCAGGGGATCCTCAGTATGAGATCGTACTTGAACGTCCTAATTTGGTGCATGGTCAGTCCCATCTAAGACTGCCATGGTGTAGGACAAATTATCTAGAGAAGCATAGCAGGGTGGGATCTGAGAGTCTGATTATTGCGTGTGAGCTTTGAGCACCCGAGTGCCCACCTGCTTCCCTATCTTGGGTGGATCTTTGCTAGGAAATGCTTAAAATTAGGGGGTGTCTTGTCTTTTATGCTCCAAGATAGGACTCTAATATTTGAACCAGAGCTTTACTTCTAGCTTTTTTGGGTTTAATTGGAGATAAAGAGTTCTCATGGACTTGTTGCCAAGGGTGGCATCCAACCTTAGTTTCCTAAGGGGATAAGATGACAAGCATGGAAAATTATCTTTGGCTGGTGCCAGTAGCCCATGACTATCATCCTCGGTACTCAGGAGGTGAGATCTGAGGATCACAGTTCAAAGCCAGCCTGGGTAGGAAAGACCCTGAGACTCTTATCTCCAACAAACCACCACAAAGGGGTGCTGTGGCTCAAGCCTTGAGCTGAAGAGTTCAGGGACAGCACCCAGGCCCAGAGTTCAAGCCCCACAACCAAAAAAAAGAAAGAAGTAAAACATCTTTGCCTGCAAAAATGTGGAGGTATGTGTGGGTGTGCTGTGGTTGAGAGACCAAGTGCTGGCCTCACTGTACAGACATTTCTAAGAACTCCTCAAGTTTTCCCCAGTTTGAAGCCACAGTAGGATGGGCGGTGCCTTACCAAGAACTCAAGAGGACAAGGTCTTTGACAGGCAGTGAGTGGGTGAATGGGTGCAGAGATCGGATTTTTGTGCCTGTATTCTCTCCATTGAAGGATGGATTTGGATGCTGAGTGTCAAAGTTTGAAGTCAAGGGTTGCAAGAAGTTCATGGCCTGACAAATTGGGTTTCCTCTGGGTATATGAACGTGGCTAAAGCAGGGTGCTCCTGGTGGCTCACAACTGTCATCCTAGCTACTCATAAAGCTAAGATGTAAAGACCACGGTTCAGGGACAGCTTGGTGATATTTCATATCCAATGAACCACCAGAAAACAGGAACTGGCGCTGCGGCTCAAATGGTAGAGTGATCATCTGCAGATGAAGAGCTGAAAGTCAGTGCCGCAGCCCAGAGTTCAAACCCCATGACCAGCAATAAACAAAGAGGTGGCTGAGTTTTCCACATAGCAGTGTGTATGGTAGGAAATTCCATGCTGGGTTATGAGACATTCCAGATATGTTAGAGGCTCAATGTTGTGTCTACAGTTGGACTGAGTACAATAGTGCCATCTTCTCACAAGTCAGATATGATCTGAATGGAGGGAGTTCGTGGTTCTGTTCTCAGGAACCGCTGAGGCCTTGGAATGTCCGTGTGTGTGTGTGTGTGTGTGTGTGTGTGTGTGTGTGTGTGTGTGTGTGTGTGTCTGTCTGTCTGTCTGTTTGTGTGTCTGCTTGTCTGTGTGTCTCTGTGTGTGTAATTTTCCCTCATCTTTCTCTGTCTTCTTCTTAGGTGCCTGTCCTCCTCTTTCTGACTTCAGATGATGCCCTTCCTCCACACTGACCTTGCCTTTAGCTCCTTATCAGGGTCTACAATGAGTCGTAAATTGCCAGTGGCCTGTGTTCCATATTTTCTCTGGGGCACAAGTCTGGCTGTCCAAATATTTGGCCGCCTCCAGCAGATTCTTGTACAGCAGTGCCAGCTGGCATAGGTTTTCCCATGCCTCAGAGGGAGGGCCTCAGTCATACGATGTCCTGTCTCTTTCCTCAGCTAGGCCTCTGACATCCCTCTCTATAGGCTGGCATTGGAATGGGGAATGGGGGGTTCCTGGTGGCTCTAGCCAACTCGAGCTTGACAGCTGACTGAAGGCCACCTGAGCAAGGAGGATCCAGGGCTACATGAGAGGTGAGACCAAGATGGCTTGGAAATATTGGTCGGTGTCTAGGAAATGTAAATGTACTTTATCACAGGAAAGTCTATCTTCTGGCCCCAGCTGGGCCTTCTAGAAAATTCCGGAAGCCCAGAATACAGAGGCACAGACCTTGGATTCCAGGGCCAGGGAGTTGGGGAATGAAAGACTGGTATGACCAATAACTCAATGTTCTGTGGTATTAGTCTTGACCTGGCTATGCCCCTCCCCCCTTTTGTACCTTCACTTCTTAACCCAGTGTTGGCCACACACTGACCACTTGTGGCAGTACTGTGGAAGTGCCGGAAGTGGAGGTGAGATCTAGGATGACCAAAATCTGGATTTATGGCCTGCGGGGCTGGCAAAGGGTGTCTTAAAACAATCTTTGAGCTGTAACTCAGGGCCTAGGCACTGTCCCTGAGCTTCCTTTGCTCAAACTAGCATTCTACCACTTGAACCACAGCTCAACTTTCATCTTTTTTAGTAGTTTATTGGAGATAAGAGTCTCATGGACTTTCCTTCCTGGGCTGGATTCAAGCTGCCATCCTAAGATCTCAGCCTCTTGGGTAGCTAGGATTGCTGGCACCTGCTAATGATGTTTGTTTGTGTGTGTGTGTGTGTGTGTGTGTGTGTGTGTGTGTGTGTGTGTGTGTGTGTGTGTGTGTGTGTGTGTGTTTACCGGGACAAGAACTCACAGCCCAGATGTTATCCTTTAGCTTGTTTGCACTAGGTTCGTGCTGTATCACTTGAACTACAGTAGCTCAACTTCCCAGCTTTTTGGTGATTCATTGGAGATAAAAGTCTGCCTAGGATAGCTTTGAATCTTGATTGATCCTCAGGTCTCAGCCTTGAGTAGCTAGGATGACAGGCATGAGCCACCATCGCCCAGCTGATAATGGCCTTTCTCCACAGTGGACTTGGAGCTTCTGAAATCTTCTTTATTTTTTCTGTGCCTGTACTGGGGTTTGAACTCAGGGTCTGGGCTCTGGTCTCTTAACATTTTCCCTCAAGGCTGGTACTCTACCACTTGAGACACAGCTCCATTTCTGGCTTTTGGTGGTTCATTGGCAAGAAGAGTCTCACTAACTTTTTTCCCCTGAGCTGGCTTTGACCCACGATCTCTGATTTCAGTCTCTTGAGTAGCTAGGATTTGCATGGGTTGAGCCACTGGTGGCATTGGGTAGAAGCTTTCCTTAAGCAAGGGTTCTTCCTTACACTTGGCCTGACTCCTCCATGCAAAGGAGGCCTTAGGGTCAGGAGCTGTGAAAAATAGGCTTTCAGCTGCAGGAAATGGCTGGGGTCCATGGTGAAAAGTCAAGTTAATCTTCCCCTGGACCCCATTCTGGACCCTACCCTATGCCCTACCTGTGACTCAAGTACAAACCTTGACCCAGCCTTGAGTGTTCAGCCAGACTTGTCTGAAGACACAGAAACTTCATTCCCCACACACCACCTGCTCTACACCACACCTCAGGACCTTTGCCCATTCTGTGTACCTTCTACCTGAAGCTCTCTGTCCTGTTCCACATCTTAGAACTCCTGTGGAATTTTGACACTGGTTATATCACCTCCTAGAGCAAGTCCTTCCTTCCATTCTCCCTCTTTTTAAAAAAATATTGAGTTCCTAGAGATGGAACTTGGTAGGCTGACTCGCAAATGCTCTATATTGGGTATTGGGGTGTGTGTATGTGTGTGTGTGTGTGTGTGTGTGTGTGTGTGTGTGTGTGTGTGTGTGTGTGGTGTGTTTGTGTGCCAGTCCTGGGGTTTAAATTCATGGCCCGGATGCTATTCCTGAGTTTTTATGCTCAAGGCTAGCAGTCTACTACTTGGAACACAGCTCTACTTCTGGATTTTTGGGTGTTTAATTGGAGAAAAGAGTCTCATGTAGATTTTTCCGCCTGCACTTTCTTGCAATTATGATCTTCAGATTTCAGCCTCCAGAGTAGGTGAGTAAAGGATTGAGCCACCAGCACCTGCCATCTCCCTCTTACCTATAACCTCGGCCTTCCTTTGAGTCCCAGGAGAGTAGGTCTCACCAAGCTCACATTATTTTTGCTAGTCTTGGGCTTGAACTAAGGGTGTGGGCATGTTCCTGAGTTGCTTTTCCTAAAGGCTACATTCTATCACTTAAGCCACAGTGCCACTTTTGGCTTTTTCTGTTTATGTAATACTGAGTAATCGAACCTCGTGTGTCATGCTCTTTAGGTAAGCAATCTACCACTAAGCCACATTCGCAGCCCAGGGCTCACTTCTAACAGGATCTATGAGGGTGGGATTTCAACACAGAAATCGCTGGCCATTTTATATCTTTGCCAGGATTTGGGACCAGCCTGAGGCTCGGCAATGAGGAATGATTAATGAGTGATAGCCACCAGGCCCCAGAGATCTAGGCTCACATCCTACAGAGGGATAGGAAATATGGAGCCAGAACCTTCCACAACTCCTACAGCCTAGGAACTGTGGTCTCCTTGGAGGTAGTGGCTGGCTGCTAGATGTCCCAATGAGACACCTCAGCCAGAATGTAATGCACCCGTTGCATACACCAGCCCAGGCAAGCCTTTGGGGTTGCACTTATTAACTGGCAGAGAAAGATGCTTTGTTCAAGCTACTGGCTCATACTTAGTACACTCTGAGGGCTTTTTCCAGCTTACCCAGGTTGGGGGTCTGGGCATGGGCAACCTGCTGAAAGCCCATCGTCCATACATCATCCATCTATACTCAGAGACATGGAGTTACTGAATTCTTTTATTTCTTTGGCAGATCCGAGGTTGAAATAAGAGACTAGGCTCTATCCCTGACCTCCTTTTGCTCAATGGTAAAGCTCTGCCCTTGAGGCACAGGCCCTGCCCATGGGCATATTTTCCTGTGATCTCTTAGAAATAAGAGTGTCTAGGACTTTCCTGTCCTGGCTGAATTCAAATTGGCATTCTCTACACCTCAGCCTCCTGAGGAGCTAACATTAAAGACAGGAGCCACTGACACCTGGCTTTCTTTTCTTCTCATTGTTCTTTTTATAATCATGACCATCTGAAATATTCACAGTGTCATTCCAATTGTTTACATTTGAAATAAATCATCTAGGCCTGGAGTTAGAATGCCAGGACTGCCACCCACAAATGGAGGGAGATCCTGACAAACTCATTCCTATTTATGTGAATGCTAATGGAATGTTACCAAAGTAATCAAAGTAATAATTAAATTTGCAGTTAATTCATGAATCTATTTTAGAATGCCACAGAAAAATTATTGAACTAAAATCTTCCATTCTACCACCATGGTGTGATTCCTCTAATGGAAGGAAATTGACTAATTTTTAATTAATGCTTTTATAAGTATTCAGCCATGATAATTCATTAAATGGAGACATAACTTAAACTAATAATTGGTAACTATATATATATATATATATATATATATAATTTAATGATATCCTCACATTCTCTCTCTAAGTGTATATGTATATATATAAATATATATATATATACAGCAATCTACACATCTACACATCTACACATCTATCTGTCTATCTATCTATCTATCTATCTATCTATCTATCTATCTATCTATCTATATCTATCTATATATATATATATATTGGGCACTATTGTGGCTTGATCACAGGTCCTCAGAATTTTCTGGCAGCTCAGTTTGCCAGAGGATGGTGAGCTAAGACTGTGACCCCATTTATGGATTGGGCATTCTAGGCCATGAGTTGAAATCCCAGCATGGCCAAAAATTTATTCATGGAGTAAGAAGCCACTTTTGAAACATTTTTTTTTTCCTGAAAGGTATCCTGGTTCTCAGTATGATATATAATCCATATGCAAATGTATCCTGTGTGATAGGATGTAATAAATGAAATGTTATGTGTGTAATAATACTAAATAAATAAGTATAATAAACGTCATACTCACTAAACCCATGCATGTAAATAAATCTCATATATGAATATTATTTATTTTCAGTTCTGGGGCTTCTATTCAGGCCCTGGGAACTGGTCTAAAATTTCTTGTCTTCAAGGACGGTGAGCTTCCCCTTCAACCACAGTGCCACAGAGTTACCCAGACCCTGAGTTCAAATCCCAGGCCTGCCAGAAAAGTGGTGCCAATTCCAAGCCAGGGCTTTTTATTCCTTTGGCCAAGCACAGGGCTTGAAATCAGGTCTTGGCATCTCTGCCACAGTTGACCCTTGGATCCTAGGACCCAAGTTCAAATCTTGGGTTTGGCAAAAAATAAAAAATAAGGGCTGTGAAGGTGGCTCAGTGGTAGAGCGCTTGCCTTGCATGCATGAGGCCCTTGGTTCGATTCCTCAGCACCACATAAGCAAAAAGAAAAAAGCCAGAAGTGGCGCTGTGGCTCAAGTGGTAGAGCGCTTGCCTTGAGCTGAAGAGCTGAGGGACAGCGCACAGGCTTGGAGTTCAGGCCCCACAACTGGACCCCCCAAAAAAAATAAATAAAAAATAAAAAATAAAAAGAGAAGGATAAAACAGAGAAGTTCAAGAAGGTGGTTTTACATTTTTTCCCCTTTGCATTCTGACCATCCTGGGCCTAAATGAAAAGGCCCAGAAAGTGTACATGACCTTGCATACAGTTGTTTGGCTGGCTACTAGGGAAGCCATAACCGAAACTTCAACTTAGACCTGGAGGTCGAATCCTGGGACTGCCACTAATGATTGTTGGGAGATTCTAAGAAATGCATGCCAATATACATCCATAGAAATGGAATGTTATAAAAGTAACAATTAAATTAGTAGTTCGTGTATGAGTATACTATAAAATTATACACAATAATTATACTACTTTGACTAATTTTCAATTAATACTTTGATATATATTCAACCATGATACTTAAAACTTGAAGGAATAATTTATTTGTCAATAATTACTAGTAATATATGTAATTTTGTAATATACAGACAACTTTCTCTTGTTTTATACATATGTATACATATACATATATATATATATATATATTTCAATCTATATATTGATCTGATTATACACTTGCCACTCCTGGGGCTCAGTTGTATAGTGATGGCTTGTACATACAAAGCCCTGGATTTGATTCCTCCCTACCACATGCACATAAAAATCCGGAAGTTGTGCTAAAAGCCTAGGGACTGTGTCTTGACTCTTACTCAAGACCCAGGACTGGCACCAAAATAAGATTGAATGTTGTGACTGCAACTCTATAAGTATAGGACTTCAAATACCTCATCCCAGAGCAAGCCATGATTCTGGTGCTGACAGCTGCCATCTAACTTGACTTAGCCAGAGGTATGCAACTGCAACCCAGCTCCACAGAACCACATGCTGCTGGCTCGCTCACCCCTGTCATCCAAAATATTCGGGGGCTAAGATCTGACACTGATGGGTTTAAAACCCAGCCCTGGCAGGATGGCTGTGAAACTCTGTGCTGTGGCTCAAGCAAAATTCTTAGGACAGTACCCCCAACATTTTAGTGCAATCCCGATGGCTGACTCCCACCCCTCAAAAAACCCCCACCAATCTCAATCATTAGATGTGAACTTTGTGCAGTTTGTGATGTGTTTCTGAAAGAATGGTGATACTGATGAAAGCACCCTGATAGTAATGACAGCTTGTGGGATACAGCTATGTGATGAGTCCTTCCTGAGGTGCTGGGTCCTTCGTGTGGTGCTGTGTGCTGAGTTCTGCTCAGGATGCTATGTGTTTAGTCCTTCACAGGGTGCAGTGTTCTGAGTCCTGCATTGGGTGCTGGGTGCTGAATCCTGTAAAGAGTGTAATGTGTTTTCTCCTTCAAAGGGTGCATTCTTTCATCTTGCCCTTGTAATAGCTCCACAACTTGGATGATTATGCAGACAAGAATATTGAGGCTCAGATATGTCCCCATGGCAGGGACAAAATTATGTATTACTGAAGACTAGTGAGTTGTCTACTGCAGACAATTGTTTCGTTTTGTTTTTTCTCAGTCATGAACCTTGAACTCAGGGTCTAGGCGCTGATCCTTACCTCTTGGACTCATGGCCAGCACTCCACCAAGTGGAGCCAAGGACCCCCTTGCAGCAGAGTGCCACAGCCCAGGGTTGTATAGCCAAGGTCTGTTATCCTGGCTTCTCAGGAAGCTGAGATCAGAGTATTTGGGTTCCAAACTATCCCACACACAAAAGGTCCCATGAGACTATTATCTCCAATTCATCACTAAGAAACGTGAAGTGGAAGCTGGGTGCTTGTGGTTCATGCTGGTCATCCTAACTACTCATTAGGATGAGATCTGAGGATCATGGTTCAAAGCTAGCCTGGGCAGGAAAATCCTCGAGACACTTAGCTCCAATGAACCACCAGAAAACCGGTGGCTCAAGTGGTAGAGCACAAGATTAGAGCTGAAATGCTCAAGGACAGCACCCAGAACCAGACTTCAACTCATAGAACAGACAACAACAAAAAGACATAAGCAAACTAACAAACCTGAAGTAGAGGGCTGGGAATGTGCGTTAGGGGTAGAGTGCTTTGCATACATGAAACCCTAGGCTTGATTACTCTGGACCACATCACTATGTAAAAACCTGAAGTGGCTCTGTGTTTCAAGTAGGAGAAGGCAATCCTTGAGAAACTAGATCCAAGAGAAACTAGATGCAGTGCTCATGTCCTGTGTTCAAGCTCCAGGACTAGTGTATGCACATACACATTCACAGGCACGCTCGCTCAATCACTCACACACACACACACATACACACACACACACACACACACACACACACACAGAAAGTAGAAGTGAAGCTGTGACACAAAATGGGAAAGCAGTAGACTTCTGCTCTGAGATCATGGTCAGTACCCACTCCCTGTGTTTAACCCCAAAACTTAGCCTTTCAGGGCCCAAATAGGAGAGGTCGAAGGTTTCAAAACCTGATCAGCTTCACCAGCCCTAGATGACAGGAAACTTTGTGATATCTGACATGTTCTTGGATTTCCCAAGCCTCCAGAAACCTAGGAGAGGCATCATAGGCCCATCATCGCTGGTTATGAAACATTTAATTAGGTTCAGTGCCCTAGTTGTCTGCCAGAAGGACTCCTGAATTATATTGAGCCCTGTATCTGAACATCAGAATATAGTCTAACAAAGGCAGGATAAGTGCACAGAATTTGGCCTTCCATGGGAGGTGGCACAAATGAAGCCTTCCTGTCAAAATAGAGCACTGGGGAGAGAGATCGCTTGGCTTTCAGAGCCTGCCCACACTCCTCCTCACTAAGTGGCCCAGATGGAGTTGCTTGTTACACAGCTGTACAGGATTGAGGCCTTTTGTCTGCCTGTCCAGACAATGAGAGAGACTTCTTCCAGTAGGACTGGGGTGCACAGCAACCTTCAGGCTATACTGGGAGCAGTGAGAGGAGCCCTGGAACATGCAATGTCATAAAAGCATTCTCTACATTTGTGTCATGTGAGTTTTCCTCAGTGCCTACAACGAAATACACTAGGGGAGTCATAGCACAAAAAGTTGGGTTTCTGAATAAAAACTCACTTTTATGAGGACAGCAGTTACTTGTAAGCATTTTGGGAATAAACTAGATTGTAAAATGAAAAACAAAAACATTGTGAGTGGGATGTAGTCAGTAGTGGAGTAATTGCCTAAAGAGCATAAGACTCTGGCATAAATGTTTCCTAAAGCTCAAAGTGTTAGAATTTTATGATCTGTATGAACACACTTTTTTTTTTTTTTTAATTTGGTCGTGGGCCTGAAGTCAGGGGTTATCCCTGCACTCTTGAGCTCAATGTGAGCAATCTATTTCTTGAGTCACAATGCTACTTCCAGTTTTCTAGTGGTTTATTGGAATTAAGAGTCTCACGGACTTTCCTGTCCAGGCTGGGTTTGAACCGCTATCCTAAAATCTCAGCCTCTTGATTAGCTAGGATTATAGGCATGAGCTACCTGGTGCCAGGCAAGTGAACAAACTTCTTAAAGATTGATTCTGAGAAAAGAACCCTTTAATATACTTTTAGTATAAATAATTTATAATGCTATGTATAATGCACTAATTCAGAAGTATTTATTCTTTGGCTGGTTTCTTAGTTTATTTAAAGATATATTATATATATGCATATTAATATATATATAAATATATTATTAAAAACGTGGCTTTGAAATGTACCTAAGAGCATATGTGCTCATGTAAAGTTATACAACTACAAAAGCTTCATTATTTTTTTTCCAGTTTGGTTCCATAAGTTATGTGAGATTTTTCTATTGTTGCTTTGTTCTCTGTTTTTGGAGGATTTCTCTCCCTTTTATCCCCCCTCTCCCCCTCCATGAACTTGAACTCAGCTTACCCTTTCTTGGCTTGGTTGTTCATAGCTGATTTTCTACCACTTCAGCCATACCTGTAGCCAGGCTTTTTGCCAGTTAATTGAGGATGATTTTTCTCAGGCTTTTCTGCCTTTATTTTTTTTTTTAAATTTCATCTTCCAGTTCCTGAGTAGCTAGGATTACAGATGTGAACCACTGAGGTGCCTAGGGATAAATTAGACTTTGGTTGGTGTATTCTTTCTGTTTTTCTAAGCATGGGATCATCTAATATAGAATTTCGGTGAATGTCCTGGGTCGGAAGTAAGATACATAATACATATGCAAATCTGTATAGTTCTCATAATATGTAATAAATTTAATACGTGTTATAAGTGTAGTAATAGTCAATAAATATAATGAATGAATAATACAAAAAATAAATACCCTCAAAGCAATATGCAGTAAACATAAGTATATAGATATTAATCATTTTTTCAAGTGTGGATGAATATTAATTAACAGGGCTGGGGATTGAATTTAGGCCTAGGGAACAGGCCTGAATTGCTTGTATTCCAAGAGGGTGAGTTTCCCCATTCTCCACAGTGCATTAGAGATTCCCAGACTCTGAGTTCAAATCCTAGGCCTGGCAGAAAAAAACAGACAGGAATTCCAAGCCAAGGAGCTCCATTAGAATTTTTAAATTTTTAATTTTTTAATTTTATTTTTATATGCTTTATTAAAAATTTATTTTATTTTATTTATTTATTCATTTATTTTGCCAGGCACGGGGCTTGAACTTAGGTCGTAGCAACTCTGCCTCAGCTTCCATTACCCTAAGCTGGGATGGTGCAACTTCTGGGCCCACAGCCCATCCTGGGATCCTAGGCTTCAGGGGCTGACAGGAAAACAAATTGTAAACGGCACTGAAAAATAGCCACGAATTGCAGACAGTCGGAGGTTTCTCGGTTTTCCTTCCTTGCATGGTGACCATCCCGGGTCCAAATGACACAGCTACAACCTGTAAGTCACCTGGCATTGCTGAAGGCTGGCAGGCTGTCAGTGAACCCATAGGCCATTCTGAACACCTAGGTGTTCGAATCTCGGTCATGGCACTTAGAAAGGACTGGAGAGCCTAATAAACTATGGCCTGTTCATAGGAACACCAGAGGAATGTGATCAATGTCATGGGTGGATGAGTAGTTTGTCAATAAGTCTAACATAAAATTAAACCCAGTGTTCAGAAGATGTGGATTGATTTTAATTCATAGTTTATTATGCATTAAAAGAATACGTGTGTGTGTGTGTGTGTGTGTGTGTGTTTTCGGTAGTGGGGCCTGAACTCTGGTCCTGGGAACTCTCCCTCAGCTTTTCAGCTCAGGGCTAGTGCTGTATCATTTGAAACACAGCACCATTCCCGGCTTTTTCTGATCATGTGGTGCTGAGGAATCGAACCCAGGGCTCATGCATGCAAGACAAGTACTCTCCCAGTGACCACTTTCCCAGTCCCTAAAAGATTACTATTGATTAAATAGAATTCTCACTACGTACCTGTGAATCACTAGGAAGGTAGTATATGTCATTGAATACTACTAGATAGACATCACTGCAAGTATCTAAATTTCTAAATATATATTTATTTTTATACCACTGTCTGCATAGAAAAGTATTGCTATTTTGGCCAAACCTGTGTCTCGATCCCAGGTACTGGGATCCACCTGGTATCTGAATGTGCTAGACGCTGCCATGCTAACACTACCCACTCACGAATTGGGCCTCTTAGGGCCTCAGTTCAGGCCCCAGCATTGCTAAAAATGCCTTTCTGGAGAAAGATTCCAAGTGTGATACCTGTTTTCCTTTTCTGTGCAAGTGCTGGGTGTCAGGTATGATGTAAAAATATGTCTTCAAAGCTCCATGCTATGGAATAGATTTGAATGAATGTAATAAATGTTATAAGTGTACTCACAGTCAGTCCATAAATAAATGGTAAGTAAATAAATAAATAATAAAATATAATGAATCATTCCAACAAACAAGATATAAACTGAATATATGGATGTAAGTATAAATCACATAATAAACATGTCTATAAATGTTATGTTCTCCAGGGCTGGGGCTTGAATTCAGTCCTAGGAAACAGGCCTGAATTGCTTTTCTTCAAGGGAGGAGAGCTATCTTTTCCTCCACCCCCCTCAGTGCATCAGAGTTACCCAGATCCCAAGATGCATCCCTGCCTTGCAAACTACAAAATGGCACAAAATCCAAGACAGGAAGCTTCAGTAATATTATTATTTAACTAATTTATTTTTTTGCCATGCACGGGGCTTTAACTCAGGTCGTGGCAAATCTGCCTCAGTTTCCATAACCCTAGGCTGGGATGGTGCAGCCTCTGGACCTACAGCCCATCCTGGGTCCTAGGCCTCGGGGACTAACAGGAAAACAAAATGAAAACACCACCAAAAAAAAAAAAAGCCACAAACCGCAGAAGGTCAGCAGTTTCTATTTTTCTTCCTTGCACGGTGACCATCCTGGGACTGAATGACATGGCTACACCCTGTAGTTCACCCGGCATTACTGAAGGCTGGCGGGCTGTCAGTGAAGCCATAGGCCAACCTGGATGCTAGGCCCTGAGTTCGAATCCTGATCATGCCACTTAAAGGGGGCTGGAGAGTCTAAGGAACTATTGCCTGTCCATAGGAATACCAGAGAAATGTGATCAATGTCATGGTTGGATGAGTAGTCACTCAAAATGAATCTAACATAAAATTAGACCCAATAATCACAGGACACAGATTGATTTTAATTCATAGTTTATTATGCATTAAAATACTATTATTGATTAAATGGAATCCTAACTAAATACATGAGAATCGGTAGGAACGTAGTATATGTCATTGAATACTAGATAGACACCTCTGGCTGTACTTAAATATCTAAATTTATATTTATTTATGTACCACCATCGTCATAGAAAGTTACTGCGATTTTGGCCAAACAGGGACTTGATCCCAGGTCTTGGGATCGACTTGGCAGCTGAATGGGCTAGAGGCTGTGGTGCTGACACTCACCCATTCAAGGATTGGGCCTCTCAGGCTTTCAGATCAGGTCCCATCATTGCCAAAAATTTCTTCCTGGTGTAAGATTTCAAATGTGACACCTGTTTTCCTTTTCTGTGCAAGTTCATAATATGTCTTCAAAATTACATGCTATGGAATAGATTGGAATAAATGTAATAAATGTTATGGGTGCACTCACAGTTTGTAAAATAAATGCTAAATCAATAAATCAATAATAAAACATAATGAATCACTCTAACAAACACAATACAGAATTAATATATAGATGTAAGTATAAATCATATATTTAACATGTCTATAATATGAGGTGCTTGAATTCAGGCCTAGGGAAGAGTTTAGTTCATGCATGATTCTCATAGGAAATGATAGGCAAGACGTATGGCACAACAATAATTTTTAATTAAGAGTTCATGAAGTGTGACATAAGAATCACATTCAGAAATTGGAGGAAATGGGAAAGATCTAAGAATCAGTACTCATATGGTGTAGAGCACATGGGCAGCAAAGATGGCGCTGATAGGGAGTTGAGTGGGCAGAGCCCGATTTGCTTTATGTTCAGTGAGTAACCAGACTGTGGAAGCTTAGGTGCATGATAGGGTGTGACCTTGAGAGTGATTGGTTCCTCTTCCTCCCCTCCCATGCTACCCTCTCTTTTTTGCTTTAAAAACAGCTTGCTCTATGTTAATAAATGAGTTTTCCTGCTTGAGTTGACTCCCTGCTGCGTCTGAATGTCTCCCGGGCTGAGGGAGGCTGGGGAACATGCTAGCGGCCACACTTACCTTTTCTCAGACTCTGTCCGTCTTTCATGGGATGGACGAAGACCCAACATCTGCCTCACAACATGGAGCACGAAAGGAAAAAATACCAGCAGAGGCTAAGCAGTCTGTCAGGGTAAGTGAAACCCTTAGTATGGGTAATGCTATCTCACAGAAGAACGAGGAGGAGGCAACATTAGGTCTAGAAGGAGTAAAGGAGGACTTGGGAAGTGAGAAGGAAAAGGAATGGGTCAAATTTGACCTAGAATACACTGAAACATGCACCATGGAAGTCAAAACGAGGGTGAAAGTTAGTCCCTCTGATTCAGATGCCCCTGATGGTCATAGGCCCCCTCCTTATTCCCCCGATTTGAGGGGAGGTATGGAACCCTACACGATCTGTGAGAGATACCTGCAAGACACGGACCCCTATGAACCATCCACGGAGGGGCAGAGGGTTGGGGAAGTAACCTACTAGGAGGCCTACCATGGAAGGGAAGGGCCAACTGACAGCATGGACCCTAGGCCACAGGATTTGCTTCCCCAGTTGTATCCGGTCAATCTGGCACCAGGAGCAAACAGTCCCTTGGAATGGTATACATGCTAGCTAAGGATCTTAAAGAGCTCTGCAATGCGGTGGCAGAGGATGGCCCAAACTCTCCTTGGGCCCAGAGCTTATTACAGAGCATTGCTTATCCCCCAGGTGTCCCTAAAGCCTGGCTGGATGTGGCTAAAAGCCGTCCTCACCAGTTCTCAGTTTATTAAATGTGCGCTTTCCTTAAGGAGGAATGCAGAGGGCGAGTAGAAAATAATTGGCAGGCTCAACCCACGATAGCTATTACTTATGCCATGTTAACTGGGATGGGGAAGGGTACGTCCAACAGGCAGCAATACCTGGCCCTTACTGTGACCAGGTGAGGCAAGCAGGACTTGCCACTTGGTACAAACTGGATGATGGGCCGACTGATTCCCCCATAGCAGGAGTGAGGCAAAAACCTGGTGAGTCTCTAGCTGAGTTTGTAGACTGAGTCCAACAGAGCATTCACCACCACAAGCTGCCAGCAGGGAACCTCTGAGATCAGTTTGTAAAGCTACTGGTCTGGGAAGGGATCATTTCAGACCACTGCATGGCCTGTGCGGGATTGAGAGAGCATTCACTGAGCAGATGGGTGGTGGCCTCGCAGGATGTGGGAATGCAACAGCACCAGTCCCAATCACTAGGTTTAGCTTTACAGGCTCAGACATCTGCAATGACTGAGGCTATTACCCAGGCGCTGGCAGCCCAGGGCTGAGGAAACCCAAGATCATCGCAGAGAGGGACTTGCAGGGTGTAGGGTGCAATTTCTCCCCCCCCCTCCTGCCGTTTGGCGGGGGGGGGGGTGATTGTTGTAAGCAGTCCTTCTTAAATTGTCTCTCTTGCAAGTCCCTCTCTCTGATGATCAACCCCAACAGGTGATCTGGACAGTGATCAGCGCTGACAATGCAGAAATCATCAATAGACCACAAGAGAAGCTGTACCTTTGACCTGGAGGCCTGACCTTCATTTTGATCACCACCCTATGTCATTATGTATAGATCATTTAATATTTCTGTAGGAGCAACTTATTTTAATGTTACCTGCTCTAATTGTTCTTTTACTACTTGCTTGTACGACCACCTTTTGTTATGCTTTCCTGTCAACTAGTCTAAAATCTGCCCCAGAACTACCCCCACCTCTGGACTCTGAAGTGGCAAAGACTGCTATCCCTCCTGACTAATGCTTAAGGACTGCTAATGATATTGCTTGGCCTGGGAATGCTTTTGCTGATTGTTTTTCTATGCCTTACTTGCATAATATGTGCACTGCAAAACTCTTATGAGCTGTTACATAAGATCAAGCTCCAAGTGAATAAATTTCCCCCAGAGGAATCGCAGCCAGAGTTGGGTAAGAGGGGGTGTCAGTCTGGCCAACCTAAGACAGGGCCTTCAGCTTCACTCTAAAGAAGTTCCTGATGACGGGTCAGGCAGACAAGGTGATGCACCCAACCTAAGAAAGGGGGGTTCACTTCCTTAAACAAAGACAGGGGAGATGTTGGGAGCCATTTGGAGCTTAAAGTAAAGCTCAAAGTCATCTTGACCCCTGTGCTCGCTTAAAGGCTCGTACAAGGAACTGGCTTACTTAAAAGACACCTGGTGCCCAGGATTGCTCTGCTATGTCTGCAGTTTTTTTTTAAATTTTCCTTGTTTTTCTGGACTATAGTAGAAAGGCCTGAGTGTGGGGGCCCACGAGGTTGCACCATGCTGTATGTGTGGAACTCCCAATACCCAGGCTGCTCCCAGGTTCTGAAGAGGATGACCTTACGAGATACTGACTTTTATATATGCCCAGGAATTAATTGAACTGCTTTGGACATTTCTAACTGTGGTGGGACTGATGTTTATTATTGTGCTAGGTGGGGATGTGAGGTAACTGGGACGGGCTCTTGGATCATGCACAAGGACTAGAGTCGAATCCCAGTCATGTCACTTCTGGATGATGGGACATCCTAAGAGACTCGTTCCAATCTACAAGAATAACGATGGAATGTTATAAATGTCACGGTTGAATGAGTTGCTCGTGAATGATACTCCTATAAAATTAGACATCATGGATTCAGTTGGCTGTTTGATTTTATATAATATGAAACATTAAAAGAATACTCTTTCTTACAGGGATGCAATGATTTCAGGACACCAATTTACTTAAGAGCTTATTTATTTATTTATTTTTATTGTGAAAATACTGTACAGAGGGGTTACAATTACATGGGCAAGATAATGAGTACATATCTTATCAAGCATTGTAGCCTCCTCTTTTGTATCCCCTTCCCATCCATTCCCATCCTTCCCCCACCTCCCGACCCAACCCTCCCCATCCCCCTCCCCACCCCACCCCCGCACCAAAGTTGTAAAATTAGTTTTCAACATAACGATTTGTACATCTCATTGAGGATGTAAACAATAACATCAATTACATGGAGGTATAATAATACCCAAGAATTGTATAGTCTATATAACTGAATAATGGATAGACGTCTCTGGCACTCTATAAAGATGTATATTTATTAGCGTACTACCATCTGAGTGTCAATCTGTTCTTATTTTGTCAACTGCTGGGGCTCTATCTCAGGCCCTGGGAACTTCCTGTCAACTCAATTTTCACCAGGATGGCATGCTGACACTGACCCATTCATGAATTTGGCCCTGTAGGCCATGAGTTCAGATACCAGAACTCCCAAACAATGAATCATGGAGTAAAAAGCTGATAGTGACATGTTTTCCTTTTCTGTGAAACTCCTGGGTGTCATATATGAAGTAGAATACATATGCACACCTATATCCTATGTAATCAATGTAATCAATGTTTTATGTGCCATATTAGACAATAAAATAAACAGTCAATACATGAACAAAATGAAAATAAAATGAATAAATATACTGAACTAAATATGTACGTACATATGTCTGTAAATATAAATCATATATTTAAAATATACATGAATATGATTTTATCTAGTGCAGAGAATCGATTTCAGACCTAAGGAACAGACTTGAATTTCTTGACTTCAAGGAGGCAAGCCTCCCCTTCCCACACAGGGCAACAGAGTTAACAAGACTATGAGTTCAAATCCCAGTCCTGGCAGAAAAATGGCATCTCTATGCTATATGACACCCAATTCTTAGGTATTTAATTCTGCCTCCATTTAATGAATGTGATTGTTTAAATGCTTAATAAAGTATTAACTAAAATCGATCAGTATCCTATAATATAATTGTGTATTATTTTATACTGGAATCATTCAAGAACTGCCCATTTAATCATGACATATATCACATTCCATTGGTATTCATATGGATAAAATGAGTTTCTTAGGATCTTCTGTCATTTGGAAGTGGCAGGACCAGGATTCAAACTGTGGGCTTCAGCTCCCACCACTTAAACCTGATGATAGGGAACTCACCGGTCTGTCTAAGAACATCAGCAAGACCAATGATTAGCCAGGCACCACTGGCTGTCAGCAATCCTCCTTGATACTTACAAGGCTGTGAAAGGAGGATCATGATCAAAGTCACCGTAGGCAGGAAAGTCCTTGAGACCACTGTCCAACATAAGTGGCAACAAAGCCACAAGAAGAGACATGTGTCTCACGCTAGCCTTGATCAAATGCAGCTCACAGACTGTGCCCAAATCCTGAGTTCAAGGTCCGAGACTGGCAACAAACAGACATACACAACAATTTGTGCAGCCATCCAGGTAAAGCAGGTCACCCTTTTGTCCCCAACTGAATTGGACAGAGTTGCCTGGGAAAGGGTCTGGCGAAGCCACTGTCATCTTTACTCCGCCCATTTTGCCTCTATCACAGGATTCCGGCCACAACCCCATTCTTTCATGCTTGTTTCTGATAAATGGGATTCAAGAATGCTGGCCACGCCCACATTCCATGCTGCCCTGTAGCACCAGAATTCCCTCTGTTGGTTGCCACCACTACCGGCCATTGAGGAAAGTAGAGGTGGCTGAGTGGTGAGCAAGGGTTTCGAGGCAACTTTGGAGTAGGTTAGGATATTGACCTCTTAGTCACTGAGTGAGAGAAGAGAGGATTTCCCAGAGCCTAGGAATGTGGCCAGCCCATCTTTCCCATCACATCTCTCAGATGTCTGAAACAAGATTCCATGAGAGATCTGAGGACAAGGACTACTACAAGAACACCAGCAGAAGAATATTCCCGTCAGATCTACAACATTCAACAAAACAAAGAACACGAAAAAGGGAGGGATGCTCAAGACAAACATCATCTTATAAATATGATAGAAACAATTGCATAAAAGAAAAAAAACAAAAAAAAAACATTTGAATACTTATCTTGAAGTTCATTCCACTAACATCAAATTATCTGAAATTTTCTGCTTGACTCAGACATATAATAGTTATTACAAATAAGGGAAACCATCGGACCTATGTTTCTTTGGGCCTGGTTTACTTCACTTAATATAATTTTTTCCAAGTCTTTCCATTTCCTAACAAATGGGGCAATGTCATTCTTTCTGATGGAGGCATAGAATTCCATTGGGTATATATACCACATTGTCTTTATCCATTCATCTCCTGAGGGGGATCTGGGTTGGTTCCATAACTTAGCTATGGTAAATAATGCTGCAATAAAAATAGTCCTGCTGGTAGTTTGAGTTTGGTCTTGTTTTTGATCATTTGGGTAAATGCCCAAAAGTGGGATTGCCATGTCATAAGGGAACTCTATGTGGAGTCTTTTGAGGAACCTCCATACTGCTTTCCAAAGTGTTTGAACAAGTTTACACTCCCACCAACAATGCCCTCCAGCAGCTGTTGTTATTAGAATTCTTGATTATAACCATTCTAACTGGGATGAGGTGGTATATCATTGTTGTTTTGATGTGCATTTCTTTTATGGCTAGAAAGCTTGAGCGTTTTTTCATGTGTCTATTGGCCATCCTTTCCTATTCAGAGAAGTTTCTCTTTAAGTCTTTAGTACAGTTATTTATTGGGCAATTGCTTGTTTGAAGATTTGTTTTAGGGGGATTGAATTTTTTAAGTTCCAGATATATTTTAGATATGAGACACTTGTCTGTTGTATGGCTAGTGAAAATCTTCTGCCAATAAGTGGGCTTTCTATTGATCTTGCGAGCTATGTCCTTTGCCATGCAGAAGCTCTACAATTTCAAGCAATCCCATTTGTCCAACCTTTCTTTCGTTTGTTGTGTTTATGGGTCTCTATTAAGAAAATTTCGGCCTGCGTCAAGGAGACCTAGGGTATCTCCTAGTCCATTCTGTAATGTTTTCAGAGTGTCTGCTTTGACTCTGATATCTTTGATCCATTTGGAGTTGATTCTAGTGCAAGGTGATATATAAGGATCTAGCTTTAGTTTTCCACAAGTAGTTAACCAATTTTGCCAGCACCATTTACTGAAGAAGTTGTCTTTCTTCCGTTCTATTTTTTTAGCTCCTTTATCAAAGATTAGACGGCTGTAGGTCTATAGGTTCATTTCTGGGTTTTCAAGGCTAATCAATTGGTCCTGCGGTCTGTTCTTGTACCATTACCAAACTATTTTGATTACTATGTCTTTGTAGTAGAGTTTAAAATTTGGTATTGATATTCCTGCAGCACTGTTCTTTCTGTTAAAGATTGTTTTGTTATTCGGGGTCTTTTATTGTTCTATATATATTTTTGGATTGAGTCTTCTATTTCCTTGAAGAAAGAGATTGGAATATTGATAGGTAGCGCATTGAATTTGTAGATAGCCTTGGGAAGTATTGCCATTTTCACGATGTTAATCTTTCTAATCCAGGAGCATGGGAGGTTTTGCCTCATTCTAAGTTCTGGTTTGATTTCATTTTTCAGGTTTTTAAAGTTTTCATCATAGATGTCCTTCACTTGTTTGGTCAATTCCTAGGTATTTTATTTTTTGTGGAGCTATTATGAATGGAGTTGCTTTCCTGATTTCAACCACACTTTTCTCATTGTTGGCATATAGAATAGCCATTGATTTTTGAAGGCTAATTTTATACCCTGCTACTTTGCCAAAGTTTTGAATCACCTTCAAGAATTTGGGAGCAGACTACATGGGATTCTTTAAATGCAAGATCATGTCATCTGCAAAGAGGGAAAGTTTTACTTCCTCTTTCCCTATTTGGAACCCCTTGATGTTTGCATCTTGTATCATTGCTGTAGTTAGGCATTCTAATACTGGATTGAAGAGCAATGGAGTGATTGGGCATCCTTGTCTCGTTCCTGAGTTTAGAGGACATGGCGTTAATATTTCAACATTGAGCATAATACTGGCTTGAGGTTTTAATATACAACTTTATTGTATTGAGGAAGGTTCCATGGATTCCTAGACTTTGCATAATCTTCATCATAAAGGGGTATTGTATCTTGTCAAATGTTTTCTCTGCATCTATTGAGATAACCATGTGGTTCTTATTCTTGCTCTTGTGGATGTGATTAATTATGTTATTTGATTTGCATATATTGAATCAGCATTGCATCCCTGAAAGGAATCCTGTTTGATTATGGCATATAATTTTTGGATGAATTGTTGAAGTCGATTGGCCAAAATTTTGTTGAGAAGTTTTGCATCAATGTTCATCAAAGAAATGGGTCTATAGTTGTCTTTCTTTGATGAGTCCCTGCCTGGTTTTGGAATGAAGATTATTATAGCTTCATACGATGAAGTTGGTAGTGAACTTTCTATTTCAATTACATTAAAAATTTGAAGGAGTATTGGTGTGAGTTCTGCTTTGAAGGCCTTGTAGAACTCTGCTGTAAAACCATCTGGTCCTTGGCTTTTCTTAGCTTGGAGGTCTCTTATTGCTGTTTCTATTTCAATGCTTGATATGGGCTTGTTAAGATGGTTTAACTCATCTTGATTTAGTTTTGGCCTGTCGATATTTGCTAGGAAAACGTCCATTTCTGCCAAGTTCTCAAATATATTAGCATAAAGTTTTGAGAAATATTCCCTTATAATGTTCTGAATCTTGTTATTTTCTGTGGTGATATTTCAATTCTCATCTCTGAGTTTATTTATTTGGGTGTGTTCTCTTCTTTTTCTGATAAGATTTCCTGGGGGTCTCTCTATTTTGTTGATTTTTTCAAAGAACCAACTCTTTGTTCTGTTGATTCTTTCTATTTTTTCATTCTCATTCATTTAATTCTGATTTAATTTTAATTATTTCTTTCCATCTACTGGATTGGGGTTTTATCTTGCTCTTTTTCGAGGAGGCTCATATGTCTCATTAAATTTTTAGTTTTAGATCTATCTAATTTATTGATGTAAGAACTCAAAATATAATCTTGCCTCTGAGTACTGCCTTTGCTGTGTTCTCTTCTTTTTTTGATAAGATTTGCTGGGGGGGTCTGTTCATTTTGTTTATTTTTTCGAAGAACCACCTCTGTTTTGTTGATTCTTTCTATTTTTTTATTCTAATTCATTTAATTCTGATTTGATTTCAATTATTTATTTCTGTCTACTGGATTGGGGTTTATCTTGCTTGTCTTTTTCAAGGAGGCTCAACTGTCTCACTAAATTGTTAGTTTCAGATCTATCCAATTTGTTGATGTAAGAACTCAAAGATATAAACTTACCTCTGAGCACTTTCTTTGCTCTGTCCCAAGTAGCTAGTAGTTTGTGTGCTCATTTTTGTTGAATATCTTGAACACATAAATTTCGTTTCTTATCTCTTCCATGACCTACTAGTGGTTCAAAAGTGTGTTGTTCAACCTCCATATGTTACAGGACTTTCTTTGGTGGCTTTGGGGGTTGAGTTCTAATTTTTTTCCCTTGTGATCTGAAAGAGTGCAAGGTTTTACTTCAGTGTTCCTGAATTTGGAAAGGTTTGCTTTGTGACCTAAAATGTAGTCTATTTTGGAAAATGTTCCATGTGCTGCTGAGAAAAACATGTACTCTGATGCTGCTGGGTGAAATATTTGGTAGGTGTCTGTTAAATCTAGTTGATCTATGCAGTTGTTTATATCTGCGGTTTCTCTGTTGTGTTTTTGCCAAGTTGATCTATCTAGTGGGGATAGTGGTGCATTAAAGCCGCTGACAATTAATGTATTTGGATCTATATGAGATTTGAGAGAAAGTAGTGTTTCTTGGATAAATTTGGATGCTCCATTGTTTGGCAAATAGAGATTTATAATTATAATAACATCCTGAAGTAGAGATCCCTTAATTAGTATTGAGAGACCTTCTTTATCTCCTCTAACTAATTTTAATTTGAAGTCTATTTTAGCTGATATTAGTATTGCAACTTCTGCCTGTTTATGAGGGCCGTTTGCTTGATAGATTTTGTTCCAGCCTTTCACATTCAAAATGTGTTGTTTTTATGTACAAGTTGGGATTCCTGAAGGCAATAGGTAGAAGGATCTTCCTTTTTAATCCAACTAGAGAGTCTATGTTGCTTAATTGGAGAGTTAAGCCGATTAATGTTAAGAGATAGGACTTAGAGATATTTGGGAGTTCCTGCCATTTTATTCACCTTCTTTGTGGCTGCCGTAACTGGGTTCTTCGTATGGTTCTTGTATTCTCAGTTTGGGTGCGGTTTCTTGGTGTTTATTGTTGTCTTGTAGGTTTTCTATGTGTAGGACAACTTTACATATCTTTGTAGAGCTGGATTGGTGGAGATACATTGTTTCAATTTTTCTTTGCTATGGAAGTTTTTTATGTTAACTTCGGTTATGAAGGAGAGTTTAGCTGGGTACACTATTCTTGGTTGATAGTTGCTTGTCTTTAGGGCATGGCATACATCATTCCAGGCTTTTCTTGCTTTAATTGTCTCTGCTGAAAAATCTGAGGTGATTCTAATTGGTTTCCCTTTATAGGTTATTGATCTTTTCTCCTTGACAGCTTTAAGGACTTATTTCTTGTTATGAATTGATCCTGTGCAGATAATAATTTGGCGGTAGGATGTCCTGTTCTGGTCTGGTCTATTTGTAATTCTAAAAGCTTCTTGTATTTGAATAGCCCTGTCTTTTTGCATGTTTGGGAAGTTCTCTGCTAGGATCCTGTTAAACAAATTTCCTAGACCATTATCTTCTGTCTCTAAGTGTTCCTCTACACCCATTATCCTCAGATTAGGCTTTTTGATGGTGTTTTCCAAATAGATTTGAATAGATATATCATATTTCTTGGATTTGTCACGGATGGTTTTATGTTCTTTCTCTATAATATCTAGGCTTTATTCAATCCCTGAGATTCTATCTTCTGCATGGTCTAACCTACTGTCAAGACTTTCTACTTTGTTTTTTATTTCTTCTTCTAATTGGTCGACTTTGGTGACTTCAAATTCTTTGTTAGAACTTTGTTCTAGATCTTGTAAGAATTTCTTTACTTCCTTAATTTGGTGTTCAGTGTTTATTCTTAAATCATTTAGTTGATTGTTTATGGTTTCCTAGGACTCCCATTCCTTCTGTTGTTCTCCACTGAGCATTCCCTTTTGTGGTCTCCCTGATTTCTTTCAGCTCTCTGTTTCTGTATTTCATGAATGCCTCCATTGATCTTTGGCCTTTCTCATCCTGATCTCTCAGTTCCTGTATTTCTCTTTGATTAGCATCCCCACATTTACATATTTCCTGAATTGCTCTTTGAGTGTTCTCAGACTGTTCACGCCATTCCTGACTTTCTCTTTGTCTGTTCTCAGCCAGCTCACGTTATTGCTGTCTATCATACAATTCCTGTCTATCTCTTGGACTGATCTCAACATGCTCAAACAATTCCTTTATTTCTCTTTTACTGTTCTCAATCTGCTCACGAAATTCCTGTATCAATCTTTGAGTAGCTTCCTCAAGCTAATGAGTCTCCTGTATTGATCTTTGGTTTGCCTCCTCTCTCTCTCTATCATGCTCACACTGAGACTTTCACAGGTTTTAACTATTTTCATTTACCCTGTTTACCTGTAGTGTTTGTAGAGCTTTTGGGGAACTCTCCTCTGGATTATTCATTATCTCTTCTTTCCCCTGATTGTCATGAATGGGAGTTGAGAACCCCGGGCTTGCCATTTTTCTTGTGTTTTTCCAGCTTGTTCTGCCCATTTGGGATGAGAATAACACGTTTTCGCTAGAACACTATTTTAAGGTAAGCATCAACCAAAGTCCGTATTTGCACTGTCAAAAGTCTACAGACACAATCTAGTTCAAGAGATACAATCTATTGAACATCAAACAACTATGTCTTAATGGCCTAAGAACAGCAAAGGAGAATTTGGCAACCAGAAATTATTAGGTTTAGGTAAAATTTGTGGAACAATAGGATTGAAGGGATGTGGGAAGGTGAGGGAGAGTGGAATTAACCATGTCCTCATCTCAAAGAGGGAAATTGATTGGACAGAATGATAGCAGTGAGAGAAAAAAGAGTAAGAAAAAAAGAAGAAAAAGGGAAAAAAAGACACAAGAAAAAATGTAAAAACAAAAATTTAATATTAAAAAATGAAACCCTTAAAAACTGCAAGTTTGAAGAAGTAGTGTTCAGAGAAGAATGGGGATGGGATGAAAGGAGGGAAGGCATAGAAAGGAGACATGAAAAACTAGAAAAATAAAAATGTTTTAAAACATTACATGGGTATAAAGAGGTAATATTGCTATTAAAGAATTTAAGTCTAAGAGGTTTTGAATTGAGTAATAAATTTCTGGATTGTGTGTACACAATGGAGGATAAGATCTAATAATCGACGGGTATATTTGAGGTTGAGCAGAACAGCAATTAAGTCATGCAGAAAAGAATGAAAGAGAAGAAGTGAAAAGAATGAGAAAAGAAAGAAAGAAAGAAAGAAAGAAAGAAAGAAAGAAAGAAAGAAAGAAAGAAAGAAAGAAAAAAGAAAGAAAGAAAGGAAGGAAGGAAGGAAGGAAGGAAGGAAGGAAGGAAGAAAGAAAGAAAGAAAGAAAGAAAAGGATCAAAAGTTCAGTAGAGATTAAAAACAAGCACACACATATATTCACCTAAAATAAAAATTATAGGATGAAGAAAATAATAAACAATAAAAACAAAAATTTAAAGAAAAACAAAAAGTTTTTAAAAATTAAAAATAAGGTAGAAAACAAAAAGAAAGTTCTTTGATTTTTTTTTTTTTGTGGGCTGGGGGATGGGAAGATTCTGTATTTCCCTTGTGTCAGTAACCAGCCTCTTGGTAGAGTCCCTGGTCTGCTTGTGATGTTTGGTTTTCCTGTGGCTTGATTGGTTTCTTAAGGCAGTTTGTTTGGACAAGCAGAAAAGTGCTCTGCTTTACCCAGGATTTTGTGATCCTGCTCTCAGGCTAGTTCAGTGGGAGAGGGATCTGTTTTGAGTATCGCCGAAGAGGGAGATGGCTGTGCCCTCTAGTTTGGAGATGATGACATGAGGCTAGGTTCTGGGTTGAGTTGAGTCTTTCAGCAAACAGTAGCTTTTCCCTGAGGGGCAAGCTTCTGAGACACTCACAGAGCACAGCCTGGAGCCTTTCTCTCAGCTTATGTTTACTGAATTTCAATTGACTGTCTAGGCTGCTGTAGGGAGGGTCAGCCTCTGGCTCTGTTTACTCAGTGAAGAAAGCCACTCCCAGGGGGAAGATTTCCTCTGCCTGGGGTGGGTGACTTTTTCCTGGGTAGATTTGGATCTGTCAGGTCTGGGCAGGTTCCTGTGACCTGACAAATAGCTGTCTTGTTTTCTCCCAAGGCCTGAATTGGAACTGGTAGCTCAGCCAAGTCTTTGTCAGTATCAAAGATGGAGATCTCCACTAGTAGGGTGGGGGATGAATGCCTTTCCTCCTCTGATCCCTTAGAAGGAGTGAGGATATCAGGCTTCTACTCATGCCTCCAGAGTCTTGGTTCCTGGGTCGACTCTGGTCTGCGATCTGCAGTGTGAAGATATCTGCACCTTGTCAGTTCTTGCTGGTGTTGAGTAGAATCAGCTTGCCAGCTGCATCTGATGCCTTTGTTCCAGACCCTCTGTTGTGCAGGTATGACGGCTAGGGGCGCCGCCGTTGCTGACACTGCCACAGCTCCTGGCAAGTGTTCAGATCTGTCTATTTGCCTTGATTTTCCATCTCTGGTCAAACTCTCTGTACTGTGATGCCACACTTGGTTTAATTCTCTGGCCTAGTACTGTTTCACTGGAATACTAAAACTGCTTTTTATGCTAGAGCTTGTTTAACCACCAGCTTCTCCTCCGCCATCTTTCTGATCTTAACTTGAGGGTTATTTTATATTCCTGACATTTTTTCCACAGTTGTAGTTAATTTTCCATGACGGGCTAAGTATATTATATTGGATATACGAAAGTAAACTGAATGCTTATTCCATTAATCCTTTGCCACTTTTCTAATATCAATATAAATTATCCATGTGTTTGAAGTAATGAAAATAACAACAGATATAAGCAAGATAAATCAGTCTGTTGTAGACAAGTATTTTCACCTTTATTTTGAAAGTTGGTCCTTTTTACACTAGAGAATATTCTTGAGAAAATGTGCTCCAGGCTCCACAACTGAAGAATATTATAGTTTGGTCTATCATAAGAGAAGGAAGGAAGGGGAACCTTCCTTCCAAAAGTTTGATCCCAGGAATGTGATGTGCTTTATGGTGCCTACTTGGAAATGAACAATTTTCACAGTCAACATTGGAAAGCCATCTTGATAGACAACTTCTGTAAGTGGTTACAAAGCATTATTGATGGCTTAGCAAGGATGCCTGATTACGTCATTGTGGGACAATTAAAAAAGGAATTTAGTAAGCTGTTCTTTGTATCTTTACAAAAACCCATGACTCTTGGCCAGGGGAATCACAGGGGCCAAGAGAAACTACTACCTTGAATAGTAATCCTAGACCTCTACACATAAACACACACACACACACACACTAACAAACACACAAAAAGCACTCCAGTAAGCACAGCCAGGCAGTGTTGCTATCACAGCCTAAATGAAGTCAGGCAAAAAACAGAAGCTGAGAGTCATTTAGGTGATCACTAAAATATTTTTTATGAGGCAAACTCAAATGAGACTCCAGAGAGAGGATCAGAAAGACTGATCAGAGACACTAAAATTGGTCACACAAATTGGGAAGTAGAATTCCTTGTAGAACAAATAAATCGTAGAAAGCCTGTGTATGTAAGAACAAGATAGCAGACCAAATTCCAGAAATGCACATTTTCTTAGAAGTTGGCTTAATCAATTATCAATGCAAATCTTTGAATTCTTAAATATTTGACCATATATGGGAGAAGGCTGAAGAGAAAGAAAATGTCATCATTCTCTTAGGAGGTCCAATATCACATTAGGAAGTAATCCAGCACAGATTTGTAATAAAAAGAAAAAACAATTATTCCAAATGAGGATTTTATTTCTTTTGATGTAAAAGTTCTTAAATTAGGTGCTAGCAATTACCATACAATTGATCCAGTCCCCCAGCTGAGTTGATATTGACTGCAGTATTCCAACATGAAGGAAAAGAGAAAATTTACAAATGTCTGA
The DNA here is from genome assembly GCF_024711535.1 of Dipodomys merriami. Lineage (NCBI taxonomy): Eukaryota > Metazoa > Chordata > Mammalia > Rodentia > Heteromyidae > Dipodomys > Dipodomys merriami. Next base: position 993,127 of record NW_027203760.1, on the reverse strand, counting down.
TGTAATGAGTTAAAGGTGAAGTGTTCTAATAGTAATATCTGAGGTTTAGACACAGGTGAAGAGGGCGATTTTCTTTTCTAGAAATCCCCCATTTTTATCTGGTGCCAGTGGCTCACAGCTGTAATCCTAACTACTCAGGAAGCTGAGTTCTGAGGACTTCAATTCAAAGACAGCCTGGGCAAGAAAGTCCCTGAGACTCTTATTTCCATTTAACCCCCAGAAAACCAGAAGAAACACTGTTGCTCAAGAGGTAGAGCACTCATCTTGAGTTGAAGAGCTCAGGGACAGTGCCTAAGCCCAGACTACAAGCACCTCGAACAACAACAACAACAAATCCCCATTTCATGGACTGCCTACGTCTTCTGCTAACATTCAACAAAGAGCCATTTTATCACCCACTACCTTTAAGTCCTAAACTAGCTACTGGAAATAGATTGATTTGGTATCTTATATCAAATGGTTGATATTTGCGGAAACAAATACCAGCAGTGGGCAATTTTTCCAGTCCTTCAACTCTGGGCCTGGGCCCTGAACATGGATATACTGGTAGCTTTCATGTGAGGCTGTTTGTTATTGATTGGATTACTGCCCATGAGGCGAATTACTGGGTCTTAAGGGATATATAGGTTTAGTCTTTTCAGGAAACTCCGTCCTGCATTCCACAATAATTGAACCAGTTTCATTTCCCACCAACAGTGTAATAAAGTTCCCAATTGGCCAGCATTTGCTATTGTTAGTTTTCTTCGTAATGGCCATATTAACTGGGATGAGGTAGAATCTGTCTTGTTTACTTATAGATTTGAATTCACCTTCTAGTTTCGATATATGAATAAATCCCTGAAAACTATATTGCTCTGTGTCTGCATTCCTTTCTCTTTTCTCTTAACATAATTTTCCCAAACCTTTCATTTTCCTTACCACTGTTGAAAAGTCATCTTTCTGATGGGTGAATATAATCCCATTTTGTGTGTGTGTGTGTGTGTGTGTGTGTGTGTGTGTGTAAGATGACTATAGGCCTATGAATTCATTTCTAAGCATTCTGTATCATCTGTAATTTTGTAATTCCATATTAAATTTGGATTGCTTTCTCTAATGCACTGAACAATATTGTTGGGATTTTGATGAGTATTGCATTGCCAATTGTTTGGGGGAAGTATTGCAATTTTTAAAATGTTAATTCTTCTAACCAGGAACATTGAAAGACTTTCTATTTCCTTGAATCTCCTTCTATTTTCCTTTTTATGTTTTTAAAGTTTTCACATATAGGTCCTTCACAATTTTAGTTAAATTAATTTATTCCTAGTTTTGTTGTTGTTGTTTTGTTTTGTTTAGATTTGATTTGTTTTTAAGGCTAATACATATGAGGTTGTATTTTGGATTTCAGCATGGATCTTCCCATTGTTTGTAACAGAAAAACTACTGATTCTTGTAGTTTTCATACCCTGCTACATTGCTGAAAGTTAGCATCACCTGTACTAACTTGAGGGAGGAAGCCACAGGGTCCTTTTAATACAGGGTCATTTCATCTGTAAAAAGGGATTGTTTTACTTCTTCCATATTTGGATCTGCTTTATGTTTTTCCCTTGTCTATTGTTCTTGTAAGAAATTTGACTACCATATTGAAGAGTAGTAGAGAGATTGGACATCCTTGTCTCAGTCCTAATGTTAATGTCTTCAGGCTTCCAACGTGAGGTAAATGCTAATTATCTGTGTCATATACATAGTCAGTATTATATTGAAGAATGTTCCATGCATTCCTAGCTTCTCAGACCTTTTAATCATAAAGCGGTATTGGAGCTTGTTAAAAGCTATTTCTACATCCTTATAGACGATTATGTGTTTCTTGTCCCTGCTTCTGCTGATAGTTTGTATTATGTTTATTCACAAGAATATTAAATCCACTTTTATCCAATTTGAATACTATTGGATCATACCATATGATTTTTTTGTTAGTTACTGAAATGGGTTAGTGAGAATTTTATTAAGAAGTTCTTCTTTAATGCTTGTCAAAGAGTTGAGTTCATAGTTCTCTTTCTTTGGTGAGTCCCTATGTGATTTGTGGAAGAGTCTAATTCTAGCTTCATAGAATGTGTTTGATTATGTGTCTCTCATACATACTAGATGGATGCATCTTGTTTTTAAATGCTATCTAATCTATGTCCTCTATTTGGAAATTTAAGTCCATTGCTATTGAGAGTTAAGACAGAAATATCTGATAAGTCCTGCTATGTTATACACCTGTTGTTAGGAGCTGTGCCTACTCTTAATAAATTTACCTTGAACTCTGGTAGGGAACATTTTATATAACCAGTTCCTGTTCTTCTGGATCTTCTCTATGTAAGATATATTTGATTAAATTCTATCATGGTGATTTGGTGAAGATACCTTGTTTCAAGTTGTCTTTGTCATGAAATATGATTATTTATCCTTTAAGTGTAAAGGAAAGTTTGGCTTGGGACCATATTCACGGTTGGTAGTTGTTTACCTTTAATGTTTGTCATACATCATTCCAGGCTCTCCTTTTTACCATATCAGCTAAGAAATCTGTTTTTATTCTGACTGTATATCCTGTATAAATAATCAATCTTTTCTCTATGGCAGCTTTAAGAATCCTTTCCTTGATTGTTAATGATCCTCTAATCGATTATGATGTCATGGTGGATTGTTCAGTTCTAGAATTCTGTGTTTCTTCTAAAGGCTTCTCTTCTCTGCATGAGCCTATCTCTTTGGATATTTGACTTGTTCTCTGCTAGAATTCTGGAATGTTTCCCATCCATTTAGTTTCCTGCTCTTCTCCTTCTTGATACCTATCTCCCCGTAATTTCATCTTCTAACTGAGTCTTGACGTTCTGGGAAGATCATTTCTTATTTCTTGGATTTGTTCTAAATGATTATTTCCTCATTCCTATTAGATCTATTCTGTATTTGGCCCTGAGATTATCTTGTATGTCATCTATTTGCTGTGGAGACTTTCTACTTTGTTTTTGATTTCCCTGTCTTCTAGTTCGTAATTTTTTAGGGGTTCTATCTCTCCAATAAAGCTTAGTTTTAGGTCTTTTCTGGACATTCCGTACATTTTATTGGGTCAGGTCGTGGGGCCTGAACTCTGGGCCTGGGCACTGTCCCTGAGCTCTTCAGCTCAAGGCTAGCGCTCTACCACTTGAGCCACCGCGCCACTTCCGGGCTTTTTCTTTCTTTCTTTCTTTCTTTCTTTCTTTCTTTCTTTCTTTCTTTCTTTCTTTCTTTCTTTCTTTCTTTCTTTCTTTCTTTCTTTCTTTCTTTCTTTCTTTCTTTCTTTCTTTCTTTTCTTTTTTTGCTTATGTGGTTCTGATGAATCGAACCCAGGTCCTCAGTCATGCAAGACAAGTGCTCTACCACTGACCCATGTTCCCAGCCCTCTGTACATTTTTTCTTTGGGTGGGGGAGTTGCAAGGGTTATTTTCTTAGCTGTGTCTTCTCTCATATCTTTTAACTATGCATCCATTATTTCTTGGACTCCCTTGACTTCTCAGAATTTATTTATCTTTCTGTTTGTAGTCTCCATGAATAAATTTGCTAATCTTTTGTTGGTCTCATTTGTTCACAAATTTCCTTGTAGAGGTTTTCTATCTTTCCATTAATCACATTTTTCAGCAGTATCTGTATTACGTTTTGATAACTCTCTTCTAGGTCGTTGATTGTCTGTTCTAATGTCTGGTTATTTACTGTGTGAATTATACTACCCAGACATCACTTTTCTTGTATTTTTCTGATTTGTTTTGTCCATTTGGAGGTTTTCTTTTGGCGGATCTATGACCTTAATAGGTGATTCTCTATGTTCTTGGTTGATTTGCCAGGTCTTTGTTTGGTCTCCTGTTATGATTTGTTTTTCTGGAATTGCATTTTTGTGAGGTCCATTAAGTGTAGGAATAGAAATCAGTTGTGGTGAGATGTTGTAATATTAATATTTGTGGTTCCAGTGACAGTTCGGACTGTCCAGTGGTATGGTGAATTGTCTTTGTGTATGGATGTGGCTTTCTCTGATGTACGCTTCTGTTCCTGCTTTTTTCCATGCTGCCCATTTATTTCCACACTACAGATGTGCTTTTGAATGTGTTGGCCAACACAGTCATAGCAGTCAACTACCTGACTGGCACCTTTTCATAGAATTTTATTTTCTTGTGAAGACAGTATAAAATCTTCTTATGAATTATATGTTTATAATTATGTCTCTATTGCTGCATATGTATAATTATATCTGATTTGATGTGACCCTCTAGAAGTGGAGTACCTGCTAGGACTATAATCCTCTATTTCATTAGAGATTGCTAGGGTAATTTTCTGTTGTAATTCTGTCATTGTTTTTCCTCTTCCTCAGATTTATTTTTTATATTGTGGATTTTTTCACATACTTTAGGATTTGCGATTGTTGTATCAGGTTATTTTTGTTTTTCTGCTTATATGACGTTGAAGTAGTGATTTCAGGCTTGTATGAAGAAACAGAAAGAGACAGAATGTATGTTATTACATTGAGAGAAAGAAGACATTTTAACCTATTTACTACAAATTCATATTAAGCAAAGCTAATAAAAATAATTACTTATTTACTCTTCAAAGGATGAGTATAGTATTCTTGGATATTTTGGAGGAAAAGACTTCAGACTCATTACAATTGTTAACTTACATTGAAATTACTGCCTAAACGTTCTTCTTCAGAAAGGCAAAATCTCCATTGCTTTCCTATTAGTATTATAAAATCATAATAGATGAATATTGAATTGTTTTCCTCTGCTTTTTTTCAATTCCATTCTTCATCCATTAGATATCTAGGGCTTTGAATGATGACCAATTCCTTAAAATACGTATATTTCTTATATTGTGATGTAAATCTCAATAATATAAATATGAATTTATCTTTGAGTTTTATCTTGAGCTACATTCATATGAAATTTATGGTCTCAAACAAGAAACCTGACTATTTTACTCTATTCTATGTTTTAATCAATAAATCTATTCTTTTTAGAAATATGTTCTCATCTTTTATATTGCTCCAGTAAACATCATGTGTTTCTAGTACTTTCACTGACGTAAATATAAAGTTTGGAACAAGAAGACAACCTCCCCCCCATTATCACTTTAAAGTAAACCCTTGCGGATTATTTTATATATAAAAATAAAAAAAGTGCAATGCAATGTTTATACATGAATAACATAATGGTTAAATCAATTAGACAAAAGAACTAAAACAGCAATTCTCAATTGACTTAAAGGCACCAAAATATTGTGTTCATGAATATCACTCATTAAAAAAATAACTAATCAATACAAAGTTTATATTATATTTGAAATTTACAAAATGAAAATTACACTCAGATTTGTTGTCAATATCCTGTTTCCAGGAATATATTTATTCAGCAAACAGGGAAACAAAAAATAAGCGTTTGTCACGTATAATGAAAAACGTAGAAGCAGACTGTCTTTCTTTAAGATTATAAGTATCTGCAAATTGAGTGATTTATTCAAAGATAATATAAACATTCATAAGAGGATTTGTGATCAGAACTGATAGGTAAGCAAAGTAACTGGAAAACTGTATACATAAATTGAGCTTTCAATATAGGATGACAAGTTTTCAATAAATGAGGTATTATCCTGTATCTCTAACACACATACAGTATTCTACATTTTCCCACATACTCCCATACTCTTACCTCAGTTCCTGATTAATATTCTTCTTTTTCATGATGTCAATTCCTTCTAAAATAACAAGGTGGTCATTTTGTCCCTAGATCCAATACATTTTAGTATTTTGGAATAGTAGTATGAATTCATGGAGTTTGACTTGAATGTCAAGTTTGAAGATATTGTATTCAAGGTACTGTTAATTGGCCTGAAGCATACAAAGATACATGGTATGCTAAAAAGGGACTTGATTTCGGGGAAACATACAGGTCCAAGCAAGATCCTGAATCAAAGAAAAGCAAGGGAACAAACATAAATAAACTATAATTACAGAGGAATGGAATTGATCTCCGATGTGTCTGGGTGGCAGCTCTATGTGTGTGTGTGTGAGGAGAGAGAGAGAGACAGAGACAGAGACAAAGACAGAGAGAGAGAGAGAGAGAGAGAGAGAGAGAGAGAGAGAGAGAGAGAGAGAGAGAGAGAGAGAGAGAGAGAGAGAGAGAGAGAGAGAGAGAGACTTTATTGTGGCGTCCATATTTACAATCAATAGAGTATACTTGTTAGGGAGGAGGTGCTCATATCAGAGCTGTGATACTACTGTCATCACTTTACTGCAAAAAACACTTGCTTAATCTCTAATTAAATTTGGAAAATAGACTAACATCTTATATGATTGTTTTGACAATTAATTACTATATTGAAGGCCAAAGGGAGGAATTGGAGATCAATATAATCTTTTTCTTCTGTTCTAAATATTACACCTCAATAGATGTGATTTCAGGAGTCTTCTGCCATGGACTGCCAGTTGAATGACTAATATGCTTAATAATATGTAAATATGATAGGGAAATTGATTAGCCAGCAAGCACAAAGAACTAGTGATAAAATTGAGCTTTTGAGCAGGGTTGCCACAACTTTTAGGAATGTAATTCTTTCATATGAACTTCAAATTTTGTGGCTTTCCCTGTGTGATTAAATGGCAAGAAAGTACTGTAGAGACAAGAACTGTTCAGCCAAGTAAAAACTGCTCATGATCCCATCCTCATGTTGCAAATTTCCATTACACATAGACTATCTTTTATTTTTTTAATTTTTATTTATTTTTTTATTGGGAAAATATGGTACAGAGGGGTTACAATTACATAAGCAAGATAATGAGTACATTTCTTATGAAGCATTGTAGCCTCCTTTGTTTCCCCTTCCTATCCCTTCCCATCCTCCCGACGCCCCTCCACCCAATCCTCTCCGCCCCCCCCCACCAAAGTTGTAAAGTTCGTTTTCGACATAACGACTTGTACTTCTCATTGTTGCCTCTATCACAAAGAATGGCATTGCCCCATTTGTTAGGAAATGGAAAGGCTTGGAAAAAATTATATTAAGTGAAGTAAGCCAAGCCCAAACAAACATAGGTTCCATGGTTTCCTTTATTTGCAATATCTAGTATATGTCTGAGCCAAGCAGAAAAGGTCAGATAAGGTGATGTTAGGGAAATAAAAACTAAGATATGTATTCAAATTTTTTTTTCTTTCATGCGATTGTTTCTAACCCATTTATAAGATCATTTTTTGTTGCTTTGTATGTCCCTCCCCGACAGGATAACCCCTGCTTTCACTGTATTTGATGTTGGTATAATTTGTGGAGGGGAAGGGGAAAAGCAAGTCGTTTAAATAAGGATACACATAGACTCTCTTATATACTTCAGCACCTCATCATTACCTGTGGGGGACAGGAAAAAAGATAATTTTGTTGTGTATTAAATTATGTAACTTTTCGTGTACAGGCATGATTTGTATAAATACCGAAGTTTGTAATAAATATAAGTAGGCATCATTTTTCAATAAAAAATATAATGAAAATCACATAACAAGACTAGAAGTCATAGAATTTTGCACATGAAAACATACATTAAATTATTTGCAGAATTTCTATTTTGAGAAAAAAATTTTCCTTCAATATTTGAAGGATAAAGCACTTTCCCTAAGGATTGAAACATTTTATTGAAAAATATATTTCTTGGAGATATTTTTGCTTCATAATTTTAGGGTTACTGTTGGACCCATGGCAACAATGAGATCTACAAGACGTTATGTTGAAAGACGAACTTTACGACTTTGGCTGGCAAAGAGGTAGAGATGGGAAAGGATTGCAAGGGGAAACTAAGGAAGAGGCAACAATGCTTGATAAGAAATGAACTGTGACGTTGCCCACATATTTGTAACCCCTCTGAACGGTATTTTCACAATAAAAAAATTTTAAGAAGAAAATGATACCAAAGTAATCATTTTTCTTATTTTTTCCTATTTCCATGTGATTTACTCCAATTTAGAAACCCAGATATATAATTTAATTTAATCTAACCAAAAATATTGAGTATAGGGTTCTTATACTCTCTACATTCTTCATGCTAAGATCATCAAATATGGTGAGTTTGAAATGATTAGTCTCTGTTTAAACTATGTTAATATTATTTTACAATGTGAGTGAAATGTTTAAAAAGTCGTATTTATTTTAATTTAATTGCTCTGAAGAGACAATACCTGATATAATCAAAGGCTAAAAATGATTAGATTTAAAATTTAGAATCCAGGAAATGTTTTGAACACACTGGTTACTGGAGCCTTCACAACAACCTCATGAGATAATGTATATTGATGAAGCAAAAATCTCACAGGTTAGACATTTACGAATAGAAAAATCATGTCATTTTGAATATGTAGAGCTACATAACAAACATAGAAAATTTAGCTTTTAAATACCTGAATATCCTAATACATTTAATTGCAGGGTAAGTACTTGTTCTGAAAGGAGATAAAATTGCATTTATTTTGAAAAGTAAACCTAAGTATTCATTTGAATAAAAGACAAGACACAAGATGTACAGTTCATTGTTTTACATGCCAATTGTGTTCTCTAAACTTACTAGAAATACTAGATTAGTAAACGTAAATCATTGCTTTGTAGGGAAATAGAAATTTAGCTTCTTAAAATTCTTGACTATAACTTTTTCTCAAACAATTATTAAGTAACTGATTTATATTTTGTCATGAAATCTTATTTGATTTTATTTATTTATTTATTTAAGTTGAATAATTGGCCAATAACAGTATAAATTATGCATGAAGAAAGTTTATCTAACACAAGTATTTCTTTCACAAGACATATCATGGTTCTCTTCAAGAACATTGGAAGGCAGTGTGTTATTTCTTTATTTATTTTTAGTTGTTTTGTTAATGGTTATTAATTATCAGAAGTGGCAGTTTAATTATGCTCGTTTCATAATATATTAAAATATTTGATTTTACTCCCTCCATTTCCTTTTTGTTACTCCTTTCTCCAAAGATCTTCTGTTTTTCACATAAAATTACATCTTTATATATGCATATATAAAGTAATTTGGAAGATTTAAGCTAAACTGCAACTTAATTCAAGACGTACAGTGGATTATCAGGATGAACCAAAAAGGGTATTTTCTGTTAACTTCTGAATTGAGCTATCATTATTATTATGGTTAGGGTTAGGATACCAGACACAATTAAAATTAGAATTAGATAAATAGAAAACTTAGGTTCAACACAGGATAACCTATTGCAACAATAATACTCATAACACACTATACTGAAAATGAACTTTACACCATGGGGTGAGAAGGGTGATGGAAGTGGGAGAGGGAAGAGATAGTGGGACAACAACAAAGAAGGGGGTAACAATGCTCAACAAGAAATGTACTCATTACCTTACACATGTAACTGTAATCCCTGTGTAAGCCTCATTACAATATAATAAAATTTAAAAAGAAATGAAAAACAAAACGACAGGAAATAGAAAAACACAAAAATTAGGTTCAAAATGCAAGTAAAATTTCGAACCAGACGCTGATCAATAGATAGGATAATTGTGAAATAGAGGCTTGCTATTAACATTATGATTCGGTTATATGTAGGTTTAGGATTAGGCAAGGTGTTCCAGTTAGAACTGGTTTTAGGATGAGAAAATAATATAAGATATTGTGTAAAACTGCCACATATTTTAAGAAGAATGAATGACATCAAAGTTAGAATGAATGAAAACAAGTATGGGTGTTATTTTAAACGTTCATATATAATAGTTTTCCACTAAGAAGTAGAAGCAAAAAAATGTGTGATTGAATAGAATCCAGACAATTTTCCTTACATTAACCATTTGGTATTAATTCAGGTTGTGATTAGGATTAGGTTTCTGGTTAAAGGGGGTTAAGGATTGAGTAAAGATATATATTAAACTGGTGGCTCGCGCCTATTATCCTACCTATTCAGGAAGCTGATTTCTGAGGATCGTAGTTCAATGCCAGCCCAGGCAGGAAAGTCTGTGAGAATTTTATCTCCAATTAACCACCAGAAAACCAGAAAGTGGTGCTGTGGCTCAAGTGGTAAAGTGCACACCTTTAGCTAAAGAACTAAGGGATCATGCCCATGCTTAGAACTCAGGGATTATGCCCAGGCCCAGAGATGAAACCCCACAACCAACAAAAAGAAAAAAAAAGGAATAGGATAAATATTAATTAAATCTGAACTTATTTTAGGTTCTATGAATTCAGGAAAAGCTGGGATAATGGAAGTACAAGGTATTTCATAATATCAGGATTTGAGATCAATTGGTGTAATCATTCCTCTTATGGAACAGGATAGGTTCAGAGATAAGAATGAGAAAATCTGTAGGGTTTAGGAAAACTTGCAACTTATTTCAAGAATTATAAGTGGAATTTTAGTTAGGATTGCACAAAACCAGCACTTTTCATACATTTTAGAATTGCGATACCATTAGTGTTAAGGTTATGGTTAGAATTCCAACCACGTTTAGGTTTAGAGTGAAGGAGAAAAGAAAATGAGGCTCAAGTTGATGGTAAATTTTGGAATAAGTCTGGTAAGAATTTGAATGAATGTGAACTAGAGTACTGCTATTCATGTTAGAATCTACTTGCAATTAGGTTTTATTTATTCTCAATATTTCAGGTAAGATTAAGTGTAGGGTTAGAAAATGACTAAGATATTGGAAAAAATTGAAACATGTTTGGAAGGCATATTTTGAATCAAGTTAAGATGAATGAAAACTAAGGTAACAATAACTAGTTAGTATTGACATATTTGGATTAAAATCAGTGTCAGTATTTTGTTCTGATTATGATTATTGTTATGAATAGGAATGTTTTAGTATAAAATTGAGTTTTCACTAACAAGCAGAAACAAAAATGTGAGACTGAAGAGTAACTAGAGCATTACCATTATATGTATATATATTTCTCAGTGATCATTCTTGTAATGATTAATGAGAGTTTTCCAGCCAGGTTTAGGTTGAGAGTTACCATTGAGTAATGGACTAGATGATAAGTAAATATGAAATTGTTTTAGGATACAGTGGTTCAGGAAAAGGTAGGATCAATGGAAACTACAGTGTTTTTCCTGATAAGAGAATCTGATGACAAGTAATATAATGGTTCATGTTATGGAACAAGATAACTTCAGAGGTAGAGTCAGAAAATTTGTTGGAATTAAGGCAAATTGAAACTCATTTCCAGAGTGCAAACTGGAATATTCATTCCAATGAATAAAAACTAGAGTATTTTTAATATTAATTTTGGACTATGATTAGGTTGAAAGTTAGGTTTCAGTTCCAGCTGGGCTTAGTGTTAGCATTAGGGAAATGGAAAATTTAGGGTCAAACTGAAAGTGAATCTTCGAATAACAAGTCAAGATAGAATTAGGATGAATATGAAATAGGAAACTGCTAATAATATTAGGATTGGGATATGATTAGTGTGAGGATTAGCCTGAATGTTCCAGTTAGGGTTCGTGTTAGAAAAATGACAAGATATTGAGTAAAACTAGAAATTATTTTAAGAAAGATGAGTTGAATCAAAGATAGGATGTATAAATTTAATATATTTGTGTGGCTTTTTGAATGCAAAGGCAACTGATTCTAGGGTTAGGGTTACTTTTTTAATTTATGAACTAATGGATTAAAGACACAATTCTTTCTTTCTTATAAACCAAGACAATCAGGATTTGGGGGAAAAACTCAATTTTCTACATGAAAATGTGTCTTAAAATATTTTCCAACCAGGATTAAATAATAGTGAGCAGGGTGTCATTTATTAAAATTAGGTAAGTTGATGATACAGCTTTCAAAAACATCCAAACACATAGGATTGGAACTCAGATATGTCATTGGGAAAACAGATATTGTACTTGCTCTAGCTGGGAAATTGTGTGTGTGTGCGTGTGTGTGTGTGTGTGTGTGTGTGTGTGTGTGTGGGTGGGTGGGTGTGGGTGGGTGTGTGTGTGTGCACCCACCACAGGTCTTCAACTCAGGCCTGGGTCCTGTTGTCAGCTTATTCTGTGGAAGTATGGCACTATACCACGTAGTCACAAGTTTTCTTCTGGCTTTTTAATAGTTAATTTGAGATGCATAACTCATGGATTTTCCTGTCTGGACTTAATCTTCTGATCCCCAGCAATCCTTGGGGTAGTATTAGTGTGGGTGCTACCACAAAGTGACAGTTTATTAAACTGGGAGCAATATGGAAGTACTTGTGCAAGATACAAAGTAACCAGTTCATTAATGTGGGAGTAACAGGATCACATTAGCTTGCCTTCAAAGACATTGTTTCTGATGAGTTTACCTGAAGCCCAAAGCATAATCCAAACTTATTAGCCACACTGTATGAAGTAGCACATAAACCTGATGTAGAATATGTACAATGAATTAAATCCTGAATCAAAAGACTTTGTTGGGTTTGTAGCAAAGAAATAGAGTGTCATTGAAGTTAAGTCCAGACTGGAGGCCTGTAGCGAGCAGCAGAGCATTTGCGTAGTGCGTGTCCAACCCCCAGGACCATAAAGATGTAGAAGAAAGTGAAAGTGTAGCAGAAAGAGGAAAGGACAGGAGGAGGAAGGGGTAAGAGAGGAGAAAGGTCATAGCATGAGAAAGAAGAGGAGGGGACAGGGAGAAAGTAGAGGTAGGAGAGAAGGAAGAGGGAAACAGGACACTAGGGAAGAGGAGCAGGAGAAGAGGTAGGAAGAGGAAGATAAATGTAAGATAACAAGAGCTGTTGGAAAACATTTTACATAAGCAATCTGCATGTGTAGGCAGGATTATTTTCTAATAAGAGAAATATCTAGCACAGTGACAATATGGGTGATACCCGTTGCTTGGTCATTTTATTCTCTTTCTTCAGTGAGGTGTTGTTCAGAAGGAATGCTGAGTTTGGTGTTTTACAGATACAGTTCAGGATTTCTTTTCATGAATCAAACATGGGAAAGGACTAAATGCAACTTCCCTTAATTAAAAAAGAATAGAAGCTATATATATTAGTGTTACTATGCATGAAGGAATCCTGGAGATTTCTGGTTAATTCAGAAGTCCACATGCAAAAATATAGGACAAGAGGAAAGCAAAACTGTTTTTAAAGTGTAATAGGTTATCATTGATGAATAGTTTTCCCGGACATTTTTCGTTTTTCTTTCTTTCTTTTCTTTTTTTTTTTTTTTTGCCAATTGTTCATTGATCCAAGGCTGTGCCCTGGAGCCCTTTCCAAGTCATTATGTGAAACTCCATTTCTGTAGTCCCTGTGGGTGTGGGTGCCTTCTTAAGTCACCCGTTGAGATGTGGGGCCAACTCCCTTACGGTGGATGTGCAGTGAGTGGATGTGTGTGCATACTCCCCAGAATTGCTAGATGAACCCCGCCCACGCATCCCACCTAACTTCCCAGTCTCAGTTGCTCCATTTCACCCAGCAGCTGGCAGCCATGGGGCTGGAGTTGAGGCCACTGCTGCCCTCTCCTCCTCCAGCTGTGCTGGTACTTGTCTTCTGTGCTCCTGAGTGTGTGGCCCATCCTAGGGAGACTCTGTTCTGGGGTCACTGCCTGTCCCCATGAGTGGGGGGTGGGGGACACCATGTTTGTACACTGCACAGTCCATGGTTAACGGAAGGCTGAGCATGCAGTCTGCCTCCTTGGGGCTAGGTAGACTAGCCTTGGTTCACCTCATCAGGCTTTAAGGGGGGCGGGGGACTGGAGCCATGTGCTGGCCCCTCTGCCAGCTGGCTTGTGACAGCTGCAGAAGCTCAGCAACCTGGAGCCCCTTCAGCATCTCTGTGGACCTCCATTTTCTGGACCCTGTGGAGTCAGGTACAGGGCCAACCCAACATATGCCCATCCGTGCCAGAGGAGCCTGGACTTGCAGCACACCAGCTGCAGCACCGAGGGAGTGAACCCCCGTTGGCATTGCTGTGTAGTCTCCTCCATCACCCTTCTGGCCCATATGGGGCCAGCTCTGGGTACCATTCCAGGGATACTCCATTTGGAGGCAATGGGCTCACCCCCTACCCTCGTTGTTTTCCAAAGCAGGGGAATGGGCCTGGTCTTGGCAGTGTAGGCTGCACTGATGGAAGGCAGGTCTTGGCGTCTGCCCTGTCTTACCCCCTGGCTTTGACATCTGAGTCTGGGTTGCTTGGTTTGGTCACTAATGGAGCCTTGTTGGCTACAGCCCACAGCAACAAGTGCTGTACTTGCTGCAGCAGCAATGCAGTGTCCTGGGCCCCCTTAGGGTCACCACATGGACCACTGATGGGTCTACATGGGATGGGTGTGGGTTTCATCCCAGGACTCCCATGAGGAAGTGCCACTCCCCTTCATGGTACTGGAAGCAAGAGGTGCCACATATAATATCTACTTTCTAACAGTTCCCTTCATTGAGATAAACAGAACTGGGAGATATAAATAAGTTTTATAAAAACAAAATATATGAACTATATCACTTCAACTTGTTAAACCATTGTAATATTTTTATCCAGTAGGAATTCTGTCTGTAATTACTTATTTTACACTTGAATACAACTAATGTAATATATTTTGTGTGTATTTTACTATTCTAGTATAACTGTATTTGTACTACTTACATACAATTTTTTTCAAATTCTGATATTTAATCACGTGTTTACGGTTAAGAGTTTTGTTGTACTTTTATTTCAGTTTTACATTATGGCCTTATGAATACAAACAATATTATCCATTCTTGCTAGTATAAAGTTCAGTGATCTTTGACTAGAGACTCAAGGATAGAGCATTACAAATCATACAGTAATGTGTATCACTTTGTTTAATACTGCTCTATAAAATAATTAGTAATTCAGGTGGCAGCCACTTCATCTGGCATGCTGGTCTGTCTGGTGAAGTAGGATCCTAGTGGCAGCATGACCATATCGGACCCTTGTGGGCACCTCTCCTGGGACGGTGGGAGAAGATCAGGGTGCACCTGCTGTTGGGCTAGGGCAGCAACCCAGCAGCTGCTGCGTAAATGACACAATGTCACTGACTCACATCTAGCACATGCTTGATCCGTGGGCCTGGGCCCTGAGGATCAGCCCCTGGGAGCACACATACACTACAGGGCAGGGGCTGCCCACCTTTGAAAGAGTACAGATTAAACAGAAGCCAGTCTGTGGATCAGCTTGTACAATATTTATCCTTCATGGAGCACAGGACTATTCTGCTCTGTTGTGGGGAGAAGTCAAGAAAGACAGGCCCAGGAGAGGTGATGCCAACTTTTGTACTCAGGCTGGCAAGGAAACTTCTTCCATGCTCTCTCCAGTAGGCTCAGGAAGCCCTTCCATGCTCCTTGTCCATGGAGCAGCAGCCAGGGACACTCACATCTTGTACTCCTGGCTGCTTTTTTGAGTTTGTTTGTTAATTTATTCAGAGAGCCCCTCCCTCAGACAGCAGAGTTTTATTCTGGGTTTTGTAAAAACGTTCAGCATCTGACCATTCCCAGGTTTTTTTTTATTGTTTCTTGTAAATGCGTTGTGAAATTTGTGTTTTAGGTGTTGAGGTGAGGGAGGAGGAGCCAGATTATGAACATAGTTTCCTACAAGTTTTTCATCTAAAAATGAAAATAGATTCTCTCTAAAAATGCCTTTCAGGAAATAAATTTGAGATGGAAAAAAGGTTGTTTTCCCATGAGATGAAAATGTGCTATTTTTATATGCATGTTTTATGCATTCAAATTACATTTAAGTAATTCACTATCTAGGAACAATCGTCCAGACCTAAGAATTAAGTGTTTTGTGAGCTACAGGCAGGGTTATCACAAAGTCTTTTATTGTCCATCTGACTTTTTGGATTGCTTCTTCTATTTCATTGAAGAGTGAGATTGGGATATTGATAAGTATCACATTGAATTTGGATATAGCCTTTGGCAGTATTGCCATTTTCATGATGTTAATCCTCCCAATCCATGAGCGTGGGAGGTTGCCCACTTCCTGAGTTATGCTTTCATTTTCTTTTTCAGGTTTTTAAATTTCCATCATAGAGGTCCTTCACCTCTTAACTCGTAGGTATTTTATTTTTTGTGTGGGTATTAAAACGGGGTTGCATTCCCAATTTCAGCCACACTCATATCGTTATTGGAATACAGGAAAGCCATTTATTTCTGAGGGTGAATTTTATACTCGGCTAGTTTGCCAAAGTTTCTGATCAGCTCAAGTAACTTGGGAGTGGAGTACATGGGGTTCTTTGAATACAAGACCAGCTCATCTGCAAAGATGGATAGTTTTACTTCATCTTTCTCTATTTGGATCCCATGTAAGTTAGCATCTTGTCTTATTGCCCCATCTAGCATTCTAATACTAAATTGAAGAGTAGTGGAGAGAGCAGACATCCTTATCTCATTCCTGAATTTAAAAGAAATGTCCTTAACTTTTCACCATTAAGTATAATGATGGCTTTAGGTTTGTCAATCCTTAGCAGAAAGAACAGCACTGGAGCAATATCAGTTCCAAATTTCCAACTCTACTAAAAAGCCATAGTAATAAGAACAGCTTGGTTCTGGCATAAGAACAGACCTGAGGACCAACGGAATAGGACTGAAGACTCAGAAATGAATCCCCTGTCCTATAGCCACCGAATGTTTGACAAGGGAGCAAAAAAAAAAGAATGGAAGAAAGACAGCATTTTGAGTAAATGATGTTGGCACAATTGGTTAAACACCTGTAGAAAACTAAAGCTAGATCCGTATATATCACCCTGCATGAGAATCAACCCCAAATGGATCAAAGACCTCAAAATAAAAGAAGACACCATGAAAACATTTCATGAAGGAATAGGATAAACTCGAGAGCTTTTTATTACAGGCTGAAAATTTATTTATAGAGAGCCAGAAACGAGTAAAGATAAGTTAAGAAATTAATTTTTTATTTCATCTCTTTATGAAACTATAATTTGCTATTACAAGATGCGATGGAATTATAAATTCCAAGTGCTAATGGAGTCTGTATACAATAAACATATTATAATAGTCAAAAAACAGAAATCAAAGAAAATTTGGACAAATGGGATTACATGAAACATCAGAGCTTCTGCAAAGCAAAGGTCATAGTTAGCAAGATCAATAGAAAGCCCAAGTTCTGGTAGAAGATTTCATGAGACATAAAATGGACAACGTCTCACATCTAAGATATACTTAGGACTCAAAAACTTAAATTCTCCAGCAGCAAATCCTCAAAGAAACAACCGCTCGATAACTAAGTGGGCTAAAGACTTAGAGAGTTCTCTGAAGAAGAAATAAAAATGGCCATTAGGCACATGAAGAAATGCTCAACTATTCTAGCTACAAAAGAATGCAAATAAAGACAACATTGAGATTGCACCTTACCCTAGTTAGAATGGCTATAATCAAGAAATATAATAGCAACAGATGTTGGAGGGGATGTGTCTAAAAGGACTCCTATTGCATTGTTGGTGGGAGTGTAAACTTGTTTAAACACTTTGTAAAGCAGTATGGAAGTTCTTGAAAAGACTCCAGGTAAAGCTCCCCTATGACCCAGCAATCCCACTTTTGGGCATTTAGGCATTTACCCAAATGATCACAAACAAGATCATACCAAAGTTGCAAGCACCACCATGTTTATTGCAGCATTATTCACCAAAACTATGATATGGACCCAACCTTGATGCTCCTCAGTACATGAGTTGATCAAAAAAAGTGATACACACACACACACACACACACACACACACACACACACACACACACACACACACACACACACACACACACACACAATTGAATTCTATGCCTCAATTAGAAAGAATGAAATTGCCCCATTTTTTAGGAAATGGAAAGACTTGGTAAGTATTATATTAAGTGAAGTAAGGCTAGGCCCAAAGAAACATAGGTCCCATGTTTTCCCTTGTTTGCAAGGACTAGTACACGTCTAGTACAAGCACAAAAGATCAAAGACTATGTACATATGACCATATAAGATGATGTTAAGCGAAATATACCCCAAGTCAGAGACACAAGTGGTTTTATCTTTCTTGCCTTTTGTTTTTAATATACTTATAATGCACTATGTGATTCTTTTGTAGGTTCATACCCCCATGGTATAATTCCTGTTTTCACTGTATTTGATTCTAGTGTACTGCATCTTTTATATACATTTTTGTAATTTGGGGAGTGGAAAGGTTATAGCAGAATGCTGAAATGTGGATGCATTGTGACGATGAGTTATACAGGACACTGTGTCGAAAATGAATTTATAATGTCGGGCAGGAGTCAAGGAAGAAGGAGTTGGAGAGGTGGGGAGGGAAGTAGTAGGGGAAAAACAAAGGAGGAGGAAACAATGCTCAATAGGAAATGTAATCATTACCTTACTCATGTAACTGTAAACCCTCTGCATAGCATTTTTACAATAAAAAATATTAAAAAATCTTTCCCTGGTGTAGATTTCCAGTGCTGCCCTGGGCATTGCATTTTTTGCCTTTTCTGGCTGTGGTTAGGTCCACCTGTCCAGTGGATCAGTAGTCTTCACACTTCTTGGTCCTGAAGTGGTACTTGGATTATACAGTGGTGGTTGGAACCAGGCCAAGGACAGGATAAAAACACTTCCAGGGCATGGCTTCTTCATTCCCCATGCAACTAGGATTGCAAGCAGAATTTCTCTGAATTTACTCCAGAAAACAGTCACTGCACCAAAAGGCAAGGTCAACAAACACCTCCCCTCCTCCCCACATTCCCTCCTTTCTCTCTCCTTGGGAAAGTACAAAATAATTTTGCACGTTTTGGTAAACAAATAATTGTCCACTACCTCCCCCGGTAAACTAGGCTTAAAGTCACTAAGTCATGTAAATGTATAATGCTGCCCTCATTATTCTGGATAACAACTTCAGGTTGTTTGATGCTTTAATTTGTAGTTGGTGGTGGTGATGGTAGGAGGGCCTGAACTCTGGGTCTGGGCACTGTCCTTGATGAGCTTTTCATCTCAAAGCTAGTGCTCTACCACTTGAGCCACAAAGCCATTTCCACTTTTTCTTCTTATGTGGTGCTGAGGAATTGAACCCAGGACTTCATGAATGCAAGACAAGCACTCTACCACTGAGTTTCCTTCCCAGCCCTAATGCTTTAATTCTTCAAATAGTATTTTTGTCGGTCCTGGGGTTTAATTTCAGGACCTGGGTGTTAACATATCACTGAATTCTTCAGCTCAAGGGGAGCCTTCTACCACTTGAACCACAGTGCCACTTCTTGTCCTCATAATGATGAGGAGAATATTTGAAGGTGAATACGTGATTACAGAGGTGTGCTTTCTTGAGTTATATGTTCATGGCATAGTTTATATACTGTTGAAAATGAGACAGTTAAGATAGGGTTGTTGACATTCCTTGTATCCTTAACAGTATAATATTAAAACCAGTTTTATAATATATTATTTATAGTAATTATAGAATATCCCTAATTATGCATATATTATAAATATATCATTTATATTTTATGTAATATAGTATTTTACGTATATTATGCATACATAATTTAATTTCTCTGCTCATCTGTCCAGGAATTAAATTAAAAATGTCTTTGAAAATTGATAGTAAAGTAGGGTCCTTACAAGTTTGATTGCAACATAGCGTTTTACCCAATAAGTAGTTATTTATTCAGAATTGGTTTAGAAATGGAATATCATAACATAATTGAACATTCAGAAATAATTATGTAGGAACATGCCATGGACGGAATTCAAAAAATATAACACGAGTACCTGTTGCAACAATGAGAAGTACAAGTTGTCATGTCAAAAACGAACTTTACAACTTGGGGGGGAGGATTGGGAATGGGGGGAGGGAGGATGGGAAGGGATAGGAAGGGTAAACAAAGGAGGAGGCTACAATGCTTGATAACAAATGTACTCACTATCTTGACCATGTAATTGTAACCCCTCTGTACAGTATTTTCACAATAAAAAATATATAACATGATTCATATCTGTAATCCCAGCTACTTAGGGGGTGAGATCTGAAGATAGCTATATGAAGCCAGTCTAAGTGAAATGGCTCAGGGACAAGACCCAGACCATAGTTCAAGTATCAGTACTGGCACAAAAATAAATTATGTGACTAAAACATACAAATATATTTAGTTAAATAAAGTTGTCATTCCTTGTATCCTTCACAGTAAAATACTAAAACCAGTTTTATACATATATTATTTATAATATTTATAGAATATTATTTATAGAATATCAATAATGATACATGTATTATAAATATATCATTTATATGTTATGTAATAGAATACATTACATTACATATATTATGCACACCTAATTTATACTGATAAAACTAATATCCATTAAATTGATATGAGTTTTAGAATAGGGAATAGATTTTCTTTAGTAAAACAAGAAAGTAACTAGTCACAAAAATTATTTCTTTTGTATTATATATCCATAAAAACTATTCCTTGTGTATTCAAGGTACTTAATGATAAAAGTCTGTGTTCATCAGAAAAAGGGGATTTGTTCTCCTTAAGGAATTACTCCAGGAATAATAAACAGTGGACGGTGAGTGATGTTCATTCAGGTATTTTTGTAGAAATTAAACCGATCTTTATTTGGTATAAAGATCACTTACATTCTCATTATCCACACCCTTTTCATTTAAAAATGCTTATATTCTGTAGCATTGTTATTGCCCTTATAACCATAATTAGGAAGATAATGTGAGTTCATCCGCTCCATAACTCTTTAAAGGTAATGATTGTTACAGAGAATAGCCTCAGATATGCCTGGTGGAAATCTGGATTTGAATTATAGGTCGACAACTGATCAGTCTTAGGTACTTGGGAAATTTGTTTGGCCTTCTTGCCTACTTCTGTTTTTAATAAAATACTTAATTCATTTCCTAACTTGAAGAACAGACATGAGCACTAAAATTACCCTAATGCAAGTGCAGTGCTTGGAATGGTGTCTGCACATTGTGAAGTAGGTCTCAAAGAAGTCAGTTTCCACCAACATGGTCACAGCATCCTTCCTGAAGGCCTTAAGAAATATATACCCAATTGATATTAATATCTGTGAAAATTTGTCTTTACTACCAAAAAGTTCTTTTCTTCATATGAACAATGAAAGTAATGTTGCGGCTATCCTGTGTCTTTTACTCTGAAGGAATTTTGCCTAAATTTCATTCTTACTCTATTAGTGGTAGCCGTAGCATTCTTTAGTGCTACCCTTCATGTTTCTAGTTCTCTTTTCCATTTGGAATACTATTGTAACTTAGTTTATAAACTTTGTTATGAGAGTAAATAAAATACAACTGCTGAAGTTTTCAACAATGACAATGCATTACATTTTATGTGCTTACTACTTTCCCAAAATTATTCTTTTTGGATTATATATCCCTAACAAACTATTTTTTTATGATTTCTTATATGTTTTATATACATTTCTTATGCGTTTCTTATATGATTTTTAGAGACCCATAAATAAAACAGCAAAGAACAGTAAAAGTGTAGGAAAGAAGTCATAAACAATACTATTATGGTGGTCTCAATGGTTAAGTGTAAAGAATATGTAAGAAAACAGTTGAAAGATTCATTTTCTCTTTTCGCTGTTCTCTCCCCCTTCTTTGTAGAAAGGTTCTCACTATGAAGCGCCAAGTGGTCTGGACCTTTCAAGCCTTTTCTCAGTGACAAAAGTGATGGGATTAGGGACATGTGCTCCCATGGATGGCTTTTAGGAAGTTCACAATATAGCAATATGAATACACATAAAAAACTTGCGTGAGTCATGTATATTCCCCTCCTCAATTTGCAAAATTAAATTTATATGTCAAAACATCAAATTAGGAGAGAGGGGAAGATGGCGGAGGAGAAGCTGGAATCTGAACAAGCTCTCACATAGAAAGCAGTTTTAGAGTTCCAGTGAACAGTCCTAAGCCAGAGAATCACACCAAGTGTGCCATCACAGGACAGAGAGTTAGACAAGAGAGGGGAAGCCAAGGCAAAAAGACACATCTGAGCGCCTTCCAGCAGCCGACGCTGCGGCGGCGGCAGGGTCGCGGCCATACCTGAGCAGCCGGCCATACCTGAGCGCTCACACAGAGAGTCCAGGACGAAGGAGCCAGGTGCAGCGGGCGAGAGGATTCTACTCAACACCAGCAAGAACTGACAAGGAGCGGACATCTTCATCCTGCAGTTCGCAGACCAGAGACGACCCAGGATCCAAGACTCGACGTGAGTAAAAGCCCGACGTCCTCACTCCTTCTCAGGGAGCAGAGGAGGGAAGACCACCCCTCTCCCCCCAGCACCGGTGATCTCCATTTTGGAAACCGACAAAGCTCAGAGGAGCTGCCAGCTCCAACCCAGGCCTTGGAATAAAACGAGTCATTTAGCAGGTCACAGGAACTTAACGGCGGCAAAATGACCTGCCAGACTCGGCTCCATCCAGGGAAAAGTCACCAAGTTCAGGCACCAGCCATTGGACTGGCTTTCCTCACTGAGTAACCAGAGCCAGAAGCTGCCCCTCCCTCTAGCAGCCTCCACAATCAATTGAAAAACAGAAACCCTGAGAATGGCTCCAGGCTGGGCTCTGTGAGTTTGTTTGTTTGTTTGTTTTTTTCACAAAATAGCCCCAGGAAGAAGCTACTGATTGTTGAAAGGCCTCAACTCTACCCAGAACCTAGCCTTACCACTGCATCCCCCTCTTTTGTGATTCTCAAAGCAGATCACCCTCCCAGTAAACTAATCTGGGAGGGGGATCTCAAAATCTTGGGTAAACCAGAGCATTTTCTGCCTGTTCTAACAAACTGACTTAAGAAACCAATCAAGCCACAGGACCTCAACCTGACCAGAGACTCCAACAAGAGGCTGTTTACAGACAAAAGGGAGATACAGGATTCTTCCCACCCCTCCCAAAAAATCAAAAAAAAAATCAAAGAACTTTTTTTATTCTTCTCTTCCTCTTCTTTTTTTTTTCTCTTTTTTTTTTCTTTTTTTTTGGGACCTTATATATATATATATAATTTTTTTTCCTTTTCTAAAAATTTTATTAGTCTTTAATTTTTGCCTTTTTTGAAAAAATAATTGTTTTCCAGTAACTTTTTTTCCTCTTATAATTTTTATTTTAGGAATACATGAAAGTTTGTTTTCCTTTATTTTCTTGTCTTCTTTCTCTTTTTCTTTCTTTCTTAACTATCTTTTTGTTTTTGTCTAGCTCTACTGAACTTCTGATCTTTTTCTCTCTCTTTCTAATCCCTTTCACCTTTTCCTCTTTTTTGATCTTCTGTATGTGACTTAACTCTTGTCCTGCACATCCTCAAATAAACCCGTAGTTAACTAGTAGACCCTATCCCCCATTGTGTACACACTTAATCCACAAATTTATTACTCAATTCAAAACCTCTGAGACTTTAATTCCTTAATAGCAGTACTACCTCTTTATACCTTTATAATATTTTAAGCATTTTCTTAAGTTTTTCACTTCTCCTCTATGTCCCTACCCTTCTATTAATATACTCACATTTCTCTCTAAATAGATGGTCTTTTAATCTCCATAATAATATTAATTTTTACGTTTCTATTTTTTTCTGGTCTCTTTTCATTTCCCTTTCCCTTTCTTCCTTTTCTCTATCTCTCTACTTGCATCCTACCCAACCTATTTCCTGCATTGAGATTAGGACATAGTTAACGTTCCCTGTGCCTCCCCACACCAATCTATTCCTATTTTTTACCCACATCTCTCCCTAACCCTAAAAATTTCTGGTTTTCCAAATTCTTCTCTGCGGTTCGAAACCCAATAACATATAGCTGTTTGATGTTGAATAGATGTATCTATTGAACTAGATTGTATCTGTAGACTATTGACTGTATAAATGCAAACGTTAGTTGATGGTTGCTTTAAGATAATGTTCTAGCACAAAACTGGTGCTATTTTCATCTCAAATGGGCAGAGTAAGCCGGAAAAACACAAGAAAAATGACAAATCCGGGTATCTCAATTCCCAATCTTGATAATCAGGGGTCAGATCAGATAATGAACAACCCAGAGGAGAGTTCCCAAATAGCCCTACAAACACTGGTGGCAAACATGATAAATGAGAAGTTTGACAACTTACAAAGGTCTCTGTATGAGCGTGATAAGAAGAGAGAGGAGGCATCCCAAAAGTTTATAAAGGAATATCATAAGCATGAGGAAGCTACTCAAAAACTGATACAGGATTTGCGTGAACAACTTGAGAATACTCAAAGAGAAAGGGAGGAATGGCGTGAGCAGGCTGAGAACACTCAAAGAGAACTGCAGGAATTCCACAAACGGGAAGAAAGAGAACTGCAGGAATCCCACAGACGGGAGGAAGCTAATCAAAGAGTAATTCAGGAATTGAGAGACCAGGTAGAGAATAAACAAAGATCACTAAAGGCATTCATGGAATCCATTAACAAAGAGCTGTTTCCCTTATTTGTAATATCTAGTATATGTATGAGTCAAGCAGAAAAGGTCAGATAATGTGATGTCAGGAAAATGAACCCTTAGATGTGTATTTTAATGTTTTTTTTTTCTTTCATGCATGTGTTTCTAACACATTTATAAGATTATCTCTTTGTTGCTTTGTATGTCCCTCCTCCACAGTATAACCCCTGCTTTCACTATATTTGATGTCAGTATAACTAGTGGAGGAGATGGGGAAAAACCAGTTCTATAAGGATACAGGTGGACCTGTTGCTACAATGAGAAGCACAAGTTGTCATGTCCAAAATGAGCTTTACAACGTCGGTGCTTCGGGGGGGTATGGGGGAGGGGGGGATGGAATAAGATTGGGATGGGGGGAGGGGGGAGGCTGGGAAGGGATGTGAAGGGTAAACAAAGGAGGAGGCTGCAATTCTTGGTAAGAAATGTACGCATTATCCTGCCCATGTAATTGTAAGTCCTCTGTACAGTATGTTCACTAATAAAATAAAATTAAATTAAAAAAAACATCAAATTACTTACATTATAATATATGCATTTCAACTGGCACCACTAGCACCTCCATAAATCAAATGCAAACTAAAAGTTCTATTTCAAAATCCAACATCTAAGGCAGTGTTGGAAATACAAGAAGATACACAATAAATCTAAAGGAGTGATATCTTTAACACTGGCAATGAGCAGTGATATCTGAATATTTAACCATGCTTGAAAATTCCAGGTGTTCACTAACTATGTGATTAGAGTTGCAGAGTTGACCTTGGTATCAATATTGGAGATAAAAAAATTCAAAGGCAGCTAAGGTTGCTGCAGTATTGTACCTCAATACAGTGTGACCCTGCCTGATAATGGTAAAGCCCAGAATAGATGCTAAGTCAGTAAAATGTATAGGAAGGATTCTCCACTGAGAATAATTGCAGGGGATGATCATCACTCTTGCGTTGAAAATGTATAGCCCATCATCCTACTTTAAGCTTTAGCATATTTCTGATCTGAAGACCATTATAA
This sequence comes from Dipodomys merriami, assembly GCF_024711535.1. Taxonomy (NCBI): domain Eukaryota; kingdom Metazoa; phylum Chordata; class Mammalia; order Rodentia; family Heteromyidae; genus Dipodomys; species Dipodomys merriami. The sequence goes on along the minus strand of NW_027203760.1, from coordinate 967,693 downwards.
CACACCAATGTGCCATGAATGCTGATCAGTGTAGGCGTATATTACTGTAATATATGTAAAATCCTTACAGGTATGTAACGGCCTGCCCCTGACACTTCATTTTGTGTTCTTGAGTTTCTTGGAGAAATCCTCATAATTAGGCAATTCACACTCATCTAATTCTGAATCAGGAAACTGAGATAAGATATTAGGGTAATCACTCCAGTCACATGGTCTGTGACCTATGAAATAAATGACATTATTTCACAATGTATATGTGTTTCTGAAAATGTATGCAATACCAAATACCTAGGGACAATTATCTATTTCATATTATCAGAAGTAAAGATACTCCTGAATTGTACTTTCTTGCTAGAGGATCATAGGGTGACTGCTGATGTTTGGTATCTTTCCAGGTGCTCCTATACATTTGTCAATGTTCTTTGAGGAAGTGTTTGTCATAGTTTGTTTTGAGGTGTTCAGAATACCAGTACTGTCACTAACCGCAACCATGGGACAACCAAGATGATGGGATACCTGGATAAAGAACTAAGAAATCACAGGAAGTGATAGGAAAGAAGACACCAGAGGACCCAAAGCGTCATTGCCAACTTCTGGATCCCTAAATCCTGCTTGACATGCTTTATATTCATTCTACAACCGGGGGGGGGTGGTGGTCAGTGGCTGCAGGTATGTCCGCAAAGACATCAATATAGCTTGTGGTTACAACTATTAACATGAAGTATTGTTTGTAGACATAGTGACAATTGAATCCCTTATTGTTAGGGAGCAGAAGGGAACAATAGTCATTCCAACCATAACACAGACATCCATTGTGTCTCCGAAGTCTTAATCTTTTAGTGTCCAACAGCTCGAACTTAAATACTCTTGAGGTAATAAATCATACCCCTGTCTTCCCTTGACTGCTTGGCCTTTACAGAGCACAGCTCTCAGCCTTTCGATTGCTGTTTGAGATGGCTTCCCAATCTATCCTTTTCCAAGTCTAATAGCTTGACTTTAGGATCACTCACAAGGTCTGTGACAGATGTATTATTTTGAAAACAGTATTGTTTCTAGGATAGGCTCAATTTTAAAATTTTATTTTATTTCAAAAATACTATACAGGGTAGTTACAGTTACATGATTAAGTTGCATTCCTTATTGAATATTGTTACCCACTCCATTGTTGTTCTCCTATCCCTTCCCACCACATATACCTCCCACCCACTCCAAAGTTGTAAAGTGCATTTCCGTTATATAGTATCTTGTGAATATCATTGTTGCAATGAGTTATTCTTTTTCATCTTTCATCATTATATTTTTTTCCCTTTCCTTCTCCAAATCAGATAAATGTATATACAAGATGGAAGGAACCAGAATCAAGACAGAGATTGCCAGGGATAAACCAATGGCAAAAGAAAAATGAAATAAAATAAGATCTAGATACTCTACCGACAGCAAGGTTGACATCTGAAAAAAGACGGTTTTTTCCATGTTTTGGAGTTCATTTCAATTAGCTTCATTTTGTAAGGTCTAATATACGTAGCTCTGGAGCCAGTAATCCCACTCCTGGGCATTTGTTGAAATGATCTCAAGCTAAAACCCATTAAATCTACAACTATGATTTTGGGAGCATTATTGGAACCAATCAAGATGCCCCTCAAGAGATGAATGGATCAGGAAAATGTGGTATATATAAACAATGTAATTTTATGCTTCTATCAGAAATAATGATACAGCCCCTTTCATAATAAAATGGAAAGGCTTAGAAGCCAATCATATTATGTGAAGAATCCAGACTCAAAGAAACATAGGTTCCATGATTTCCCTCATTTTTATTAATTAATATATGCTTAGGATAGTCCTTAAACTCTTAATATTCCCTGTTTTCTCTCCCTCTTCCTCTATCATTCCATTTGTGTGTGCACACACACACACGCACACACACGTACACTAATGAAACTTGACTCAGAGCCTCAAACTCTTGCTTGGTTTTTTTCACTCATGATTGACTGAGTTTGTAATATTTGAACCAAGGTTTAACTCTGTCGTTGATTGAATAATTGAACATAAATGTCTCATGAATTGCTACACCAGCCATCTGTGAACCATGATATTCCAATCTCAGGCTCGTGACTATCTAGGAATAGGAAGGAAGCACTGGCATCCAGCTCTATTGCCAATTGTCTTTTCTTTGTTTTGCTTTTGTTTTTTTGTTGGTTTTGTACATCCAAAATGTGTAAGCAAAACAAATCTTTTATAATAAGGACTACTCCCATAAAATGTGTGAGGTTTAATGGTTACCTTAATAATGTTATGCTTTTGCATCCACATTATATGATTTGATTTTTTGAACTCTATTGTTGCGAACAGTCAAGTTACTTATATACAATTTGAATCTTCTGGTCTTGGTTTTATAGTTTGTTAGGTGTTTCCAAACAGAATTTATCAAGGTTTAACTCTGTACTACTGAAGCAAGACTTTTATGATTATTCAATGTCTTGTAAATCGTAAGTTCTTCACTGCTTGTGGCACCATATGACCACAGGTAGTTTCCTATAACACCTCCACATAGTTTAGACCTCAATGCCACGCACTCTTCTGCCAAATATGCAAGGGCATTCTTTGTAATTTTCCATTCATTTTCACTGTTCTTCTCTTTTCTCTCCAGTGTTAAATCCTGTGATGGTCATGTTGATTTTCTCCCCTGTTATATTAATTATTGCATCTTGGGAACTACAAGTATGCACTAATGTACTTCTGTCCATTCCCCTTGTGCTTTGGCTTGTACCCCTCTCATCTTGAAAAGCCAGAAATTGGGGATATGTTCTTCACACTTTATCTCAGACATCTATCTTTACTTTCTAGCAATACATTCATCGAATTTTTTTTGTAAAGTATAAGGCCTTGAAAATGATTATTGCGTTTTCATGGCTTTATTATTTGGCATTAGGGAAGAACATAGGTCAGTAATTGTAATTTAAATAAAAGAAGATTGCAATCATGCCTCAATAGATATTGTTCATTGGATAATGTTTACTTCAAGGTCTGCCTGCCTGCTTCCTTTTCCTTGTTTTGTTTATTTTTCAATGCAGCCTTTTCTTCTGGAAATTATTTGTGGGCCTAGAGAAAATCAATTCCTACTGTAATTAGTCATTAATTTTATTCCAACATCATTTCACAGATCCTTCTGAGTCTCTTCAGGGTTTCTATAGAAGTGCTTTACATTCTTAGATATGTTTTAACAGCGATGCATCCAAAGATAAATACACATTGTTTAAGTCACCATTTTGATGACTGGAAAAAAAACCATGCTGCAATCCCACTATATGGCAATTTTATTGTTTTAAATCCTTTTAGATTAAAGTTGATGCTGGAGAATGAACAATCTGTGTACATTTTATATTTTCCTAATTAATTTTAGTATACCTTCCAATATTATAAAAAGTTAAAACATTATTACTGCTTACATAGTTTTAGGATTTCTAAAATGGTCAGAGTAAAAGTTTCATTCATTCACAAATTTAAGACAATAGAGTGTCCATTATTACTAAGTGAGACATTTAAAAAATTTTATTTGTGGTTCTTAAAAGTTGTGCTGGGGAATCAAGTCCAGTGCTTCATGTGTCTTAGTCTACTGTGTGCCTCTGAGCCTGATGTGACCTGTGGTTTTATTTTCACTCAACTGGAATAAAGAAAATTTTCACTAGAAAGGAATTATTACTTGGTTTCTTTCTTCAATATCTCTCGCATACATAAAAGTAATACAATTCTATACTGACAGAAAATGGTGTTCCTATTTGGAGTAACTGTATATTTTTTGTCACCCAACTCTTCACTAAGTCTTGCCACTTTCCTATCCCCCTTCCCATAAAACATGACTGGATCCACTGGAAACCCACTTCCAGTCAGCCTCCTCATTCAAAAGTCCAACCTTAACTAACCTACCCACTGGTAGTCCTGCTGTAAACTTTCAAAGCCTGACTGAAACCAGACTACTTCCTGAAAGCCCTCTTCTGCTACTGGGAAAGCCTTCTTCAACTCCACCCTTTCCTGGAATCCTTGCTCTGTACCACCAGAAACCAGGCCATATCCATATCTCCTCCTTCTATATCTCTCCTTGCTCCACCAAGAACCCAGCCTACATCGGGCTTCTCCCTCGAATCCTCACTTCATCCACCAGATACCCAGCCCCTAACTATACTATTTCCTCATAAACCCATTAATCCCATATCTTAGTACCTCCAAGCTCCTCCCTTCTCTTTCATACCCCACCCCACAACCAGACTTCTCCCTCCAGTCCCTTCTGGTTTCATCAGAAGCTCTGCCCCTCTCTGTCTGCTTCTAAGTGGCCTAACTTGTCAAACAGCCCCGAACCTACCTCTTCCCACAAAGCCAATCATGCTACACAAAAACCCTCCACCTCCGTATAACTGCCCTTGAAGCCCAGATTTGGTTGTCCAGAAGCTTCTCACATAGCCCATCTCCTGCTTGGAAAGCCAGCTCTGCTTCACAACAAGTCTCTCCACTTCCCATACCTACTCTCTCAATGCCTTGGATTGCTCCCCAGGTGAATCCAACCCTATTGGATGCTCCCTCAGATCCACACTCTACTCCAACAGATACCCTGCCCATAATTATACTACACCTTTGTAGACTTTCCACTCCTTCTCAAAGCCCCTCCTCCAATTAGCCCCATGGCTCTAAGCCCTGACCTGCTCTACAAGACCCCCACTAAAAATCTCCCACCACACTATCCCATCTCTTGACACTCACATTGCTTAACTGGAAACCATTGCACCAGTTGGCCCCCTTCTGGAAGCCTCACCATGCTCAACTGTAAATCCCTGTCCCTCCGTAGTCTCTTTTTGAAGGTTGCCTTGCACTACTGGAAACCCTGTCCAAAGTCCTTGTCCTGCCTTGTAACACTGAAATCCCCACCCAACCTTACTCCTCTTTTCGAAGTGGTAACTGGCTACACCAGAAAGCCATCTTAACTAATCTAGTCCATTGGATCCTATCCCTGCTTTAACAAAGCCCTGGTCCTGAAAAGCTTCTCTATACATTGTGAATACATCCTGCTCTGCTAGAAACCCCACCTCCTCCCTAACACACTTCCCAAAGGCCTGCCATTCTCCACCAGAAACCATGCCCCTTACTAGCCCACTTCTTCCTAGCACTGCCCTGCCCTCTTAAAGCCAGACCCTGAAAAGCCTCTCCCTCATAGATCCATATTCCTGCACCAGAAACCACACCTTCTGTCAGCCTCTTGCCTCCATTCCATTCCCTGCCTTATGGGAAACCCCACCCTACATATCCTACTAGAGCTCAGAGTGCTCCACCAGAACCCTTCCTGTAAGTAACCTCCTCCTTTGTAGCCTTGTTCTTCCTTCTCAAAGCTCTTCCCCAAACAGCCTCCTCCCCAGTGACCCAGTCTTCATCCACTGAAAACCCATCTACCTGCCAGCCTCCATCCTAAAGCCCCACCTATTCCACAAGTCTAGTCCTTCCTGTCCCCTCCCTACTATCTCAAAGTCCTACACAGACTGGCCTTCATCCTCAAAGCCCTGCCCTGCTCCACCACAGGGACTGTGCCAATACTAACTCTTCCTTTGAACCAGACAGAAACCCTACACCATCTCATAAATTTTATTAGAAGCCTTAGTCTGGTTGGAGGTTCTGTTATCAAGCAGATACACATTTTGTGAAAATGTATGAAGATGATTCCTCTAATTGGAAAACATCCTTTGAAGTATTAGTAAGGTTTCATGAGTGATCATTTTATTTCTGGAAAATTCATGCACATTTGTGCCCATTAACTTAAAAAATATTAGTTATTTTAAATCCTCTGGCTTTGTTGAGGAAAGAGTTAGTGTGTATAAAGATGACTTTCAACTTATCTCTCTAATGAATAATTTTGGAGTTGCTTCCCTTACTATATACTGGAGTTTTTAGTAACAGAAATTGTCTACCAGAATCAATGATTTTCCTCCTTCCACTAAAGTGCACTTTGGAAAAGACTGAATTGAGATTACTCAGGTAAAATGCCAGAAATAAAGACACATTTTGAGATCATAACACAATTATTATGAAGACCCCACCCACTAGACTTACATTCCTATTGGCCCAACGGTGTAAGCCAGACCAGTATTTTACCAAAGCTTAGTATGCGGCATGCTATGGCTTATCCAGGCTTGATACAAAATGTCTCTGCCCAGGATGAAATGATGACATTTATAGCTAAAATTACTTAAAGTCATTATTAACATCTAATGCATGGTGAGGTTTTTGATTATACTTCTCTTTTTCCCTCTCTTTCTTCCTCCTTCTTTCTTTTATTTATTCCTTTCTTTCTTTCTTCATTTTTCTTTCCTCTTTTAGGAAATGAGTATGAATTTTGATATTTTGTTTGCTGAACAAGTATTCTACCATTAGAACATTCTTTTTTGATTTAGTTACTTTGCTCATAGGTTATCAATTTTGCTGAGGGCCAAACAGAGGCTAAGTTCCTCATTTCTGTCTGCCAAGTAGCTGGGATTACAAATTCATTCCAACATGCCAGCATTTAGGATGATATGAGACTATTACTTTCCTTGCACACAGGTTCTGAACTGTGATGCTCTCAAGTTTTAACTCTTCAATTAGTGATGTGAGTTCCAGTAGCCTGCCCTCAGTATAGATTGTCTAAATGAATGATTAAAGGCAATTTCACTTGAATATCTTTTTCTTTGCCAGTCCAGGGACTGTTATAGTTTTATTTCTAGAAAATTTTTGTGTATATGTTATATGTACATATTAATTGTAAAAATGTTACTTTTTCCTCCTTTTTTCCTTTTTTTAACTTTTCTTGGTCATAGGGCTTGAATTCTGGGTCTGGGCGTTGTCCCTGGGCTCAGTGCCACTTCCGGTTTTCTGGTGGTTAATTGGAGGTAAGAGTGTCACAGATTTCCTGCCAGGGATAGCTTTGAACCACCATCCTCAAATTTCAGCTCCTGAGTAGCTAGGATTACAAGAATGAGTCAATGGCACACAGCTAAAATGGTACTTATTTTAAGTTCTATGATATAGTTGAGGGAGTAGCATGAGTGTGTAGAAAGATAACTTTCAAGTCATCTCTGCAAATAATTTTTTTCATTTTCATAATATTTATTTCAGTGATTAATAACCGAAGCTCCCAAAGTAACAGTGTGATCCTTCATTTTCTCATTCCCATAGATACTATTGGAAGAAAATGAATGAGATTTAAGTCTAAGACAATATGTAATTATAAGACAATATGAAATTATAAAAAAAATATTTTGACATAAAGAGCCACATAACACAACGTGCTTTTCATTTTCTAAAGAAAGGAATGTCATACAAGTATGTTTATTGATAGGCTTTTTTCATCTGAAAAACAAAGAAAAAACAATATCCTAAAAAAGCTGAAAGCGATCAGCAACCATGTAAATGTGATATAGCATTGGAGACTTGAAGACATGAATTGGTTCAGATAAAATAATTCTTTGAGAAAGGTATCTGTTCAATTAATTTATTCATTACAATTTTTTTATTTTTATTTACATGTTAATATATAAATACATACAAGTGTGTGTGTGTGTGTGTGTGTGTGTGTGTGTGTGTGTGTGTGTGTGTGTGTGTGTGTGTGTGTGTGTGTATCAGCAGTATCTGTCCAGTAAACTGTCTGGTTATGTATGGTTAGGTAATTTCATCATGTCAAGTTCATCAAAAGGATGGACTTCCATAAACCTTAACAACCCTGCAACACCACTGCACATGCAAACTTAAGTGTTCATCATTGTAAGCTAGACCTGTGTTTTACCAAAGCTTTATATATAGTGTGCTATTTTTTCATTTAGGCTTAACAGAAAATATGTTTGGCCCTAGAAATAAATGATAGCATTTATTACTATGATAATTTAGTGTAAATCTTTACATTGAACACATGGTCAGTATTGTTTTTTCTTTCCTTTTCTTATTTTGTCTTTAGGAAGTTGATTTGAGTTTTAATGTTCTGTTTGCCAGACAGGTACTCCACCACTGGAGCCACTCCATCAATCCTTTCTCATTTAAGTTACTTTACTCCTAGAGTAGCAATTTTTGCACCCATCCCAGAAAGCAGGGATTATGATTGCATTCCAATATCCCTACCTAGTAGGTTGATATGAGTGTTTCTTTTCCTTCCTTGACTGATTCAGAACTGTGTTCCTCTCAAATTCTACCACTTTATTTTATGGTGTGAGCTCCAGTTCTGCCTACTTCTAAAAGATATGACAGAAATAAATGATTACAGGTAATTTGAGTTAATCATTGATTAATATAGGTGATTTGATATAAAAATGTAGGGTAAGTTTGCAAGTATAATCACAGTAGTCAGATATTTTGCTAAGTAATTTTGTTTCACATTAAAAACACATCTCGACCAAAATTAAGGACTTACTTATGCTGTCTGTCAACTTGTATGTCATTTGGGAAAATCAACTTCATGTCTTCCATAAAGGACTTTGAGTGGTCTGATGTGTTAGTTCACATCTATAATCGTGGTTAGAAATCAGAAATAAATAGATCACCATTTGAACATAGGCTAACCAAATAATTAGGAAGTCCCAATCTCAACAAATTAGTGGATCATGTTGAAACATGCCATTAATTTCAGCACAACAAGAGACTAAGTCTCTGCCAAGTACCTGTGCCACTTAGGTAACTGGCTCACATGGAGCCAGTCAACTCTCCTGATGCAGAAACTGGGCTGAGATTGCTCAAGTGGAGGGAGGAGTCTGCCACACTTTCCTAGGTTGGACCTCACAGAATGCAGTGAGCTTGCTTGCTTTAATCCCCTAAATGCCTTAATATGCCATGCTGCTGAGTGTTCATGATTTGATTCCAGTGATCTGTGGTAGAGGTATAAAGGAACATTAAATTAAAGTTCACATTCACTAATTGAGCTGCTCTTCCCAGCCTGTGAGTTCAACTCAGCAAGTGTTCATTATTTGAGAGTTTAGAATACTGAAGTAGGAGAGAGAAAGAGGGTGAGTGAAAGAAGAGAGAGAAAGAGAGAGAGAGAGAGAGAGAGAGAGAGAGAGAGAGAGAGAGAGAGAGAGAGAGAGAGAGAGAGAGAGAGAGAGAGAGAGAGAGAGGGAGGGAAGGAAGGAGGGAAGGAAAGAAGGAAGGAAGGGAGGAAGGAAGGAAGAAAGAAAAAAGAAAAAAGAAAGAAAAAGAAAGAGAGAAAGAAAATGTTTGAGAATGAATTTTTTAGAGTCTGGAGTCACATGGCAGTACTACGTGTATTTTATATTAGGTTTGCCCCAGGCCATGCAGACCCTATGCAGATGCCTTTTCACTTCTTGGCTAAGTTTCCACCCTTTATGTGTTATCTAGGTATCTGGCACACCTGGAGGCAGCCACCTCCTCCTCCCACTAAGTCACGACCTGGTCAGCCTCTGATCACACTTTCCATCTGACTGGAGGTGAATCCCAGGCCCTGAAGTCACATCCAGATCCAGTATTGCTAGTCTTTCCCCCTACCTGGCCACACCTCATCCGATCCTTTGCCTAGATACATCCAGGCCCGAGGTTGGGTCGCCCTATTTTTTGTACATGCCTTTCCACCATGTATGGCATGGACAGCAGTTCAGTAAATAAACAACTTTACCTGGCTTAATACCGTGTTGTGTTCTCGTCATTGGTTACCTAATGAAATTCAACTAATTAGTATGCTTTACACTTCAGAATTTCTAGTTATGAATCCATGGATATTTTAGTGACACATGTGAGTTCAGTATCTAGAAAACACATGCATTAACTCATCATTTAACATTATAATTCTGCCAGGAATCTTTAATAACAGCTTAATTAACCATAACATCTATTTTCTTTACTTTCCTTTGTTTTTTTGTTTTTGTTTTTGTTTTTTTTTTGCTTAAAATAATAAGTGTTGTCGGGACAATATGAAAGGATCTCTGGTTTCATATTTTCTAATCACCCCGGGCTACAACCTGTGTGTTGACAGCTCAGATGATGGTACTTTGAAATCCTAGAAAGTAGATGCACATCATAAGGGCCAATGGCTACAGGATTTCTCAGTTTTTTTTTTAAAATATAATTGTTACTAATTGTACAGTGAGGTTACCATTTCACAATTCATGTAATGTTTACATTTGTCTTGTAGACAAGGCCATCCTTTCCTGAGCTTTCTCCAGTTTCTGTTTTTTTTGTGTGTTGAATGTTTTTGTTTTTGTGCCTGACCTTCTGCTTGAACTCAAGATTGGGTGCTGCCTCTGATTTTTTTTTTGGGGGGGGGGGGTCCGTTCATGGGTCCTGAACTCTGGGCCTGGGCACTGTCCCTCACTCTTCAGCTCAAAGCTAGTGCTCTATCACTTGAGTCACAGCACCACTTATGTTTTTTGTTTTTTTTTTTGCTTATGACGTGCTGAGGAATTGAACCAAGGGCATCATGCATGCATGGCAAGCACTCTACCACTGAGCCATCTTCCCAGCCCCCGCCTCTGACTTTTTGTAAGCAAGGCTACTCTACCTCTGGAGCCCCAGCTCCATTTATGGTTGTTTGTTGTTAATTGGAAAGAAGAGTCTCACAGATTTTCTCACTCCAGTTGGCTTTGAACAGTGATCATCAGCCTCCTGAGTAGCTAGGATTAGGCCTGAGTCCCCAGTGTCCAGCTAATATAGAGTTGGTTTCATGCATTCCTGGTTGTGTTACAATTTTCCTCACCTCTTGGCACTAATACTACATATTGTCTGGCTCAAATATGAATTGGTGGAACATGCTTGTATTTGAGGAAGGCAGGAATAGGAAACTATAGGCCATAGGGAAATATAAGCTAAACATATCATTCAGAATATCGCATAAAGACAAATAAGTTTACTGCAAGTTTACTGTGTCCTGTCTTTACTATTAATTCTGCATGGCCTGTGAATGATGTCATACATATCCAGATAGCCATTGGTAGAAGTAAGATTTCTCATCCTGTCCTAAAAACAAAACAAAAACCAACCAAAAGGATTATGTATGAGCCCAGCAATTTCCTCTAATTAGAGACCAGTCTGTCCTAGTTTATGAAAAAATGTCCTTTATTCAAGTTCTGCTACTTTTTCTAACCATAAATATAATGAAATCTGTAGTAGACTGTAGAATTGTATACCAGAGCTGTCATTTTAATTCACAAGAAATGCAGACATTTATATGTTTTTTTTTTTTTTTTTTTTTTTTTTTTTTTGTCAGTTGTGGCGCTTGAATTCCGAGCCTGGGCACTGACTCTGAGATTCTGTGCTCAAGTTAGTTATCACTGGGTCAATTGAGCCATGGAGCCACTTCAAGCTTTTGAGTTGTTAATTGTAGATAAGAGTCTTATGGGAACTTTTCTTCCTGGGCTGGCTTTGAACGCTATACTCAGGTCTCAGCCTCATGAGTAGCCGGGATTACACGCATGAGCCACTGGCACCTGGCTTCACATAGACTTTTTTTTTTATTGTGAAAATAACATACAGAGAAGTTACAATTAAATGGACAAGTTTTTGAATAAATTTCTTATCAAGCATTGTGCCCTGTCCTTTGTTTCCCCTTCCCATACCTTCTTATCTCCACCACACACCTCCTCACCTCACCCCCACTTCTCACCCCTGCTGGCCAAAGTTGTAAAGTTCGTTTTTCAAAATATTGGCTTGTACATTTCATTGCTGCAATGGGTCCAACTGTATCCTTTTTTAAAAATATGTTTTTTCCTTCCCCTCCACAAATTACACCAACATCAAATACAGTGAAAGCAGTGGATATACTGTGGGGAAGGGACATACAAAACAACAAAGAAATCATCTTATGAATATCTTTGAAACAATCACAAGAAAAAAAATATTTGAATCTTTCACTTGGGTATATCTCATCCAACATCAACTTATCTGACCTTTTCTGCATGTCTCGAAATATACTAGTTATTGCAAATAAGGGAAAACAAGGGACTTATGTTTCTTTGGGCCTGGATTACTTCACTTAATATAATTTTTTCCAAGTCTTTCCATTTCCTAACAAATGGGGCAATGTCATTCTTTCTGATAGAGGCATAGAATTCCATTGTGTATATAGACAACATTTTCCCTTATTCATTCATCTACTAAGGGGCATCTGGGTTGGTTCCACATCTTAGCTATGGTAAATAATGTTGTAATAAACATAGTTGTGCTGGTAGCTTTGGTATGATCATTTGGGTAAAACCCCAAAACTGGGATTGCTGGATCATAGGGGAGCTCTATGTGGTGTCTTTTGATGAACCTCCGTAATACAAGTTTACAGACCCACCAACAATGCAGTAGGATTCCCTTCTGTCCATATCCCCTCCAGCATCTGTTGTTATTAGAGTTCTTGATTATAGCCATTCTATCTGGGGTGAGGTGGTACCTCAATGTTGTTTTGATTTGCATTTCTTTCATGGCCAGGGAGGTTGAGCATTTCTTCATATGTTTATTGGCCATCCTTCTTTCCTCTTCAGAGAAGTATGTCTTTAAGGCTTTAGCCCACTTATTTATTGGGCAGTTGTTTCCTTGAGGGTTTGTTGTTGGGGGATTTAATTTTTTGAGTTCCAGGCATATTTTCGATATGAGACCCTTGTCCGTTGTGTGGTTAGTGAAGATATTCTCCTAATCTGTGGTTGATCTATTGATCTTGCTAGCTATGTCCTTTGCCATGCAGAAGCTCTGCAATTTCATGCAATCCTATTTGTCTAACCTTTCTTTGATTCATTGTGTTTCTGGGTGTCTTAAGAAAGTTTCGGTGTGTGCCAAGGAGACATAGGTAGTCTCTTATTCACGGACTCCACTCCTAAACTACTCACGGTGATTCAAACCTTTGGCAAAGCAGCAGGGTATAAAATTAACCCTCAAAAATCAATGGCTTTTCTGTATTCCAACAATGAGAAAAGCGTTGCTGAAATTAGGATAGCAACTGCATTCGTAATAGCACCACAAAAAATACCTGGGAATTAAGTTAACCAAAGAAGTTAAGGACCTCTATGGTGAAAACTTTAAAAACCTGTTAATGGAAATCAAAACAATGTAAAAATGGAAAAACCTCCCATTCTCCTGAATTGGAAGGATCAACATCATGAAAATGGCAATACTTCCCAAGACTATCTATGACTACAATGCGGTACCAATCAATATTCCAACCTCATTCTTCAGGGAAATAGATGAAGTAATCCAAAAATTCATATGGAACATAAAAGACCTCAAATAGCAAAAATTATCCTTAACAGAAAGAACATTGCTGGAGGAATATCAATACCAAATTTCAAACTCTACTACAAAGCCATAGTAATCCAACCAGCTTGGTACTGGCAAAAGAACAGACCGCAGGACCAATGGAATAGAACTGAAATCCCCGAAATGAACCTACAGACATATAACCATTTAAACTTCGATAAGGTAGCTTAAGAAAGAATGGAAGAAAGACAGCCTCTTCAGTAAATGGTGCTGGCAAAATTAGGTTACTACTTGTAGAAAAATAAAGCTAGATCCTTATATATCACCCTGCACCACAATCAACTCCAAATGGATCAAAGACCTTGGAGTCAAACAGACACTCAAATAGTCATTTTATAATGATGAACTGCTTAGTGTCTCTGGCTCACATATATACTCCAAGCTATAGTTAGGAATAAAGGTATGAGAAACAAACACTGAGTGTGTGTTGTTCATGATGCTTTGCATTGGCATGATTTAATATTGTTTGTTTCTTATACTACAATGCTCTTATTTTTATTTTTACCTAGGTGGGGGAGATAGGTGCTAGCCAGTGTTGAACCTTCTTTGGTTGAGAGGGAGCCATGTGGAAGTTCTTGCCTTGTATGGCATGTAACTGAAATCCTCCTGCTTTCACCTCCCCATGGATCAGGGTGATAGAAGTATTCCATCATGCACAGCCAGGGATTGGGGATCATTGCAGGTAAAACTTCACTGGTCTTGAAATGATGTCCCCATTAGCTAGCTTTACAGGCATATGCCTTCAAAACCTTGTTGTATTCCGTTTCACTTTAAAGTAGTGTTTGTACATACTTAGAGATAAAATGGTAACACATTACATGTTTAATATATAGAATAGTCAATATAATTAGCAAGTTTATCTCCTAAAACATTGCAGCAAATGTATTTTGGTAACTTCCTGACTCTGCTAGTCACTTTTTCGAATATACCATAAACATGAATACATTAATAATGTGCACTAGAAGATTGGATGTTGATAGATATAGACAAGTTAGACTATGTGTAGTAAATATATATTTATCTATTGCTGCTCTGAAGAACATTATCATATATTCACCATAACAATACCACCATATATTCACCATGACAATAATTTTCCTGCAGTGTAGAAATTTTCATTTCATAATCTGCCATCTTTTAATCATTTTACATTCTCATAAGTATGCATTTTTCTTGTTTCTTGAAATTATTAAGATGGAATTTAAAAAATCGTAGAGTCTCCTAAAATTAGCTCATTTTGTTTTGTTTTGTGTTGCTAAATCATTAAAACCAAGGTTTCCTGAAAGTTATGCTAGCAGACTATATGACTAAATTGTATTGTAATTATATCTTATTATTGTATTTTGATATAGGATTTTGCTGTTACTGTTTTATGATATAATGTCTTGAAGCCGGACTAAAACTTGCAATCCCACTGCCTCCATTAACAATGCTTTATCACCAGGTTCTGGAGGCTCATAATTATAACTCCAGCTAATCAGGAGGTTGATACTTGACATTTAGTTCAGACAGCCTGAGCAGGAAATTTTATGAGTCTCTCCTCTCTAGTTCACTAAAAAAAAGCTTGCAGCAGAACTGTAGTACAATTGGTAGAGCAATATGATCAAGGGAAAGAAGCGTGGGATTGTCATATAGCCCCCGAGTTCAAGCCCTAAGACACAAATATGCACAGACACACATTCATACACACACACACACACACACACACACACACACACACACACACACACACACACACACACACACACACATACTCCCACACACTTGTACACGCACAAATTACCAGGCAAAGTTGTACCTTAAATACTTATCCAGAGATTGGACAACAGTCTACTTATTTGTGAAGGTTTTTCCTTGATTATTTTGATGGAGGAGAATAGTTCATGGGACACAGACGACAAAAGTTTAGTGAGGAATACTTTATAAATGACTAGCTTATAAAAAGAACAGGAGCACGGTTTTTATCTTTAAATCTTACATTCCTTCAACTATACTATTTAAAAAAAATAATCATTGAATTATGAGACAATGCACCTCTTCCCTTCTCCCCTTCCCCTCTGTCATAAAATATGACAAACGATTCAAAAATACTCTTTTATCTTACAAGAATGTACACCTGTAAAAATGTCTGTCTATATGTGTAATAATACATGTGTTTTCCAATACTTGTTTGATTTTCCCACCACTAAGAACTTGCCTTTTTTCCAGATGAAACACACTGGGGCTTCAAAGGCAAGCAAGATTAGGAAACAAAAACCTAATAATGTCTTAGGAAGTTGATTTCAAAAATAGATGCAAGAAGCACATGGCAGGCCGAGGGGGCCCTGAGAGGCAAAATGATTTGTGCAGGATGAGAGGAATAGTGACAAATAAGGCCTGGATCTGACCTAGGAAGGGCTCTTTGAGGCTGAGACATGCCTGTATCTAGGCCTAGCTGAGACTATTGGGATTTGACAATGTCCACATGTGTATAAAGTGATGTGGGAGGGGAGATTTCAGCCTCCAGTTTGTCTTTGGGATGGTCTTATGTGAGCAAGCAGCTTAGATCATTGGGCTCTGAGAGATGACACTACCTCACTCACAATGGAATAGAATATAGAACTCTGAGAGCCACGCAACTGTAACCTACAGTTAGCTCAAGCCAGCTCACTTGGTCTGTGGCTCAGGAACAAGAAAGATGTTCCTGTACTGTTTTAAAAGTCAAGAGACTCAGGTCTCAAGCATGGGAGGTGTGAGTGCCTCACTCTATCCTGCAGACATTCGATCAGTGCCCAACCACGAATCCAATGTCTCAGGACTTTTTATAAGAAGAAACCAAGGAAATCACAAGGAAATTCAGGCCAGGTATAATTATGACAGAAAACCTATTTAATCTCATCCTAGCCCACACTAGAAACTTCTTATGTGCTTTTATATGTGTAGACAGAAAATATTTGCTGTGCACTTTTCAATCCACTCTACTACAATTACTCAGTTTGAAGTCTACTCTCATTTCCATGTTTCATAGATCCATTCTTTTTTTTACCACCTCAGTGTGACAATGAGTCCATCCAAACCCTGAATGTGCCTTATAATATATGGAGCCTGGACTCAGGCTTTCTGGAAATTCTGGTAATGGACCTTGTCCCTGCCTACCAGAAAGCTGATCCCTGCTTGTGGGAAACTTCCTCCACCACTACACAGAGTGTAGGACAATTGAGCAGTTGCTGGATATTCTGAAAGTGAGTGTTCTTGGGCTGGGAAGGTGGCTCAGTGATAGAGAGCTTGCCTTGCATGCATGAGGACCTGGGTTCGATTCCTGACCACCACATAAGCAGAAAACAATCCAGAAGTCGTGCTGTGGCTCAAGTGGTAGAGTGCTAGCATTGAGCTGAGGAGCTGAGGGACAGGGCCCAGGCCCAGAGTTCAAGCCCTGACAAACAAAAAAAGTGAGTGTTCCTAAGCCAGGCACCAGTAACTCACACCTGTAATCCTAGATACTCAGGAGACAGAGATCTGTGGTTCACGGTTCAAAGTCAGCCCTGGATGGAAAGTCCATGATACTCCTCTCCAATAAAACACTAGAAAACCAGAAGTGGTGCTGTGGCTCAAGCGGTAGAGTGCTCCCCTTGAGCTGAAAGGCTGAGGGATAGCACCCAAGCCCAGAATTCAAGCCCCATGACAAACAAAAAAAAAGTTAGTGTTCCTCCTTCAAACCCAGGGCTGATGAGACCCCCCTGGCAGAATAGTGGAATACTAGGTACATCTCTGAGACAGTTTCACTGGGGTCTTGTCAAAGGAGCTTGGCTTGAGACAAAGAAGTGCAGTCCTTGTCTAATTCCTTAGGACTGGGCTGCCAGAATATTTCATGTGCCTCATATGCTAGTGGAGCCTTAGTAATTTGCTTGCTGAGAGACTAGGATTTAAGGAAGGAGCAAGTGGCACCCAACGTCCACGCTCACCTAGGAAATCACTATCTTTGAGACCTTTGAAGGAATATAGACAGAAGAAAGGAGGCAACTTTTACTTTAATTGGGGGCTTGAGTGCTGTCCCATTTCTAAAACACTACCAATTGAGCCCCAGGCCCAATTCTGGCCTTTGGCTGGTTAATTGAAGATAAGTATATTTAGATTTTTACAAACCAGACTGGGTTCAAACTGTGATTCACAGATCTCACCCTCCGGATTAGTAGGATTAGAGGCATGATCCATTGTGCATTTATTTGGACAGATGCACATAAGCACCTTCACAGAATTACCATGAAGTTGTATAGACATATCTCCAATTTTGTCTGTCATGTTTACATTACCATGTGAGACTTAGCGAGTCCTATGTGTGTCCTGTTAGTTCAGAAAAGGAGAAGCATAGAGTTAACTTCCTTCTCTCCTCCCATTGGTACAGATCCTTCTACCATAACTGGGAAGAAGATGAACAAGTGAAGAAGTAAGTGGACGCTGGCACAAAGAGTTCTATCCTTGAAAATTTGGTATCTTTGAGGTTTCTGAATCAAACTCAACTTTCTTCTTTGCACACCAGTTGTGATTTTCACCAGGGGGTTGAGGCTTAGCACTTCAGTGGATAGCAGATTACACAGTTGTTGTTGTGGTTGTGCTTTTGGACTCTCATGGATGACAGGGAGGGCTGTGTGTAGCAAGTCAGATCCAGTGGGGAAACAAATTTCTCTTCCTATTACAGGGAGAATTTTAGAGGATTATATTTGAGAAATTACTAGAAGTGGGTTGTGAGGAGCATCCTGCTTGCAGGAGTCTCTTTCCACTTCCCAAAAATCAATTTGCACACAGTCTTGTTTGTTTCATCTTCCCTATGTGGATGGACTTCTACCCTGATGATTTCTATGAGCCCAAGAACAATGACACCCTGAAAGAATTTACACAGAATGTCAAGCTCAACATGGCCTCTTCAGACCTGCTCTTCCGCTTACATATTTTTCTGGACCAGCTGGAGGAACCCATGAGACAAAGAAAAAGAGGAAGAAGTCCTTGTTTAGATGCCTCAGAGCTTGTGAGTAGGGATGGAACCTGAGTCTCTAGGGATGTGCCTGATTGGCCAAGAGCCCTTAGTACTCCCCAGCTTGGCAAAATTTCCTTTTATGGATATTCTTTGCCAGGTAATGTCTGTTCTCCTTTTGAAAGAACTTGGAAGTAGACACTCATTAGAAAAAGCCTACCTCCTCATCAGTGTTCAGTCCCAACTCAAATCCTACTGCTTCTCCCATTGGATCCTCTTGGAAGTTTAGTGACACCTTAACTACAAGGGTCTACTCAAAGACTCCTGTACCTATTTTCATTCTCAAGTTTGCATCACCGTAGAGAAGCTTCTGCAGAACTCCAGATAAAGAACCCATCAGTGATGTCGTCTATGGTGACTGATGGAGATTGCAAGCCATCGCGGATCTCCAGAAATCCTGTGAAGCTAGAGGGTATTTTTCAATTTGTAGAAAGGCCAAAGTAGGTTTTTTTTTTTTTTTTTTTTTTTTTTTTTTTTTTTTTTTTTTTGTCGGTCGTGGGGCTTGAACTCTGGGCCTGGGAGCTGTCCTTCAGCTCTTCAGCTCAAGGCGAGCGCTCTACCACTTGAGCTACAGCGCCACTTCCGGTTTTCTGGTGGTTTATTGGAGATAGGAGTCTCACGGTCTCTCCTGCCCGGGCTGGCTTTGAACCGCGATCCTCAGATCTCAGCCTCCTGAGTAGCTAGGATTACAGGCGAGAGCCACCAGCGCCCGGCTCCAAAGTAGGTTTTGAGTCCTGTGGACATCCCACTGATTCTGAACCCCAAATGTGATGCAGGTGTATCTACACATACCACCAAGGAAGAAGACGATACAGAATGTCTTCCATTGATGTTCACAATCCAGCTAGATCAGCTCTAAATCAGTCAAAAAAAAAAAAACAAACACTTCTTGGTGTGATGGTTAAATGTGTGCTAATGGAAAATGACCCCAGTCTATGTTTAGGAAAACTAATAAGTGAGGTTCAAAATCTAGATTCATTTGAGGAAAGGGAATCTTTCCTCACAGAATACCCAGACCAATCTCTCCTCTTGCAAGGGATCCAATTTCCAGTTGATAAATTAGAATCTGTCCCTCCCTGGACTCAAGAAGAAAATCCTGTCTTTAATGAGGTAGTAGATCCCTTTGAAGACTCTGAGGCAGAATTTCTGCCTGAAGGCAACTTAGAGGCCAATCTAAATTTTGAGATTCCTTCTCCCCTTCCTAAGAAAATCCTTATTTTTCTTTTTTTTTCTGATTTTTGTAAAAGGTTCATTCTATTTATTTTTTCTAACTTTATTAAAATGTCAATGTTTTTGACATACTCTAGAATTCATGAATCCTAAATATATTTCTTTTTAAACCTACAAACTGAAGAATCGTGCATACCTGTTCTGGAGCGGGGGAAGCAGCGTGACAGGGGGCTGTAGAAGAGAGCCTACTGGATATAATGGGAGCTGTTAAATGCAAACAGAGTGACTAGGAAGCCAGGCCATGCCTGTATGGGGTGATAAGGTGGCTACAAAAGGTCAAGGACATAGCAGATCAGATATCCTAGAAAGCTATTCTGTCAATTGGGACAAATACCACAATACTTACAGTGTTAAGTGGGACTCTCCCAACAATGAGTTCAAATCTGTATACATTTTCATTGCATTCATTTGCATTGAACAAATATGGAAGGAAAATTTGACTCCAATATTATAAAAAGTCTACTTTGGGCTGAAAATATTTGACTAAATATATAGGAGATATGTATACTGGAAATTAAAAACCATCAATAGAATAAAGAAGGCTTTCATAGATGAACAAACACAAAATCAGGAAAAATTTCCACAATTAAATCAGTTATACGTAAATACATGTTATATTCTTTATGTTATATATAGTATAATATATTATATATAAGATTCAATATGATTTTTCAAACTATAAATGCATTTAAAGTTTTAGAATTGAGTGTTTTTTGCACAAAACATTAGTGTAAATGTTATTGGAGAAAGTAGTGATATAATTTTATTATAATTATATGAATATATATTTGTGTGTTTCTAGATATAACACTGATTATAAATAAATATTATATACATATATTTGTATATATCTGTCTATGAAGTGAATATAATGAAAGTGAACATAATGAAACTGAGTATAGTATGTATAAAAAAGTTGAGTACATGAGACTCAGACCTGTAATCCTACTGATGTAGGAAGCTGGGTTTTGAGTTTTAGTATCTCTTATCCCCAAGCCTTAGATTTTTTCAGAGGAGGCATGGGCCCTCCAGTGTAGCAAACAGAAACATATGCCATGGGATCACACTCCCTGACCCCAGAGGAAAGTCAGTAGAAATCAGGACAAGCTTCTTATCTTGACTGTGTACTCAGTTCCTGTACCAAGAAGGCCATCTTTAGAACACCAGATGGAAAATTGGCATTCCCTCCAAAAGGTTCTAAAAAGATCCTTCTGAACGATAGTCTGACTATATTGAATTAAATCTTTTTGCCCTTCGCAAGCTGCAAACACATAGAAATATGACAAGAGCTCAATGACAAATTATCAAAGGCATGTCAAATTTTTTTAAAGGTAATAGAAACATACTCTGAGTTTATTAGGAACTGGGTGATATTTTGGTTGCTGAATTGTTGAATGCACTTCTGGGCAAAGGAGACACATACCTTGGGGGAAATTGTGTGGGTTTGGGTGTCCTCACACGGCTTCACAATAAAATGGCCATAATATCTAGGATGTCACAGCCAGCTTTGCCATGGCAGCAAGTAGGTGTCAGGCACTGATTTTGCCCTGAAATGGACTCAACAACACCAACAGGCACAAAGAATGAGAAGGAATGACTATTATCCACCAAACTTCAGCTTAAAGAGCTGTCCTTACCAGAACTAGGATAAATTGAGCTGGAAAAGGCTGATCTCCATGTAAGGCTCCTGAGCACTAAGGACTAGTGTGTGTGTGTGTGTGTGTGTGTGTGTGTGTGTGTGTGTGTGTGTGTGTGTGTGTGTGTGTGTGTGTGAATACTGGGGCTTGAACTCAGGGAGATGACCTTTAGCTTTTTTTAACCAAGGGTAACAGTCTACGACTTGAACCAAATTTCCATGTCTTGATTTTGAATGGTTAATTAGAGATCAAAGTTTCAGTGTTGCACATGTTCATTCTTTGTCCCTCCTTTTCAATCACACCTTTAACTTCTTTTTTTTTTTTTTTTGGGTCCGGTCATGGGGCCTGAACTCTGGGCCTGGGCGCTGTCCCTCAGCTCTTCAACTCAAGGTTAGCGCTCTACCGCTTGAGCCACAGCACCACTTCCGGCTTTTTTCGTTTTGCTTATGTGGTGCTGAAGAATGGAACCCAGGTCCTCAGGCAGGCAAGACAAGTGCTGTACCACTGAGCCACCTTCCCAGCCCCCCCTTAAACATCTGAAAGAGAGATAAATGTAAAAAAAAATGAAAAAAAATGAAAGAAAATAAATATCATCTTGTTTCTGTTTCCTGGTCACTGATTATTTTTGAGATAGTGCTTCTTACTAATAAGAATTATTGGTAGAATCTGAAAACCTATTTGAGTAATAAATAGACTAGGAAAAATGTTGTCTCCTATTTTTTATCACTACATTTCTTTTTGTCTAAGTATAAATGCCAGACTTACCCTAAGGGCCTAGAATAAGCAAAATGGCTTATAGAGCTCAGATCATATCTTTCCACAGAAGATGACAGCCCCAGAAGAAAAACCTGTCCACAACTTGCACAAGGAAGAGAAAGTTTGATGTCTCCTTAAATCTTAGGATCGAATACTCATGAGGAGCCCTGGGAAATGATGACAGCTTAAGGACCTAACATTTCCTGTGTCATTCCACCATAGGAACAGTTACCAGTCTCCCATCACACTGTAGGTACCACGCCTGACTGGTGACCTTGGCTGTTTCATGAGAACGTGCAGCAGGGCTCTGTCATGGTCATTGGAGAGTCAGTATTGCACACTAAGAGGACATTCATGAAGGTGGTAACAAGGCCTGAGTCAGGGTTTTGTCAGATCTAGATGATTTGTAACAGGCACTACTGTATTCTGGCTAAGAATGTGGATATATCATCGGGGTCTTGCACACAAATTTGTTAAGTGTTAGCTTGCAACATTTCTGCATGAAAGCCAACAAAAGGTCATCAATGCCCTCTGAACATATTCTCATCAATATTTAGTAAGTAAAAAGCTATAAAATCAAGTTCATCATGAGGAAAAATCTGATATGAAAACCAAATTGCAGGAGCATTTACAAAAAATGTTTTTCTGTATGTATCAAATGTGACAAAATATTAAAAGTTAATGAAGCTGGGAAAGTTAAATTGATTTCTTTTTTTATTATGGTTGCAACTGTCTTTTACATTTCAAATACTTAACAAAAAGAAGGTAGGCCAAGCACCACCGGTGTTTCACACCTGTAATTCTAGCTAGTTAGAAACCTGAGATCTGAGGAAAGTGAATTGAAGTTAGACTAGTTAGGAAAAACCAGTGAAACTTTGATCTCTAATTAACCATTCAAAATCAAGACATGGAAGTTTGGTTCAAGTCGTAGACTGTCACCCTTGATTAAAACAGCTAAAGGTCAGCTCCCTGAATTCAAGCACCAGTATTCACACACACACACACACACACAAACACACACACACACACACACATACACATTCTCAAAAATAACCAGTGACCAGGAAACAGAAACAAGATGATATATATTTTCTTTCATTTTTGTCATTTTTTTTCAGAAGTTAAAGGGGTCATAGGAAAGGAAGGACAAAGAATGAACACATGCAACACTGGTATTCAATTGGTACTATGTTGAAAATGACCTATGCAATTTGTTGTGGGAGAAGAACGGGAAAACAGAAAAAGAGATAAAGTGAAAGGGTAAAATTGTCCAAAAAAAAATGCACTCAGGGAATTAGGCTGTGGCTCAATATGAGTGCCATTATTCAGCAAAAGAGCTCAGAGAGATTGTCCAGGCCCTGGATTCAAGCCTCATTACTGACTAAAACAAAAACAAGGAAAAAGAAATGTAATCATTACCACACGATTGTAACTAAAACCTCTACAGCACAATAATAAAAATAATAATGATAAAGAAGAAGATGATAATGAAGAAGAAGAAGAAGAAGGAAGTTAAAATAAAACCAATTTGATGTCAGTATAACATGTGGAGGAGATGGGGACAAACAAGTCGTTTAAGGATTCAGGTGGACCTGTTGCAACAATGAGAAGTACAAAATGTCATGTCAAAACCAGCTTTACAATGTCGGTGTGGGGGGGGAGGGAGGTATAATTGGGTGGGGGGAGGGGGGTATAATTGGGTGGGGGGAGGGGGGTATAATTGGGTGGGGGAGGGGGGAGGCGGGGAAGGGAGGTGAAGGGTAAACAAAGGAGGAGGCTGCAATGCTTGGTAAGAAATGTATGCATTATCCTGCCCATGTAATTGTAGCCCCTCTGTACAGTATGTTCTCAAATAAAATAAAATAAAATTTAAAAAAAAAATAAAAAAAATAAAAAAAACCAAACCAGTGAGAAAAATTGAGAGAGCAAGGGAAGGACTGAACTTTCAAAAAGAAATATATCCATACCTGACTTATATGACTGTAACCTCTGTGTAATTCACATTTATAATAACAATACAAAAGAAAAAACAGAAATGTAGTGCTGGAGCCATAACTCAAATGGGAGGTCAGACTAATATGTATGTGATACCAAGGTCAACCCCCTTATCAATTTCTCCTTCAAAAATGGCTCTTCTCATCACTTGTGCTTTCCCTAGCTTATGAAAAGGGGTGCAGTTAAAGAAAGAGAAAGGTAAATTGTCAGGCACAGAAATGTACTTTCAAAGAGCAGTACTCACTAGAACACATGTTCACTAGACCACTTGATGACTCCATGTTTTCTGAAATAAACAGAACTATTTGGACTTGAATACATGCTCCACTGTATACTAGATGGGGACTCAAAATTAATGAAACTCTCTGGATCTCAAATTCTTTACAGGTAAAATGAGAATAACAATATGTATCTCACAGCATTATGAGATCTGGTTGTCATCAAACATGGAGTGGTTTTATCTTTGGTGTGTGTGCAATACTCAAACACTTCTGGAAGGAGTATAAACTGGCATGATGTTTACTATATTACTTAACAGTAATACAACATGCCTGTAATCCTACTTACAAAAGAGGCTGAGAAAAGAGGATCAAGGTTTTAAGTCTGGACAGGAAACTGGATCAGATTCATCTCCAATGATCTTTAAAAAAGCTTGAGGTGGAGTTTGGTCCAAGTGGTAGAGTGCTAGACTGGAGCATAAGCCTCAGGAACAGTGCCCAGGCACTGAGTTCAAGCCCTAGGACCAGCACAAGCACACACACATGCACAAGCACACACACACACTAAATTTTTTGTGTTCTTATCACCCTGCTTAACAATATATTTCCTCTTGCAAGCTCACCTGATTTTTTTTTGTTTTAAAAGGGACTTCCTGTGTAGCACAGGCGGCTCCTAAACTTACAATCCTCCTGGGTACTGGTAGTACAGGCATGCCTACTATAATTGCCTTCACTCAGTAACTCTATTTATAACATATTAGCAAGAAATTCATTCATACTCATGAAGATATTTGGCTTAAAGCTGTTCACAGTAATATTCTACTGTACAAAATGTAAATAATATAACTGGATATGGTACTATCCTACCGCATGGTAATACCAGCCAATACTCAGGAACCTGACACAGGAGAATAAGCAGGTGAGGAAAGCCTGGTCTAAGCTGCAAAACCTGGTCTCCAAAGGAAAGAAATTCTATAAATATTAATCTACTATGAAACATACAATATGTTAAATTTATATAATGTAACAAATAGATCATTGTTAATAAAAATAAAATCTTGGCAGACATTTTAAATACATACATATGCATATATATTTGCGGCGCGCGCCTTCTCGACCAGCGAGGAAGAACGAACACCACACCAGGAGTCTTCTCAGATCATGCTTTATTGGAGAGCCTTTTAGTTGATGGGAGAGCTTGAGCGCGAGAGAGCGTGCACCCAAAACATGGCCACTTATATAGGGAATAGGAACATGGGTCTTTCTATCATTGGTCGTCTGCCTTTCACCGTCACCAGGTGCCACGGGATTGGCTGGGGACTCTACGTGGCTCGCGCATGCGCAAAGCCCAGGACCCACCGTCCCGCCAAGCACCGCCTGAAATGGAGTGGTTACCTCAAAGCTGCAAGGGAGTGGGCGCCATCTTGTAATGGCGTTTACCCTGGCTCCCTACATATATTTAAACTTGTAGAAATAAAATTTCAAGTGCTTTTATCTGCATCTTTCAGTCTACCTGTCACCCACTTATTTACTGACACATTGATTTCTGTTTAGTCTTCACAAAACACTGTTCTCTCACATAAGTACACAAAATTGTAAAACAAAAAGTACAAAACAAATATTATCATAAATACAAATGTAGTTTAATCCCTACCAAAATAATTTGGAGAAAACATACATTAAGTTAATGGCATTGTATACTGCTCAGGAAGGGGAGTCTAGGAAAATGTAGATTGTGTGTGTGTGTGTGTGTGTGTGTGTGTGTGTGTGTGTGTGTGTCTGTCTGTCTGTCTGTCTGTCTGTCTCTCTGTGTCAGTGTGTTTTCCATGAGTAATATTGGAGTTAGGATTAAATGTATTATTCTTGCTTGGTCTTTTTGCTCAAAGCTGACACTCTACCACTTGAGCCACATCTCCACTTCTGGATTTTGGTTTCTTAATTGGAGAAATATCTCAGATTTTCTGCATGGGCTGCTTTAAACCTGAATCCTCAGTTTTTGACCTCTAAAGTAGATAGGTTTTAAAATATGAGCCACTGGTGGAAAGCAACTACGTTAACATTTTTGCATGTTTGAATGAATTTTAAAGTAAGACATATATGTTACTTTTGAGAGTGACTGGAAATATTCCTTAACGTTTAACAGAATTTAAAACATACAAAGCTGAGAATGGTAAGTAGCTGAGAACAGAATGGAATAAATCAAAATTACCTATGACAGTTTTCAGTCTGTGCACAGAAATAATTACATTATTGGAGCCCAAGCCCATCAGATAGCTGAGCTCCAGCTGGCTGCTATGCTCATGAGGCCAGCTGGTGCTATTCACAAGAATATGATGTTGTTGGATGGTAGGGATCAGCTTCAAGTTAAGAACCTGAAATATTTCTATTCATCGAGAAGAGGAAACATACCAGGACAAGAAATGTGATTAAAATTGCTGAATGCAAAAACCATCCAGTTAAAGGAAGACAGAATAACTCTTTCTATATCTGAAGAGTATTCTCTCACAAAGAATCATGAGCTGAATATGGTGGTCAATGTTTGTAATCTCTGAACTTGGGAGGCTGATTTAGAAGTTAACTTGAGGCCAGCCTAAGTTTTAGGCAATCAGAAGGACATATAGTAAAATGCTATCTTAAAACAACAACAACAAAAGACCCAGTGACTGGGAATGTGTTTAGTGGTAGAGTGCTGGCCTTACATGCAAGAAGCACTTGATTTGATTCCTCAGTATGTCGTAAGCAGAAAAACTGGAAGTGGTGCTGTGGCTCAATTGCCTTGAGCAAAAGAAATTCAGGGAGAGTGCACAGGCCCTGATTTCAAGCCCCAGCTCTGGCAAAATTAAAAAAAAACAAGTGCAAAATGCTGTTTGTTGAAATAAATATGCTGAAGAATTTTTATACTCACTAGAAAATTGTGCTGTTGGGAATTCATAATGAACTTTATTAGGAAAAATTAAATTAAATTAATGAAATATTATCTGGCATTGGAAAGGACATAGTGAGATGTAAAAATGATTGGTGCCTATGGTTAATTGATACAACAATGTTACAGATACACTTGCCAGATTGTGATTTTTTTAAGTATACAATCGTGGGTTTGTTCTTTTTCAAAATAATTTTACTGCCGGGCCTAGCTACTAAGGAGACTGAGAACTGTTCGAATCCAGCCAGGGCAGGAAAGTCTGTGAGACCTTTATATCCAACTAAAGGTTCAGAAAATGTGAAGTGGCACTGTTGCTTAAGTGGTAGAGTGCTAGTCTTGAGCTGAAGAGTTGAGATACAATGCTCAGACCTAGAGTTCAAGCCCCACAACGGACAAAAAATAGTAATAATAATAATATTAATTTTATTGTTACTATTAAGGTGTTATATATAAAGGCTACCAATTAATAAGTTTTTTTCTTTGCTAAAAGAAATACATATCCATCTTCATTGCCAACAGCCAGGATTTAGCCATCTGCTTTCCAGCTGAGGGTGTAGAGGCAATGTGTAATACAAAGCAATACAAACCATTTCTGACTATAAATAATTTTTTCTCTGCACATCTTAAAAATCAATGCTGACAACATGAAATAAAAAATCCCTAAGTTTAAAACATTCTTCTAAACAAGTTAAATAAATCCTGATAACAAGTATTTTAAGAATAATTTCAGAGAGCTTGGACTCAGGGCCTGGGTTCTGTCTCTGGGTTGCCACTTTGAGCCACAGTGCCATTTCCAGTTTTCTCGTGATTAGTTGCACAGAAAAGTCTCACCAACTTTCCTCTCCAACCTGGCTTTGAACTAGGATCTAGAGATCTCAGCCCTCTGAGTAGCTAGGTTTATAAGCATGAGACCCTGGCACATGGCTTTTTGCTTACCTGAGACAGAGGCCAGTTAATATTAAATGTCAATCATTTTTAACTTTGTAAAATGAAGTTAACTGAAATGCCTTCCACTAGAAATAAGGAATCAAATGAGTAGGTGGGTTACAACGTTCTTACCAAAAGTTACATATTTTCCTTGTGTTTTTTTCTTCCAAAATTGTGTGCTTTCCAGAATCATACCTTATCTTTCCTTGATGGTTTCTTTGGTTTATTTCATAATTGTCCACAGCTTCTTCAGCCATCATTTATTTATGTGAAGAGCTTTCAAACATCTATTTTCAGCCCAAATTCCTTGTATACACTTCTCATCCATATATTCAACTGACATAAAAACTTGTGAAACAGTAATCATCTATTATCAGTATTGGATATTAATGTGTAAGTAAAATTTAAGAAAATTACATCAATAATTATAACATGATTTTAATAATAATGCTAAACATAAATATATTCTGAGCAATTTAATAAAAACCTCCAGGAAAAGAAATCACTTTTTTTAGTGCTGATATTATGGTTTAAACTCAGGACCTTACCTTCTCACTTAAGCTTTTTCCCTCAAGGGTGGTGCTCTGTATTTCAACCACAGCTCTCCTTCGAATTTTATTTGGGGCATAATATAGAGATAAGAATCTCATGGAATAAAAAAATATCATTTGTGTCCCTATCTTGGGGTTCATTTCACATAACATTCTGTTATAAGGTTATATGGTACCATGTACTACTTTCTGAAAGTGAGGTTAACCATGGGACCTATAGTTATTTGAGCCTCGCTTATTTCACTTAATAAAATTTTTCCCTGTCTATCCATTTCCTGGCAAATGGGGCAATTTCATTCTCTGTGATGGAGGTATAGAATTCCAGTGTGTGTGTGTGTGTGTGTGTGTGTGTGTGTGTGTGTGTGTATCATATTTTCTTGATCCATTCATCTACTGAGATGCATCTGGGTTGGTTCCATATATTAGCTATGGTAAATAATGCTGCAATAAACATAGTTGTGCCGGTAGCTTAGTATGGTCTTGTGTGTTATCATTTGGTAAATGCCCAAAAGTGGGATTGCTGTGTTATAGGGGAGCTCTAAGTGGAGTCTTGGAAAAAATTGTATTAAGTAAATTAAGTCAGACAAAAGAAATATAGGTCCTATGTTTTCCCTTATTTGGAATAACTAGTGTATATCTAGGACAAGCATAAGAGTTCAAATGCTATGTACATACCACCAGATAAGATGATGTTAAGCAAAGTGAATACCAAGATAGGGTATGTAATTTACCATGTGATTTCTTTTTGTTTTTGTTTTTGTATTTTCCCTCACCAAGGTATAACTCCTGTTTTCACTGTATTTAATGTCGGTGCCCTGCATCTTGTATACACCATTTCTCTAGCTAGGGGAGTGCAAGGGAAAAAACAAAATATTTAATTAGGGCAGGCTGACCCGTTGTAACAATGAGATACACAGATACTATGTTGAAAAAGAATCTTTACAATATGGGTGGGAAAGCAGGGAAGGGAGGAGAGGGGGGTGTGTAGTTGTGGAGGTGGGAGGGAAGAAAGGGTAGGGGAAAAACAAAGGAGGAGGTAACAATGCCTCATAGAAAATGTACTCATTACCTTGCTCATGTAACTATAACCCCTCTATACCATATTTTTACAGTAAAAATCTCTTTTATAAAACAGAAGGTGTCATGTACACCAAGTATAGCAGCCCACATATGTAATTCCAGCTGATTGGGAAGCAGAGATGACAAGGATCATGGTCTGAAGGCAGGCCAGAGAAAAAACTGCCAAGACAGCCATCTCAACGAATGAGCTTTCCATAGTGGTTCACATCTGTATTCCTAGCTAATTATGTGGGAGGCATAGGTAGCAAATTCTCAGTCAATCTAAGATCAGACCCTGGCAAAAAGTTCAACTCCTCAAGTAATTAAATGGACTAGAATTACGGTAAAATTGGTGAGCTTCTTGATGCTATACAACCAGAGTCCTATCTAGCAAGCAGGGAACCCCTGAATAGAACCCTTCCACCAAAAAGCCTAAATAATTTTAGCCTATTTGAACATCTAATTTCAAGGAGCCTGACAGATCAGAGATGATGACATTCTCTTTAAAATTAGGTATTCAAAAGAGACAAAATTATTTAGATTTTGAAAAAATTGAAAAGGAAAATACATGTGATTTTTGTTAGCTCTGTAATTCTTGAAAACATGAAATGTACTCAATTATTTAATATATATCCATATGTGTGCATATGTCCAAGTATGTATGTATATATATGTATATATACATACATATATACAAGTGGTTCATCTCTATTCTGTGTAGCAAATGGTACAAATGAATCTGTATAATCACTATTCAAATGCATGAATAGACAAAGAGAATGAGCAAAGAACTCATATTCAGGAAATTATCGCTAGCCCATAACCCTGAAAATCTTTTACATCAGTTTGCATGTTTCAGTTACTGCAGTACAGGGACAGTAGGACGACAGTGGGATACGAGGCAGATGAAATGAGAAATGAGAGATACAAATGTTAAAATATTCTTTCTGATGGGTAAGTGAAATTTCCTCTCTCTCTCTCTCTCTCTCTCTCTCTCTCTCTCTCTCTCTCTCTCTCTCTCTCTCTCTCTCTCTCTCTCTCTCTCTCTCTCTCTCACTCTCTCTCTCTCTCTCTCTCTCTCTCTCTCTGTGTTACATTTTCTTGATTATTTTTTCTCTTGAAGGTTATCTGGGCAGATTCAATAAGAATGGTCTGGCTGAAACCTTTAATATATCCTGGTTTGTAATCTTTCGGGTAAATGCATAGAGATGAGTTGCTGGATCATATGGAAGTGGGTAGTCAAATGAGGGGTGAAGGGTTAAAAGGTAGAAGAATGAACAGGAGAAAAGAGGGGAAATGAAGAGAGGAATCCAATAAACATCCTACAATATTAAGAAGAGTGAAGGAAGAAGTGTATAGAGGAGGGATGGATGAGAACATTGAAAGGGTTGGCATTGATCAACGTATATTGTACGCATAAAATGCTTTGTTTAATGATAATTTCTATGCTACTTAAAATAATAATTAAAAAATCATGTCCCTAAACTGCTATGCAATTAGAAGCAAAGAATGAGAATTTGCTCAGATCAACTCCAGGGTCTATAAGTCTTTTTTGTTACAATAAGTTTTAGAACAATTCTAATGATACATATCACCTGAAGAAAATTTAATGATTTTCAGTTATTTAAAGTAATCATTTTGGAGATATGGCTCAAGTCGCAAAATGCTACTTAGTGAGCAAAGGTGTCAGATAATGAATTCAAGTCTCAATCTCGAACAAATGTACAAACAATCAGTAAAATTCAGGCACTTTCCTGGGCACTGGTAGCTCATGCCTTTAATCCTACCTTTAATCAGAAGGCAGAGTACTGGGGATCTCAGTTCAATGTCAGCTTAGATAGGAATGTCTGTGAGTGTCATATCTCCAACTCACTGACAAAGAAAGCTGGAAGTGGACTCATGGTTCAAGTGGTAGAATGCTAGCCTACAGCAAAAAGCTCAGAGGCAGAACCTTTGCGTGCATATACATACAAAGGGGAAGTAAGTCACTCAAGTTCTCAATCTTCCTTTTCCCTAATCCTAACTCAAATATTGGACAGAACCCTAAGAGTAACCTTGATGATAATAGTAACCCAATCTTAAAATTAATGGAGAATATATCCTAACAGATACTCATTGTCTTTGAAATGATTTGCACTTTGCTCCAAATACTACAGATTTCCTGACTTGGACTCTGAAATCATTCCCTATTATGAATCATTAATCTCAAATCTTCATATCATGAAAACTTCTGTAGTTTCCACTGATCTTAACTTTTACTGAACTCCTCTATCTCCAAAAAGAAGTTTCAGGTTTACTTAAAATCTACTCTAGTTCTTAACCCTAACTATATATCTAAACCTTACTAGAAACCTAACTCTAAATGTAACCCTATTGAACCCTGAATAAGAAAATTAAGAAAACTCTGTAGTTTTTGTTAAATTTCACACTTATTTTACTTGAAAGTGTTAGCAGAAAACTCAGTTTTACCTGAAAGCTTACCCTTCCCTAAGCCTAAGTCTAACCTGAACTAGAAAAGCAACCCTAGCCCTAGAACTAATAGCCTTTGGATTCTAAAGGTCATAAAAATACATTAGTTTTTATTCATCCTAACTTTGATTTAACTCATCCTTCTAAAAATACTTTGTAGTTTTACTCATTATCTTGCCATTTTTGTAACCCTAACCCTAACTGGAATATTGAGGCTAACGCTCACACTAACCATACCCTAATATTAATATTATTAGCAGTTTCTTATTTCACATTCATCCTAATTCTAACTAGACTTGTTATTCGAAGATTTACTTTCAGTTGGACCCTAAACTTTCCATTTCCCCAGTGCTAACACTAAGCCCAGCTGGAACTGAAACCTAACTTTCATACTAATGATAGTCCAATTCAAATGTTTAAGAAAAATACTCTAGTTTTTATTCATTCTAATGAATACTCCAGTTTGCACTCTGGAAATGAATTTGTTTGCCCTAATTTCCACAAATTTTCTGACTCTTCCTCTGAAGTTATCTTGTTCCCTAACATGAACCATTAAATTATTTGTCCTCACATTCTCTTATCAGGAAAAATACTGTAGTTTCCAATGATCCTACCTTTTCCTGAACCCCTGTGCCCTAAAACAATATCAGATTTACTTACCATCTAGTCCATTAATTAACTCTAACTCTCAACCTAAACCTGGCTGGAAAACTCTCATTAATCATTACAAGAATGATCACTGAGAAATAAATATAATGATAATGGTCGAGTTACTGTTCAATCTCATATTTTTGCTTCCACTTGTTAGTGAAAACTGAATATTATACTAAAAACTTTCCTATTCATAACACTATACATACTCAGAACAAAATACTGACCCTAATGTTAATCCAAATTATATGTCAATACTAACACTAACATAAGTACACTAGTTTTCACTCATCCTAAGGTGATTCAAATAAGCTTTCCAAAAATAGGTTTCAATTTTTTTCCATTATCTCAGTCATTTTCTAACCCTAAACTTAATCTTAACTGGAACATTGAGAATAACCATAACCCTAATTGCAAGTAGATTCTAATATTAATAGCAATATTCTAGTTCACATTCATTCTAATTCCTGCCAGGCTTATTCTAAAATTTACCTTCAATTTGATTCTCATTTTTTTCTCCTTCACTCTAAACCCAATCATGGCTAGAATCGTAACCATATCCTTGACACTAACGGTATCTCACTTCTAAAATTTATGAAAAATGCTTGTTTTGTGTCATCATTACTGAAATTCCACCTGTAATTCTTGAAATAAATTGCAGGTTTTCCTAAACCATATAGATTTTCTCACTCTTAACTCTGAATCTATCTTGTTCCTTAACAGGAATCATTATATCCATTGATCTCAAATCCTGATATCATGAAATACATTATACTTCCAATATCCAAGCTTTCCCTGAATTCCTAGAACCTAAAATAAGTTCAGATTTACTTAACATTTAACACATTTCTTTTCTTTTTCTTTTTGTCCAACGTGGGGCTTGAACTCTGGGCCTGGGCATGATCCCTGAACTCTAGGTCATGATCCCTCAGTTCTTTAGCTTTAGGTGCACTTTACCACTTGAGCCACAGCACCACTTTTGGGTTTTCTAGTGGTTAATTGGAGATAAATGTCTCATGGACTTTCTGCCCTGGCAGGCTTTGAACTGCGATCCTCAGAAATCAGCTTCCTGACTAGCTAGGATAATAGGCACGAGAAACTAGTTTAACCAATTTATTTATCCTATGCTCAACCCCCTTTAAGCAGAAAACTAATCCTAATCACAATCTGATTTAACACCAAATAGTTACTGTAAGGAAAATTGTCTAGATTCTATTCAATCACACATTTTTTTGTTTCTACTTCTTATTGGAAAACTAAATTTTACACTAAAACTTATCCTTCCCTAAACCTAACGAGAACAAAATGTAATTCACATTTAAGCCAAATTATGTCTAAATGTTTAAAGTAACACAGACACTGGTTTTCATTCATTCTAACCTTGATGCCATTCATTCTTCTTAAAATATGTTGCAGTTTTGCACCTTTTTAAAACTTACATCTTTTTATCATGCTAACCCCAGCTCTAACTGGAACACCTTGCCTAATCCTAAACCTACATATAATCGAATCATAATGTTAATAGCAAACCTCTATTGCACTTTTGTTCTCTTGCTCAGCGTGTAGGTCTAAATTTTACTTGCATTTTGAGCCTACATTTTTAAAGTGTTTTTCTATTTCCTGTCAGGTTTTCTTTTTCTTTTTCTTTCTTTCTTTTTTTTTTTTTTTTTTGGTCGGTCATGGGGCCTAAATTCTGGCATTGGGCGCTGTCCCTCCACTCTTCAGATCAAGGCGAATGCTCTACCACTTAAGCCACAGCGCCACTTATAGTTTTCTAGTGGTTTATTGGAGATATGAGACTCACAGACTTTCCTGCCTGGGCTGCTTGGAACTCCGATCCTCAGACATCAGTATCCTGAGTAGCTAGGATTAAAAGCGTTAGCCACTGACCCCCATCTTTATTATATTTTTAAATTTTATTTTATTGTAAAGATGCTTTAAAGACAGATTAGTTATACGAGTAAGGTAATGGGTATATTTCTTGTTGAGCATTGTTACACCCTTCTTTGTTGTTCTGCTCCTACCCCCCCTCCCTTACTCCTCCCTCCTCTTGGTGTAAAGTCTGTTTTCAAAGTAGGGTCTTCTGAGTATCATTTTTGCAATGAGTCATCCTGTATTGAACCTATTTCACTAACCTTAATTCTAATTTTGTCTGGGATCCTAAATCTAACCATAATAATAATGATAGCTAAATTCAGAAGTTAATAAAAATATTCAAGTTTTTATTCATCTTGTTAATCCACTATACAAGTTGAATTAAATTGCAGTTTACCTTAATTATTTTTCCAAATTAGATTATATGTGCATATATAAGGATGTAACTTTATGGGAAATACAGAAGATCTTTGGAAGAAGAAGTAATGAAAAGAAAATAGAAGGAGGGAGTATAATCAAATGCTTTAAACATATTATGGAATTGCCACTTCTGACAATTAATAACTATTAACAAAATAACTAAAAATTGATAAAGAACACACTGCCGTCTAGTATTTTTTAAGAGAGCCATGATATATCTTGTGAATAAAATACTTGTGTTAGATAAACTTTGTTCATGCATATTTTATATTGTTATTGGTCAATTATTAACTTAATGAATAAAAATACATCAAATAAGATTCCATGAAAAAATCATTAAACAGTTTTTTAGTAATTGAGAAAAAGTTATAGTCATGAATTTTAGGAAACTAATTTTCTATTTCTCTATGAAGCAATGATTTAGGTTTACTAATCTAGTTATTTTAGAGAACATAATTGGCATGAAAAACAACTAACTGTATATCTTGTTTCTTTAATATGTGATGTTTAAACATTGTCTTTCATTCAAATGAATACTTAGGTTTACTTTTCAAAATAAATGCAATTTTATCTCCTTTCAAAACAAGTGTTTACCCTGCAATTAAATGTCTTAGCATATTCAAGTATTTAAAAGCTAAAATTTCTATGTTTGATACATAGCTCTACATATTCAGAATGACACAATTTTTGTATTTGTAAATGTCTAAACACTGGGATATTTGCTTCATCAATATAAATTATCTCATGAGATTGTTGCAAAGGCTCCAATAACCAGTGTGGTCAAAAACATTTCCTGAATTCTAAAAATTAAATCTTATCATTTTTAACCTTTGATTATATCATTTATTGTCTCTTCAGAGCAATTAAGCTAAACTAAATACTACTTTTTAAAGATTTTGCTCACATTGTAAATAATATCAACACAGGTCACAAAGAGACTGATTATTTCAGACTCATCATATTTGGTAAAGTTAGTGTGAAGAATGTAGAGAGCAGAAGGTTCATATACTCAATAAATATTTTTGGTTAATTTAAATTAAATATCTGGATTTCTAATTTGGACGTTAATAACATGGAAACAGAAAAATAATTTTTTAAAAATAATTATTTTGGGACCATTTTTCTACTTAAAATATGAAGCAAAAATATCTATAAGAAATAAATTTTTTTCAATAAAATGTTTCAACCCTTCGTAAACTGCTTTATACTTTAATATAAAGTCTGTCTCAAAATAGAAATTCTGCAACTAATCTAATGTATGTTTTCATGCACAAAATTCTGTAACTTCTAGTCTTATGTGATTTTAATTATATTTTATAGTTGTGATATGATCCCTACTTATATTTATTACAAACTTCTGTAATTATACAAATCATGCCGGTACACACTAACTTACATAAGATAATATTCAAACAAAATTATCTTTTTTTCCTGTCTCCAACAGGGAAAGATGATGTGCTGAAGTATATTAAATGAAAGCACTCTAACAAAGAGTCTTTACGGAATGGAAATTTGCAACATGAGGATGAGAACATGAGCACTTTCTACTTGGCTGAACAGGAATTTTTGTTTCTACCGTACTTTCTTACCTTTTAATCACACAGGGAAAGCCATAAACTTTGAAATTCATATGAAGGAATTGCTTTACTAAAAGATGTGGCAACCCTGCTCAAAAGCTCGATCTTATCACTAGGTCTTTGTGCTTGCTGGCTGATCTATTTCTGTATCATATATTTCATATTATTAAACATATTAATAATTAAGCAGTAAGTACATTACAGGAGATTCCTGAAAATCACAGCTATTACAGTTTAATAATCAGAAGTGAGGAAAAAGATTATATTAATCTCCAATTTCTCCCTTTGGCCTTCAATTTGCCAATTAATTTTCAAAACAATCATGTAAGATGTTAGTTTATTTTTCCCTTTTTAATTAGAGATTAAGCAAGTGTTTTTTTTTTTTTTTTTTTACAGTAAAAAGTGATGACAATGGTATCAGAGCTCTGGTAAGGGCACCTTCTCCTTAACAATTAATGCTCTATGGACTGTAAATATAGAAGCCACACTAAAATTCTCTAAACACACACACACAAACACACAAACACACTCACACACACACACACACACACAAACAAGCACACACACACAGCACTGCCATCCAGACACATCAGATATATGTTCCATTCCCTTGTAATGATAGTTGATTAATGTTTGCTGCATTGCTTTATTTCGGCTTCAATATCTTTCCTGGACCTTTATCTTTCCCCGAGATCAAGTCCCTAATTCTTAGTATACCGAGTGTCTGTGTATTCACAATAAGTTCCTGCCCGCTTCAAGCCAATTAATACCCTGAATACAGTATCCTCAAACTTCACATCCCAGTCAAACTCCATGAGTTTATACACCGTTGCAAAATACTAACATTTATTGGATGTAGAAATCAAGAGAACAACCACCTTGTTACTATAGTAGAAATTGACATCATGAAAGTAGAAGAATATTGATCAAGAACTGAGGTAAGTGAATGGGAGTATGTCTAAAATGTAGAATACTGGATATGTGTTACAGATACAAAATCATCATCTATAGGCGTATTTATTGAAAACGTAATCATATATTGAAAGCACTATTTACAAATACAGTTTTCCAGTTACTTTGCTTACCTATCACTTCTGATCACAAATCCGCTCATGAATTTTTATAGTATCTTTGAATAAAGATTTGCATGTATGTATCATCTTAAAATAAGACAGTATGCTTTTACATCTTTCTTTCTATATGACAAGCCCTTATTTTTTGTTTCCCTGTTTGCTGAATAACTGTTTTCCTGGAAACAAGATATTCACATCAAATCTGGGTGTAATTTTTATTTCTTAAATTTGAAATATAAACTTTGTTGTGACTTGTCATTTTCCAAAGATGAGTGATATTCATGAACACTAATATGTTGTTGCCTTTACGTAAACTGAGACTTGATGTGGTATGATAGTTCTTGCGTCTAATTGACATAACCATTAGATGATTCATGTATAAACATGTGCATTGCACTTTTTTATTTTTATATATAACATAGTCCCCAAGGATATAATTTAAAGTGATAAGGGGGGGGGGTTTCTCCATGTTCCATACTTTATATTTATTTCAGTAAAAGTACTAGAAATAAATGATGTTTACTGGAACAATAAAAAATAAAATATTTTCTTTAGAACATATTTCTAAAGATAATAGATTTATTGTTTAAAAAATAGAAAAGAGTAAAATAGGTTTCTTGCTTGAGACTGCATAAATTACATATGAATGTAGCTCAAGTTGAGGCTCAGAGATAAATTCATATTAATATTACTGAGATTTAAATCACAATATAAGCAATATAGGTATTTTAAGGAACGGGTCATTCCAAGCCCTAGATACCTAATAGATGAAGAATTGTATTGAAAATAGCAGAGGAAAACAATTCAATATGCAGATGTTTTGATTTTATAATACTAATACGAAAAAAATGGAGCATTTGCCTTTCTGAAGGAGAATGTTTAGCCAGTAATTTCAGTGAAAGGCATCAGTTGTAATCAGTCTAAAGTCTTTTCCTCCAAGATATCCAACAGTACTATAATCATCCTCTGAAGAGTAAATAAGAGTTAATTAGCTTTGCTTAATATTAATTTAATTGTAGCAAATAGGTTAAAATGTCTGCACTCTTTCTTTCAATGTAATAACTTACATTTGTTTTACTAGACTCAAGACCCCCCGAAGACCACCCGACCAATACAAGTAACAAAGGCGTCGTTTATTTGCAAGGTCCAGGCTGGTGCTCTCTGCAATCGGTAACCCATGACACTAAGAGACCTCAAGCATAGAATCAGCACAGTTTTATAGTATTGAACAAACGACTTTATGGAAGTTTTTAATGAGAAATTACGTGATTGATTAACATTTTAATAAACTAAGCTATACATATGTGAATGGCTAATATTATTGTGGTGTTATTGACAAGAAGTGTCTGGCCACTGGGTCACCATGTCCTGCATGGCCAACCAATGTTTGGTCAATGCATTTGGAGAAAATTCCTGTGGCTTTCCCAAGGATTGTTTATGTCTCAGTTGTCCAGGAATTGTTTTTCTTTTTGTGTCATTTCTGGGTCCAACCCATGGTTATTTTCATAATTCATACCTCACAAGATGGTTGCTAGCCTGTAATGGAGTTACTTAGGCCTTCATTGTGCCTCTTTAAGCTTTAAGCTCTTCACAATTCATATTATTACTGTCTCTTCATACAAGCCAGAAATCACTATCTAAAAGTAACACAAACAGAAAAACAAAAATAACTTGATACAACCATCACAAATCCTAAATTATATGAAAAAAATCCACAATATAATAAATTAACCAGAGGAAGAGGAAAAACAGTGGCAGAATAACAACAGAAAAGTACCCTAGATTTCCCTAACAAAACAGAGATTTAGAGTCCTAGAAGGTACTCCATTTCTAGGGTGTCACACCAAGTTAGGTATAATTATATATAGATACACAATTCAAAAGAATATTTTATACTGTCTTCACAAGAAAACAGAAATCTATGAAAAGTTACCCAGCCAGGAAGGTAAGTGCTGTGACTGTGTTGGCCAACATATTCAAAAACACAATTGCAGTGTGGAAATGAAAGGGCTACTTGGGAAAAAATCATGAACAGAGAGACAGTCACATATAAACACAGGCACAATTCCCCTTACCACTGGATAGTCGGAATTCTCATTGGAACCACAAGTATTAATTTGACAACTGATCTCTTCTCCTACACTTAATGGTCTAGACAAAAACCTAATTCCAGAAAAATAAATCACAACAGAAGACCAAAGCAACACCTGGCAAATCATCCAAGAACATAGATAGTCACGTATTAAAATCATAGATTCCCCAAAATGAAAAGCCAAGAAATACTTCAAATGGACAAAACAAATCAGAAAATTATGAGAAAAGTCATGCCAAGGTAATATAATTCACACAGTAAATGAACGGGCATTAGAACAATCAATTATCTAGAAGATATTTTTCAAAATACATTACAAATACTGCTGAAAAATGTGATTAATGAAAAGATACAAAACCTCTACAAGAAAATTTGTGAACAAGATGAGACCAAGCAAAGATCAGCAAAATAATTCATGGAGACTCCAAACACAAAGGAAAATAAATTCTGAGAAGGCAAGAGAGTCCAAGGGAAAAATGGATGCCAAGTTAAAAGATGTGAGAGAAGATTCAGCTAAAACACATACCTCCCAAGCCACCACCCAATAAAAAGTTGTAAAGAAAATCCATACAAACCTAAAATAAAGCTT
This sequence comes from Dipodomys merriami, assembly GCF_024711535.1. Taxonomy (NCBI): domain Eukaryota; kingdom Metazoa; phylum Chordata; class Mammalia; order Rodentia; family Heteromyidae; genus Dipodomys; species Dipodomys merriami. Next base: position 927,395 of record NW_027203760.1, on the reverse strand, counting down.
TAATAAAGAGATAGAAGCCCTAAAACAATAACCAATTGTAAGACAAGGAAATCAAACAGAGAGGCTAATTAAGATAAGAGAAGCCTTTAGAACACCAAACAGAGTATACTAGAACAGAACAAACCACCATCACATCATAATCCATTAGAGGATCATTAGACATCAATGAAGGGATTCTTAAATATGTCAGGAGAAAAGACTGATTATATAAAGGATATACAGTCAGAATAAATACAAATTTCCTAGCTGATATGGTAAAAAGGGGAGCCTCACATGATATATGACAAACATTAAAGGCAATCAACTACCAACCGTGAATATGGTCCCAAGCCAAAATCGCCTTTACATTAAAAGGATATATAAATATATTTCATGCCAAAGATATCTTGAAACAATGTATCTCCACCAAATCATCAGGATAGAAGTTAATCAAATATATCCTACATAGAGAAGATCATGAAGAACAAGAACTGGTTATATAAAATGCTCCCTACCAGTTAACAAGGTAAATATATTTAGAGTAGATGAGACACAGAGCCTAACAGCAGGTGAATAACATAGCAGGACTTATGAGATATTTCACAGACTTAACTCTCAATATCAATGGACTTAACTTTCCAATTAGAAAACAGACTAAATAGTATAATAAAACAAGACGCATGCATGTAATATCTACAAGAGACACATTTTATTGACAAAAACAAACACATACTCAAACTGAAAGGCTGGAAGGAAAATTTTCAAGCAAATGAACACCATAAACAGGCCACAGTAGAATTACTAACATAAGATAAAATGGAATTCAAAATAAAATTACTAGGAAGAGACATTATATATTGATAAAGGCACATCTCCATTAGGTAGATAAATCAAGTCTAAGTATCAATGGCTGGAGCACCCCACTTCATCAAACAAATATTACTTAACCAAAAAAACATTTCTCAACCCATCATTGAAATGCATGGATAGGTCATCCAGGAAAACCTCAACCAAGCAACTGAAGACCAAAATAACTACATTGAATGCCTAGCCCTAACAGACATCTACAGAATATACATTCAGCATCAGTATACACATTCTTCGCAGCAGCTCGAGAAAGAGTCTCCAAAATAGAACATATCCTATATCACATAGAAATTCTATCCAAATTGAAAGAAAAATTATTTGAAATCCCATATCTTGTCAGACCACAACAGAACAAACTTAGAATTAAAAAAGCTAAAGCAAAAAAAAGTTCCCAAACCCATGAAAACTGAACAACACATTGCTGAATGACCAGTGAGGCACTGAATATATTAGAATGAAAATCTGAAAGTTTCTGAAATTTAACAAATTGAACACACAAAATAACAACTCCTCTGGGAAACAGTAAATGCAGTACTTAGAGGAAAATTTATAGGTCTAAGTGCCTACATCATGCAATTGGGGAAATCTGAAGTCTTTTTTTAAATTATATACCTGAAAATTCTTGAAAACAGGAACAAGGCCAAACACAAAGCAGAAGACAGAAACAAATAAAAAAATTAAATCAGAAATAACTAAATAAACACAAACTAAAACATAAAAAGATCAACAAAACAGATTTGGTTGTTTCAATAAATTAAGACTTAGCAGACCCTTACCAAATCTAAGAAGAGAACTTACAAAGATAGAAAGATAAATAGAAAGCACACAGATTGGGAGAAGTTCGTTACTTGCTCTGCAACAGGCAATGGCCTTACATCTCAAATATACTTAGAGCCCTAGCAGTTAACTCCCCCCCAAAAAAAATCTTCAAAGAAACAACCCTCTTAATAAGTGGGCTAAAGATTTAAAGAGAGACTTCTCGGAAGAAGAAATATGAATGGCCAATTGAAACATGAAGGAATATGCAACATTTCTGGTCATAGAAATACAAATAAAAGCAACATTGAGATTCCACCTCCCCCCAGTTTGATGACCATTATGAAGAAAACTAATAATAACAGAGGCTGGTCTGGTGGGAATGTAGACAAACAGGAATGTTACTACACAATTGGTTGAAAAGTAAACTTGTTAAAATACTCCATAAAGAAGTATACAGGTTCCTCAGAAGATCTCCCCTATAACCCAGCAATCCCACTCCTGGACAATTACCCAAGTGACCACAGACACGACCACACTAAAGTTACCATCACAACTATGTCAATTGTAGCAGTATTTACCATACCTAAGATATGGAACCAACACAGATGCCCCTCCGTAGATTAATCGATCGAGAAAATGTCATATATATTCACCACAAAATTCTATGCTTCCGTCAGAAAGAATGACATTGCCCCATTTGTAAGGAAATGGAAAGACTTGGAAAACATAATACATCAAACAAGCCACACCCAAAGAATCATAGGCTACATGTTTTCACTCATTTAAAAAAACTAGAATATGTCTAGGATATTCTTATAAAAGATCACAACAGCTCAATAGTTATATGCATGTCATCATAGAAAATGATGCTTATTGAAATGAGCTCCAAGAAATGGATAAAAGATGATTGTAGAGTGAACTGCTTTTAGTTATTTCTATTTACTTTTTCCCCTTTGGATTATTCCCTGTAGTCACTGTTTTTTATTTCTTTACCCTTTGTCTTATACATAAGTTTATCTGATTTGGGGAAGGGAAGGGAAATCACAGAAATGGTCGGACAAAGATTAACCAAAGCAACAGTGATATACACTAAGCACTATGCTAGAAATGAACTTTACAACTTTGGAGAAATGGGATATCAGTGTTGGGGGAAGCAGGAAAAAATGAGGAAGTGATAACACTGTAAAAAAAGTACTTTTATTTATGTAACTGTAACCCACCCCTTGGAATATCACCTTCATAATAAAAATAAACAAAAAATAAAATAAGAGAGCTGACAGGAAGCTCAGCCTGAGTTTTCTGCCATGCTCCCTAGGACAATGAGTGCTATTCAGTCCACTTCTTGTGGTGGGAAGTCCACTTTTTGTCAGTCATGGAGCTTGAACTCTGGGCCTGAGCACTGTCCCTGATCTCCTCAGCTCAAGGCTAGCACTCTACCATTTGAGTCACAGCACCACTTCTGGTTTTCTGGTGATTCTTTGGAGATAAGTGTCTCACAGATGTTCCTGCCCAGGTTGCCTATAAACCATAGTCCTCATATCTCAGCCTCCTGTGTATTTAGGATTATAGGCCTGAGCCACCAGCACCTGGCTTAAGTGTAATTATGACTCTCTCTTTCTCTCTTTCTCTCTCTGAAGAACTTATTTAATGGATGCTAGAGGAGGTGGCCAGCATCCCCATGTGGCTGGAACCAGTGTGGCCCTCTCATTCTGGAGGTGGGCTGTGAGTTAGGAGTTGTCTCGCTCAGTCTGTTGTTCCAGCTCCATGAGGTAAGCCCTTCTGTGCTCTGGCTAGACCTTGATGGTTATTTATTGTCGATCTAGCCTTACTGGAATCAGTATTGTGTTCAATGTCCTTTTCTAGCAAAAATTTCTGGCTAAAATTATGATACATAGTTACGGAATAAAAAAGTAATGCCATCTTAAGAAAGCCATTTAGGGTTCTGGGAATGTGGCTTCACAGTATGATGATTGATTAGCATGCATGAAAACTTTGATTCAATTCTTCATTACCAAATAAACAGAAAAAGAACCACAGGAAATAGTGCTGTGTCTCAAGTGGTAGAGGGTTAGCCTAGAACCACAACAACAAAAATAGATGAGGAATAATTCCCTGTCCCTGAATTGAAGCCCCAGGACTGGCAAAACAACAAGAACAACAACAAATATTTAGTTGGTAAATGGAAAATAAACAACTCATACTTGGAATATATAATTGCTCCTTACATACTGATACCTGACAATAGTCCCTAATTAATGTACTTTACCTATATTAGTATACAATATTGAAAAAACCCAAAAACTTTTGTTCATTAAGTCATGGCAATTAATGCCAGGAATGTGCTTAGATGTCAGGTGAAAATTAATTCTGGAAATTCAAAGATTCCAGGCTTTTGAGTGGTCACTGCTAATCACAATCAGAAGGATAGTATTAGTGAGATTTGGAAATCTTTTTGATAAGATATGGCACCAAAAAGGCAGAGGCTAATTATAGTTTTTACAGAAGAGAAGGAATAACTCTAGATGGAAGGAATAAATGGTAATAACTAAGTTATACCACAAAATGTTCTAGGGAACCATTTTTGGTTATTAAAGAACTAGTTATTCCTCATTGACTTTAGCATTCTAGTAATTAGGCTAATTCTTTATCTCTGTGTGATAAATTGTATATCCATCTATGCTGTACTTTCATACCTGAACTCCTTTGCTTTCTAAAAATCTGTCTTTTTTATTTCTCTATGAACAATTTCTGATACTAAGTTGACAAATGCAGACAGAAGAAGATGCTAATGTAAGAGTCCCATAACACATGAATCATTAATGTAGCAACATGGAAAAGGGGGATAAATTTATTGCTACCTCGATTTTCCTAAAAAGTTGCAATGTCATCATTTGATACAAATTTCCATTCTTTGTCTACATACTGTCAATAAGTGCACATAAATGCAAATATAAGATGGATGTTGGTGGCTCACACCTGTAGTCCTAGCTACTCAGAAAGACGCGACCACAGAATTGTGGTTCAAAACCAGTTTGGTCAGGAAAGTCCATGAGACTCTTATCTTTAATTAACCACATGAAACCCAGAAGTGGTACTGTACCAAAAGTGGCAGAGTGCTCAACTTGAGCTGAAGAATTGAGGGACAGGGTCCAGTATCAGAGTTAAAGACCCTTGACCAACAAAAAAGTGGAACATGAAGGATGAGGACTCTCTTCTTGTCTACTAGATCTAAATCATGGAAGCTAATCATGCAAATTTATAAAAAGTAAAACAGAAGAGTAGTTCTGGTTCCAAAACAAGTCAGATATAAGAGCATAGACAGCTGGAAAAAAAGGCCATGTTGAGAGAGCAGGAAGTATAGCAGCAATGAACTGGTGGATAAGATCACATTTCTTTTTCTTTTTTGTTTTTTTTTTTATTGTTGTGGGTCTTGAACTCTGGGCCTAGGCAATGTCCTTCCCCTCTTTAGCTCAAGGCTAGAGCTCTACAATTTGAGCCACAGTTCCAATTCGTTTTCTGGTGGTTAATTGGAGATAAGTGCCTCAGAAAACTTTCTTACTGGTGCTTGATCTGAACTGCAATCTTCAGATCTCAACCTCCTGAGTAACTAGGATTATAGGTTTGAGCCACCAGTACCAGGCTTAAGATCACATTTCTAGCAGTGTACACTCAGGATATGTAATGTGTATGTTCATCTATCTTTGTATGAATTCTTGAGTTAAAATCTAGACTCTAGGTTAGACTTTACATCCACAAAAATGTTTGTAGCTTAAAACCATACTCCTGGAAAAAATAAAAACTAAGAATCTAAAAGATTCTGAAAAGTTCAGTTTGCATCCAGCCTCGGCAGAACAGTCTTTGCAACACTACCTATAATTAACCAGCCAAAAGCTGCATTGGACGAATGGCTCAAGTGATGGGATATTAGTTATGAGCAAGAGTGCTGAATAATAGCCTGAGGTTTTTGCATACATACATACACACATTTACATACGCACAGAAGCACTTATATGTGCAAACACACATATGAAACAACTCTCACAATGTGTAGAAAAGTTAAAAAATAATAGAAAATATGTCTTGAGTAAGACTAGAATCAAGTGATAATTTTTAATATTAGAAAGTCCTCAAGTGAACTTTCCCCCCAAAAGATTGAGACTAATACATAGGTACTGACCAGAGATAGTAAAAGAGCCAAGTAATAATTATTAAAGGGATTGGATCCATGGAAGAATGAATCAGAGACCCCTGCAGGTGCATCTGAAAATGTTCATATCCTGTGTCAAATGTTAGAACATCTTTGAAAATTGCACAGAAATAGTTTGAGCAGTCAGTCATGGATAAGACCATCGGAGAAGTTCAGAATTACTAGTATGTTTGTCGATTAAATAAAACAAGAAACTATGGCAGGGCAATGTGATACAAGTCTGGAATTCTAACACTCAGACTAATACAGGAGATTAGAGAGTGGATTAAGTAGTAATACCTTCCCTGGACTAGATAGTATAATTTTGCCTCCATAAAACAAACCAAAGAACAAGAAAGGAATACACAGTTGGAAGTTTGGGCTAATTTTGTCATTATGTTTTGAGAAATCAAGTTTCCTATTGAAATGCAACTCATATATCATCCTCAGTCATGTTTTAAATGCTCTCTTCATTACAGAATACTTCTAGATACAAAATACGTCAGGATTCCGAAGCAAAAATTTGAAAAATTTAGCATCATTCTGTTGGATTCCAAAGAAATAATGAAGGATTACAAAAGCGTAAGCCTGGAGAAACAGCAAAGTTATCTAGTGTAGGACTTTGTAGACCTTACTAAATTAGAATTTAGATTTGAAATAAATATCTTTTGCTTGTAATTTCATATTCTATAGGATACTACAAAATACTTTTTAAGTAGAAATTTTAATTTACACATTCACAAATGATTCTGACATATTATTTGTCTAGAATATTCTTTCAAGAGAGTTGTAATTAGGATTTAGTTAATAGTTAATTCCAACAGTTCATGTATAACATGATAATGTGAATAATCTAGAAAGAGTTGAGAATAAAAAGAAGCTATTAATTTATAAATTTAGAAAAAGAGCAATGTTTTGAGAGTTTGGTGTAACATGGTATGAAGAGAGTTATTGTTTGAAATCTTTTTTCTTCTACCTGTACATAACATAGGAAGAAATTTCCTTATTTATATACCTATGTATACAATGAGAAAAATGCTAGGTTTGGGGTATGTTTTCATTTTGTTTTTGTTGTTTTGTTTGTCCTAGGGCTAGACGTCTGGGCCTGGGCACTGTCCCTGAGCCTGTTTTTTGCTCAAGGATACTGCTCTACCGGTTGAACCTCAGTGCTACTTGTGTCTGGCTCTTCCTGAGCAGTTTATTGGAGATAAGAATCTAAGGAACCTTCCTGCCTGGGTGGGCTTTGAACCATAATATACAGATCTTTGCATCATGAATATCTATGGTAGAAGAAAAGATATGTATAAATAATATTTTCAAGTTTTCTGATCTGAAAGATACCAATTGAGGTAAAACGATGTAGCAAAGTTTAGTGTAGTGTTCTTTCAACAATAGAAAGGGCATAATATTAGCAGAAGTGTAGAATTTTTTCACAATAGTGATAAGCTAGTCATGCTGTGAATTTAGGGAATTTTAAGGAGCAGCTTACAAAGTGTAAACTGTTGGGCTAGAATGACTTTACTGCATAAAATGTTGGGATTGATTGTCATTGAAATAATAGCTTACTATGATGAAAAAATGTTTACTCTAGAGGAATTAATTATTATAGGTACTTCATAGTATTATCTTCTACCAGAATGTGGCTAGTTTCTCTGTTGACCTTTAAATATGTAATGCCCCATTTGAAACTGTATCTATTGAAGAATGAAATAAAATGCATACAGGCACTGTTTTAAATGTCTCTGGTATGGCATGCTCAGAATTTGAATATGAGTAGTTAGTAGAACACATATATTCTGTCCTCTTAACAAATATTCAGTTTTAAAAATTAGGAGTTTTCAGAGAATTGAACTGTTTTCTATTTAGTATGAGACAATACTAAAATAATGGGTTTTTTAAATAATGGCAGTATATTCTGAAAATTTTGTATAGTTTGATAGGATTCAAGTTGATGACACTCTGAAAAAGAAAGGGGCAATTAATTCAAATGAGATGTCAAATATTGTTCATTTTTAAAAAATGAAATACATATAGAATATCATTTACTATAGAAATACAGTGAAATTATATTTTATGTAGCTTATTTTTAAATTTAATTTTATTGTCAAGGTGATATATGGAAGGGGTTGCAATAATTGTAAGGTAGTGAATATCTAACAAGTTGAACTTTTTATGCCCTCCCTCATTTTTCTCACAGTTTTACTTTACCCCAATACCCCTCACAAGTTGTAATGTGAATATCCTACATGTTGTCTTGTGAGTATTGCTATTGCATTGGTTTGTCCTTTGTCCTTTGTCTCGCCATTTTGTTGTTCCTCTTCCCTTGCCAAATTAAGATACATGTGTATATAATACCCAGGATACTGAAATCCAATACAGCAGGGAATAAACCATAGGAAAAAACACAAAAGAAAAAAGAAATCACATAGTACAGTAAAAACAACAACCACAAAGAAAAACCTCTGTTTCCATGTCTAGGAGTTCATTTTGCTTAGCATCCTCTTATATGTGTATTTATACATAGCTATTGAGCAATCCTGCTCATCTGCTAGGACTATCTTAGACATTACCTAATTATTACACATGAGGAAAAGCATGGAATCTGTTTCTTTGTGTCTTGCTTATTTTTCTTAGTAGGATTTTTCCAAGTCTTTCCATTTTCTTATGAATTGGAAGCTTAGAATTCCACCGTGTGTGTGTTTAATGGATTTGTTCATCTTCTGAGTGGCATATTGGTTTAAATCATTATTGCATGTAAGTATCATTAGGGTCATTCAAAAATGACAGATGCCACCACCCCAGATATACTAAAATCATGATTTCTAAGTAAGATAGTTTTTTTTTTTTTATGGTGGTACAAGTGTTGAGATACCTGGATAACTCTAATGTATTTCTTGCAGAGTTAGGCAGGAAGACATCATATAGGATAAAAATGGTAGTGACAAAATATTCCCTTGAAAAAGTTGTAGGAGGCTTCCAGAAATATGAAGAAATTCAGATAATTTTGAAGAATTTAGAAATGCAAGCTCAAGTAAGTCTCTTTAAATAAAAATTATGTAAGTGGAAGGGCAAAAGAAGAGGAAGAGAAGAAATAACTGACAGCAGATCATTGTTCTAAGTTAGAGTATAAAAAGACATAACCTATAGCTTCCCAGTTAAAAAGAGACCAATATAATGCGTCCCACTTAATTTAGGTACATGCAAAATATTTACTTGGCTTTTTCCTACTTTAAAGCTCCAAAAAAAATGAAGACTTATAAGAAAAGTTATGTGATTGCCATTACTTCAACCAGAACACTAACTGTGATGAGCCCTCTTTTTCGTATTTTGCACTTGGAAAATAGTCCCTAAGTTGATGATGTTGTGATGTGATTAGAGTCCGAGTTAGGGGCTTCTACTGGTAGTTATCCCAAAGTAGTTTAAAGCAGTTTTCCACCCAAGATATCCAACTGCATTGTCTGAAGCTGTACTTTGAACACACCCTCAATCGTGAGTACATAATTTGAAATTATACTTCAGCATTTCCTTGACACATTCTACTTTGTACCTTTGTCTTTTTTGCACATTCCTTTTGAGTTCATAGTTGCTCTATTTCAATTTCATCTTTATAAACTAATAAGAACATTGTTTAACTATCACTTGTTGTTTGCACACACCCAGTGTCTGTATCAAGGTACTTTGTCTATTTTAAACAATAGGGTAGTACTCACTCTCTGAGGAGAAAAGTTCCACAGTATAACCCTATGCCCATCTTAGAGGGTGTAGAATTTAAAGCATTTTGAGACAAACAGTGATATTAGTAGTGAAAGCCTCGGAAGATGGCGGAGGAGAAGCTGGTGGCTAAACAAGCTCTTGCATAGAAAGCAGTTTTAGAGTTCCAGTGAACAGTCCTAAGCCAGAGAATCACACCAAGTGTGCCATCACAGGACAGAGAGTTAGGCCAGAGAAGGAAAATCCAGGCAAGGAGAGAAATCGGAGCTCTTGCCACCGCTGCGGTGGCCGAACCCACCATACTTGAATCACAGAGAGTGTGAGACCAAGGAACCAGCACTGCAGGCGAGCAGATTCTACTCAACACCAGCAAGAACCAACAAGGAGCGGACATCTTCATCTTGCAGTTCTCAGACCAGAAACAACCCAGGAACCAAGACTCGGCATGAGTAGAAGCCTGACATCCTCACTCCTTCTCAGGGAGCAGAGGAGGGAAGGCCACCACTCCCCCCCAGTACCGGAGAGCTCCATCTTGGATACTGACAAAGCTCGATGGAGCTGCTAGCTCCAACTCAGGCCTTGGAATAAAACTAGAGTCATTTAGCAGGTCACAAGAACTTAAGCCGACCTGCCAGACTCAGCTACACCCAGGGAAAAGACACCCAGTTCGGGCACCAGCCCCAGGAGTGGCTTTCTTCAACAGGTAATCAGAGCCAGAGGCTGCCCCTCCCTTTAGCAGCCTCGACAATCAATTCAGTAAACAGAAACCCTGAGATTGGCTCCAGGCTGGGCTCTGTAAGTTTCTCACAAACTAGCCCCCAGGAAAAGCTACTGTTTGCTGAAAGGCCTCAACACAACCCAGAATCTAGCCTGAACACAGCATCTTCAAATTTGAGGAAAAAGCCATCTCCCTCTTTTGTGATATTCAAAGCAGATCTTACTCCCATTGAGCTAGCCTAGGAGGAGGAACACAAAATTCGGGTAAAGCAGAGTATTTTTCTCCCTGTTCAAACAAACTGACTTAAGAAATCAACCAAGCCACAGGACCACAAGCAGAACAGAGACTCCAACAAAGGGCTGATTACAGACAAAAGGGAGATACAGGATTTTTCCCACCCCTTCCAAAAAAATGAAAGAATTTTTTGTCTTTTTTTTTTGCTACATTTCATAATTTTTTTCTTTTCTAAAACTTTTTTTTAATTTTTAAAACCTCTCCCTGTGCTTTCCCAGATCACTTTTTCATATTTTTTTTACCCACATCTCTCCCTAATGCTAATAATTTCTGGTTTTCCAAATTCTACTTTGGGTTCGTAGCCCATTAATATATAGCTGTTTGATGTTGAATAGATTTATCTGTTGAACTAGATTGTATCTGCAGAATATTGACTGTGAAAATTCAGACTTTGGTTGATGCTTGCCTTAAAATAGCATTCTAGCACAAAACTGGGGTTATTTTCATCCCAAATGGGCAGAATAAGCCGGAAAAACACAAGCAAAATGGCAAGTTGGGGTATCTCAATTCCCACTCATGATAATCAGGAGACAGAACAGATAATGAATAATCCAGAGGAGAGTTCCAAAAAAGCTCTACAAACACTGCTAGCAAACTTGATAAATGAAAAGATTGAAAACACACAAAGGACTCTGTGTGAGCGTGATAGGGAGAGAGAGGAGGCAAAGAAAAGGTCAATGCAGGAAACGATTGAAAACCTACAAAGGACCCTGTATGAGCGTGATAGGGAGAGAGAGGAGGCAATCGAAAGGTTTATACAGGAATATCTTGAGCGTGAGGAAGCTACTCAAAAACTAAAAAAGGAATTGTGTGAGCAGCTTGAGAATACTCAAAGAGAAAGGCAGGAATGTCGTGAACAGGCTGAGAACACTCAAAGAGAAATACAGGAATGGCAAGAAAAGGAGTGGGAGGAAGTTAAGCAAAAAGTAATACAGGAATTGAGAGAGCAGGATAATACACAAAAATCACTAAAGGCACTCATGGGATCCATTAACAAAGAGCTGAAGGAATTCAGGGAGACAACAAAGGGAATGCTGAATGGAAACCAACAGAAGGAACGGGAGTCCAAGGAAACCATAACCAATCAATTAAATGATTTCAGAATAAACACTGAACACCAAGTTAAGGAAGTAAAGAAGTTCATACCAGATATAAAACAAAGCTTCAACAAAGAATTTGACCAATCAAAGGTGACCAATTAGAAGGTAAAGAAATAAAAAACAAAGTAGGAAGCCTTGACATCAGGTTAGACTGTGTAGAAGATCGAATCTTGGGGATTGAAGACAGCCTAGATAATATAGAGAAAGAACATACAAAAATCGAAGACAAGTCCAAGAAATATGACAGAACTATCCAAAACTTGAAAGACACCATCAAAAGGCCTAATCTAAGGAAAATGGGTGTAGAGGAGCATATAGAAACAGAAGTTAATGGTCTAGGAAATTTGTTTAACAGGATCCTAGCGGAGAACTTTCCAAACATACAAAAAGACAGGCCTATTCAAACACATGAAGCTTTTAGAACTCCAAATAGACCAGACCAGAATAGGACATCCCACTGTCACATTATAATCCACACAGGATCAACTCAGACCAGGGAAAAGATCATTAAATCAGTTAAGGAGAAACGATTAATCACCTATAAAGGGAAACCAAATAGAATCACCTCAAATTTCTCAGTAGAGACAATCAAATCAAGAAGAGCCTGGAATGATGTATGCCATGCCTTAAAAACAAACAACTATCAACCAAGAATACTGTACCCAGCTAAACTCTCCTTCAAAACTGAAGGCCAAATAAAAACCTTCCATAGCAAAGAAAAATTGAAACAATACACCTCCACCAAACCAGTCCTACAAAAGATTTTTAAAGATGTCCTACACATAGAAAACCAACAAGACGACAATGAAGACCAAGAAACTGCACCCAAACAGAGAATCGAACAACCATATGAAGAACCCAGATTTCGCAGCCCCCAAGAAGGTGGATAACATGGCAGGAGCTCCCATATAACTCTCAGTCCCATGTCTTAACATAAAGTACTTAACTATCCAATTAAGCCACATAGACTGTCTGCTTGGATTAAAAAACAAGATCCTTTTGTCTGCTGCCTTCAGGAGTCACATCTTGCCCATAAAAACAAACACATTTTCAATGTTAAAGGCTGAAGCAATAGCCAGGCGCTGGTGGCTCACACCTGTAATCCTAGCTACTCAGGAGGCTGAGATCTGAGGATAGCGGTTCAAAGCCAGCCCGGGCAGGAGAGACCATGAGACTCCTATCTCCAATAAACCACCAGAAAACCGGAAGTGGCGCTGTAGCTCAAGTGGTAGAGCGCTCGCCTTGAGCTGAAGAGCTGAGGGACAGCGCCCAGGCCTGGAGTTCAAGCCCCATGACCGACAAAAAAAAAAAATAAAAATAAAAAGGCTGAAGCAAAATCTATCAAGCAAACAGCCCCCATAAACAGGCGGGAGTGGCAATCCTAATATTAGATAAAATAGACTTCAAATTAAATTCTTGAGGAGAGATAAAGAAGGTCGCTATATACTAATTAAGGGATCTCTCCTTCAGGAGGTTATTACCATTCTAAATATCTATTCACCAAACAATGGAGGACCCAAATTTATCCAAAAAACACTTTTTTTCCTCAAATCCCACATAGATCCAAAGACATTAATAGTTGGGGATTTTAACACACCACTCTCCCCACTAGAGAGATCAACTCGGCAAAAACTCAACAGAGAAAACAAAGATCTAAAGAGCTGCATAGATGAACTAGATTTAACAGACAGATACCGAATATTTTATCCAGCAACAACAGAATACATGTTTTTCTCAGCAGCACATGGAACATTTTCTAAAATAGACCACATTTTGGGCCACAAAGCAAACTTGTCCAAATTCAGAAACATTGAAGTTATCCCATGCATTCTCAATGTCCACAAGGGAATAAAATTAGAACTCAACCTCAAAATCCACCAAAGAAGTCCAGTAATACATGGAGGGTGAATAACACACTGCTGAATCACGAGTGGGTCATGGAAGAAATTGGAAAGGAAATTCAAATGTTCAATGCTATTCAACAAAAATGAGCACACAAATTTCCAGCTCCTCTGGGACAAAGCTAAGGCAGTACTCATAGGCAAGTTTATAGCGCTGAACGCCTACATCAACAAATTGGGGAGATCTGAAAACAACAATTTAACGACACATCTAAACCCCCTTGAAAAAGAGCAGGAAGATAAACCCCAATCCAGTAGATGGAACGAAATAATTAAAATTAAATCAGAATTACAAGTATTAGAATCCAAAAAAACTATAGAATCAACAAAACAAAGAGTTGGTTCTTTGAAAAAATTAACAAAATTGACAGACACTTAGCAAATCTTATCAGAAAAAGAAGAGAACACACCCCAATAAATAAATTCAGAGATGAGAGTTAAACCATCATAACAGGCCCACATCAAGCATTGAAATATAAACAACAATAAGAGACCTCCCAGCTAAGTAAAGTCCAGGACCAGATGGTTTTTCAGCAGAATTCTACAAGGCCTTCAAAGCAGAGATTACACCAATACTTCTCCATGTCTTCAATGAAAATGAAGCCATCATAACCCTCACCCCAAACCAGTCAGGGACTCATCAAAGAAAGAGAACTATAGACTCATTTCTTTGATGAATATTGATGCAAATCTTCTCAAAAACATATTGGCTAATTGACTTCAACAATTCATCAAAAAATACACACCATGATCAAACAGGATTCATTTCAGGGATGCAAAGCTGGTCCAAAATAGGCAAATCAATTAATATTATTCTTCACATCAAAAGGAGCAAGAATAAGAACCACATGGTTATCTCAATATAAGCACAAATACTTTCGACAAGATCCAACACCGCTTTATGATGAAGGTTTTGGAAAAATTAAGAATCCATGGAACATTCCTCAATACAATAAAGATTGTATATGACAAACCTACAGCCAGCATTATACTTAATGGTGAAAAACTAAAGCCATTTCCTCTTAAATCAGGAACAAGACAAGGATGTCCACTCTCTCCACTTTTCTTCAACCTAGTATTGGAATGTCTAGCTACAGCAATAAGACAAGATGGAAACATAAAAAGGATCCAAATAGGGAAAGAAGAAATAAAACTCTCCCTCTTTGCAGATGACATGATCTTGTATGTAAAGAATCCCAAAGACTCCACTCCCAAATTACTGAAACTGATTCAAAACTTTGGCAAAGTAGCAGGGTATAAAATTAACCCTCAAAAATCAGTGGCTTTTCTGTACGCCAACAATGAGAAAAGTGGGGTTGAAATTAGGAAAGCAACTCCATTTGTAAAAGCCTCACAGAAAATAAAATACCTAGTAATTAACTTAACAAAAGAAGTGAAGGACCTCTATGATGAAAACTTTAAAAAATTCAAAAAGGCAATCAAAACAGAACTTAGAAAATGGCAAAAATTCCTATGCTCCTGGATTGGAAAGATTAACATCATGAAAATGGCAATACTTCCCAAGGCTATCTACAAATTCAATGCGATATCTATCAAAATTCCAACCTCATTCTTCAAGGAAATAGAAGAGGCAATCCAAAAATTCATATGGAACAATAAAACACCCCAAATAGACAAAACGCTCCTCAACGGAAAGAACACTGCTGGAGGAATAGCAATACCAAATTTCAAATTCTACTATAAAACCATAGTAATCAAAACAGCTTGGTAGTGGCATAAGAACAGACCTCAGGACCAATGGAATAGAATTGAAAACCCCGAAATGAACCTACAGACCTATAGCGATCTAATCTTCGATAAGGGTGCTAAAAAAATAGAATGGAAGAAAGACAGCCTCTTCAGTAAATGGTGCTGGCAAAATTGTTTAACCACTTGTAGAAAACTAAAGCTAGATCCTTATATATCACCTTGCACCAGAATCAACTCCAAATAGATCACAGTCCTCAGAGTCATGAAGACACTCAAAACATTACAGGATGGAACAGGAGAAACCCTAGGTCTCCTTGGCCAGGCTGAAATTTTCTTTTTTTTTTAATTTAATTTTATTTTATTTGTGAACATACTGTACAGAAGAGTTACAATTACATGGGCAGGATAATGCGTACATTTCTTACCAAGCATTGCACCCTCCTCCTTTGTTTTACCCTTCACATCCCTTCCCAGGCTTCCCCCTCCCACCCAATCCCAATCCTTCTCCTTCCCCCCCTTCCCCCATCCCCGCACCGACGTTGTAAAGCTCGTTTTGGACATGACCACTTGTACTTCTCATTGTTGCAACAGATAGAGACCCGGAAACACAACAAATCTCAGAAAGGTTAGGCTAATGGGATTGCATGAAGTTGGAGAGTTTCTGCATGGCAAAGGACATAGCTAGCAAGATCAATAGAAAGCCCATGGATTGGGAGCAGATCTTCACTAGCCATACAACGGACAAGGGTCTCATATCTAAAATATACTTGGAACTCAAAAAATTAAATCCCCCAACAACAAATCCTCAAAGAAACAATTGCCCATTAAATAAGTGGGCTAAAGACTTAAAGAGAAACTTCTCTGAAGAAGAAAGAAGGATGGCCAATAGACTCATGAAGAAATGCTCAACATCCCTTGCCATAAAAGAAATGCAAATCAAAACAACATTGAGATACCACCTCACCCCAGTTAGAATGCCAAAAATCAAGGACTATAATAACAATTGATGCTGGAGAGGATGTGGACAGAAGGGAACCTTACTTCATTGTTGGTGGGAGTGTAAACTTGTTCAACCACTTTGGAAAGTAGTATGGATGTTCCTCAAAAAACTCCACATAGAGTTCCCCTAGGACCCAGCAGTCCCACTTTTGGGCATTTACCCAAATGTTTACAAACAAGACCACACTAAAGCTCCCAGCACAACTAT
This sequence comes from Dipodomys merriami, assembly GCF_024711535.1. Lineage (NCBI taxonomy): Eukaryota > Metazoa > Chordata > Mammalia > Rodentia > Heteromyidae > Dipodomys > Dipodomys merriami. The sequence continues at coordinate 910,963 of NW_027203760.1, read as the reverse complement.
GTTTATTGCAGCATTATTTACCATAGCTAAGATATGGAACCAACCCAGATGCCCCTCAGTAGGTGAATGGATCAAGAAAATGTGGTATATATACACAATGGAATTCTATGCCTCCATCAGAAAGAATGGCATTGCCCCATTAGTTATGAAATGGAAAGACTTGGAAAAAATTATATTAAGTGAAGTAAGCCAAGCGCAAAGAAAGATAGGTCCCATGATTTCCCTTATTTGCAATATCTAGTATATGTATTAGTCAAGCAGAAAATGTCAGATAAGGTGATGTTAGGAAAATGAACCCTAAGATATGTATTTGAATGTTTTTTTTTCTTTCATGCATTTCTTTCTAAGGCAATTATAAAATTATTTCTTTGTTGCTTTGTAAGTCCCTCCCCCACAGTATAACCCCTGCTTTCACTCTATTTGATATAGGTATAATTTGTGGAGGGGAAGGGGAAAAACAAGTCGTTTAATTAAGAATACAGGTGGACCTGTTGCAACAATGAGAAGTACAAGCTGTCATGTCAAAAACGAACTTTACAACTTGGGTGGGGGGGAGGATTGTGTGACGGGGAAGGGAGGATGGGAAGGGATGTGAAGGGTAAACATAGGAGGAGGCTACAATGCTTGATAAGGAAAGTACTCACTATCTTCCCCATGTAATTGTAACCCCTCTGTACAGTATCTTCACAATAAAAATAAGAAAAAAAAAAGAAAAGTGAGTATACATTAGAGCGACTGAAGAAATAACATTAGGTTTTTTACTTTCTCTACCTATTAATGTAATTTTATTTCTTGGTATTGAAACTCTCCTCTTGTTATTATTGTATATAATCCAATTCAGTTTATAACTGTATTCATTGTGGGAACTCTAGCTTCAAAGAATTGTAATGTGTTTTTTTTTCCTTTTCAATAATCTTATCATTGTCAGGCTACACTGTGGTCATCATCATCATCTTTATCACAATTATTATTAGCATCATAAGTGCTAATTAATGAAAGTCTTATATGTCCTTATGATTTTGCTATTATTTTCTTTTGATTAGTATTTTTAAAGTTAAAACTGTGCATGCATCCATATTAAAATTTTGAACAAATAAAGAAACAAAAAAAACTAAACCATATCAAGTGGCTTGACTATGAGTTTATAATAAATTATGGAATAAATTTTTGAAGCATTGCTAATTCTTAACCAGTATGAATTAACTTCCTCTCTCCGCCTCATTACACACAAATATTTAAGAGTTTGGACAGAACTTTTTCAAGTAATACACTGTAAATATTATTACAAAGTCATAAGTAGATCTACAATTCCTTTGAAAGTAAAAGCTCTACTTTCTATTGAAATATTAGTCATTTTATTCTAGGAAACTTTTACAAAAATAGACTGTATATCTTTGAAATATAAAAGTTCAAAAATAGTAGCAAAAATTTTTAGTAAGAGTCTGTCTTCAGAAATATTTGTATGTATAATTATTAATGTTATGTGTAGAATGACATATATTTTTAGAGATTGTCATCAGAAATATATACATATATCTAAATTTATGTGTAGAATGATGTACACTATAGTGAAACAAAAATCTTAAAACATAGTTATTTAAAAATATACATCACACCAAGTGCCATTGACTCACTCTCATAATTCGACCTAATCTCTGTAATGAGATCTTAGACATGTGTTTGAAAGTGGCCCAGACAGAAAAGTACTTGTTAGATTCTTATCTATAATTAACCACTAAAAACATGAATTAGCTCTGTGCCTCAAGTTGGAGATTGCTGTCCTTGAGCATAAGAAGTCTTAGGGATAATGCCCAGGCCTTTCAAACAACAACAACAACAACAACAACAACAAAATGTATCATATTAATTTCACAAAAGCATCTTTTAACTGCTGTGAACATTTCTTAGAAACATGAGTACATGCCCCTGGAAAATGTTAAGTAAAACGTATAGAATATTTATGTCTATGTTAAAGACATGACTATTTAGATTGTTTAAGATATTTAGGTAATGATAAGGAATAAAGAATAATGATGGGTAGGTAATATATTGGGAGTGGTTTGTCATTCTATTTTATGATAGGAATAGAATGATATTTATAATGGTTACATAAAATTACCCTTGCTTCATATTTGAATTATAATAAATGATAAACATTTTTAAATGTTTCCAATGGAAAGGAATATCAATTCTTATGTAATTTCAAAGCAACTGAGAAAATTATTCCAAGGCTGGTTTGCTCAAAGACTATATTTCTTTTCTTGTTCTAGTTTTCATATGTTCATAGAAATTAAAATTCCCAAAATTCAATGGATTTTGGCATTCAGGAACATCTTCATAGATACCAATATTGGAATCCCTTAAGTGGAATAGTTTATTTCATTTGTTACTTTCACAAATATATCAAGATGATAGTGTATTTTGTTTCTTTGCACTGCTATTGGCTCTTATCTTGAGAATACTTTTTCTCTAGCCATGTAGAGAAAAACAATTGGATTGACCAAGTAACATATAGATTTCATAAGATGCAGATGCATAGATTTGTGTCTTCTGTCATTTACCAAAAGTTTCTTCCAGAAAAGATTATCAATTATTTATAAGTGTTGCTTAATTCCTAGGTATTCCAGTTATCACATACACTTTTTGACTGAGTTATCTCTGAATATACTCAAAATTAACAGACAAAAAATCCTCAAAATGAACGGATATCATATTATTGTTTTAAATGTTGCAGATTACAAAGTTTTTAAGCAATCACAGAAAATATCTTTTTAGGTATTCTCCATTTTTTGTGAAGTATTTTAACAATAGTTTTTTTTTGCTGACATGTAATTCACTTGAAATATATTATCTCCTTTTATTGTATGCATTTTAGTGCTTTGGAAGTGAATTATACAATCATAGGTTTTCCAAGCCTAATTTTCACAAATTTGCTTTTCTTCAAATAGAAATGCTCCAAATTTTAGAACAGACATTAAAGTAGATATAAAATTCATTTACAGGAATTTGTCAGGCATACATCCTATATAGTGAGCCTTTTCAAAATTTGTTTTTTGGGATTATTTCCAGGGTCTCACACAAAGTGTCCAAGTGCATTCTCAATGAACCACATTCCCTGTCCAAACAAGTTTTTTACTTCTCTTTAATACATAAATAGACGTGTAATGGATAGAACCTTTTCAATTCTCTTTGACCTTTTGAAAACTTGCTTGCTTTAATGATTGAAGTATTTTACAAATTCATTTGCTATGTAGAGTATATCAATTTCTCCACAAGTGTATTACTATATTTGTGTCATCTTTTTATATTATGGTCCAACTAGTCAGCTTTCTCTTTATTTATTCTTGGATACTAAAGAGGAACTTATTTCATATGCTCCTACTATTTACATATGTTCTTTAAAGAAATATCCTATTTGGGGTAAAGTTATATGGAATTAGAAGATATAAAAATACTTAGACTCAGAATCATTGTAGCATTAACATTGTAGCATTAACAAATATGTGTCCTCTCTCTGTAAGATATGTTTTCACTTCTGTTATATTGTCCTTTGAATTATGAAAGATTATAAGTTGATATTATCCAGTTCATTCTTGTTTTTCTTTACACACTAATGTTTTCCATGTCATATTTTAGAAACCTTTACTGATCCAATGCCATGATTTTTTATGTTTATGTTTCATATGTTTTTATATCTCACATTTAGTTTGCTATTCATTTTTTATTTAAAATTTTTAAATTTTTGTATAAGGACTGAGGTAGTAGTATAAGAACTTTTTTTTAAATCTAGGGAGGCAATAGTGCCACTTCACCCATTTAAGATTCTATTTTTATTTCATAAAATCATGGCATCCTTTTCAAAATCTATTAACCATAAATCAGTGATTTTTTATTGTGAAAATACCATACAGAGGGGTTATAATTACACAACAGTATTAACCAAAGCATACTATTTGCAGAGGAGTATTTAAATGTGTAATTTCTTATAAAATTGAACTTTTAATCCAACAAAATGAATACCAGGAATCTATCACTTGGAAGATGTGAGGGGAAGTCAAAGGGAAGGAATAAAGAGAGTTATGGAGGAAGAGAGTGAAGACATAATATTCAATGCAGATAGTATGAAACTAGAAAACATGAAAGTGGAGTGAGGTTTGGAAGAGTATGGGAAGGTTATGTAAACATCCATTGTACTTATAAACTGATTTGTGGAATGGAAATTCTTTTGAACAACTATTTAATAAAAATATAATTGAAAACAATGGAGACATCTGATCTTAAACTGCATTCTCTTAAACCATGAATCAATATAGTAGTTTCCTCCTCAGAAAATTTCTTTGCAGGCATTTTCCTCATAATGTCAAAAAACTGACCAATGCAATGAATATCAATATATCTCATTGCAAATTGTAAATAGACACAACATAAAAATCACAGTAAAAATGTTAGAATTCATCACATGATAAAATAACAGGTAGAAAGTATCAAATGCTGAATGATAGTTTTTCCAAGTACTTTACCTATGGTATCTAACTTAATCCTCACAACAATCCCATAAAGTGGAACTACTTCCATTTTTAATTCTCAGATGATGTTATTGAAATCTTCAGAATTGGAATTACTAGCATAGCGTTGCACACATGGTAAGTGTTAGCCTGAGGCCCATCTCCCATTCTATCAAATAACCTCATTTTATTTTATGACTAAAATACCAGCACTTAGTCTACTAATTCTAGGAAAATTTCCCAGAATTATTGTGTACACTCTAATAATATTTGACTTTATCTTTGTTAGAAAATAGGTAGCTGTAATATGAAAACTCCAAGCTAATAATCAATTTAAACATCCCTGGTGAAAGGAACTGCTAAAGTATAATATTCTTGATTTCTGGCTCAAAATAGTAGAAATCATATTCTATCCCTTCACTCAACACTGCGCTGCCTGGGGACCCCATCTCTGTTTAACACACTCATACCAAAAGAGTGTCCTGCCCAATTCTCGATGGAAACAGATTGCAGGTGTTATGGACCAATAATTTCCACATTGTAGCTCACCTAGGTTGTTTACCATTATAAATATTTTGATTGCTTTTTATACACAACATTCTGAGGAAAATGTACTACTTTAAAATGTTATTAAGGGCTGGGAAGGTGGCTCATTGGTAGAATGCTTGCCTTGCATGCATGAGGCCCTTGGTTCGATTCCTCAGCAACACATAAACAAAAAAAGCTGGAAGTGGAGTTTAGGCCCCACAACCAAAAATAATAATAAAATAAAATAATATAAAATGTTACTAAAGCAAGACTGATATAAAAATCATCTTTGACCCCAGATAAATATTTTACCTTTCATATACCCCAAAATTCAGTCTGAACTGTCATTAATGTCAGGAACAAGAGGTTAAAAATCATAGACCCAAGACCTAAGCATGAATTAAAGACTCTCCACCTTGTCAATACGATTGGTTTAAAAAGTCATCAACACTACTGCATTTTTAAAATTTTCTTATGAAATGAAGATTCAATTATAAACTATTAACACTCGAAAATAACTCATTTTCTTGGGAGTAGGACACAAAGCACAAGATTAATCCGATTCATTTTAAAGGACCTTTATTTATACTACAAATTCACTCCCATAACTACAATGATATGAAAAATAACTGAAGTACACAAACACAAAGGAAATAATTTAACTGCATCATCTACATTCAAAGGACTCTGTTAATAGAAAAGAAAGTTAAACTAATAATTAGCTTACCAAATTCACTTACATTCTTTTATTCTATTTCATTTAGTTTCATAAAAACTGGATTTTCATAAGATTATGCATAAAAAGCCTATATACCCACTTCCATTTTCAGATCTTAATATTTATTTCAGAAATGTCTTTAGCTCTATAATCAATGAACTGAAATAATACTAAAATATTCAAAAGGTTTTCTGAAATTGCAAGACTCGCTCTGGGATGTTATTTATATTGGAAAAGATATTCAAAAAGCCTTATTTGTTAAGTTGCGATAGTTACTCCCACAAAAGAGCCATTAGACTTTTGCATGTACAAAACAAATTCAGATACATCCACTATCTGGAGATGACTCATGCTTTTGTTCGTTTGTTTTTGAAAGAAATATCTAACAAGCATATCAACAATACCGATTTTCAGTCAATATGATGGGATATTCTAACTTGATAAATATTGGGTTGATTACCTGTTAGTGTGAATAGATATTATCTTACAAAGAAAGTTGTTTTCAACAGAAAGCCAGAAAGAATTTATCCACTTTGTGTTTCACGGGAATAACCAGAGAGCAATACCTATTTGGTCCAGTTGGTCAAACTCACTCCATGAGCATATGTTAAAAGTATAATAAATTTAAGAGGTCAAATACATATTTTGTACCGACAGTCATCATACAGCACTAATGTACTACCTGAATATGTCTGAATCTTCTCACCTAACATAAAATAAGAGCTGAAAGCAGTCTCTTTTATCTAACTTAATATGGTAAATCCTTTGATTCTGATTATATTATTTGACAAATAAAATGTACAAAAGAGTGGTCCAACTGAAATGACATGACAGAATACTGATAAATAAAAACATTGCAACAAAGTTAGCTCTTTTCAGCCTCACCCTGTCCACATTGGCACACATGCACACATACACACATATGCACACATGTACACACACCTATACATACATGATAAATTCAGGATTTATTGTACAAAAAAAGTTCAAATAAAAAATTTATGATTAGTACAAATAATAATTTGCCTTACTACAAAAAAATACACAATCCAGTCACCACAGATATTACATTTTACCTGCCTATCCACATGTGACCACTTAATTTATATTGAATTACTTAATTAACGAATTAATTCAATTATTTGTTTGGTGCTAATACTAAGGCTGGAATTCAGGGCCTGTCTCTGTCCCACAATTTGTTATTTTTTTGTTTTAGTTTTCTCAAGGATATCATTTTACTGCTTGTACCACAGCTCTAGTTCTAGCTTTTGTTGTTTTCTTTCAAAGCAGAATCTAATGGACTTTTTTTTTTTTTGGTCTGGTTTCAATCCACAATCCTCAGACTTCATCTTTCTGATTAGTTAGGATTAATGACATGAGCCACCAGTCTGGCTTCTGCCTTTTCCTCTATAGTTATCTAATGCACATACTTAGATAGTAATTTAAAAATGAGAGTATAGAAGCAAGATGTACATGATGATTTTGTCGTGTCAGAAATTCAAGTTAGTAATGTAAATGTCTTCTTAAGAACATACACAAAAAATACCTTGATATAGTATAAGAGAACTCACAATTGGACATATGAGCTTTAAGAGCTTTCTAATAGATCCATTATTTATTGGTACCCAACATTAGAAAAAAATGTATAAGGTAGTACTAAAATAGAAGTCCTTTACATGAATGACTAGTTACATTCCATGTTTTTTTAAAGACACTTGTTTTCATCTAAAAAAATAGGCCTGTCTATTTTCTTCATGTGGTTTCAATGATTGAAGGTGCTTAGTGAGAAATAAAAATGTATTAGTAGTTCTTTGCTATCAATTAAATCTCACTTTGTCTTTTTGGAGAATATAATGATCAAAGCAATATTTGAGAATCAGCAAGCAATTGTTCAGAATCATGCTTCCAGTGCAAGTGGATCAACAGTAAGTAATGCTCAATACCATTTTCCACAAAGTTTTGTCACAGATACAATTGGCCTGCTTTCTTTTGCTGCTTTCCTAGCCTGGACCTATTCCTTCATTGTACGTGAAAAGTGTGATTCAACTGATTTCATACAGATCTGTGCCTAGAATTATTAAGGATTTAGATTCTTGTCTGCAATAAGATTAAACCTACGTCTCTTCATGTAGGCTGCTAAAAATGTATTTACCAAATTCAAGTAAATACATAAATTCTATTTCCATCTTTTTTAAAACATAAAATTCTCTTTGCTCTATATATTGATCAGAGGCATGCATTTGTGGCTATCTAGGTCATTGCACATCTGTCTCTCTTCCTCTGTCTTTAATGTTTCTCATAGATAATAGGATTGCTCTATAATTATTGTAATTTATTTTGCTTTTATATTTTTGGTTGCCTCATTTTACTTTCTGCTCTGCCATTTCCCAAATCATTTATATAGAAGGCATTATTTCATCTTTTCTCATTCATAGAATAAGCTGCACATGAAGACACTACTGGTCCTTATTTTCAGTCTGTATCTTTGAATACAGAAGAAAATCTTTCCTCTGCTATCCATCAATTCCCTACTCTCCAGTTAGAATAATTTCGAATAGTAAAAATGGAAAAAGGGAAAATAATTCATGGTGAAAAAACAGATGCAGAAAATTCACAGGATTTTTCTGAACAGTTCAACTAATGTGAACTATTAGGGAAATACATGGACGCCTCATTCCCACTGTCACTCAAAGTCTCTAGTTAGGCAATTCTTAGGAATATGAGGAACTTGATGAAAAAGTGAGGAATGGTATCAATTGCAAAAAAAAATGGAATAGGATCCATGCAAATTTCTTCTTTGGGCTGCTGAAAATAATCAGATTATTACAGTGTGGAGATTACTTTCCAAAAAGGCCACTCATGTGAATACTAGGGATGACGATGAGTATACCCATATTCATCAGGAAGCCTACAGTGGACACATAGACACTGTCCATGAGTTGTTGGCTCAAGAGGCAGATATTCATGCAATAACTGTAGATGGTTGGACAACCCTGTGCAGTGCTAATATGTGGAATAATACTAGAGTGGCTTTTTTCTTACTTCAACATGATGCAGATACCAATGGCCCCCTTGCATCTTGCTGCTGGGAATAGGGATAGCAAAGACATGTTGGATCTGCTTCTGTTGAACCATTATGTCAAATCAGGTCTGAAAAACAACTTGGAAGAAACTGTATTTGATATTGCCAAAAGGATAAGTATGTATCACTATCTCTTGGAAGTTTTGCAAGGCTGCACAAATTGCTCTCCTAAGTCATAATGGTTCGGTTAAGTTTATTAAATTTCAAAAATGCCATTGCATTCTTTGTTTCCATAGAAAATATTTTCACAATCCAAATAACAACAATATCTTATTGTAACAATTAATGGATTCCATGGAAGTCTTCCAAGTGAATTGCCTGACTTTGATGTCAAAAATGTATTCAAGAGTTAGTTGTATACATCTATAATGATTTCTGGAGAGTTTTGCTATTTTTATTGTAATTAAGTGGTTACATAATTCCCCCAATTTCAAAGTATTGTGGAATAGTGATGCTCAGTTAAAGTCACAAACACATTCTAACATTTCTGGAGCAAATTATCTATCACAGTCTATAACATTTATGAGTTCTATGAGCTTTGCGATACAGTTATTTCTTCCACATTGTTTGGTATGTACATTTCTTTTGTTTTGCATAACATCAGCTGTTCCTGTTTTCCCACTTGTTTCCTCCCTCCCATCCCTGCCATTAACTTGCTTAGTTCATTTTGGTCAATGTCCAGTGCAGCTGATGGGTTTTTCCCTGATTCCCTCTAGTTCTATGTCATCTTCCTGGTTCCCCTCCATTGTACACATATACAACATACATGTGATCAGCAGCATGGGGTTATTTAGTAGAGATTCGACCAGATTGTTTCTTAAGTCCTGTTAATTTTGTCGTATTACCTAACATTTTGGTTTTAACATCCACTTATCAGGGAGACCATGTACTGTTTGTCTCTTTGCTCTTGGCTTACCTTGCTCAACATGATCACCTTCTAGCTCCATCCATTTCCCTGTAAATGCCATTATTTTGTCATTTCTAGTGGCTGCGTAATATTCCATTGTGTATAGATACCACAATTTTGGGATCCATTCATCTGTGGTGGGGCATCTGGGTCGTTTCCATATCATGGTTATTACGAACAGTACGGCAATAAACATGGAGGTGCATGTGTCCTTGTATACTGGTTCCTGTTGTTCAGGATGGATGCCTAGAAGTGGTATGACTGGGTCATAAGGGAGGTCAATATTTAGCTTTCTTAGGACCCTCCAGACTGTTTTGTAAAGTGGTTGTATGAGTGTAAATTCCCAACAGCAGTGTAGTAGGGTTCCTCTTTCTCTGCATATCTTCCAGCATTTGTCATTGGCTGACTTGAGGATGTCGGACATTCTGACTGGGGTAAGGTGCTATCTCATGGTTGTCTTTATTTACATTTCCTTCAAAACCAGGGATGGTGAACATTTCCTAATGTGTTTCTTTGCCATTTTGATCTCTTCTTCTGAGAAGTCTCTCTTTACTTCCCTTGTCCATTTAGTAATTGGTTTGTTAGCTGTGGGAGGGATTAGTTTCTTGAGTTACCTGTATATACTGGATATTAATCCCTTGTTGGATATATTGCTGGTAACTATTTTTCCCAATTAATTGGTTGTCTTTCTAGCTTGGTTGTGATAGCTTTACCTTTGCAGAAGCTTTTTATTTTAAGGTAGTCCCAGTCGTCGTGTCTCACTCCAATTTGTTGTGACCCTGGGACTCTCTTCATGAAATTCTGTCCTGGGCCTATAAGTTCAAGTGTCTCTCCTACTCTGCCTGCAGAGGTTTCAGAGATTCAGATTTAATGCTAAGGTCTTTAATCCATTTTGAGCTGATGTTGGTGTATGGTGATATGCTGGGGTCCACTTTTATTCTTCTGCATATGGCCACCCAGTTTTCCCAGCACTAGTGGTTGAAGAGGCTGTGTTTCTTCCATCGTCTGTCTTTGGTTCCTTTGTCAAATATCAGCTGACTGAAGGCCTGTGGATTTATTTCTGGATCTTCTATTCTATTCTATTGGTCTTCGGGTCTGTGTTTGTGCCAGTACCATAATGTCTTTGTTATTATGGCGCTATAGTAGAGTTTGAAGTGTGACATGGATATAACTCCCATGTTGTCTTTATTTGCTAGAATTGTTTTGGATATTCTAGGTTTTTGTGGTTCCATATGAATTTTTGGACTGTTTTCTGTATTTCAGAGAAATACATCATTGGGATTTTAATAGGAATTGCATTGAATTTGTATATTAATTTGGGCAGAATTGCCATTTTCACTATAATTTCTGCCTATCCAAGAGCATGGGAGGTCTTTCCATTTCCTAGTGTCTTCTGTAATTTTTTCTTTAACTTTTTATAGTTTTCATTAAATAGTTCTTTTACATCTTTGGTTAGGTTAATTTCTGAATATTTTATTTTGGGGGATGTTATTGTGAATGGGCTTACGTTCCTTTATTTCCCTCTCTGCTTGGACATTGTCAGTGTACAGGAATGCAACTGATTTTTGTGGGTTTATTTTGTATCCTGCTACTTTGCCGAAGAGATTCATGATTTCTAAGAGCTTGGGGATGGAATTTTTGGAATCGTGAAGGTATAGTATGATGTCATCTGCAAAAAGGGATAGTTTAATTTCTTCTTTTCATATACAGATCTTTTAATTTTTTTTTTTTGCCTTATTGACCTGGCTAAGAGGTCCAGGGCTATATTGAACAGGAGTAGAGACAGTGGGCATCCTTGCCTTTTTCCTGATTTTAAGAGAATTGGTTGTAGCTTTTCCCCATTAAGTATAGTATTAGCTATTGGACTGTTGTAAATGGCTTTTAATGTTTTAAGAAATGTTCCTTCTATTCCTATTGCCTCCAGAGCTTTTAGCATGAATGAATGTTGAATTTTATCAAAAACCTTTTCTGCATTTGTGGAGATAATCATGTGATTCTTGACCTTGGCTCTGTTGATGTGTTGGATTATATTTATTGACTTACTTATGTTAAACCATCCCTGAATCTCTGGGATGAAGCCTACTTGGTTTTAGTGTATGGTTTTTTTTATGTGTTTCTGGATTCTGTTATCTAGAATCTTGTTAATGACCTTTGCACCTGTGTTCATCAAGGAAATTGGCCTGTAATTCTCCTTTTTGGTTGGGTCTTTGCCTGGTTTGGGGATGAATGTGATATTGGCTTCGTAGAATGTGTTTGGGATAGCTCCCTCCTTCTCTGTTTCTCTGAAGAGCTTGAAGAGGATAGGTGTTAGTTCTTCTTTAAAGGTCGTATAGAATTCTGTTGTGAATCCATCTGGTCCTGGGCTTTTTTTGTTGTTGGAAGACCTCTGATTGCTTCCTGTATCTAGTTGTAGGATATTGGCTTATTTGATTGATTTTCTTCTACCTTGCTCAATTTGGGAAACTTGTATTTCTCTGAAAATGCATCCATTTCTGCCAGGTTTTCTTTCTTTAGAGGGTATAATTTTTCAAAGTACTCCGTTAAAATTGTTTGGGCATCTTGGGTACGTGTTGTGATTTTTCCCGTGGCATCCCTAATCCTGATAAAATGGGTTTCCTCTCTTCTTTTTTAAATTAATCTTGCCAAATATCTATCAATTTTATTTATTTTTTCAACCAGCTTTTTGTTTGGTTAATTTTGGCTATGATTCTCCAATTCTCTATTTCAATAATCTCCGCTCTTAGTTCGGTTATCTGGCTCTTTTATTAACTTTAGGTTCCATTTTTTTCATGCTTTTCTAGCTGTTTTAATTGCAACATGAGATTATTTTCTTGGTCTGTCTCTATTTTCTTGATGTGGGCACTGAGGGAAATAAATTTGTCCATCAGGACTGCGTTTGCTGTGTCCCAAAATGTTTTTGCGAGGTATTTTCATTTTCATTGAGTTGTAGGAATTTTTTAATTTCTTCTTTAATCACTTCCATTACCCAGGCATTGCTTTGAAGTGAGCTGTTCAATTTCCATGTATTTGAGTAATTTCTGCAGTATGTTTTGTTTTTGAGAACTAGCTTGATTCCACTATGGTCAGATAGGATACAGGGGATTATGTCAATCTCCTTGAATTTGCTTAAGTTTCTTGCATGAACTATTATATGTTCTATTTTGGAGAAAGTACCATGAGCTGCTGAGAAGAATGTGTACTGTGTTGTTTTTAGGGTGAAATACTTGGTAAATGTCAGTTCTGCTTGAAGTATGGCCTCATTAATTCAATAGCATCTTTGCCAATACTCTGGTTGGTAGACCTGTCCTTTGGTGAGAGTGGGGTGTTAAAAGTCTCCTAGTATTATCATATTGGATCTATTTTATTCTGTAAGTTTGAGAGTATTTGCTTAACATATTTGGATGCACCGATGTTTGGGGAATGATAGGTAGATGATGGTAATATCCTCCTCTTGTATTGTTCCCTATATTAATATGTAGTGTCCATCCTTGTCTTTTTGTATTGATTTTAGTTTATTTTTTTACTGTTGATTGGATCTTTTTTTTATTTTTTTATTGTAAAGATACTATACAGAGGGTTATAGTTACATGAGCAACGTAATGAGTACACTTCCTATTGAGCATTGTTACCCCCTCTATTGTTTTCCCCCTACCATCCCTTCCCTCCTTACTTCCCTGAGGTTCTTTTTTTTATTGTGATTAAGTGATTACATAACTTCCCAAATTTCACAATATTGTGAAATAATGATGCTCATTTAAAGTCATAAGTTCATTCTAACTTTCCTGGAGCAAATTTCTATCACAGTCTATAACATATAATGTGTACACAATACAACATACATGTGATCAGCAGTATGGGGATATTTAGTAGTGTTTCGACCAGATGAGTCGGAGTTCTTTGTTTCTTAAGTCCTGTTAATTTTGTCGTATCACCTAACATTTTGGATTTAGCATCCACTTATCAGGGAGACCATGTACCGTTTGTCTCTTTGCTCTTGGCTTACCTTGCTCAACATGATCACCTTCTAGCTCCATCCATTTACCTGCAAATGCCATTATTTTGTCATTTCAAATGGTTGTATAATATTCCATTGTTTGTAGATACCACAATTTTTGGATACATTCATCTGTGGTGGGGCATCTGGGTTGTTTCCATATCCTAGCTATTGTGAACAGTGCTGTAATAAACATGGAGGTGCACGTGTCATTGTATATAGGTTCCTGTTGTTCAGGGTACATGCCTAAAAGTGGTATGACTGGGTTATAAGGGAGATCAATCTTTATCTTTCTAAGGACCCTCCAGAGTGCTTTCCAAAGTGGTTGTATAAGTGTACATTCCCACCAGCAGTGTAATAGGGTTCCTCTTTCTCCACATCCCATCCAGCAGTTGTCGTTGGCTGATTTGTGGATGTGTGACATTCTGACTGTGGTAAGGTGTTATCTCATGGTTGCCTTTATTTCCATTTCCTTCACCACCAGGGATGATGAACATTTCCTCATGTGTTTCTTTGCCATTTTTATTTCTTCCTCTGAGAAGTCCCTCTTTACTTCCCTTGCCCATTTAGTAATTGATTTGTTACGTTTAGGAGGGATTAGTTTCTTGAGTTCCCTGTATATACTGGATGTTAACCCCTTGTCTGATATATTGCTGGTAAATATTTTTTCCCAATTATTTATTTGTCTTTCTAGCTTGGTTGCAATAGATTTAGCTGTGCAGTAGCATTTTATTTTAAAGTAGTCCCATTTGTTGAGTCTCTCTCCAATTTGTTGTGATCCTCGGACTCTGTTCAGGAAGTTCCTTCCTGTGCCTATTAGTTCAAGTGTCTCTCCTACTCTGTCCTGCAGTAGTTTCAAAGATTCAGTTTTAATGTTAATATCTTTAATCTATTTTGAGTTTATGTTGGTGCATGGTGATAGGCTGGGGTCCACTTTTAGTTTTCTGCATGTGGCAGCCCAGTTTTCCCGGCACAAGTGGTTGAAGAGGCTGTGTTTCTTCCATTGTATGTCTTGGGCTCCTTTGTCTAATATCAGCTGGCTGTAGGCCTGTGGATTTATTTCTGGATCTTCTATTCTATTCCATTGGTCTTCTGGTCTGTTTTTGTGCTAGTACCATGCTGTCTTTGTTATTATAGCTCTGTAGTATAGTTTGAAGTGCAGCATGGATATCCCTCCCATTTTGTCTTTATTCCCTAGAATTGTTTTGGATATTCTAGGTTTTTGTGGTTCCATATGAATTTTTGGACTGTTTTCTGTATTTCAGAGAAATACATCATTGGGATTTTAATAGGAATTGCATTGAATTTGTATATTAATTTTGGCAATATTGCCATCTTCACTATATTAAGTTGGCCTATCCAAGAGCATGGGAGGTCTTCCCATTTCCTAGTGTCTTCTGAAATTTCTTTCTTTATCATTTTATAGTTTTCATTAAATAGTTCTTTTACATCTTTGGTTAGGTTAATTCCTAAATATTTTATTTTGGGGGAGGTTATTGTGAATAGGGTTACTCCCTTTATTTCCCTCTCTTCTTGTACATTGTCAGTGTACAGGAAGGCAGCTGATTTTTGTGGGTTTATTTTGTATCCTGCTACTTTGCCGAAGTGATTTATGATTTCTAAGAGTTTGGGGATGGAGTTTTTGGGATCATGAAAGTATAGTATCATGTTGTCTGAAAAAAGGAATAGTTTAACCTCTTCTTTCCCTATGCGGATCCCTTTCATGTATTTTTCTTGCCTTATTGACCTGGCTAAGGGTTCCAGGACTATATTGAAGAGCAGTGGAGACAGTGGGCATCCTTGCCTTCTTCCTGATTTTAGGAGAATTGGTTGTAGCTTTTCCCCATTAAGTATAATATTGGCTATTGGTCTGTCATAAATGGTTTTATTGTTTTAAGAAATGTTCATGCTATTTTTGTTTTCTCCAGAGCCTTTAGCATGAATGAATGTTGAATTTTATCAAAGGCCTTTTCTGCATCTGTGGTGAAAATCATGTGATTCTTGACCTTAGCTCTGTTGATGTGTTGGATTACATTTATTGACTTACAAAATACAATAGATCCCAATACGATAATACTAGGAGAATTCAACACACCGCTCTCACCAAAGGACAGGCCTACAAACCAGAGGATTGGCAAAGAAGCTACCAAATTAAGTGAGGCCATACTTCAAGCGGAATTAACTGACCTCTACTGAGTATTTGACCGTAAAACAACACAGTACACATTCTTCTCAGCAGCTCGTGGAACTTTCTCCAAAATAGACCATTTCATAGTTCATGCAAGGAACTTAAGCAAATACAAAGGGTTGACATAATCCCCTGTATCCTATCAGACCATAGTGGAATCAAGCCAGTTCTCAATAACAAAGCATACCGCAGAAATTTCTCTAATACATGCAAATTGAACAGCACACTCCTTAGCAATGCCTGGGTAATGGAAGAGATCAGAGAAGAAATAAAACATTTCCTACAACACAATAAAAATGAAAAAAAATCTCACAAAGAAACTTGTGGGACACAGCAAAAGCAGTCCTGAGGGGCAAATTTATTGCCCTCACTGCCCACATCAAGAAAATGGAGACAGACCAAGTAAATAATCTCATGTTGCAATTAAAACAGCTAGAAAAACATGAAAAAAATGGAACCTAAAGTTACTAGACGGAGCCAGATAACCAAATTAAGAGCAGAGATTAACCAATTAGAAAATAAAAAAAATTACAGCCAAAATTAACCAAACAAAAAGCTGGTTCTTTGAAAAAATAAACAAAATTGATGGACTGTTTGCAAGATTAATTAAAAAAGGAAGAGAGGAAATCCATTGTAACAGGATTAGGGATGCCACGGGAAAAATCATAACACATACCCAAGATATCCAAACAATCCTAATGGACTATCTTCAAAAGTTATAATCACTAAAGGAAGAAAACCTGGCAGATATTGATGCATTTTTAGAGAAATCCAAGTTGTCTAAACTGAGCAAAAAGAAACCAATTAAATAAGCCAATA
The DNA here is from genome assembly GCF_024711535.1 of Dipodomys merriami. Taxonomy (NCBI): domain Eukaryota; kingdom Metazoa; phylum Chordata; class Mammalia; order Rodentia; family Heteromyidae; genus Dipodomys; species Dipodomys merriami. Next base: position 894,222 of record NW_027203760.1, on the reverse strand, counting down.
TCCTACAATGAGATACAGGAAGCTATCAAAAGTCTTCCAACCAAAAAAGCCCAGGACCAGAGAGATTCATAGCAGAATTCTATAAGACCTTTAAAGAAGAACTAAAACCCACACTCCTCAAGCTCTTCAGAGAAACAGAGAAGGAGGGAACTATCCCAAACTCATTCTACGAAGCCAATATCACACTCATCCCCAAACCAGGCAAAGACCCAACCAAAAAGGAGAATTACAGGCCAATTTCCTTGATGAACACAAGTGCAAAGATCATTAAGCTTCTAGCTAAAAGAATCCAGAAACACATTAAAAAAATCATACAATATGAGCAGGTAGGCTTCATACCAGAGATGCAGGGATGGTTTGACATTGCAATGATTTTAATGACAAGTTTATTTTTGTCAGATATAAGGATTGCTATGCCTGCTTTCTTACTAGGGGCATTTGATTGGTAGATCCTTTTCCAACCCTTCACTCTGAGTTTGTTTGCATGTTTGGCTTAGAGGTGGGTCTCCTGAAGGCAACAGATGGATGGGTCATGTTTTAGGATCCAAACTGCAGTTCTTTTTCTTTTGATTGGTGAAGTAAGCCCGTTAATCTTAAGAGATAGTATAGAGAGATGCATTATGGTCACTGTTTTTCTTTTTTCCTTTCCGCTGTCCTTGCTCAGATAGACTTCTATTAATGCCTGTCTGGGTGCAGGTCCCTGTTCCTGGTTGCTTTTCTCAGGTTGTGTTCCACCTCTTAGTAGTCTTTGTAACGCTGGCTTAATGTTTATGTATTAATTTAGTTTTTCTTTGCTATTAAAAATTTTCAGTTCTCCATCGAATGTGAATGCTAGCGTTTCTGAGTATATCAGTCTGTGTTGGCAGTTATTGGCTCTCAGGCCTCATGTGGTACTTTCCCAGGTCTTTCTTGCATTCAGTGTTTGTGTGGAGAGATCTGTAGTGATTCTAATATTTTTCCTATAGTAGTATAGCTCCTTCTTCATTTTTGGTGCATGCAAGATTGTTTCCTTATCATTCAGCTCTATCATTTCTTCTATAATATGTCTAGAAGTGTTTCTCCTGGGATCCTGCTTGTTAGGTGTTCTATATGCTTCTGTTATGTGGGTTAGATGTTCTTTTTTGAGATGGGGAAAATTTTCATCGATTATCTTGTGGAATAGGTGTTGCATTCCCTTGCTTTGATATTCCTCACCTTTGTATATGAAGGTTAAATTTCTTGGCACTATCTGCTTGCCCTTGAATTTCCCTTTGGTATAATTTAAGTGATTTTTCCATATCTGTCATTTTTTGTTCCAGTTGATGTATTCTGTCTTCTGTATTCCATTTTGTTCACTCTGTTAACTGTGGCTTCCATTGTGGTTTGCATGGAGGAAATGGACTCATTGTTGATTTCAATGGATTCAATGTTGGTTTTCAAAATACTAATCTCACCTCTTAATGAGGTGTGTACTGCCTCTATTTTGTCACTTATCTCATGGCTTAGTGAGGTGTGTGCTACCTCTATTTTTTCATGCATCTCCTGTTTGAAGTCCTGCACCTCTTTTGGTATTTCGACATGGTGTTCTTTCAAATTCTGGTCTATTTCTCACTTTATTTCTTGAGTCATTGCCTCCAGCATGTCTTGGATGTAGTGTTTGTCTTCCATTCCTGCTTTGCTCCCAGTGGGGCTCTCCCCTGGGTTGCTGCTGGCTTTTAGAGATAGCTTGCTATCCTAGGTGTTGATAAACCTTGTAATATTTCTCTGTGATTTTCGCATGGTTATTCAGGGATTATTGCAGACTAATCTGAAATTTTGTTTTGGTCAATAGGTGTCTGTTCTTGCTTGGTTACTGTTTCTGTGCTGGTAGAGAGTCTGTACCTGATCTCGGTTCTATTGGGGGCCGACCTCCAGCTGCTGGTCTGACCCACACAGGATTCTCAGCTCTCTGCTGTAGATCACTGGCAATTCCCCCCTTTAGAAGGGTTGAGCAGCCTAGACTGCTCCTGTTTGTTCCTACACGTGCTCTTGGCAAGTTCGGATGTGCTAGATGTACTCTCCCAGAGGCTGGAGTCTGCTATGGGCTCCTGATGTTTTGTTTTGTTTTACTTTTTTGGCTATTTGTGGGCTTGAACTCTGGTCTTGGGTGCTGTCCCTCAGCTCTTCAGCTCAAGGCTGGCACCCTACCATTTGACCCATAGCCCCACATCTGGCCTTTTCTGCTTATGTTTTGCTGAGGAATCAGATCCAGGGCCTCTTGCACCTAAGATAAGCACTGTACTGCTGAGCACCTTACCAGCCTGAGCTCCTGACTATTATCGGGTGCTGGATGCCTGTGTTGTTCAATTCTTAGCCTAGAATACATGGGTCAGGTTCTTGTGGGGTTTGGGCTTCTCTTGTCCTGAACCCCCTGCATCCTTTGCTGTCACAGGCATGAATACCAGGAGTGCAGTTCCCTGTTTTTCTCCCCTCTGTTGAGGCGTATGCTCAGCTTCTGATTTCAGTTGGGATGAATTGGTTATGTTGCTCAGGCACCAGATCCCAAGGCCTGGTCCCAGACCCCAGCCTGGGCACACCTGTTGGACCTGTGCTGCTGTGTATCCCACCTAGATTACGCAGCTTGGAGTACACAGTACAAATTTCTTCCACCGTTGGGTTCTTGACCCAGTGGCGCTGTACCAGGCTTGGGCGTTTAAGCTTCCTTCCAGGGTCTCTCTTGTTCTAGCCTGGCCAGCTGAGTGTGATCCATGGGCTGTTGGAACTCTTGAACAGTTTCTAGTTTTAGTGGGTCCTGTGGTGCAGTTTTGGGGTAGGGGGTCTGGGGATTCCCACCAGCTCTGGTCTCCCTTGAGGAATACACTGTCCCCTGCGGGGTACTCACCCTGGAGCTAGTTGTTTCTGTGTGATGTATGTTGTTGTTGGTTGTCATTGCAGTCAGAGTTCAATTGAGGTGGTTGTGGGCTAGGCTGAGAGGTGGTGGCTCTGTGTGTTTCTTTTCTGTCACTGCCTCCATTGACACTGTTTGGGTCCGCTCCATGGGATGGGCCTCCTGCCTCCACCCAAGGGGGGGGGGGAGGGGACTCTGTGCAGGTTCTGATTGCTGGGGTTTGTCTCTGTTTGCGCTCTCTGGATCAGCACCAGTTCCTTTCAGTTCTTCTGCTCTATTGTTCTGTGGGCATCTCATGTATCTCTGAGGTTCCTGCCATGGGGCTGAGTGGGTTTGGTGGGATGGAGCCTCTCTGCTCCAATGGAGAGTGAAGGGAAGGTGTGGGATCTTTGTGTAAGTTCCCTGTTTGGAGGTTTCTTCATTCGTCAGGATCAACTGGTCTGAAACTGATACCTCAGGGGTCTTTGGTGCGGGTGATCTGCAGACAATTCCCTGTGTCTCTGGGCCACCGGTAGCTCCCACCAGGCCGGGCTGGCCATGGCTTGGCACGCTGCTTTGTGGCCAATAGACATTGGGGGAGGCGTCTTCAAGCTTGTCTGTTGTGAAATTCTTCTTTTCAACTCCTGTTTTTCTCTGGATGTTGATTTTGTTGTTGTTGTCGGTCTCTTGGGGAGATTAAATGTTGGAACTCAAACTCTCTTTTTGCTTGGGGAGAGATGTGACGTTCCCCTACTTCCCCATCACCATCTTGGACCCCCTCGAGTTTTTGCTTTTTTTATTCAGAAATAATTTTAATTTATCTGTTGAAATGAGTACGAAAGAAACTAAAGATATTTCTGGTGCTTATGTGAAAAATTATACCTCAAAATATTCTGTATTCTGTGTGTATAATGCCCATAATGTATAAGACTTTGAATTCTACATTGTTTTATAATATATAGGTTCATTAATAAATGTGTCCTTTCAGATTGCATTCCATACCAAAACAGTTTAAGATTATTTTTTTACTAGGTCCTTATAGTATATTTCTTTGGAATAAAATGACAATGTTGTCTAATTTTAAAAGTTTTATAACGATTATGCTATGTAAAGGCCTTTCTAAGGTGAAGAATTAATACACTAATGTCAAACTAACTTTTATTTATGTGGATTACATGAATTGTTACACTTGTAATTTTGTAATCAACTTTTTTATAATTGTTTTTCATTTCTTGCATCTGAAGAATGAAAAATCTGGAATAATTCACAGATTTTCATATCATCCTTTGCAATTGCCATGTTAATCTCTGTATTGGTGTAATTTGGGTTCATGTGCTGCTGAAGCATGTAATGTCCTCTATATTTAGGTAGTTAATGATGCAATATTTATACAGGATTATATCCTTGGGTGCCTGTTTGTAACAAGGAAACTTTATTGTTCCTAACAATGCTACTGATCTTATTTCCCTAAAATTCTGTGTATAATGGAAAATAATTATATTGTTCAGTTGATTGCTCACGTTTGTAATTTTTTAGTCAATGACTATTTTAAATCTTTTTCATTTTAGTTTAATCATACTTTGAAGCATTTTTAGCTAGGTCCAAAGGGGATGGCTTTTTCAAGTACTTATTTATTCAACTGAGTTTGCTCTGTGTAGCTAACGGATTCAAAGTAAGCCTTGCTTAAAAGCTACTTCTAAACTTCTGCAGCTGAAATTTTCCCAAATGCGGTCTCATTGGCACAAATGTGTACCTGACACTTTACCCTTCTTCCATGTAGGATCAGACCAACCAGAGTATCTTACCCTGATCGCGTAAATTGTCTTACTTGAACAAAATAAATCTTAGTTCCAAGGGATCATAGAAAAATGAATATTTCAGACAGAACTTTTCAGACTAGAAGGATTTTATCAAAATATAATGGTTTATTATACCTATCATTTCAAAAGTAGCTAAAGCCAAGAAGGTGAAAAAATTGTTCATATGCATGATTACCTAATGTCCTGGCCTGTCTACCTTCCAAACAGGCAGGAACTTAGACGACTGCCTTTCTATCACCAAATATTTTCATAGCTCCAGGAGAAGTCCATATGTTTCTCCTTGTTATTAGGCCTTAAATTGGTAATGTTTCCTCTTGCCTACAGTCTGTAAATCTACAAAAGGTAAAGGTTTAAATCTAACTCTATCAAACACTGAGGTAGAGATAATGGAAAAATACTTTAAAACAGAGTTGCTTTTGATACCCTAACCAAAACAGAACAATGCAAAACATGTGCCATTTTATTTTATTATATATAGTTATATATTTTATATTTATATGTGCTGATTTTATATTCCACACAGTGAAACTTACTAGAATCAATTGATAATTTGACAAATAAATTGATATTTATTTATTCCAATAAATAGAATTGGAATGTAAATAATTAAGTTTAGAATATACATTAGAATATAAAAATTATCAATGCAATGTCTTCGGTATAAACGTGATAACTTCTAAGTGTTCATGGTCTTCTGAATTCACATTGTTAAAAATCAATGTTGTTTTCCTCTAATCTATAAGAGATTTTACTCTGATGCTCTGTTTATTGTTTTAACTCACTGGTCCCAAACTGTTTTTCTCCATATTTCTGATGCATTCCTACATATTATACTCCAATTTTGCTAATATGATATCTAAAAGACATTATTCTTCTATAGACCCATGGGTCCTAACATCTTATGGCTGAGTTACCTGCATCATCAGATAACAGGGGCAAGACTTCTCACCTAGGCCTATGCAACATGCCAGCAGACAGTAACTGAAAATCCATCTCAATTTCTCATTTCTTATATTTCAGGGCTCCAATTCCTTGAGAAACAAGAATTAGCAGCAAGCAATTGTGTAATGTAAGGCAGCTTAAAATGAAAGATGAAGTCACAAAATCGAGAGAAATTACTGTATTTCAAACTGAATTTACAGATGACCAGTCCATATGAGTGAACAAGATCAGAAAGTGTCACAAGATTATTTTAATACCCCTCCCCTAATGACTAATGTAATATTTCAGTCCAGCATAAGTGGGCCCAAAAAATAGTTCCTGGAAGGATAGATCCGTGATTGATCTACCATGGTCAGGAAAATGACTTAGAGGTTAAATGTAATTCAGCAAAACATTAATTGAGAAGATCGTTTGTGCTTCAAAACACTGGTACTTTAGTACAACTTGGTTCTGTGGTATAAAAATGTTGTCATTCTCAAACCAACCTACATTTAATCTCCTGAAAGTGTATTCCTTTTCAAATAAACTTTTTGAAATCACACTTACCAAAATAACATTTGATAAGTAGATGACACTAAGTGACATTACAAGTTTTTCAAGTGTAGGGAGCAAGTTACAATAGAGTTGGTTCATTTACCCAGCACTAATGTCAGACAGGTTCAACCATTCATTCAAGTCTAGAAATAGTACCATGCACCATTTGTGTTGCTCAGTAGGTGCCTTCCAGAAATTTGTTTAATTGGTCAGCCTCCCATATTTCAACCCTAAACGTTAGCTAATAAAGTAAATTTCATCACTTAATAAGGGGCATTTTAAAACGTCACAAATACTTGCTTTATCATATGCTGTTTTGTTTTCCCTCTGTCTAACACAGTAAGAAATATGTCTTTAAGTCTTGAATATGGGTACTCATCTGAGATGTGACAAAATCTATCTTCTGTTTCTATCATATTCTTCTATAGTAGTATATGTTACTTTTCTTCTTTTTCCAAAACTTATAGGTAGTAGAAAGTTTTATTCCATGTAAAGTAAAATAATCACACATCATTGTACAAAACCATTTATAAAAACTGGTAGTTAAGAATACATTCAAAGGCATTTTTAAACTTACTTGTTGACTAAAGATTAATCTTCAAATGGATGAGAATATGATCATGTCTAGGTGTTTCAAGTCTCCAGTCTTGCAAATTGTTATTGCAGATGAATGAATTATGGAAATATAAGCTGACATCAGTTCAAATATGTGCAGGACTGAAACTCCATGGAATGTATATAAACTTTCAAATATTAACAGACAGTTTAACAGAATGACTATCAGGAGGTTGAAACCAGAGAGCCATAATAGTAAAGACATAGAATGAATGAAAAATGGAACAAGGGACAAGTACAGCTAGAATACTCAATGTACACATTTGAGAAAGGAAGTGGTAAGTCGGAAATACATCTTGGAGAAGGGGGTGGTTGAGAATGATAGAAGGTGTCACTGTGATCCAGGAGCAATGGATAATTAGGTGGACATATTTAATTGTAAGACACTTGCACAACCTTTGGAAATTCAGTTAAAAAAAAAACACATAAAAATCACAACCAAACAGCAATCTGTAGGGAGTATGAATATGACCTCTCAAAAATTTTAAGCAGTTAATGGAGGGAAGTCTTAGTAAAAGCAAACAAAGATGTTCAAAGAGGGCAGTTTGGCGTAGGGGAGGATTCTGAACAGATTTAAATAGATTATCTAAGGTTATAAATCACCTATATCTGCTGCAAATATTATCTTTCTTCTATGAGTTCTCTTTGTCTGAACTTGATACTCCAGTCCTGAGCCACAATTGATAGCTTGGAAAAATGGAATGGAAGAAACAAGATGAAGAACCCATTACTCCACTGTAGAGAAAACAATCCTCTATTTTTTTTCTCATCTCTCTTCACTATATTTTATTCATACTTTTAGGTCAATTCATTTTGAATTACATTTTCCTTCATTATTCTGGCAAAGTAATTGGTCAAATAATTCAATAAAAGTTATTTGCCATTTTTTTTATTGTTTAATTGACTAAGCGAGTCCATTAAACTTTCCTCTTGTATTTGGTTGCTATGAAACAACAACTATGTTAATGAGGACAAATCTAATGTAAAAATTGTCTCCAGAAAACCAGTCCAAGAAACTGTGATTACAAATACTTGTCTAACTTTTTTCTTTTTCCTTTACCTTGAAAGTCTTCTTGTGTCTAAATTGCCCAGAAAAATAGGTACTCCATCACTTTTTGTTTCAATCAATTCTAACCTCAAGGATATATTTTGCTAACAAGATGCTTAGAGGAAACCAAAAAAATACTCCATTTTTATCTTCTCACTTAAGACTCTCCTTAGATACCATATCAGGAACAGTGAAGTTTTTCTTTGCAAAATTATTTCAATATATTATTTTTCTCTTGTTCTTGTATTTGCTCACCAAGATGTATCGAGGAGAATAGAGTTAAATCATCCATACCTTGGAAGACAGGTCTGTTACAAAAGGACAACTCTTCTGTGTCCTACTTCTATGTCCTCCTCTTAGCTCTTTCCTGATTTCCAATTAAACACAGTTTCTTGGCTATTGAAGCCTCACTCACTGCTTCATCTTCATAGTTTCTCTTTTAAAACTCTTTTAAGGGTAGAGACCCAGCTATATACAACCAATCTGAAAAAGATCCCAAACCTCAAAATCTAAAGGAGTTTTTTGACTTTTCAGGAGGGCGATTGGGAGACCTAGGACCCCCGTGCCAATCGTTTGATCATCACATTCCTGCCTCGGTTTGTCCCCTTTCCTATTGGCCAATATTAGTTGCTGTAACTGATCTGGATATGACCAGGTGTCAGGAATGGTAGTGGTTAGAGCCCCGTTCTTTTTTTGTCTAGGAGACAACTCCTCAGCTACTTGCACTCTCAGCAATCACTGGCAACCCAATGACTCATATCCTTTTGCAGGTTTGGTACGTGTTCCCCCATTTCTTGTTCTGGCTACTAATGACTCTCAGTTTTCCCAGGTTCAATTGATTCATCCACGCACTAAAAGAGCAGTAGGATTGATCCTTGCAATCGAGTCCGCAATCATCGCTACAGTGGGTTCAGCTACCACCGCTGCTATATTGCTGTCCCAAAGCATGTCCACCGAGCAACAGATAAACCAGCTCATCTCTCAACTGTCATCCATAGAATTATAACATTTACAAGTTGCCAATCATCTTAAGGGAGGCCTCCTTGTGCTCCAACAACAAATAGACTTGCTCCAAGAACAGATTACGTTTCTTTGATTACAACAAGGAGGACTATGTAATGCTATGACTACTTCTGTCTGTCAGCTTTCCACTCCCGCACCCAATTTCACTGAACTTAGTAACTACATCAAAGGCCCTAAGTCCCTTAAGTACTTAAACTTCAACCAAAACCTGCTGCATGATGTTACCCACCTAAACCAGACCACCATTCAGCATATTCCCGCTGTCTCCTTTTTAGAAGATGTGCTTAAAAAGTTACAATGGTTTTCGCCATCCTCTCTGGTCATCTGGGGAGGCCGTGCACTTGTAGGGCTTACTCTCCTAGGAATTATTAAATGCTTGCACTCCCGGCAAAAATGCCTCCAACGACGGGTCACCATAATGACGGTCCTTTTAAAAGAAAAGGGGAAATTTGTGGGTAGAGCCGGTCAGATCTGGTTGAGTCAGCTAGAGTAGCAGTTGAAGCACACTTCCTGCTCATAGAGACGTGACCCACAGGCACGTCTGCCTAGCTTTCCAGCCAAGAGCTGTCCATGCTCCCTACATGCCCCCGGGGGACCAATCAGTGCCTGTCACCAAGCAGTGCCCATCATCAACTCCCCGCTAAGTAATTGGCTGGGAAGGACTCAGGAGGTTGGGAAAGCTGGGGCTATAAAATCCCAACCCTTGTGCAGAAATAAACCAGACCTGCTTAAGCCTGTTCTTCCAACGTGTGTTCCTTGAGTGCGTTGTTCACATTTACCTCCTGCAGGAGATCTAGCCCTACAATGTAGCAATGGGGGAGGCCTTATAATCCTTCACCTTCATTACACTTGAAGCTAAGAATCTGTGATTAGTTGGAAATCAGGCAAGAGCTAAGACGAGGACAGAGAAATAAGACATAGAAGCATTGTCCTTTTGTAAAAGACACTGTCATCCATGGTATGGGTGATTCATCTCTATTCTTCTCCATACATCTTGTTGAGCAAATGCAAGATGAAGAGAAAAAAATAATCTACTGAAATAATTTTGCAAAGAATAACTTCACTGTTCCTGATATGGTATCTAAGGAGAGTCTTAAGAGAGAAGATAAAAGTTCAGTATTCTTCGGTTTCCTCTAAGCATCTTGTTAGCAAAATAACTTTGAGATTATAAGTGATTGATCCAAAAATTGGCAGAGTACTTATTTTTGAGGGCACTTTAGACACAAGAAGACTTTCAAGGTAAAAGAAAAAAGAAAAATGTATAGCTAAATATTTGTGATCACAGCTTCATGGACTGATATTTTCTAGACAAAGTTTTACATTAGAGATTGTCCTCATTAACATTGATGCTGGGTTTCCGTGGCAACCAAATGCAAGGGGGAAGTTTAATGGACTCGCTTGGACAAGAAAACCGCATGATAGAAAAAAATGGCTAATAATATTTAGTGAATTATTTTGACCAATTACTTTGCCAGAACAAAGAAGGAAATATTTAATTCAAGTCACTTGACTTAAACTTATGAATAAAAGTAGTCAATAGAAATGAGAGAAAACATAGAAGACTGTTTCCTCTCCAGTGGAGTAATGGGTTCTTGATCTTGTTTCTTCCATTCTATCTTCATAAGCTATCAAGTGTGGCTCAGGACTGGAATATCCAGTTCAGACCAAGAGAACTCGCAGAAGAAAATATTTGCAGCAGATGTAGGTGATTTATAACCTTAAACAATCTATTTAAATCTGTTAAAAATTCTCCTCTTCCCCAAATTGCTCACTTCGAACAGCTTTGTATGCTTTTCCTAAGATTGTCCTTCATTAACTATTTAAAATTTTGAGAGGTCATAATCGTACTCTATAGAGATTACTGTTTGGTTGTGCTTTTTGTGTGTTTTTGTTTTTTGTTGTGTTTTTTCACTGAATTTCAAAAAGTTGTGAAAGTGTGTTACAAAAATGTCCATCTAATTATCCAATGTTCCGGGATCAGAGTCACTCCTTCTATCATTCTCAACCAACCCTTTTCTACAAGATTTATTTCTGATTTACCACTTCCTTTCTCACATGTTTATATTAAGTATTCTAGCTGTACTTGCCCTTTGTTCCATTCTTCGTTCATTCTATGGCTTTATTATTATTCCTTTACTATTATTACTATTAATTCAATTTCCTGATAGTCATTCTGTTAAACTGTCTGTTAGTACTTTGAAAGGTTTATATACATTATATATACATTCCATGGAGTTTCAATTCTGCATATACTTGAACTGATGTCAGCTTATATTTCCATAATTCATTCATCTGAAGTAACAATTCGTAAGACTGGAGACATGATCTGTAGTCAACAAGAAAGTTTAAAAATGGCTTAGAATGTATTCCTAACTACCAGTTTTTATAAATGGCTTTGTACAGTGGGATGTGATTATTTTATTTTACATGGGATAATATTTTCAACTACCTATAAGTATTGGCAAAAGAAGAAATCTAAAATTTACTACTGTAGAGGAATATGATAGAAATAGAAGACAGATTGTATGTTTGTCTAATCTCTGATGAGTACCCATATTCAAGACTTAAAGTCATATTTTTTACTATGTTAGACATATAGGGAAAACATAAAACACCATATGATAAGGCAACTATTCATGACTTTTTAAAATGTACTAATGTGATAAAATTTACTTTATTAGCTAAGGTTTGGTTTGAAATATTAGAGGCTGATCTATTTAACAATTTTTTGAAGGCACCTACTGAAAAACACAAATGGTGGGGGGTACTATTCCTACACTTTAATGAATGGTTGAACCTGTTTGGCATTAGTGCTGGGTAAATAAATCAACTCTATTGAAACTTGCTCCCTACACTTTAAAGACTAGTAACCGCACTAAATATTATCACTTTTAAAGTGTAATTTTGGGAAATGTGATTTTTAAAAGTTTATTTGAAAAGGTATATACTTTCAGCAGATTAAATGTAGGTTATCATTTGTTTGAGAATGACAACATTTTTATACTACAGAACCAAGTTTACTGAAGTACCAGTGTTTTGAAGCACTAAGGATCTTCTCAATTAATGTTTTTTGAATTATATTTGACCTCTATGTCAAATATTCCTAGCATTGGTAGACCAATTATGGATCTATCGTTCAGGAACTATTTTTTAGCCTGCTGATACTGGACTGAAATCATTCATTAATCATTAGGAGAAGGGTATTACAAATAATCTTGTGACATTTGTGGTCTTTTTCACTCATATGGCATGGTCATCTGAAAATTGAAAGTTTGAATTACTGTACTTTCACATTTTGTGATTTCATCTTGCATTTTAAGTTGCCTTGCATTTAACAATTGCTCACTGCTAATTCCTGCATTTCAAGGAATTGGGGCCCTGAAATACAAGAAATGAGAAATTGAGATGGGTCTTCAATTAATTTCTCTTGGCATGTTTCATGGGCATAGGTGGGAACTTTTGCCCTAGTTATCTGATGATGCGGATAACTGGGACCTGGGATCCTAGGACCCATGGATCCTGTAGAAGAATAATTCCTTTTAGACATCATATCAGCAAAATTTGAGTATAATCAGTAGGAATGCTTCAGAAATATGGAGAAAAACAATTTGGGACCAGCGAGTTAAAACAATAAACAGAGCAGCAGAGTAAAATCCTTTATAGATTAGAGGAAAACAACATTGTTTTTTTTTTTACCATGTGAATTCAGAAGACCAAGAACACGTAGAAAGTATCACAAGTTTATACCGAAAACATTGCATTGATACTTTTATATTCTAATATATATTCTAATCCTGATTATTTATATTCCAATCTATTTATTAGAATAATATAAATTAATTTGTCAAATTATCAATTAATTCTAGTAAGATCCACTGTGTGAAATATAAAATCAACACATATAAATATAAAATATATAATTATCTATAAGAAAATGTTTTGCATTGTTCTGTTGTGGTTAGGGAATCAAAGGCAACTGTTTTAAAGTATTATTTCATTACCTCTACCTCATTGTTTGGCAGAATTAGAACTAAAGCTTTACCATTTGGGGATATACAGCTTAGAGGCAAGAGGAAACAATGTGATTAAAACACTACCAATTTAAGGCCTAACAACGAGGAGAAACATATGGACTTTTCCTGGAGCTATGGAATATATTTGGTGATAGAAAATCAGTGGTGTAACTTCCTGCCTGGTTGGATGGTAGTCAGGCCAGGACATTAGGTAATCATGCATATGAACAATTTTTTCACCTTCTTGGCTTTAGCTACTTTTGAAATGGTAGGGTGTAATAAGCAGTTATATTTTGAAAAAATACCTTCTAGTCTGAACAGTTCTTTATGAACTGTTCGTCTCTCTATAATCGCTTGTAACTAAGATTAGTTTTGCTCCAGTAAGACAATCTATGCTGTCAGGGTAAGACATTCTGGTTGGGCTGTTCCTACATGGAGCAAGGGTAAAAGGTCAAGGAGACATTTGTGCCAGCAAGACCTCATTTGGGAAATTTTAAGCTGCAGAAGGTTAGAAGTAGCTCTTAAGCAAGGCTTACTTTGAATCTATTAGCTCCACAAAGCTAAATCAGTTAATAAATAAGTACTTGAAAATCCATCACCTTTGCACCTATCTATAAAGGCTTCAAAGTATGATCAAATTTCAAATGAAAAAGACTTAAAATAGTCATTTACAAAAACTTGCAAATGTGAGCAATCGAACAAACAACATAAGTTTTTCCCACCATACACAGAATTTTACAGAAATAAGATGAATAGCAATTTTGGGAACAATAAGGTTTCCTTGTTACAAATAGGCAACCAAGGATATATGCCTGTCTTAAGATTACATCATTAATTACTTAAATTTACAGAATACTACATGCTTCAGCAGCAGGTCTACCCGAATTACAATACACAGATTTACATGGCTCTTGCACAAGGATGATATGAAAATTTGTGAAGTATTCCATATTTTTCATTCTACAGGTGCAAGAAATGAAAAACAGTTATTCAAAAGTTGATTACAAATATACAAGTGTAATAATATATGTAATTCATAGAAATAAAAGTTTGACATCAGTGTACTCAATCTTCACCGTTTTAGAAAGGCCTTTACATAGCATAACCTTTATAAAACTTTTGAAATAAGATAACATTGTCATTTTATCCCAAATAAATAAAATTCTATAAGGACCGAGGAATTAAAAGAATGTTAAAATGTTTCTATATGGAATGCAATCTGAAAGGACACATTTATTAATGAACGTATGTATTATAAAACAATGTCGAATTCAAAGTATTATATCTAGGAGCGAATGAAATAGATTATGGACATTATACAAACAGAATACTAAATATTTTAAAATATTCTTTTTAAGACAAACACCAGAAATATCTTTAGTTTCTGTACTACTCATTTCAACAGATAAGTTAAAATTATTTCTGATTTAAAAACTTACAAACTCTATAAAATCATTATAGATGTATACAAACAGCTCGAATATATTTTGACATCAAAGTCAGGCAATTCACTTGGAAGAATACCATGGAATCCATGAATTTTTAAAGTAAGGTATTGCTGTTGCTTTGTATTGTGAAAATATTTTCTATGGACACATAGGATGGACTGGCAATTTTGAAATTTAAGAAACTTAACTGATCCTTTAGGACTTAGGAGAACAATTTGTACAGCTTTACACAACTTCAAAGAGGTAGTGATACATACTTATCCTTTTGGCAATATCAAATGCAGTTTCTTCCAAGTTGTGCTTCAGACCTGGCTTGATATAATGGTTCAACATAAGGAGATCCAGCGTATCTTTGCTATATCTATTCCCAGCAGCAAGATGCATGGGGGTCAGGAGGCCTTTAACTTGGCCATTGGTATCTGCATCATGATGAAATAAAGAAGCCACTCTGTTATTATTCCATGTATAAGTACTGTGCAGGGATGTCCAGCCATTCGCAGTTATTGCATGAATATCTGCCTTGAGCCACCAACTCATGGACAATATCTAAGTGTCCACTGTAGGCTTCTCGATGATGAGGGGTATACTCATCCTCATCCCTAGTAATCACATGAGTGGCCTTTTTGGAAAGTAGTCTCTGCACTGTAGTAAGGCGATTATTTTCAGCAGAACAAAGAAGAAATTTGCTTGGATACTATTTCATTTTTTTCTTGCAATTGATACCATTTCTCACTTTTTCATCTTGTTCCTCAACTTCCTCAGAATTGCCTAATCAGAGACTTTGAGTGCCAGTGAGAATGAGCTGTCCATGTATTTCCCCAATAGTTCACATTGGATGAAATGGTCAGAAAAATCTGGTGAATTTCCTGCATCTGTTTTTTCACTATTATTTATTTTCTCTTTTTTCATTTTTACTATTCTAAATTATTCTAACTGGAGAGTAGAGAATTGGTAGAAAGCAGAGGAAAGATTTTCCTCCGTATTTAAAGGTACAGACTGAAAATGAGGACCAGTGTTGTCTTCATGTGCAGCTTATTCTAAGAATGAGAAAACAGGAAATAATGTCTTCTATGTAAATGAATTGGGATATGGCAGAGCAGAAAGTGAAATGATGAAACCAAAAATATAAAAGCAAAATAAATTAGGATAATTATGGAGCAATCATATTACCTATGAGAACCATGTAAGGGAGAGAGGAAGAGAGAGACAGATGTGCAATGATCTAGCTAGCCACAAAATCCATCCCTCTCATCAAATTATAGAGCAAATAAATTATTTTTTAAAAGAGATGGAAATAGAATTTAAGATCAGATGTCACCATTGTATTTAATTATATTCTTATACTTGTACAAGGGAATTTTCATTCAACATATCAGTTTTTTTAAGTAAAATGGATCTTTATATAACTTTTCCACACCCTTCCAAACCTCACCCCACTTTAATTTTTTCTAGTTTCATACTATCTGCATTGAATATTATACCTTCACTCTCTTCCTCCATAACTCTCTTTATTCCTTCTTTTTGACTGCCACTCACATATTCCAAGTGATAGTTTCCTGGTATTCATTTTGTTGGAGTAAAGTTCAATTTTATAAGAAATTACACCTTTGAAATACTCCTCTGCAAATAGCATGCTTTGGTTAATATTTTTGTGTAAACTTGAATAAATTTCTAGCTTCCAAATATGGCTCTGACTTAGTTTAATCAATATATTTTTAGATCTATCCTTTTTGTTGCAAATAATGTAACAGTTTTCAAAATGGATGGGTTCAATCCAATTGTGTATATGTGCCACACTTTCTCTAATCATCACTCTGCCAAAGGGCATCTGGGCTGTTTCCGTAACTTGGCTACAGTGAATAGTGCAGCAGTGAACATGGTTGTGAAAGTGATTTTAATGTTATGTTTTGGAATAATTCATCACTTCCTTTGTGGGAGCAATACTCTATCCAGTTTTCCAGAATAAGAACATCCCTCCTTTCATCTTCATCACAATGTATTGCAAGTCCTCAAAAACACACTTACCCCTACGGGTCTCAATAAGCTAAAACACCACTGTGCCCATATTCTTTCAAAATATTTTTTTTCATAATTGTACATATAATTTAGTGAGAACCTTCTATATACTTTCCTAATGTGGGAATGATGAACATGACAGAGTAAACGTAAGAAATATGCAACTTAATTATCATATTTAAAATCATGTTCAGCTCTAATTCATAGCCTCACATAATATTTTTTTTTTTGTCGGTCGTGGGGCTTGAACTCTGGGCCTGAGCGCTGTCCCTCAGCTCTTCAGCTCAAGGCGAGCGCTCTACCACTTGAGCTACAGCACTACTTCCGGTTTTCTGGTGGTTTATTGGAGATAGGAGTCTCACCGTCTCTCGTGCCCGGCCTGGCTTTGAACCACGATCCTCAGATCTCAGCCTCCTGAGTAGCTAGGATTACAGGCGTGAGCCACCAGCGCCCGGCTTAGCCTCACATAATATTATTTTAATCTTTATTTGATTACTTCATCTAACCCGTAAATTATATCAGGTGAGTTAAAAGCAAAGGCAAAAAGTGTGGTTTGATTTTGACACTCATGTGTGAGGTTGCACAACATGGGCAAATAGATGGATTGGAATTAATAGCTCTTATCCATTTTGTTAACGTAGAGATGATTTTCCCAACCTGATTCTTGAATTCGTATTCCATTCAACAACAAGAAACATGAGATAATTTTCTTTGTTTTGCTCCTTATTAACTTTTTTCCATTTTATTTTATAATGGATGATTTCATAAATGTACTGTAGATACAAAAATATGTTAAAATATTTCTATCCGTATGCATTGATATATACATACACACATATATTATGCCCGTTATAATGATAATGTATAATTTAAGTAACTGTACAATTTACTAAATTATTAAAACTATCGACGGCTCATGCCTGGCATCCTGGTTACTCGGGAGGCTGAGATCTGACAATCATAGTTTGAAGCCATCCTGGGCAAGAATGTCCAGGAGCCTCTTATCACCAAACAACCAACAGAAAATCAGAATTCGAACTGTGGTTCAATTAGTAGAGTGGTAGCCTTGAGAGAAAAATCTCAGGGACATCATCCAGGTTCTTAGTTTAAGAAGTACAATCTACCCAAATAAAATATATTTAATTTACACCTGTGCAATTAAAGTATTTCCATCACCCAAATGCACAACCATGCTCATTTGCAAAGTAACTCTGTTTTGTCTGAAGTACCATAAAATATTTTCACTTAAGTTGAAAGCATTGGACCGTGGGTTCATTCTCTCTCTCTCATGCATTTTTCCACTCAAATATTCAAATCTTACAATTATTCCAATTATTTAAAATCATAGCTTTTTACTTTAATACCCAAATATTAGAGCTTGAATTGAGTGTCTTGTGCCCACTAAATGGGTGTTCTTATCACTTTGTCATGTCCCCAGCCCTAAATTATCCTGATTATTTTTCATATCCTTGTGTATGACCTTGGGCTCAGTCCATGTTATGTTATTCTTCCTGGAATTTAGAATAACAGGTGCATGGCATTGTATACAGATTTTTCTGTCGAGTCTGGGCTTTCACCTCTATCCTCTCAAGAGTAGACTCCCATTTAGTCAGGATTTTCATAAGTTTGTGATAGCTGATGTTTTTTTTTAAGTCTTTGCATTTCCTGCAGGTTCTTGACTACTGAATTAATTTGTTTTCTTGGGTTGTGTTGTTTCATTTGAATGTATGTGTTGAGTTGTTCCTCACTTGTCCTTTTGTTTCTTTCAATCAAGTTCTTACCTAAAGTGCTGAGAAACCAATTCTTGACTACTGAATTAATTTGTTTTCTTGGGTTGTGTTGTTTCATTTGAATGTATGTGTTGAGTTGTTCCTCACTTGTCCTTTTGTTTCTTTCAATCAAGTTCTTACCTACAGTGCTGAGAAACCAATTCTTCTTTTTCATGATAGTCAAGGTGAACATGATTTATTACAAAGCAATTTCAGTAATATTTAAACATCTTCATATCTATGGATGGTACATAAATGATAAGTGCTGCGACGCTTTTTTTTATTTTCACAGCAGTCTTTGTCATGCACAGACAGATCATCATAAAATCTATGAAGATAATAAAACTACAGATGCAAGCAAATAGAAGTAAAACCTATTATTAATTGTTTGACAGAGGCTTGCGTTCTAGTGAAAGAAATACGTTGCTTGATGCAAGATTTCACAAAATTGTATTGCTAAGGGGAAGCTAAACAATCATCTAATTCTACAGAATTGAGGGAGAAGAATCAAACTCCTGAATAGTTTACATATCTATATATAATATCTATATATAATATATAATATCTATATATAATATATATATATAATATAGTATATTATATATACTATATTATATATATATATGATATATAATATAATATCAGGGGTTTGTGTTTCCACAAGGTGTAAAATATGAGTGACTATTAAACATCCAGATATCTCTGGAGAATATTGGTCCACCTGCTCAATAATCCCGTATGTAAATTCAAGGAATTCATAACAATCTTGTAAAATGGTGTAGCTTGAGCCTCCATACAAGCTTTGAATCATATTACCATGTTTAGTGAAGATAACCTAGTTCTATTATAAGAACAGACGCATAGAAGAAGGTAACAGATTTTTCAAAAAAAAATTCTTAGTTTATGTTCCACAGATTTTGAAAAGGATGCTATGAGACTTTATGAAATAAAAACAGAATCTTAAATGGTTGTATTGGCACTATTGCCTCTCTAGATTTAAAGAATGATCTTAGAATATTACCTCAATCCTTTGTGTGTATGTATGACGGTCATGGGGTTTGAACTCTGGGCTTGGGAATTTTCCATGTCCTATTCAGCTCAAGGTGAGCACTCTACCGCTTGAGCAACAGCAAATCTGCCAGTTTTCTAGTGGTTTATTGGAGATAAGAGTCTCATGGACTTTCCTGCCCAGGATAGCTTTAAACCACCATCCTCAGATCTCAGCCTCCTCAGTAGCTAGGATTACAGGCGTGAGCCACCGGCACCTGGCCTACCTCAAGCCTTATAAAGAATGATTATCAAACTAAATGTGAGATGTAAAAACCTGTAAAACATAAATGTAAAAATTCATGACATCGGATTAGTAAAGGTTTCTAAAAATTTGACATGGAAAACATTAGTAGCTAAAGAGAAGCAAGAACTGGATTATATCAAGTGATAACCTTTCATAATTCCAAGGACACTATAACAGAAATGAAACCACATCCAACAGATAGAGGGCATATATTTGTTAATGCTACAATATTAATGCTACAGTGATTCTGAAACTTAAGTGTTTTTTGGGAGGGGTCCGGTTGTGGGGCCTGAACTCTGGGCCTGGGCGCTGTCCTTCAGCTCTTCAGCTCAAGGCTAGCGCTCTATCACTTGAGCCACAGAGGAACTTCCGGCTTTTTTTTTTTGCTTATGTGATGCTAAGGAAGCGAACCCAGGGCCTCAGGCATGCAAGGCATCGCTCTACCACTGAGCCACCTTCCTAGCCCCTGAAACTTAAGTATTTTTATATCTTCTAATTCTATATAAATTTTTTTCCTGAATAGTATATTTTATTAAATAACATGCAGATTAATAGTCAATAGGAGGAGCATATGAAATAAGCTCCATTTTAGTGTCTAAGAAATAATAAAAACTCACTAATAAGTCCATAATATAAAAAGAGGATGCAAAATATAGTAATGCATTTGTGGAGAAATTGATATACTTCTGATAGTGATTGATTTGTATAATACTACAATCATTTTAGCAAATAAGATTTCAAGTCTTCAAAAGGTGAAAGAGAATTTTATAGTATCTAGGCATTACACTTCTATGAATGTATTAAACAGAAGTAAAAAACTTTTTTGGATAGAGAATGTAGTTAATTGACAGTGAACTTGAATAGCATGTGTGAGACCCTGGAAATGATCCGCAAAAACAAATTTTGAAAAGACACACTATAGAGGACGTATGCTGGGCAAATTCCTGTAACTGAATTTTATATCTATTTTTAATGTCTGTTCTAAAATTTACAGCATTTCTATTTGAAAGAATGCAAGTTTGTGAAAATCAGGATTTGAAAACCTATGAAGGCACAATTCACTTCCAAAGCACTAAAATGTATACAATAAAAGGAGATAATATATTGTAAGTGAATTGCATGTCAGGGAAAAAAACTATTGTTAAAACTTCTTCACACAAAATGCAGAATAGCTAAAAAGATGTTTTGGTGTTGGCTAAAAACTCTTTGTAAACTACTGCATTTAAAACAAAGATGTGATTTCTGTTTATTTTGAGGGTATTTTGTCCGTTTGGGTTTATACAGAGATAACTCAATCCAAAAGTATATGTGATAACTGGAATAACTAGGAATTATGCATCAATTCTAAGTAATTTTTTATTATTTTTCATTGTGAAAATACTGTACAGATGGGTTACAATTACATGGGCAAGATAATGAGTACATTTCTTATCAAACATTGTAGCCTCCCCCTTTGTTTCCCCTTCCCATCCCTTCCCATCCTCCCCCTGTCCCCCACCCAATCCTCCCTGCTCCCCCCCCAAAGTTGTAAAGTTCATTTTTCGACAAAACGACTTGTACATCTCATTGTTGAAATGAGTCCACCTGTATCCCTATTGTTTTCCCATGGTTTCCCTTATTTGCAATATCTAGTATATGTCTGAGTCAAGCAGAAAAGGTCAGATAAGGTGATGTTAGGGAAATGAACCCTAAGGTAGGTATTCAAATGTTTTCTTTTCTTTCGTGCGATTGTTTCTAACACATTTATGATTATTTATTTGTTGCTTTGTATGTCCCTCCCCCACAGTATAACCCCTGCTTTCACTGTATTTGATGTCGGTATAATTGTGGAGGGGAAGGGGTAAAACTTCTAAGTAATTGAGAATCTTTTCTGGAAGAAACTTTTAGCAAATGACAAAAGACACAAATCTATGCATCTGCATTTTATGAAAGTCATATGATACATGCTCAATCCAATTGCTTATCTCTAGTTTTCTAGGAAAAACGTATTCTCAAGATAAGATCCAAAAGCAGTGAAAATAACAAAATACACAAGCATCTTGATTTATTTGTGAAAGTGACAAATGAAATAAAATAATTCCACTGAAGGGACTCCAATATTAGTGTATGTGAAGATGTTCCTAAGTGCCAATATCCATTAAATTTTTGGAATTTTACTTTCTACTAACATAGGAAAACTAGAACAAGAAAACAAATATAGACTTAGAGTGAACCAGCCTTGAAATCATTTTCTTAATTGTTTTGAAATTACAAAAGAATTGATACTCCTTTGCTTTGGAAATCATTTAAAAATATTTATCACTTATGATAATTCAAATACCAAGCAAGAGTAATTTTATATAATCATTATAAATATCATTATATTACTATTGTAAAATAGAATAAAAAATCAGTCCCAATATATGACTTACCTATCATTATTCTTAACTTCTAATCATTACCTAAATATCTTAAACAATCTAAATAATCATGTCTTGAACATGGACGTAAATGTTATATACTTTTTTACTTAACATTTTCCAGGGGTATGTATTCATGTTTCTAAGAAATGTTCACAGCAGTTAAAAGATGCTTTTGTGAAATTAATGTTCTACATTTTTTGTTGTGGGTGTTGTTTTTAGTGGTTAATTGGAGATAAGAATCTAACAAGTACTTTTCTGTCTGGGCTAGTTTCGGAAAAAACTCTAAGATCTCAGCACCCAAAATAGCTCTTATTTTAAGGGTGAGTTAACGGCACTTGATTTCATGAAGTTTTTTTTTAAATTTTATTTATATTTTAAGATACTTGTTTCACTATAATGTATATCATTCTACACATAAATTTAGATATATGTATATATGTATATATATTTCTGAGGACAAATAATCTCTAAAAATATACTATTCTACACATAACATTTATATATAGAGAGAGAGAGAAGACAGATATATAGAGAGAGAAAAAGAGAGAAGACAGACTCGCTCTAAAAATTTTATGCTACTATTTTTGACCTTTTTCATTTCAAAGATATACAGTCTATTTTTCTAAACGTTTCCTAGAATAAAGTAACTAATATTTCAATAGAAAGTAGAGTTTATTACTTTCAAGGGAATTTTAGATATACACATGATAATATAGTAACATTTACAGTATATTACTTGAAAAGGTTCTGCCCAAACTCTTAAATATTTGATTGTACTTAGGGAAAGAGAAGAAGTTAATTCATACTGATTAGGAAATTGCAATGCTTCAAAAAATCTATTCCATAACTTGTTATAAGCACATAGTCAAACTACCTGATATGGTTTAGGTTTTTTGTTTACTTGTTCAAAATTTCAATATGGATTCATGCACAGTGGTAACATTAAAATTATTAATCAAAAGACAAATAATAAAATCATAGACACATATCAAACGTTCAATAATTAGCACTTATGTTGCTAATAATAATTTTGATGGGGAGGATGATGACCACAGTGTAGCCTGATAATGACGATGTTGTGATTGAAAAGGAAAAAACGTACGTAGATATCTTTGAAGCTGGATTTCCCACATTGAATGCATAGTTATAAACAGCGTTGGATTACATACAATAAGAATAAGAGGAGGAGGGCTGGGAAGATGGCTCAGTGGTAGAGTGCTGGCCTTGTCTACATGAGGCTCTGGGTTTGATTCCTCAGCCCCACATAAGCAGAAAAAGCGGGAAGTGGCACTGTGGCTCAAGTGGTACAGTGCATTGAGCTGAAGAGCTGAGGGCCAGTGCCAGGCCAAGAGTCCAGGCCCCATGACGAACCAAACCAAACCAAACAAAACAAAACAGAATAACAAAAGGAGAGTTTGAATATCAAAAATTACAATCACATAAACAGGTACAGACAGTAAAAACCCTAATGTTATTCCAGCAGTCTTTCTAATGTATATACACTCACTGTTCTTGGTGGTATTATTTTCTTATAAATAAAATCGTTTATTTCCACATTTTGATGGACTAAGATGTAGGTTTCAACTTAGTGTGATTAGTTCAAATAACATTCTCATATAGATACCATTCAATAACCAATGTTTTCAAATGATATATTAAAAGTATGTTCTTCATTACAGCTGTAAATACATTACACAATTTACATAATACTACTTCCATATCTGCAGTTATCATAAACTGACACAACCTGCAGAGCCAGGAGTTAAAATTTATTTTTATTTCTGCATGAAACTATTTCTGACTTTATACCAACAAACTGAATTTGACTCTTTCCTTATTTGTAAGCTAAGGTAGAAAATGTAAGGACTGTTTACTTTCTTTTTCTTGCTCTAGAAGTCAACAAATATATTCTTCAATATTTCTGGCAGATTACATCCATTAAATGTAAGACCAACATTCAATGTTGTGAGTAATTAATGGTCCTAGAATTTTTGTCTGAGTTCTCCACTCTGTGTGCTTACAAGGAGACTCATTGGGTGATGGAGAGGATCAATATGAAAAGACTGGGGAGAAATGCATACTTAGTAAATAGTTGTTTTAGGACTGAGTCACTGGTGATGAGTATTTGCAATAGGCTGGTGTGTCAGGGTCATAAAAAGAAGTACATAGAAATTACATTAGTGACAGAAACTGAGAAAATCTTGAACATTCATCTTATCTAATGGATGGAGGTAGGGTAAGAGGAAATCTAAAGTTTTTCCACATTTCTGTCTCCTAACTGTGTTAGTTACATTCTGATGATAAGGATGGATTTAGATGGATTTATCTTGGTGATAAAGATGGATTTAGAAGGAAAAAACTCTCTGATAGTTCTAAGATTTATGTTAAACAGATGCAAAGATAGGTCTGTTTGGACATCATCAAAATATTCATGACCATGAATATGAAAAATAATAAAATCAGGGACATTATTAAAGGGAAGAGGAAAAGGAAAGTTCTGACGAAAGTGTGAAGAATGTGAGTACCAGAGTGGACAAGATTGGAGGAAAGTGACAAATAAGAAAACAAAAAAGGAATAAACAGATTTACAGAAGAAAATGAAGTGAAGAATTTTCAGGAAGATATTGAAGGAAACCTACTATTTGGATTTGAAAAGTAAAAGGACATAGACAAGTTCAATAAGAACAGTGTTTTGTGAAAGTTATATTCATAAAATGTTGAGATGGAATGTGAGGACAAAATTCTGGATCGATTAATTCAACAGATCCTGTTGATTCTAAATGTTGGGAACAAATGCTTTAATCCTGACCTTAGAAATATTATGCAGATATAACTGTCATGAACTTTTCTTAGTGGTATTCTGTGAATATTTTTGAAAACTTGAACTACAGCATAAAAAAGCCTAATTTGTCCTACAATTCCAATTAGTGACCCATCTCTGCATATCAGTTTGGGATTTTATTGAAATATATTTAGATATGTTTGGATATCTTATCAGCCTACTCATTATAAATGTAGGACAAGTAACACCAAGTATTAGGTTGAAAATACAGCTTTTATGATGTGACTGAAGACTTCTGGAATTGATTCCTCTTTAGAATAGAAAATGCCTCAATAGCAATTGACACATCATAACTGCCATATACACTATTGAAATCTAAATCTTGTTAGGTATATCTCCATGCTGAAATAACACTGTCAACCAACCTGACACAAATTCTTATATGTAGGAAAATATTCTTATAAACTTCAAGCTTTTATTGAATGGAAAAATTCATACATTAGTCTCACCACTAGGATTAAATGCCTAACAAGATAAGACCTTTTGCTATAATGCTTTTCTTTCACTTTCTCATACATATTGTCAAGTAGTGAAGGATTCTGATTTAACAATAAGACAATCGTGACTTGTATTAACACAACATCTAGGATCTAATGTTAATTTGGATACTTACTAATTAGCTCCAAATTTTGTAGATATTTATATTTCTCCTGGGTAAACTAATGAACTCCATGAAAATGTCCCTAAGGAGCCTTTCAATTCTAATATCACTGTCTCAAAATGCTTTAAATTCTACATCCTTTAATGTGGGCATAGGGTTATATTGCGGAACTTTTCTCCTCAGAGAGTGAGTATTACCCTATTGCTTAACATGGAAAAAGTACCTTCATACATAGACTGGGCGTGTACAAACAAGAAGTGGTAGTGGAACAATGTTCTTAGCAGTTTGTACAGATAAATGGAAATAGAGCAAATATGAACTCAAAAGGAATGTGCAAAGAAGACAAAGGCACAAAGTAGAATGTGCCAAGAAAAGCTAAAATATAATTTCAAATAATGTGCTCAGCTGTGAGGGTGTGTTCAATGTACAGGTTCAGACAATGTAGTTGGATATCTTGGGCGGAAAACTGCTTTAAACTGTTCTGGGATAATTGTACAAGTAGAAGCCCCTAATTCTGACTCTAATCAGCCACAACAACATCAATTTACCAAGTGCAAAGTGAGAAAAAGAGGGCTTATCACAGTTAGTGTTGAAACAATAGCAATAACACAACTTTTCTTGTAAGTGTTCATTTATTTTGGAGCATTTAAGTAGGGAAAAGCCAAGTAAATATTTTGCATGTACCTAAATTAAGTGGGACGTATTATATTGGTATCTCTTTAACTTGGAAGTTATAGATTATGTCTTTTTGTACTCTAACTTGGGATAATGATCTGCTGTCAGTTATTTTCTTCTCTTACCCTTTTTTTGCCCTTCCACTTACATAATTATTATTTAAAGAGACATAATTTAGCTTGCATTTCTAAATTCTTCAAATTTATCTGAACTACTTCATACTTCTGGCAGCCTCCTCTATCTTTCTCAAGGGAAACATTTTGTCACTACCATTTTTATCCTACATGATATTGGATATCTTCCTGACTAATTCGTGCAAGATATACATCAGACTCATCCTATATCTCAACATTTGTACCACCATAAAATACTATCTTACATAGAAATCATGATATTAGTATATCTGGTGAGGCAGCATCTATCATTTTTGAATGGCCTTAAGTGATACTTACATGCAATCATGTTTTAAAACAATATGCCACTCAGTAGATGAATGAATTGACAAAATATGGTTTATATATGTACTGAGTACTTCTATGCTTCTTTTTCATAAGGAAATGAAAAGACTTGGAAAAATCCTACTAAAAAAAATAAGCAAGACACAAAGAAACAGATTTCATGGTTTCCCTCATTTGTAATAACTAGGAAATATCTGATAGTCTTAGCATATGAGCAGAATGAATTAATATCTATGTATAAATGACAATATAAAATGATGCTGAGCAAAATAAACTCCTAGATATGGAAAGAGAGGTTTTTCTTTGTGGTTGTTGTTTTTAATGTACTATGTGATTTTAATGTACTATATGTTTTCCCCTATGGTTTGTCCATTGTTGTATTTGGATTCAGTATCCTGTGTATTGTATATACATTTATCTTCATTTGGCAAGGGAAGCAGAACAATAAAATGGCGAGACAAAGGACAAAAGCAAACCAATGCAATATCAATAGTCACAGGACAATATGTTGAAAATTTACATTACAATTTGTGAGTGGTATTGGGGTGAAGGAAAAGTGTGAGAAAAATGAGGGAGGGGGTAAAAATTTTGACATGTTATGTATTCAATACCTTACAATTACTGCAACCCCTTCTATATATCACCTTGACAATAAAATTAAGTCGTTTAAGGATTCAGGTGGACCTGTTGCAACAATGAGAAGTACAAAATGTCATGTCAAAACCAGCTTTACAATGTCGGTGGGGGGGGAGGGGGGTATAATTGGGTGGGGGGGAGGGGGGAGGCTGGGAAGGGAGGTGAAGGGTAAACAAAGGAGGAGGCTGCAATGCTTGGTAAGAAATGTATGCATTATCCTGCCCATGTAATTGTAGCCCCTCTGTACAGTATGTTCTCAAATAAAATAAAATAATATTAAAAAAATAAAAATAAATTTAAAAAAATGAGCTAAATAAAATATAATTTCACAGTATTGGTATAGTAAATATTATTCTATGTGTATTACCTTTTAAAAATGAATATTTTGGTTGCTAATTTGAATTACCTCTTTCTTTATCAGACATCAACTGGAATGTTATCAAACTATACAATATTTTCAGAATATACTTGGCATTATTTGGAAAAAAAAACATTATTTTTAGTGTTGTCTCATACTAAAACAGAAAACCGTTCAATTCTATGGAAACTCCTAACTTTGAAAACTTATAATTGTTAAGAGGAGAGAATATATTGCTCATCAACATTCCTATGACTACTAACTACTCATTTTCAAATTCTGAACATGCCATACCAGAGACATTCAAAAGAGTACCTGTTTGTATTTTATTTAATTCTGCAATAGATGCAGTTTTCAATGAGACATTACATATTTAAAAGTCAACAGAAAAAATAGACACGTTCTTGTAGAGGATAAAACTATGAAGGAACTATAATAATTAATTTCTCTTTTTTTTGGTAAGTCGTGGGGCTTGAACTCTGGGCTTGGGCACTGTCCCTGCGCTCTGCAGCTCAAGGTGAGTGCTCTACCACTTGTGCCACAGAGCCACTTCCAATAAAAATTCCGTAAGAGTAAACTTTTGTTCATCAGATTAACTATTATTTCTATGACAATCAATCCCAAGTTTTTATGCCGTAAAGTCATCCTAGCCCAATAGTTTCCAACTTGTAAGGTGCATGTTAAAATTCCCTAAATTCACATCATGACTAGTTTATCAATATTGTGAAAAAATACTACACTTCTGCTAATGTGATGCCCTTCCTATTGTGGAAAGAATAATACACTTAACTTTGCTACATCATTTTCCCAACAGTGGTATTCTTGAGATCAGAACAATTGCAAATAGAATTTATTTTTATTTTAATTTTATATTTATCTTACTATATATATATATATATATATATATATATATATATATATATATTATCTATCATAGATATTCAGGAGATCTCTATATCTTAATATTAAGATTTGAAAATTATGGTTGAAAGCCCACCCAGGCAGGAAAGTACCTTGGATTCTTATCTCCAATAAACTCATAAGGAAAAGCCAGACCAAAGTGGCACTGAGGTTCAAGTGGTAGAGCAGTAGCCTTGAGCAAAAACAGGCTCAGGGACAGTGCCCAAGCCCAGAGGTTAAGTCCTAGGACAAACCAAACAACAAAAACAAAATTTAAAAACCCCTCAAACCTAGCATTTTTCTCATTGTATAGAGAAGTACATAATTAAGGAAATTACTTCCTGTGTTATGTAAAGGTAGAAAAAAAAAGATGTCACACAATTACTCTCTTCATATCATGTTACACCAAAGTCTCAAAAGATTGCTCTTTTTCTATATTTATAAATTAATATCATCAATTTGTTGACAATTTGTCTAGATTATTCACATTATCATTTTACACATGAACTGTTGGAATTATCTATTAACTATGTCCTTATTGT
Organism: Dipodomys merriami; assembly: GCF_024711535.1. NCBI lineage: Eukaryota > Metazoa > Chordata > Mammalia > Rodentia > Heteromyidae > Dipodomys > Dipodomys merriami. The sequence continues at coordinate 865,441 of NW_027203760.1, read as the reverse complement.
ACCTCACTTGAAAGACTACTCTAGTCAATTAGAATGCCAGAATCATTTGTGAATTTGTAAATTAAATCTGTATGAGCGTGATAGGGAGAGAGAGGAGGCAAACAAAAGGTCAATGAAGGAAAAGATTGAAAACATACAAAGGACTCTGAATGAGCATGATAGGGAGAGAAAGAAGGCAATCCAAAGGTTTATAGAAGAATATCATGAGCGTGAGGAAGCTACTCAAAAACTGATACATGATTTGCGTGAGCAGCTTGAGAATACTCAAACAGAAAGGCAGGAATGGCATTAACAGGCTGAGAACACCCAAAGAGAACTACAGGAATTGAATGAATGGGAGTGGGAGGAACCTAAAGAAAGCGTAATACAGGAATTGAGAGTGCAGGATGAGAATACACAAATATCACTAAAGGCATTCATGGGATCCATTAACAAAGAGTTGAAGGGAGTCAGGGAGACCACAAAGGGAATGCTGAATGGAACCCAGACAGAAGGAATGGGAGCCCAAGGAAACCATAACCCATCAACTAAGTGATTTGAGAATAAACAGTGAACACCAAATTAAGGAAGTAAAGAAGTTAATACAAGATCTAAAACAATGTTTCAACAAATAATTTAAAGCCATCAAAGCTGCCCAATTAGAAGGGAAAGAAATAAAAAACAAAGTAGAAAGTATTGACAGCAGGTTAGACCATGAAGAAGATCGAATCTCGGGGATTAAAGACATACAAGTTATTATAGAGAACGAACATAAAATCATCCAAGACAAGTCCAAGAAATATGATACATCTATCCTAAACTTGGAAGACACCATCAGAAGGCCTAATCTAAGGATAATGGGTGCAGAGGAGAACCTAGAAACAGAAGTTAATGGTCTAGGAAACATGTTTAACAGGATCCTAGAAGAGAACTTCCCAAACATGCAAAAAGATAGGCCTATTCAGATACAAGAAGCTTTTAGAACTCCAAATAGACCAGACTAGAATAGGACATCCCACCATCACATTATAATCCACACAGGATCAATTCAGACCAAGGAAAAGATCATTAAAGCTGTTAAGGAGAAAAGATTAATCACCAATAAAGGGAAACCAATTAGAATCACCTCACATTTCTCAGCAGAGAAAATCCAACAAGTCTGATATGATGTATGCCATGCCCTAAAATCAAACAACTATCAAGCAAGAATACTGTACCCAGCTAAACTCTCCTTCATAACTGAAGGCCAAATAAAAAACTTCCATAGCAAAGAAACATTATAACAATACATCTCCAACAAACCAGCCCTACAAAAGATCCTTAAAGATATCCTGCATATAGAAAACCAACAAGACCACAATAAAGACCAAGAAACTGCACCCAAACTGAGAATCCAAGAACCATAGGAAGAACCCAGTTTTTGAAACCCCCAAGAAGGTGGATAACATGGCAGGAACTCCCAAATACCACTCAATCCTCTCTATCAACATTAACGGAATTAACTCTCCAATTAAGCCACATAGACTGTCTAGTGGATTAAAAAACAAGATCCTTCTATCTGCTGCCTTCAGGAGTCACATCTTGCTCATAAAAACAAAAACATTTTCAATGTTAAAGGCTGGAACAAAATCTACAAAGCAAACAGCCCCCATAAACATGCGGGAGTTGCAAATCTAATATCAGATAAAATAGACTTCAAATTAAAATTCGTGAGAAGAGATAAAGAAGGTCACTAAATACTAATTAAGGGACCTCTCCTTCAGCAGGATATTACCATTCTAAATATCTATTCCCCAAACAATGGAGCACTCAAATTTATTCAAGAAACACTACTTTCCCTGAAATCCCACATAGATCCAAAGACATTAATTCTTGGGGATTTTAACATATCCCTCTTTCCACTAGAGAGATCAACTCAGCAAAAACTCAACAGAGAAACCGCAGATCTAAACAGCTGCATAGATCAACTAGATTTAACAGACATCTACCAAATATTTTACCCAGCAGCATCAGAATACACGTTTTTCTCAGCGGCACATGGAACATTTTCTAAAATAGACCACATTTTAGGCCACAAGGCAAACTTGTCTAAATTCAGAAACATTGAAATTATAGCATGCATTCTCTTGGACCACAAGGGAACAAAATTAGAACTCAACACTAAAAGCCATCAAAAAATCCAGTAACACATGGAGGGTGACAACACACTGCTGAATCATGAGTCGAAGAGATTAGAAAGGAAATTCAAATGTTCATGCTATTCACAAAAATGAGCACAAAATTTTCCAGCTTCTCTGGGACACAGCAAAGGCAGTACTCAGAGCCAAGTTTATAGCTCTGAGCTCCTTCATCAACAAATTGGGGAGATCTGAAACCAACAATTTAATGACACATCTAAACCTCCTTGAAATAGAGCAGCAAGATAAACCCCAATCCAGTAGATGGAAATTAATTAATTAATTAATTCTGACTGATCTGAATTAAATGAATTAGAATCCAAAAAAACTATAGAAAGAATCAACAAAACAAAGAGTTGGTTCTTTGAAAAAATTAACAAAATTGACAGAACCTTAGCAAATCTTATCAGATAAAGAAGAGAATGCACCCAAATAAATAAACTCAGAGATGAGAATGGAAACATAACCATGGAAACAAGCAAGATTCAGAATATTATAAGGGAATACTTCTCAAAACTTTATGCTAATAAGTTTGAGAACTTGACAGAAATGGACATTTTTCTTGCAAATACTGACATGCCAAAACTAAACCAAGATGAGTTAAACCATCTTAACAGGCCCATATCAAGCATTGAAATAGAAAATGCAATAAGAGACCTTCCAGCTAAGAAAAGTCCAGGACCAGATGGTTTTACAGCAGAATTCTACAAGGCCTTCAAAGCAGAGCTCACACCAATACTCCTCCAAATCTTCAATGAAATTGAAAGAGAAAGTTCACTACCGAACACATTCTATGAAGCCATCATAACCCTCATCCAAAAACCAGGAAGGGACTCAACAAAGAAAGAGAACAATAGACCCATTATTTTGATGAATATTGATGAAAAATTCTCAACAAAATTTTGGCCAATCGACTTCAAGAATTCATCCAAAAAATCATACACCATGATCAAACAGGATTCATTTCAGGGATGCAAAGCTGGTTCAATATATGCAAGTCAATTAATATTATTTATCACATAAACAGGAGCAAGAATAAGAACCACATGGTTATCTCAATAGATGCAGAAAAAGCATTAGACAAGATCTAATACCCCTTTATGATGAAGGTTTTGGAAAAATTAAGAATCCATGGAACATTCCTGAATACAATAAAGGCTGTATATGACAAACCTACCAGATTATTATACTTAATGTTGAAAAACTAAAACCATTTCCTCTTAACTCAGGAACAAGACAAGGATGTCCCGCTCTCCACTTCTCTTCAATCTAGTATTAGAATGCCTAGCTACAGCAATAAGACAAGATGCAAACATAAAGGGGATCCAAATAGGGAAAGAAGAAATAAAACTCTCCCTCTTTGCAGATGACATGATCTTGTATTTAAAGAATCCCATAGACTCCACTCCCAAATTATTCAAGCTGATTCAAAACTTTGGCAAAGTAGCAGGGTATAAAATTCACCCCCCAAGGAGTTCCGGGAAGATGGCGGAGGAGAATCTGGAATCTGAACAAGCTCTCGCATAGAAAGCAGTTTTAGAGTTCCAGTGAACAGTCCTAAGCCAGAGAATCACACCAAGTGTGCCATCACAGGACAGAGAGTTAGACAAGAGAGGGGAAGCCAAGGAAACACATCAGCTGCCGCTGTGGCGGCAGGGTCGTGGCGGCGACCACCGCCGCGGGGTCATACCTGAGACACAGAGAGTCCAGGACGAAGGAGCCAGACGCAGCGGACGAGCGGATTCTACTCAACACCAACAAGAACCGACAAGGAGCGGACATCTTCATCCTGCTGTTTGCAGACCAGAGATGACCCAGGATCCAAGACTTGGCATGAGTACAAGCCCGAAGTCCTCACTCCTTCTCAGGGCGCAGAGGAGGGAAGGCCACCCCTCCCCCCCCAGCACCGGTGATCTCCATCTTGGATACCGACAAAGCTCGGAGGAGCTGCTAGTTCCAGCTCAGGCCTTGGAATAAAATGAGTCATTTAGCAGGTCACAAGAATTTAACGGCGAAGTGACCTGCCAGACTCAGCTCCATCCAGGGAAAAGTCACCCAGCTCAGGCGCCAGCCATTGGAGTGCCTTGCCTCACTGGGTAACCAGAGCCAGAGGCTGCCCCTCCCTCTAGCAGCCACCACAATCAATTGAAAAACAGAAACCCTGAGAATGGCTCCAGGCTGGGCGCTGTGAGCTTTATCACAAAATAGCCCCAGGGAAAAGCTACTGTTTGTTGAAAGGCCTCAACTCTACCCAGAACCTAGCCTCATCACCACATCCCCCTCTTTTGTGATTCTCAAAGCAGATCACATTCCCAGAAAACTAACCTGGGAGGGGGATCTCAAAATCTTGGGTAAAGCAGAGCATTTTTCTGCCTCTTCCAACCAACCAACTTAAGAAACCAATCAAGCCACAGGACCTCAAGCTGACCAGAGACTCCAACAAGAGACTGGTTACAGACAAAAGGGAGATACAGGATTCTTCCCACTCCTCCCCCCCAAAAAAAAAATCAAAAGACTTTTTTTTCTTTTTTTCTTTTTTTTTTCTTCTTCTTCTTTTATTTTTTTGCTTGTTTTTTGTTTTTTGTTACATTATGTATATATATATATATATATATATATATATATATATATATATATATGTATATATATATATATATATCCCTTCTAAAACTTTTATTAATCTTTAATTTTTGCCTCTTCTGAAAAAATAATTGTTTTCCAGTAACTTTTTTTTTTCATCTTATAATTTTTATTTTAGGAATATGTGAATGAGTGTTTTCCTTTCTTTTCTTGTCTTATTTCTTTTTTTCTTTCTTTCTTAATTATCTTTTTATTTTTTGTCTAGCTCTACTGAATTTCTGATCTTTTCTCCTCCCTTTCCCATCCTTAAAGTTTTTCATATCTCCTCTATGTCCCTCCCCTTCTCTGAACATATTCACATTCCTCTCTAAATAGACGGTCTTTTAACCTCTATAATAAAATTAATTTTTACATTTCTATTTTTTTCTGGTCTCTCTTCATTCCCCTTTCCATCTCTTCTTTTTCTCTCTCTCTCTACTTGCATCCTACCCAACCCATTTCCTGCATTGTGATTAGGACATAGTTAACTCTCCCTGTGCCTCCCCACACCAATCTATTCCTATTTTTTACCCACATCTCTCCCTAATCCTAATAATTTCTGGTTTTCCAAATTCTTTTCTGCGGTTCGAAGTCCTTTAACATATAGTTGTTTGATGCTGAATAGACGTATCTGTTGAACTAGATTGTATCTGTAGACTATTGAATGTACAAACGCAAACTTTGGTTGATGGTTGCCTTAAGATAGTGTTCTAGCACAAAACTGGTGCAATCTTCATCTCAAATGGGCCGAGTAAGCCGGAAAAACACAAGAAAAATGGCAAATTCGGGTATCTCAATTCCCAATCTTGATAATCAGGGATTAGAACAAATAAAGAATAATCCAGAGGAGAGTTCGAAATAACTCTACAAACACTAATAGCACACATGATAAATGAGAAGTTTGACAATGTACAAAGGACTCTGTATGAGCATGATAGGGAGAGAGAGGAGGCATCCCAGAAGTTTATACAGGAATATCATAAGCGTGAGGAAGCTACTGAAAAACTGATACAGGATTTGCCTGAACAACTTGAGAATACTCAAAGAGAAAGGGAGGAATGGCGTGAGCAGGCAGAGAACACTCAAAGAGAACTGCAGGAATCCCAAGAACGGGAAGAAAGAGAACTGCAGGAATCCCACAGATGGGAGGAAGCTAATCAAAGAGTAATTCAGGAATTGAGAGACCAGGTAGAGAATACACAAAGATCACTAAAGGCATTCATGGAATCCATTAACAAAGAGCTGAAGGAAGTCAGGGAGACCACAAAGGGAATGCTGAATGGAACCCAACATAAGGAATGGGAGTCCAAAGAAACCATAACCAATCAACTATGTGATTTGAGAACAAACACTGAACACCAAATTAAGGAAGTAAAGAAATTCATACAAGACCTAAAGAAGAGCTTCAACAAAGAACTTGAAGCCATCAAAGCTGACCAATTAGAAGGAAAAGAGATAAAAAAACAAAGTAGAGAGTCTTGACAGCAGGTTAGACCATGCAGAAGATCGAATCTCAGGGATTGAAGACAGCCTAGATATTATAGAGAAAGAACATACAACCATCCAAGACAAGTCCAAGAAATATGATAGGTCTATCCAACAACTGGAAGACACCATCAGAAGGCCCAATCTAAGGATAATGGGTATAGAGGAGCACCTAGAAACAGAAGTTAATGGTCTAGGAAATTTGTTTAACAGGATCCTAGCAGAGAACTTCCCAAACATACAAAAAGATAGGCCTATTCAGATACAAGAAGCTTTTAGAACCCCAAATAGACCAGACCAGAATAGGACATCCCACAGTCACATTATAATCCACACAGGATCAACCCAGACCAAGGAAAAGATCCTTAAAGCTGTCAAAGAGAAAAGGGTAACCACCTATAAAGGGAAACCAATTAGAATTACCTCAGATTTCTCAGCAGAGACAATCAAAGCAAGAAGAGCCTGGAATGACGTATGACATGCCCTAAAAACAAACAACTATCAACCAAGAATACTGTACCCAGCTAAAGTCTCCTTCATAACTGAAGGCCAAATAAAAACCTTCCATAGCAAAGAAAAATTGAAACAATACATCGCCACCAAACCAGCCCTACAAAAGATTCTTAAAGATGTCCTGCACATAGAAAACCAACAAGAACGCAACAAAGGCCAAGAAACTGTACCCAAACTGAGAATCCAAGAACCTTAGGAAGAACCCAGTTTTCGCAGCCCCCAAGAAGGTGGATAACATGGCAGAACTCCCAAATACCTCTCAGTCCTATCTCTTAACCTTAACGGAATGAACTCTCCAATTAAGCGACATAGACTGTCTAGTTGTATTAAAAAACAAGACTCTTCTATCTGCTGCCTGCAGGAGTCACATCTTGCCCGTAAAAACAAACACATTTTCAAGGTTAAAGGCTGGAACAAAATCTACCAAGCAAACGGCCCTCATAAACAGGCGGGAGTTGCAATCCTAACATCAGATAAAATAGACTTCAAATTAAAATTCGTGAGAAGAGATAAAGAAGGTCGCTACATACTAATTAAAGGATCTCTCCTTCAGGAGGATATTACAATTCTAAATATCTATTCGCCAAACAATGGAGCACCCAAATTTATCAAAGAAAAACTACTTACCCTCAAATCCCATATAGATTCAAAGACATTAATTGTTGGGGATTTTAACACACCACTGTCCCCACTAGATAGATCAACTCGGCAAAAACTCAGCAGAGAAACCGCAGATCTAAACAGCTGCATAGATCAACTGGACTTAACAGACATTTACCGAACATTTCGCCCAGCAGTATCAGAATACACGTTCTTCTCAGCAGCACATGGAATGTTTTCTAAAATAGACCACATTTTAGGCCACAAAGCAAACTTGTCTAAATTCAGAAACATTGAAGTTATACCTTGCATTCTCTCTGACCACAAGGGAATAAAATTAGAACTCAACACCAAAAGCCACCAAAGAAAGTCCGGTATCACATAGAGGCTGAATAACACACTGCTGAATCATGAGTGGGTCATGGAAGAGATTACAAAGGAAATTCAAATGTTCATGCTATTCAACAAAAAAGAACACACATATTACCAGCTCCTCTGGGACACATCAAAGGCAGTACTCAGAGGCAAGTTTATAGCTCTGAGCTCCTACATCAACAAATTGGAAAGATCTGAAACTAACAATTTAATGACACATCTAAACCTCCTTGAAATAGAGCAACAAGATAAACCCCAATCCAGTAGACGGAAATAAATAATCAAAATTAAATCAGAATTAAATGAATTAGAATCCAAAAAAACTATAGAAAAAATCAACAAAACAAAGAGTTGGTTTTTCGAAAAACTTAACAAAATTGACAAACCCTTAGCAAACCTTATCAGAAAAAGGAGAGAACACACCCAAATTAATAAACTCAGAGATGAGAATGGAAACATCACCACGGAAACAACCAAGATTCAGAACATTATAAGGGAATACTTCTCAAAATTTTATGCTAATAAGTTTGAGAACTTGACAGAAATGGACCTTTTCCTAGGAAATATTGACATGCCAAAACTAAACCAAGATGAGTTAAACCAGCTTAACAGGCCCATATCAAGCATTGAAATAGAAACAGCAATAAGAGACCTCCCAGCTAAGAAAAGTCCAGGAACAGATGGTTTTACACCGGAATTTTACAAAGCCTTCAAAGCAGAGCTCACACCAATACTCCTCCAATTCTTCAATGAAATTGAAAGAGAAAGTTCACTACCGAACACATTCTATGAAGCCATCATAACCCTCATCCAAAAACCAGGCAGGTACTCATCAAAGAAAGAGAACTATAGACCCATTTCTTTGATGAACATTGATGCAAAACTTCTCAACAAAATTTTCGCCAATCGACTTCAACAATTCATCCAAAAAATCATACACCATGATCAAACAGAATTCATTTCAGGAATGCAATGCTGGTTCAATATACGCAAATCAATTAATATTTTTCATCACATCAACAGGAGCAAGAATAAGAACCATATGGTTATCTCAATAGATGTAGAAAAAGCATTTGACAAGATCCAACACCCCTTTATGATGAAGGTTCTGGAAAAATTAGGAATCCATGGAACATTCCTCAATACAATAAAGGCTGTATATGACAAACCTACAGCCAGCATTATACTCAATGGTGAAAAACTAAAGCCATTTCCTCTTAACTCAGGAACAAGACAAGGATGCCCACTCTCTCCACTTCTCTTCAATCTAGTATTAGAATGCCTAGCTACAGCAATAAGACAAGATGCAGACATAAAGGGATCCAAATAGGGAAAGAAGAAATAAAACTCTCCCTCTTTGCAGATGACATGATCTTGTATTTAAAGAATCCCATAGACTCCACTCCCAAATTACTCAAGCTGATTCAAAACTTTGGCAAAGTAGCAGGTTATAAAATTAACCCCCCAAAATCAATGGCTTTTCTGTATGCCAACAATGAGAAAAGTGTGGCTGAAATTAGGAAAGCAACTCCATTTGTAATAGCCCCACAAAAAATAAAATACCTAGGAATTAACTTAACCAAAGAAGTGAAGGACCTCTATGATGAAAACTTTAAAATCTTGAAAAAGGAAATCAACACAGAACTTAAAAAAATGGCAAAACCTCCCATGCTCCTGGATTGGCAAGATTAACATCGTGAAAATGGCAATACTTCCCAAGGCTATCTACAAATTCAATGCAATACCTATCAAAATTCCACCCTCATTCTTCAAGGAAATAGAAGAGGCAATCCAAAAATTCATATGGAACAATAAAAGATCCCGAATAGCAAAAACGCCCCTCAACGGAAAGAACACTGCTGGAGGAATATCAATACCAAATTTCAAACTCTACTATAAAGCCATAGTAATCAAAACAGCTTGGTATTGGCATAAGAACAGACCTCAGGACCAATGGAATAGAATTGAAACCCCAGAAATGAACCTACAAACCTATCGCCATCTAATCTTCGATAAGGAAGCTAAAACAATAGAATGGAAGAAAGACAGCCTCTTCAGTAAATGGTGCTGGCAAAATTGGTTAACTACATTTAGAAAACTAAAGCTAGATCCTTATATATCACCCTGCACCAGAATCAACTCCAAATGGATCAAAGACCTTGAACTCAAAGCAGACACTCTGAAAACATTACAGGATGGAATAGGAGAAACCCTAGGTCTCCTTGGCTCAGGCCAAATTTTTCTGCATAGAGACCCGGAAGCACAACAAATCAAAGAATGGTTGGACAAATGTGATTGCATAAGGTTGCAGAGCTTCTTCTGCAGGGCAAATGACATAGCTAGCAAGATCAATAGAAAGCCCACCGTTTGGGAGAAGATCTTTACTAGCCATACAACGGACAAGGTTCTCATATCTAAAATATACTTGGAACTCAAAAAATTAAACCACCCAACAACAAATCCTCAAAGAAACAACTGCCCAATAAATAAGTGGGCGAAAGACTTAAAGAGAAGCTTCTCTGAAGAAGAAAGAAGGATGGCCAATAGACACATGAAGAAATGTTCAACATCCTTAGCCATAAAAGAAATGCAAATCAAAACAACATTGAGATATCACCTCACTCCAGTTAGAACTGCAAAAATCAAGAACTCTAACAACAACAGATGCTGGAGGGGATGTGGACAGAAAGGAACCTTACTTCATTGTTGGTGGGAATGTAAACTTGTTCAACCACTTTGGAAAGCAGTATGGAGGTTCCTCAAAAGGCTTCACATAGATCTCCCCTATGATCCAGCAATCCCACTTTTGGGCATTTACCCAAATGATTACAAACAAGTCCACCCTAAAGCTACCAGCACAACTATGTTTATTGCAGCATTATTTACCATAGCTAAGATATGGAACCAACCCCGATGCCCCTCAGTAGATGAATGGATCAAGAAAATGTGGTATATATACACAATGGAATTCTATGCCTCCATCAGAAAGAATGACATTTCCCCATTTGTTAGGAAATGGAAAGGTTTGGGAAAAATTATATTAAGTGAAGTAAGCCAGGCCCAAAGAAGCATAGGTCCCATGGTTTCCCTTATTTGCAATATCTAGTATAGGTATGAGTCAAGCAGAAAAGGTCATATAATGTGATGTTAGGAAAATGAAACCTTAAATATGTATTTTAATGTTTTCGTTTCTTTCATGCATGTTTATAAGATTATTTCTTTGTTGCTTTGTATGTCCCTCCCCCACTGTGTAACCCCCGCTTTCACTATATTTGATGTCAGTATAACATGTGGAGTAGATGGGGACAAACAAGTCGTTTAAGGATTCAGGTGGACCTGTTGCAACAATGAGAAGTACAAAATGTTATGTCAAAACCGGGTTTACAATGTCGGTGTGGGGGGGGAGGGGGTATAATTAGGTGGGGGGAGGGGGGAGGCTGGAAAGGGAGGTGAAGGGTAAACAAAGGAGGAGGATGCAATGCTTGGAAAGAAATGTATGCATTATCCTGCCCATGTAATTGTAGCCCCTCTGTACAGTATGTTCTCAAATAAAATAAAATAAAATTAAAAAAAAATTCATCCCCCAAAATCAATGGCTTTTCTGTATGCCAACAATGAGAAAAGTGTGGCTGAAATTAGGAAAGCAACTCCATTTGTAATAGCCCCATGAAAAATAATATACATAGGAATTTACTTTACCAAAGAAGTGAAGGACCTCTATGATGAAAACTTTAAAATCTTGAAAAAGGAAATCAAAACAGAACTTAGAAAATGGCAAAACCTCCCATGATCCTGGATTGGAAAGATTAGCATCATGAAAATGGCAATACTTCCCAAGGCTATCTACAAATTCAACGCAATACTTATCAAAATTCCACCCTCATTCTTCAAGGAAATAGAAGAGGCAATCCAAAAATTCATATGGAACAACAAAAGACCCTGAATAGCTAAAATGCTCCTCAACGGCAAGAACACTGCTGGAGGAAAATCAATATCAAATTTCAAACTCTACTATAAAGCCATAGTAATCAAAACAGCTTTCTATTGGCATAAGAACAGACCTCAGGACCAATGGAATAGAATTGAAAAGCCAGAAATGAACCTACAGACCTATAGCGATCTAATCTTCGATAAGGGTGCTAAAAAATAGAATGGAATAAAGACAGCCTCTTCAGTAAATGGTGCTGGCAAAATTGGTTAACTACTTGTAGAAAACTAAAGCTAGATCCTTATATATCACCCTGCACCAGATTCAACTCCAAATGGATCAAAGACCTCGGAGTCAAAGCAGACACTCTGAAAACATTACAGGATGGAATAGGAGAAACCCTAGGTCTCATTGGCACAGGCCAAAATTTTCTTGATAGAGACCCGGAAACACAACAAATAAAAGAAAAGTTGGACAAATGCGATTGTATGAAGTTTCAGAGCTTCTTTATGGCAAAGGACATAGATAGCAAGATCAATAAAAAGCCTATGGATTGGGAGAAGATCTTCACTAGCCATACAACGGACAATGGTCTCATATCTAAAATATAGTTGGAACTCAAAAAAATTATATCCCCCAACAACAAATCCTCAAAGAAACAACTGCCCAATAAATAAGTGGGCTAAAGACTTAAAGAGAAACTTCTCTGAAGAAGAAAGAAGGTTGGCCAATAGACACAGGAAGAAATGCTCAACCTCCCTAGCCATAAGAGAATTACAAATCAAATCAACATTGAGATACCACCTCACCCCAGTTAGAATGGCAAAAATCAAGATCTCTAACAACAGCAGATGCTGGAGGGGATGTGGACAGAAAGGAACCTGACTGCATTGTTGGTGGGAGTGTAAACTTGTTCAACCACTTTGGAAAGCAGTATGGGGGTTCCTCAAAAGACTTCACATAGAGCTCCCCTACGACCCAGCAATCCCACTTTTGGGCATTTACCCAAATGTTTACAAACAAGAGCACACTAAATCTACCAGCACAATTATGTGTATTGCAGCATTATTTACCAATAGCTAAGATATGGAACCAACCCAGATGTCCCTCAGTAGATGAATGGATCAAGAAAATGTGGTTTATACACAATGGAATTCTATGCCTCCACAAGAAAGAATGACATTGCCCCATTTGTTAGGACATGGAAAGACTTGGAAAAAATTATATTAAGTGAAGTAAGCCAAGCCCAAAGAAACATAGTTACCATGGTTTACCTTATTTGCAATATCTAGTATATGTATGTGTCAAGCAGAAAAGATTAAATAATGTGATGTTAGGAAAATGAACCCTTAGATATGTATTTTAATGTTTTTTCTTTCATGCATTTTTTTCTATCACATTTATAAGATTATTTCTTTGTTTCTTTGTATGTCCCACCACCACACTATAACCCCTGCTTTCACTATATTTGATGTAGGTATATTTTCTGGAGGAGATGGGGAAAACCAAGTTGTTTAAGGATACAGGTGGACTTGTTGCAACAATGAGAAGTACAAGTTGTCATGTTGAAAACGAACTATACAACTTTGGTGAGGGGAGATTGGGAGGATTGGCAGTGGGGGTGGTGGAAAGGCTTGGGAAGGGATATCAAGGGTAAACAAAGGAGGAGGCTGCAATTCTTGATAAGAAATGTACTCATTATCTTGCCCATGTAATTGTAACCCCTCTCTACAGTATGTTCACAAAAAAATTAAAATTAAAATTAAAAAAAGAAAGATTTATATGACACCTTTTCTAGGAAAAAAAATGAGTTTCTTTGCATTTCCTGCCATTTGGAGGTGGCAGGACCAGGATTCAAATTGTGGGCTCCAGTTCCCACCACTTAAACCAGAAGATAGGGAATTCACTGGTCTGTCCAAGAATATCAGCAAGACCAATGATTAAGTAGGCAACAGTGGCTCTCAGCAGTCCTCCATGTTACTTACAAAGCTGTGAAAGGAGATTCATGGTCAAAGTCACCCTAGGCTGGAAAGTACTTGAGACGCCTGTCCAACTTCAGTGTCAACAAATCCAGAAGTAGAGCCATGTGGCTCCAATGGTAGAGGGGTATCTTTGAGCAAAAGCAGCTCACCAACTGTGCCTAGGTCCTGAGTTCAATGTCCGGGACTGGCAACAAACAGACATACACAACAATCTGTGTAGCCATCCGGCTGTCTGTTGGTTGAAACCACTACCAGAAATTGCGAAAGGTAGAGGTAACTGAGTGGTAAGCAAGAGTCTCGAGGCAAATTTGGAGTACAATAGAAAATTGGTTACCTAGTCAGTGAGTGGGAGAATAGAGGATTTCCCAGAGCCTGGGAATGTGGCCAGCCCATCTTTCCCATCCAAGTGCTCAGATGTCTGAAACAACAAGACTCTGAGACAAAGCTGTGGTCAACAAACTACTGCCAGAACACCAGTAGAAGAATCCTCACGTCAGACCTTCAACATTCAAGAAAACAAAGAATACATAAAAGGGAAGGATTCCAAACACAAACACCACTGGGGAGGGTGATTCAATGGAGGGTCTGGCCAAAGGGATGCTTACCACAGGCCTCCCCTGCCTTTGGACCCAGTCACAGCCACCAGGGTCCAGAATGTCAAGGGTCCAGATACCACCAAGAATCTGCAGAGGTGCTACCGACATGTGGTGCCTTCCCTGGACTGCAGCAAAGAAGAAACCAGGTGCTCTGTGCCAAGATCCAACCAATGAAGCAGGAAAAGAAAGACCTGCAGGATTGACAAGCGAAAGAGAAGGAGAAGGTAGCCCAAGTGCACAAAGCACCGAGAACAGAGCTAGACATCCACAAGCTACCCATACAGTGGTTGGTTTTAGCAGAAAGTGATTTACAATCGGCACCAGCCCACATGCAGCTCGCGGCTGATGACAGAGAAATGAAGCACGAAGCTCTCACCAGCTGCCTACAGGCCGTAGAGCAGTGCATGGGGGAGCTGGAGATGGTGGCTTCTGTGGTTACTACTTACAGAAGGATACTGAAATGTTGTTTGAACAGCTGAATGATGTAACAATTCAGCTCAAGGAAAAGACCAGAAGCTTCTATGACCTGGAGCAAGTGAACACAGAGTTTTCAGAGAAGCTGGAAGCACTCTGAACATAGAGGAGCAACAGGAAGAACAGAATCTGCAAGTTCCAACAAGTGCTGCAGAGGCGTGATGTACTAAAGAGGCTACAGGACAACCTGAGCTGAATGGTGACAACAACAAATCTGGAGACAGACACCTTCTCGCAGAACCTGAGCATTGAGAGGTCCATGCCGAAGGAGGAGGTCTGGTGGCTGACTAAGCAGGTAAACCAACTGACAGAGGAGAAGGAGTGAGGATCGAGGTAGGTGCTGCACCTAGAGAATAGTTGGGGGAACTGAGAACGAAGCTGGCAGAGCCATGGCCCCCCAAGGTTCCATCTCAGGAGGAACAGCATTCGCAGGCCCACGCCTACTGCACGCAGATGGGGTTGAAAAACCTGGAGAAACAACTTCACATCTAGGTGCAGGAAAATCAGAGGCTCCATCTCCAGATTGCGGAGCAGCAGGAGCAACTGGGAAGACTAAAGGGGAAAACAAAAGATCGGCAGGAGGTCCCCGCCGATGATATGCATGTGTGTGCAACCCACAGCTGGAGGAACAGCTGGCCTTGCAGCGGGACGCTCTCTGCAGGGTGAGCAGTGAGAAGGAGGATCTCACCAGCATCGTGGACTCAGAGCAGCAGTTGAAGAAACATCTGCGGGAACAGCTGGACTGCTCAGAGGAGAAGATAGAGGAATGGAAAGAGGTGGCTGAGAGAGAGAGCCAAGCAGCTCGGGAGCTGCAGGGGCAGCAGGAGCAGTCCCTGGCCTAGCTGCAGGAGCTCAGAGCCACTTGCAAACAGTACATGACTTCAAATGAGCAGCTTTGCTCCAAGTAGTAGGTCCTGCAGTAGCACCTGCAGAAGCAGACCCAGCAGTTGTAGCAGGTGAAACAAGTGCAGGGTCTGACCAAATGGAGGGACTAGGTGGTGCCCCCAATGTGGCAGGACAGTTTCAAGTGCCTGGAAGTGACCAGTCCACAGGAGCACCTGCAGGCCCAGCTGAGTTCCTTGGCTTTCCCTGGGGAAGGGGAAGCTGTGAACCCTGGAGAAGCAAAAGCTGAGGAAGCAACTCTCCTCGATGTGCCCATGGCAGAGGATGGAGATGTCCCCCAAACTGAGAGGGATGTGGTTCTGTTAGCACTCTCGGAGGCTGAGATCCACAGGGGGAAACTCCTGCCGGACTGCTGCAGGCACTCCCCCTTCTCCGGACAGCGCAGTACCAGATAGAGCTGGAGCCACAGGTCCCCAGTCCTGTGAGCTGCCACCACAACACGTGAGAGAATGAGAAGTGGGACATGTGGGCATCCGAGAAGAAAATCTGGTTCATCCGCAACCTGCCTGATGAGGTGGACTTCCAGAGTCCTGCAGATGAGCTCCACCATCGATGCAACCAGCTGTCGGCACATATCCGCATGGTCCAGGAATCCCTATTGGCATGTAAAGGACAGATGTTCATTCTGTGTCAGGAGAAAGCCGAGTGCATGTGCCGGCTGTCCCAGGAGAAGATGAAGAGTAGATAGCTGCAAGAGTTGCTGTCGCTCCTACACGGGGCTCCAGATACTGACACAGTCTGAGCTCTCCACCAGTCCAGCTTCTTCAGAGGCCTCAGGCTCCTGGGTGGGCAAAATGAGGAAGGCAAAAAAAGGTTTTGAAGAATTGCTACTTCAGGTTAGTGTGGAAACTGCAAGTGGAGAAGTCAGGGTTCGCTGCCCCTTACAGGACTCCCCCACAGAGTATGTCCTGTTGCAGATCCCCACATCCAGAACTACCCACAGCTGGTACACTCAGGCTTGCAGTGCTCCATCCCTTTTCTCTGTAGACTGATGGGGATGATGACTCCCTATGTGACATACTGAGTTCCCAAATCCTCAGCAGCCACCAGAACTAGGTGGCCAGGTGGGGTTATCTAGGCCTCCATCTGCCTGGTGATAGGAAGGGTAACCTGTGGGTCGAGTAGAGCAGAGGCTGCTGGGAGGAGGCCCAAATTCCAGGGACATCTAATGGCCCATTGGTGGCTAGGGAAGAGGCCCATGTTATGCTTATCACAAATCATAAATTGTTTCCAAAAGGAAAATAAAGCCTCCATAAAGATTTGTTCTTCCAGTTATGGGGCTTGAACTCAGCGCCTGGCCACTGTCCTTGAGCTCTATTTGATCACGACTGGTGATCTACAAGTTGAGCCCCACCTCCCCTTCCAGTTTTATCTTTGCGGAATCAAACCCAGTGCTTCAGACTTGCTAGGAGACCACTCTATCACTGAGCCACATTCTCCGCTAGGATGATCCCCCTCCCCCAAACCCATATGGCCAATCCTCAGATAAATAGGAATTAGGGGCTAGGATGAATATGAAGCACAAGTCTGGTTCACACGGAAATACTTCCCTGCCCCTTCTGTGACACCCTTCTTTAAAGTTTCTCTTTTACTATTGAGGGATGAGAGAGGGACAGGGATGTCCGAAAGAGGAGTACCAAGAACAGTGCCCCCCTGAGTGCCACAGCCTCCCCCACACAAGTGGTGCTACAGATTCCCATCTTACCTGACTCAATGTTGTGTCTACACTGTTTCCCTACCCCTGCAAGGCTCAGAATGAAATAAATGTCAGCCCTGGCTTCAGCCCACACCCAGAGTAGAAGCCTAGTCCCAGGCTGGCTTCCACCTCTGACTTCCCTGAGTTAGGCTGGACCCACCATTCACCACTCTGTTGGTGTCAATGATCTCATAGATGGATTTCAGGAAGAACGTCTATGGCAAAGAGCAGAATCAGCAGTGTGAGCAGGGAGGAAGGAGGCAGGGCAATTGGTCTGGGATCTTCGTCCTTGGAGCCTTGCTGTCAAGCCAAAGCCATCCTGACCTGAAGCACGGCCAAGGACAGGGATTGGGCAAGATAGAAGAGCATGGGAGTAAAGGAGGTATTGCTTTATTTTGGCACTCTTGAAATTTCCAATATTTGGCCCATGTCAATCCCAAAGCCAACATACAATGCCTCTCCTTGTTGTTGTTGTCCATGAGCATTGTCCCTGAGCTTTTTCTCAAGGCTTGCACTCTACCACTTGAGCCACAGGGACACTTCTTGTTTTGTGATGGTTCTTTGAGGATAAGAGTCTCACATACTTTCCTACCCAAGCTGGCTTGGAAGCCAGATCTCACCTTCCTGAGTAGCTAGGATAACAGGCGTGAGCCACCAGTGCCCAGCATGTGATGCCTCTTTAAAGGATCTTGGCAAGTCTGTAAAAGGAATCCCAAAGGGTCTGGATAGACCATGACCCAATCAAGGAGCTGGGATTGGGGAAGGCTGATGTTATAGCCAGTCTGTTCCCCAAAATTATAGATGTCAGGTGGTGTTGGATGCATCGAACTCCTAGGCCAACAACCACCAGACTTAAGAGCGAAAATGGTAGAGAATTCCCAAAGGTTACAGTGTAGAAATCTCTGATTTTGCATGCTCATGGTGTGTGTGTGTGTGTGTGTGTGTGTGTGTGTGTGTGTGTGTGTGTGTGTGTGTGTTTACCAAGGCTTGAAGAGTCTAGGTGGTAACCTTTAGCTTGTTTGCACAAGTTTGCTGCTCTAACATTTGAATTATAATATTTCTTCTTCCCAGCTTTTTGGTGATTCTTTGGAGATAAGAATATGCCCAGGCTAGCTTTGAATCTTGATTGATCCTCCAGTGTCAGCCTTGAGTAGCTAGGATTATAGGCATGAGCCACTGGCATGCAGCTGCATGGATGTCTTTTCATACTTTCTGTTCTAACAGCTGTCTACTTTCCCTGACCTAGATCTCTGACCTCTACATCAAATCCCAGCAGCCCCTGACTCTGTGGAGAACATAATGCTCAAATCTGTCAGTGCATCCTATTTCTTTGTCCTCAGGGGAGAGTATGTTTCCTCTGAAGCCTGGAGGGTTAGGGGAAGGGGAAGGAGGGATAGCTGTAGATGGGTGCTTGGCTAGGAAATAGGTATTCTGTTTTATCCAAGAAGAAAAGCGTGGCCAGATGCTAATGGCTCATGCTCTCATATTCTTAGCTCCCTCAGCACGCTGAGATCAGAGGACTAACATTAAGATGCAGCCCAACAAGAAATGTCTTTGAGACTCTCCTCTCCCAAGAACCACCTGAAAGCTGGAAGAAAAGCTGTGGCTCAAGAGGTAGAGGGCTATCTTTGAATGAAAAACAGAGGTTCAGAGCACGGGCCCTGAATTCAAGCCCTACTACCAAGATGCAATCATGCACATGTGCGCACAAGAGCACACACACACGTACACACACACACACACACACACACACACACACACACACACACACACACATATATACATATATATATGCATATATATATACATATACATATATACATATATATATATATGTGTGTGTGTGTGTGTGTATATGGCACTACTGTGGCTTGATCACAGGTCTTCATTACTTCCTGGCAGCAGCTCAGTTTTCTGGAGGCTGGTGGGCTAATACTGTGACCCCATTTATGGATTGGACATTGTTGGCTGTGACTTGAAATCCCAGCATGGCCAATAATGTATTCATGGAGTAAGAAGCCAATTTTGTCCCATTTTTTTCCTTCTCTGTGAAAGTCCTGGATCTCAGTATATGTGATATGATGTAATAAAATAAATGTTTTATGTGTAATAATACTAAATAATAAGGGTAAAAAATGTCATATGGAATAAACCCATGTATGTAAATAGCTCTCATATATGAGTATTATTTTTTTCAGTACTGGGATTTCAATTCAGGCCCTTTGAATTTTTCTGAACTTCTTGTCTTCTAGGATGGTGATCTTCCCCTTCATCCACAGTGCCGCAGAGTTACCCAGACCCTGAGTTTAAATTCCAGGCCTGCCAGTAAAATGGTGCAAATTCCAAGCCAGAGCCTTATTATTATTATTATTATTATTATTATTATTATTATTATTATTATTATTATTGTTATTGTTGTTGTTGTTGTTATTATTATTATTATTATTTGGTTGTAGTCCAAGTACCGGGCTTGAACTCAAGTCTTGTCATCTCTGCCAAAGATGATCCTGGGATCTTAGGTCCTTAGTTCAAATCTCAGGACTGGCAAAAAAAAATAAAAAGGAAAAGGATAAAACTGAGAAGTTCAATAAGGTGGTTTTACTTTTTTTCCCTTTGTATTGTACCATCCTGGTGCTAAATAACAGTGCCCAGACAATGTACATGACCTTACATTGCTGATGTTTGGTGGGATATTAGGGAAGCCAAGCCGAAATCAGCAACTTAGGCCTGAAGGTTGAATCCCGGGACTCCCAATAATGAACGGCTGGTGGGAGATTCTAAGAAACGCTTTCCAGGACTGTGAAGGTGGCTCAGTGGTAGAGTGCTTGTGTTGCATACTAGAGGCCCTGGGTTCGATTCCTCAGCACAACATAAGCAAAAAGAAAAAAGCCACAAGTGGCGCTGTGGCTCAAGTGGTAGAGCGCTAGCCTTGAGCTGAATAGCTGAGAGACAGTGACCAGGCCCAGAGTTCAGGCCCCACAACCGGACCCCCCCAAAAAATTAAAACAAATTAAAATTAAAAAAGAAACGCTTTCCAATAGGCATCTGTACAAATAGAATGCTATAAAAGTAACAATTTCATTAGTAGTGTACGATTATATTATAAAATTATTCACAACAATTATACTACATTGACTAATTTTCATTTAATACTTTATTATGCATTTAATCATGATACTTAAAAAAGGAAGAATAATTTTATTGGCAATATTTGGTAGAAATATCAAATATGCAATTTCATATTTTACAGACATCTCTCGTTAAATATATCTACATCTATCTATCTATCTATCTATCTATCTATCTATCTATCTATCTATCTATCTATCTATCTATCTATCTATTTATCTATCTATCTGTCTGTCTGTCTATCTACCAATCTACACATTTATCTGTTTATACACTTGTCACAACTGGGGCTCAGTGGTAGAGTGCTCACCTAGTAAGTACATAGCCCTTGGTTCGATTCTTCACTACCATGTGCATAGAAAAATCCAGAAGTTTTGCTGTAGCTCAAACTTTTGAGGACTAGCTTTGAGCATAAAGGCTTAGGGACTGTGTCTAGACCCTTACTCAAGACCGAGGACTGGCACCAAAACAAAAAAAAAAAAAAAGGAAAAGAGAATATTCTGACTGCAACTATATAAGGATAGGGCTGCAAATAACTCATCACAGAGCAAGCTGGGAGTCTAGTACTGACATTTGCCATCCAACCTGAATTATCCAGAGGTAAACCGCTGCAACCCAGTTCCATGAAGTAGATGCTGCTGGCTTGCTCATCCTGTCATTCAAGATACTAGGGGGCTGAGATCTGACACTGGTGGGTTTAAAACCCAGCCCTGGCAGGAAGTCTGTAAAACACTGAGCTGTGGCTTAATGTGTTAGAGTTATAGTCTGATCAAAAGATCTTAGGACAGTACCCCCAACAATTCAGTGCAATCCCCGTGGCTGACTCCCCCCCAAAAAAATCTCACCACTCTAAAATTTAAATTTGGACTGTATGTGGCGTGTTTCTGAAAGAATGGTGATACTGATGAAAGCACCCTAATTCTAATGACATTATGTGGGGTACAGCTATGTGATGAGTCTTTCATGAGTTGTATGCTGAGTCCTTCATGGGGTGTAATTTTTCAGTTTTTTCATCTGGTTCTTGTAAGAGCTACACAAGTAAAATGATTGTGCAGATGAGAAACTTGTGGCTCAGATATGTCCTCATGCCAGGGCCAAAATTATGTATGTACCTAACTCTAGTGAGTTGTCTCCTCCAGACAATTGTTTTGGTTTATGTTTCTTGATCATGAACCTTGAACTCAGAGCCTAACCACTGACACTTACCAGTGGGGATCATGGGTATAACCCTACCATGTGGAGCCAAGGACCCCCTTGCAACAGAGTGTTACAGTCTAGTCATGTAGTAGCTGAGGTCTGTCATCCTGCCTACTCAGGAAACTGAGATCTGATGATCTGGGTTCAAAACTATCCCAGACACAAAAGGTCCCATGAGACCATTATCTCCTATTCACCACTTAGAAACTTGAAGTGGAAGCTAGTCGCTGCTGACTCGTGCCTTTCATCCTAGGTATTCAGTATGCTGAGAGCTGAGGATCATGGTCCAAAGCCAGCCTGGGCAGGAAATTCCTTGAGACGCTTTTCTCCAGTGACCCACCAAAAACCTGAAGGTGTGCTGTTGCTCAAGTGGTAGAGCGATTGGCTTTCGCTAAAGAGCTCAAGGATAACACCCAGGCCTAGATTTAAATTCCTCCAATTTCCAACAAAAGAAAGAAACCTGAAGTAGAGTGCTGGGAATGTGTCTTAGGAGTACAGTGCTTTGCATGTGTGAATCCCTGGGTTTGATTCCTTAGTACTACATCACTAGAACAAAGCGTGAAGTGGCTGTGTGCCACTCAAGTGGTAGAGTGCTATCCTTGTACAGGAGAAACTCAGGTACAGTGTTCAGGTCCTGAGTTGAAGCTCCAGGACAAGTATATGAACACACATACATGCACACAAACATACACACACAGATACCAGAAGTAAAGCTGTGACACCAAATTATAAAGAACTGAGCTTCTGCAATGAGTTCATAGTCAGTACCCATGTCCTGTGTTCAACCTTGAAACACAGCCATCCAGGGCCCAACTAGGAGAGGTCAAAATTTCAAAATCTGATGAGTTTCACCAGCCCTAGATGACAGGAAGCATAGTGATATTACACATGTGCTTTGATTTAGCAAGCTTCTGAAAACGCAGGGAGGATCATTGCCAATAATGAATCATTTCATTAGGTTCAGCTCCCTAGTTGTCTGCCAGAAGGACCCTTGAATTAATTGTAGCAGGTTATTTCAACACTGGAACATAGTCTAACAAAGACAGGATAATTGCAGGGAACTTGGCCATGGGAGGTGCACAAATGAAGTCTTCCTGTCACAACAGAGCTCTCGGCAGAGAGATAGGTTGAGGTACATAGAGGCCTTTTTCTCCTGGCCTTCAGAGCCCACTCACACTCCTCACTAATTGGCCTAGAAGGAGTTTTTTTTTTTAAAAATCACTCAGCTGTACAGGAGTGAGGCCTGTTCCAACAACAAGGAAGACTTCTTCCAGCAGTCCCTGATGTGGAGAAAACCTCAGGCTTCAATGGGAACAGTGAGAGGAGCCCTGGAAGATGCACTGTCTTGAAAACCCTCTGTTCTATGAAATCATTCTATTCAAAGTAAATTTCCTAGCTGGATACCTTTCATCATAGGAACTCTAGACCTTCACCAATAGAAATACATGCATACATACAGGGGGTGACATGTTATTACTGGCTTTTTTTTATTGGAAGATCCTGGGGTTTTACTATGAGCCTAGGCAATGTTCCTGAGCTCCATTTGCTCAAGGGTAGTGCTTTGCCCTTGAGTCATAGCCATATTCATGGGAATTTTTTATTCCTGTAATCCCTCAGAAATAAGAGTGTGGTGGGATTTCCTGTGCTGTCTGAATTCAAACTGGCATTCTCTACCTCTCAGCCTCCTGAAGAGCTAGGATTAAAGGTAGGATTCACTGACACTTTGCTTTCTTTTCTTCTCATTCTTTTGTTTCATCCTGACAATCTGAAATCTTCACAGTGTCATTCCAATGGTTTGCATTTTGAATTAAAATACCCAGGCCTGGAGTTGAAGTGCCTGGACTGCCACCTACAAATGGAGGGAGATCTTGAGAAATCATTCCTATCCATGGGAATGCCTAATGGAATGTTATAAAAGTAACAATTAAATTTGCAGTTAGTTCATGATTCTCTTATATAATGCCACACAAAAAGTATTGTCTTCCATTCTAGCACCATGGTATGATTCTCCCAATTAAGGAATACTAAGTACTTTTACATTAATGCTTTAATAAGTATTCAACCATGATACTTCATTTCATTCAAAGGAGGCATAATTTAATAACTAATAATCCATAATATATATAATTTAATATCCTCACATTTTCTCTCATATACGTAGCAAACTACACATCCATCTATCTATCTATCTATCTATCTATCTATCTATCTATCTATCTATCTATCTATCTATCTATCTATCTATCTATCTGTCTGTCTGTCTGTCTGTCTGTCTGTCTGTCTGTCTGTCTGTCTGTCTGTCTGTCTGTCTGTCTGTCTATTTATCCATCTATCTATCTATCTATCTATCTATCTATCTATCTATCTATCTATCTATCTATCTATCTATCTATCTATCTATCTATCTATCTATCTATCTATCTATCTATCTATCTATCTATCTATCCGCCACTACTATTGCTTGATCACAGATCCTCAGAAGTGGCTGGCAGTTCAGTTTGCCAAAGGCTTTTGTTTTACAACTGGAACATTCATGATTTGTGCATTGTGGGTTGTGAGTTCAAATCCCAGCATGGCCAAAAGTTTATATGTGGAGTCAGAAGCAAATTTTGACCCATTTTTTTCCTTCTCTGTGAAAGTCCTGGGTCTCTGTATGATGTATAATC
This sequence comes from Dipodomys merriami, assembly GCF_024711535.1. Lineage (NCBI taxonomy): Eukaryota > Metazoa > Chordata > Mammalia > Rodentia > Heteromyidae > Dipodomys > Dipodomys merriami. The sequence goes on along the minus strand of NW_027203760.1, from coordinate 841,122 downwards.
TATATGCAAATAAATCCATGTCATAAGATGTAATAAATGAAATAAATGTTATATATGTAATAATACTAAATAAAATAAATAAAAAATAAATAAGGGTAATAAATGTCATATGGAGTAAACACATGTATGTAAATAGATCTCATGTATGAATATTATTTTTTCCAGTACTGGGGCTTGAATTCAGTCCCTGGAAACTAGTCTGAAATTCTTGTCTTCATCGATGGTGGGTTTCCCCTCCCCCACAGTGCCAGAGAGTTAATCAGACCCTGAATTGACATCCCAGGCCTGTCAGAAAAATGGAGCAAATTCCATGCCACGGTCTTAAATATTTTTTGACAGGGAACATGCACTATCTTGAAAGCACTCTCTGTGTTATGACATCATTCTATTCAAAGCAAATTTGTTAGCTGGGTGCTATTGTTCATAACGACTATGGATGTTCACTGATAGAAATACATGCATATATACACAGACACATGCAATTACTGGCTTTTTTTTTAGTGCAGATCCTGAGGTTTGAACTATGAGCCCAGAAATTGTCCCAGAGCTCCATTCACACAAGGAAGCACTTTATTGTGCCTTAATCCATGATACTTCATTAAATGGAGGCATAATTTAATGCCTAATAATTATTAGTAATATATTACATGTAATTTAATAATATATAGACATCTCACATTCTATAAATATATTTATATTTAAATGTACAGTGGAATATACATATACATCTCTCTCTTACTCTCACTATATATACTTATATACACGTATTTGCAGCAATTTACACATCTATCTATTTATATATTGGACACTCATGTGGCTAGAACTCAGGTCCTGAGAACTGCCTGGCATTGAATTTATTTGAGGCTCTTGTCTTTTAACTGACCCCTTGATGATTTAGACATTCCAGGCCCTGAGTTCAAATCCCAGGAGTGCTGAAGTCAGTAGGTGGAGTAAGTAGCCAATGTTGACCTGATTTCCTTTCTGTAGAAATATTGTGTCCTAGATACAATATGTAATATCTATGCAAATACATATATATGACAGATATTATACATGTATATAAATATTTTTTTTTGCCATTTCTAGGGCTGGAATTCACACACTGGGAAATGCTCTGGATTTTTTTTTTCTTCTAGGAGGTTAGCTTTCATTTCACACAGAACACAATAGTGTTACCCAGTCCCTGAGTTCAAATTCCAGGTATGGCAGATAAAATGGCCCAAACTCCTAGCCAGGACATTAACTTTTTTGGGAGGGCAGGCACAGGGCTTGAACTCAGGTCACCACAACTCTGCCCCCGCCTTGAGTACCCTAGGCTGGGGTGCAGCTTTTACACCTACAGATGATCCAGGGATCCTAAGACCCGAGTTCAACTCCCAGCTCTGTCAAAAAAAATAAACCAACCAATATGGAGGAGTAAAACCAGGAAGTTTTAGACAATAGTTTTACCTTTGTTTCCTTTGCACGGTGACCATCCTGGCTCTCAATGCCTTGGCTTGAAAATTGTACATGTCCTTGCATGGCCGAAGGCTGGTGGGCTGTCAGTGAAGCCTGAGCCCAACCAAGACCCCTAGGCCCTCAGTTTGATCCTGGGACTTTCACCTACTAGTTCCTATCTATAAGAACAATGATAGAATCTTTGTAATGTACCAATTGAACAACTAATTAGCTAGTCATTGTAGTATAAGATTGTACACAATAAATATAGGTCATTGATTAATTTAATTAATACTTTATTAAGTCTCCTACCGTGATTAATTAATGGAGGCATAATTTTAGACCAAATAATTCATATTAATAGAATATATAAAAATAAGATATAGGTCATCATTCTTTGTATAGAGTTATACACTAAAATCGACATAAAGGTCTATCTATCTCTCTATATAACTTTATTTATAGATTCATATACATATGTAAATACACACACATGCTTCAATCTACACATCTATCTGTTTATATATTGGCCACTCCTAGGGCTTCATCTCAGGTCCTCAAATTTGCTCAACAACTTCACTTGCGTCAGACTGGTGGACTAACATTGACCCATTCATGAAGTGGGCCTTCTAGGCCCAGAGTTCAAATCACAGAACTGCCAAAAACTTGATCCTGGTGGAAGAAGGCAAGTGTCCCACTTGTTTTCCTTATCAGTGAATGTCTTGGGTCTCAGGAATGATGTATAATACATAGGCAAATCTATGTTCTGTGTAATAGGATGTAAAAAATGTTATACATGTAATCATACTCTCTAAAATATATGATGAATGAATAAAAACATAATAAAATGAATAACTACACTAACTGCAATATGCAGTAAATATGTGTATGTAAGTATAAATCATGTATTTAAAATGTATACAAATATTATTTTTGCGAGTGCTGGGAACAGGCCTGTCTTTCTTATCTTCCAGCACTGTGAACTTTCCCTTTCCCCACAGTACTGCAGATTTACCCAGACCCTGAGTTCAAATCCCAGGCCCTGCAGAAAAAATGGCGTGAATACAACTCCAAGTAGCCTAATAATTGCTAAATATTTTTAATGTATATATGCACGTATGCATGTATGTATTACGTATTTTTAGTTTGCCAAGCACAGGGCTTGAACTCAGGGCATGGCAACTCTTCTCAGCTTTGATCACTCTAACCTGGTTTGCAGCCACTGGACCCACAGCCGAACCCAGGTTCCTGGGCCTCAAAGGCTGACAGGAAAAATACAGAAAAAAAAACCCAGGAACTTGCAGATGGCTGCCGGTTTTACATTTGTTTTCTTTTCAAGGTGACCATACTGGGTCTAAATGTCAGGGCTGAAAAGTGTTGGTAACCTGGCATTGCTGAATGCTGTCGTTCTTCCAGAGAAGCCATGGGCCAACATGACAACATAGGCCCTGTGTTTGAAGCTGGGTCCTGACCCCTACCAATGAAGGGAGATCCTAAGATTCTCATTCCTATTCATAGTAATACCGATGAAAAGTTATGAACTTCAAGGTTGTATTACTTGTTCCTGAATGATACTAGCATAAAATTACAGAGTGATTTTAGGAGGCCGATGGATTTTAATGCATATTTTTAACACATTAAAAGAATACTATTAATTACATGGACACAACAGTTTCGGGACAGTGGTCGATATAATTAATAATTCATTAAGGATGAAAACAGTAATATTAATTACATGGAGGCATAATAAATACCCAAGAATTGGTAGGAATGTAGCTTATATAACTAAATAATATATAGACATCTCTGGTACTCTATAAAGATCTATATTTATTCGTGTACTACCATCTGCATGTCCATCTGTTCTTGTTTTGTCAACCCCTGTGGCTAAATCTCAGGTACTGGGAACTGCTTGTCGGCTACATATGCCCCAGGCTGGTGTACTGACACTCACCCATTCATGAATTGGGCCTTGTAGGCTGTGAGTTCAGATGCCAGCACTAACAAAAATTGAATCATGCAGTAGGACACAGGGTGACACATGTTTTCTTTTTCTGTGAAAGTCCTGGGTGTCAGGTGTGAAGTTTCATACATAGGCAATTCTATATCCTATGTAATAAATGTAGTAAATATTCCATGTGTTATAGCAGTCAATAAAATAAATGGTAAATGAATAAAATAATAAAATGAATAACTACTCTAAAGCTCAATTTGGAGTCAACATACAGGGCTCAATTTCAGGGCCTGGGCACTGCCAGGCAGCTGAATTGGCTAGGGGCTGCTGTGCTGGCAGTCACCCATTCATGAACTGAGCCTTCTTTGCCCTGATTTTAGATCCCAGCACTCCCAAAAATGTAATCTTAGAGTGAGAAGCTGAGCACGACACATGTTTTCCTTTTCTTTGAAAGTGCTCAGTGTCAGGTAGGATGTATAATATTGATGCAAATCTATATGCTGTGTAATAGGATGTGATAAAGGTAGAAAACATCATAGGTAGAAGAGTTACCACTACAGTAAATGATAAACAGATTGAATTAGTAGTGAATCATTATAAGATAACATTACATGCAATAAGTGTAGGATGTGCACTAAGTTTAATTAATATTTTATTAAGCATTAACAAAATAAAAATTACAAGGAGACATAATTAAACAACTAATAATTGGGTTTAATACATGATGCATAATTTAATAATATATAGACATTGTTCTCATTCTATGAAATATCGAATTATATGTATGGATATATGTGTATATATATGATAAACAGTTATGGGATATTGAGTAATTCTTAATTAATGTTTTATTAATTGTTAACTGGGACACATCATTAAATGGAGACATAATTTAATACCTAAGTATTGGTAGCAATATTATCTATAATTTAATATTTTGCAGAAATCTCTTTTTGTGTATATAATATTTATTTATTTTTATTTTTATTTTTTTTTTGCATCCAGTCGTGGGGTCTGAACTCTGGGCCTGAGCGCTGTCCCTCAGTTCTTCAGCTCAAGGCTAGCGCTCTACCTCTTGAGACACAGCGCCACTTCTGGCTTTTTTCTTTTTGCTTATGTGGTGCTGAGGAATCGAACCCAGGGCCTCATGCATGTAAGGCAAGCGCTCTACCATGAGCCACCTTCCCAGCCCCTATATAATATTTATATACAGCAGTCTCTATTTTTACCTTGTTCACTCCTGATGCTCGGTGGTTGAGTGCTTTCATAGTAAGCACGAAGCCCTGGGTTCGATTTCTCAGTGCCACAAAACAGAAAACTCGAAAGTTCTGCTGTCTTTCAATCGAGTGCTAGCCTTGAGCACAAACGTTTAGGGACAGTGTCTAAGCTCTTACTCAAGCCCCAGGTATGATGCCAAAAAAAGGTAGGATATTCTATAGAAGGACAGAACTTCAAATACCTCATTACAGAGCAAGCTAGGAGTCTGGTGCTGACAGCTGCCACCTAACCTGACTTAGTCACATGTAAACTGCTGCAACCCTGCTCCACGGGTTACCCATGTCATCCTGGCTTATGCCCGTTATCCTAGCTGCTCAGGGGCTTTAAAACCCAGTCCTGGCAGGAAGTCTGAGAGACACCTCAAAATGTGGCTCCAAGTGGTAGAGCTTTGAGTTCAAGCCCCATGGCTAACACCCTCTCCCCAGAAAAACACCCCACTAAACCATTAAATGTGAACTTTTATAGTTTGTAAATTTTCCTCAAAGAATGGTGATACTGATGAAAACACCCTAATTCTAATGACAGCTTGTGGAGTAGAGCTATGTGCTGAGTCCTCCATTGGGTGCTCCATTCTGAGTCCTGCACAGGGTGCTATGTGCTGAGTCTTTCAAAGGATGCAGTGTGCTGAGTCCTACGTTGGGTGCTAGGTGCTGAATCTTTCACAGGATGTTGTGTGCTGACTGGTGCAAAGAGTGCCATGTGCTATGTCCTTAACCGGGTGCATTCTTACATCTTGTCTATGTAAGAGCTCCACAACTTAGATGATTATACAGACAAGAATATTGAGGCTCAGATAGGCCCCCATGTCAGGGACAAAATTATGTATTACTGAAGACTCATGAGTTGTCTACAGCAGACAATGGTTTGGTTTGGTTTTTTCTTGGTCATGAACCTTGAACTCGGGGCTGAGGCACTGACCCTTATCTCTTGGGCTCATGGCTAGCATTCCACCACGTGGAGCCATGGACCCCCTTGCAGCAGAGGCTATGGCCAAGGGGTCAGTAGCTGAAGTCTGTCATACTGCCTTCTCGGGAAGCTGAATTCTAACAATCTGGGTTCCAAACTATCTCAGACACAAAAGGTACTATGAGACTATTATCTCCAATTCACTACTAAGAACCTGAAGGGGAAGCTGGGTGCTTGAGCTCATGTTGGTTACCTACCTACTCAGGAGGATGAGATCTGAGGATCATGGTTCAAAGCTAGCCTAGGCAGGAAAGTCCTGGAGAAACTTAGCACCAATGAACCACAAGAAAACCGGAAGTAGCTCTGTGGCTCAAGTGGTAGAGCACAAGACTTGAGCTGAAGGGGTCAGGGACAGCACCCACACCAAGACTTCAACTCCTTCAATTGACAACAACAACAATAAAAAAGACAGAAATAAACTAAAAAAGCTGAAATAGAGGGCTGGGAATGTGCCTTAGTGGTAGAATACTTTGCATATATACAATCGTGGGCTTCATTTCTCAGGACCATATGACTAGGACAAAGCCTGAAGTGGCTCTGTGGCTCAAGTGGGAGAGGGATATCATTGTACAAGAGAAACTACGTACAGTCCTCAGGTCCTGAGGTCAAGCTTCAGGACTCATGTATATGTGTGCACGCACACACCCACCCATGCACACACACACCGTGGTGTACACACATACACACCCACACATACACTCACAGACCAGAAGAGATGTTGTTACACAAAATGGGAAAGCAATGGGCTTCTGCACTGAGCTCATGGTCAGCACTCAGGCCCTATGTTCAACCCCAAAACCTGGCCACCCAGGGACCAGCTAGGAGAAGTCAAAGGTTTCAAAACCTGATGAGCTTCACCAGTCCTAGATGACAGGAAGCTTTGTGATATCCAACATGTGCTTGGATTTCCCAAGGTTCCAGAAACATCGGAAAGGCATCATAGGCCCAACATTGCTTGCAATGAATCATTTCATTATGTTCAGTGCCTTAGTTGTCTGCCTGAATGACTACTGAATTTTATTGAGCACTGTCACTGAACAACAGAATATAGTCTCACAAAGGCAGGATAAGTGCACAGAACTTTGCCTGCCATGAGAGGTGGCACAAATGAAGGTCTCCTGTTAAAACAGAGCACTGGGGAGAGAGATAGCTAAGGGTACAAAGAGGCCATTTTTTCCTGACCTTCAGAGCCCACTCACTCTCAACCTCACTAACTGGCCCAGATGGAGTTGTTTGTTACCCAGCTGTACAGGAGTGAGGACTTTTGTGTGCCTGTCCAGGCAATGAGAGAGACTTCCTCCAGCAGGCCTGTGATGCAGAGAAACCCCCAGGTTACACTGTGAACAGTGAGGCGAGCCCCGGAACATGCACTATCTTGAAAGAAGTCTCTCTTTTATGAACTCATTGTACTGAATACAAATTTCCTAGGTTGGTGCCATTTAGTATAGCTACTTGGGAATTTCACCTATAAGAATACAATGCATAGACAAAGACATGGAAGTACAGGCTCTTTTAGAAATAATTGTGTCATGGACTTTCCTACACTGGCTGGATTCAAACTAAGTTTCTCTACATCTCAGCCTCCTGAGGTCCTGGGATTACAGACAGCAGCCACTGTCACCTTATTTCTTCTCTTCTTCATTTTTTAATCTGGACAATCTGACTTCTTAACAGGGTCATTCCCAAGGTTTTAATTTATAAGTAAACTATCCAATGTTATTTATAGCTGCTTTCCCTTAGAAGGATTTTCTCTCCTCATCTTCCCCTCTGGTCAGATTTGAGGCCAAAAGTGAGAAATGAGTGTCCTAGGATTTGGGAGCAAATATCCACAGTACATGCCAGTTCTGTCACTTAGCATTGAGCTGCTGTGAATTTACTGTCTCAGGATATGAGGACTGAAAGCTGGAGTTATCCTCATACAGTCTGCATTGCTCCTTTTGCCTATAAAATGATCTAATAATTATGAGTTTTTTGTGTTTCCAACGTTAAGTGTCTATAACACACTAGTAGCATCTTCATGTGAAGGGTTAAAGTTTTGAGGCAGTGACCACTTGTTGCTTGTTTCTAGCAGAGCAACACGTGGTGGTAATCCAAACACCTGGTTGGGTGTGTGCCTGTATAAACCCTGCAAAACTTTAGCTTGGGGTTCTCCTCCTAGGCTCCGCTGTGTTGGAGTGTAGGATGAGTCCTGAGCTGCAGCCAGTTTAAATAAAACCTTAAAACAGCTGTAAAGTCTGACTCTCGATGGTCTTCTTGGCGTGGATCCTGCTACCTGGGTATAACTTATTAGTGAGGACTTGTCCGGGATCCCCCCAAAGACCCCCGAGATCTCAGAATGCAAAGGTAATACAGAACTGTCTTTGTTAATTTGTCTTGTCCTGTCATTTGTCTGTTTTACTTTCGTTTTCCTTTGTGAGGATGGCCACTCCGATTCGTAAAGGGTTGTTGAGGCAGATGCGCTTGCACCACAACCCTGGAGGAACTGGGAGATGTCCAAGATCCTCTTGTGGGGTGGGGGTCCTTGGAACCCCGCTGTGTGGGGCAGAGGGGGCAGTCCTTGGAACAGAGCCGTGTGAATTGTGGGGTGGGGGTCGGTTCAGTGTTGGGCTGTTGGGCCGGAACTGACCAAGAGAGCCTCCTAACAGAGGCCCAACTGGCCCACTGTGGCTCTGCTCTTTCTGCTGTGTGGCCTGGGTGTGGAAGCCCATCGTGACTGTAGTCAGTGGACCAATTTGGGTGATCTCCACTTTGTAAGCCCTTTTGTGTAAATGTCAGGCCTGCCTGCATTTTGTTTGTACTGTTTATTGTTTTTTGGACTGTACGTCTCACGTGACTAGAAACCATAGGCACAACTCTATCTAGCCTCCTAGACTTACAAAAAGTAACTGAGACAGAGGGAAAGAAAAGGTACCCCACGGTTTTTCAGGAGGATAACTTGGAAGAAGACATGTTTCCTCCCCCATACTCTCCTTTCCAGGTTCCTTTTGCAGAACCTGAGAATGGTCAAGAGGAGGAGGGAGCTATAAAACACTCTGTACCTGCACTTAAAGATTCTGAGTGGCCAGTCACTCCACGACAAAGTGGGATTAACCCCCCTTCTAATGCACCTGTTTTTCCCATATGCACCATAGGTCCTGTGGATGCAGATGGTCAACAGCAACTCCAATATTGGCCATTTTCTACCAGTGATCAACACAATTGGCACACCATTGGCACACCCAAAATGCCCCCTTTTCTGAGAAACACCAGGATTTAATTTGTTTGCTTGAAATTATTCTCTTTACTCATCAGCCCACTTGGGATGATTTTAGTCAGCTTTTACAGGTCCTTTTTACCACCGAAGAGAGAGACTATATCCAAGAGGCAGCCCGGAAACATATCCCTGGCCCCACAGGAGCACCTATCACGGATCCTGCCCTGATCACTGCCTATTTTCCTGAGATCCAACCAACAATTGAGACAACAATACAGTTGAAAGTAGGGAGCGACTCCTCATCGATCGCCAGGCTCTGTTGGCATGTCTCAAGGTGGCGGCTTGCCAACCTACTAATATGGCCAAAGTTTATAATGTTAGACAGGGAGGAAGTGAAAGTCTGGCAACATATATTGAGTGGCTCATGGAAGCTTTTAGTCAATATACCCATATGATCTTGAGACGCAGGAGTCGGCTCAGATGATTATGTTTGCCTATATAAATCAAGCTGCACCAGACATAAAGCGAAAGTTGCAGGCTCTAGACAGACTTAGTGAAAAGTCTATTAGGGATCTAGTAGCTGCAGTGGAAAGGGTTTACAATAAGAGAGAGACAGTAGCAAAGACAGGAATGGAAGGACAAAGAACATGAAATTGAGTGTGAAAAGAGCGACCAGGCCAAAGAAAAGAGGCTAGACTGGTTGGACTTGCCACTATCACATGCTGAGCATACCTGGTTCACAGATGGCAGCAGTTTCATTTGAGAGGGAAAAAGGTATGCTGGTGCAGCAATCACCACGGACACTGAGATAGTGTGGGCAGAAGCACTATCCCAGGGAACGTCTGCACAAAGAGAAGAACTAGTGACACTAACAAAAGCCCTACAGATGGGAAAAGGGAAGAGACTAAACATTTACACGGACAGTAGGTATGCTTTTGCCACTGTGCATGTCCATGGAGCCATTTACCAAGAGAGGGGGCTGTTGACAGCTGAGGCAAAGGTTATCATAAACGAAAAAGAAATTTTAAGCCTCATCCAGGCCTTATGGGAACCAGCAAATATTGCCATTATGCACTTTCCTGGCCATCAAAAGGTAACTGATTCAATAACCAAAGGAAATAACTTGGCCGATCAGGCAGCTTAATGAGGTGGACCTCCAGCCCAGGGCCACAAGGTTTGCCTCCTGAGCCTCAGTACTCCCAAGAAGACTTGGAATGGATAAAGAAAATTTCCATGGCCTATAAACCCCCAAACAGAGAAAGAGATAAAGACTGGTGGAAAACTGGTTAGGAGAAACTTATCTTGCCACAAAGATTGGGCAAGAGGTTTCTTATGAGAATCCATCGGGTCTCTCACATGGGAACCGAAGAATGGAGAACTTGCTCCTACTCTCAGAAGTAAAAATCAGGCAAGGAAATCAACTCATTGAGGACATTGTTAAAAAATTTTAAAGCCTGTCAGCTCACCAATGCCCCTAATCAACTGGTTACAAAAGGAGCTCATCTCCATGGAGATAGGTCAGGTGTGGATTGGGAAGTAGACTTCACAGAAATTAAAACTGGAAAATTTGGATATAAATATTTGCTAGTTTTTGTAGACACCTTTTCAGGATGGGTTAAAGCCTACCCAACAAAGCATGAGACTGTGAACGTCATATCTAAGAAGATCCTGGAAGAAATCCTACCCAGGGATGGCTTCCCATCCACAACTGGGTAGGACAATGGACCAGCCTTCGACTCAAAAGTAAGTCAGGGAATAGCCGCGGCACTGGAGATGGATTGGAAATTGCACTGTGCTTATAGACCCCAGAGTTCAGGGCAGGTAGAAACAATGAATCGGACTCTAAAAGAGACCTTAACTAAATTGGGCTTGGAGACTGGCCCAGACTGGGTATCGCTGTTTCCTTTTCCCCTGTTTAGAGTAAGAAATTCACCCTATCAGCTTGGCTTTACTCCTTTTGAAATAATGTATGGACACCCTCCACCCATTATCCCTAGCCTTCATACTGAATTGCTTGCTGATTTGGATGATATTGAATTTCTGTGTAAGCTTGACTTTTTACAGATGGTGCATAAGAGGATGTGGACCCAGCTTAGAGCATTATATGATTCTGCTTCTATTCCTACCCCCCCATTTGTTTAAACCAGGGGACTGGGTGTTTGTTGGAAGACACAACCTGATATTTCTGGAACCACGGTGGAATGGACCTTACATGGTGCTACTGGCTACACCTACTGCCCTTAAGGTAGATGGCATTGCTGCTTGGATCCACTGCTCCCACCCCAGACCAGCTGACCCCTTTGCCCTGGACAACCGTGGGGAAACATGGGAAGTCTCCAAGCATCCTACCCAACCACTCTGCATACAACTCAAGAAAAGAAAAATGAGCTGATTATTATTGGTATTGTTGTTTAATAGTATGGCTAAGGTCAGTTAGGGACCATACCCATTCAAGATCAAGAGCTGTTGGAGTTTAGTTTGAGGCTGGAGCCACAAGACCATAAGTGAAGGGGGGGGTAATAAAGGGTTAAAGTTTTGAGGCAGTGACCACTTGTTGCTTGTTTCTAGCAGAGCAACACGTGGTGGTAATCTAAACACCTGGTTGGCTGTGTGCATTTATAAACCCTGCAAATCTTTACCTTGGGGCTCTCCTCCTAGGTGCTGCTGTGTTGGAGTGTAGGATGAGACCCGAGCTGCAGCCCGTTTAAATAAAACCTTAAAACAGCTGTAAAGTCTGAGACTCGGTGGTCTTTTTGGTGGGGATCCTGCGACTGGAGTATAACAATGTTTCCATTTTTCTCTAGTACTCCTCGAGATTTAGACTAAGGGTTTGTGTGGAGTGGTTACTCAGTGAATTCCTGAGGAAACCATTTGAAGCCTTCTCAGGAGAACACCATTCAAGCCAGCAGAGCAGGACAGTCTCTGAGAATATTTTCTCCAATAAACCCCCAGAGAACCAGAAGTGAAGCAATGTTCCAGAGGGTAGAGCTCCAGTTTTGAGAGAGAAAACTGAGTAGGAGATACAATCCAGACAAGGCAGGAAAACCTGGGAATTGCTTAGGTCCAATTAACTACCAGCTGGCGGGAAGTGGAACTGTGGTCGTGGTAGAGACTCAGCCTTGAGCAAAACAGCTCAGGAACACATCAGGCCCTGAGTTTAAGTCCTGGGATGGCCACAAAAAAAATTCAAACAGAGAAGGCCAAGTTTATGTATCAGTGCCCTAACTACTTATGTGTGTATATATATTACCTCCCATAGTGCAAACTCTGCTTTTATTTACTGGTTTATTTTTCAAATATGCTAGTTGTACATACTGCATCATTCTCTTCATTTCAGGACCATTGCTTTTCTCTTCCAGGGTTCTAGGCCTGTGTCTTTATATGATGCACACTGAAGCTCTCAGCAGCCTTTATTTACATTTTATTATGAGGGCAATCCAGGAACAATCACAAATCTGGCAGGGGAAGAGATCAGGTTTCTTAGAAGTAACCGGTATTCAGAAAATTAAACTTGAGAACATAAAATGGTAGCATACTTATGTAAAAACTACCATTAAAAAAAAAATGAAGGAGCTGGGAATATGGATTAATGAGAGAATGCTTGCCTAGCATGCAAGAAGCCCTGGGTTCGATTCCTCATGCACCTGTACACAGACAAAGCCAGAATATGTGCTGTTGCTCAAGTAGCAGAGTGCTAGAGACAATTCCCAGGCCTTGAATTCAACCCAACAACTGGCAAATAGATAGCTACCTAGGTAGAATGGTAGGTAGATAGATAGAAAGAAATAAAGAGAAAGAGAGAGAAAGAAAGAAAAAAAGAAAGAAAGAAAGAAAGAAAGAAAGAAAGAAAGAAAGAAAGAAAGAAAGAAAGAAAGAAAGAGAGAGAGAGAGAGAGAGAGAAAGAAAGAAAGAAAGAAAGAAAGAAAGAAAGAAAGAAAGAAAGAAAGAAAGAAAGAAAGAAAGAAAGAAAGAAAGAAAGGAAGGAAGGAAGGAAGGAAGGAAGGAAGGAAGGAAGGAAGGAAGGAAGGAAGGAAAGAAAGTTGATAGATGAATCTGTTTTTGACGTCAGAAGGAAAGAAGGGAACATTCCCAGTCATGAGGCTTTCTGCAGTGTGCCAGGACACCAGCATCGCCTTCACACAAACGCAGAGCAGGATGACTGTCTCTGTGCCACTTCTCAGGCATCCAAGAGCCCCAGAGTCAAGAGGGCAGAGCCAGGTTCTAACTCAGGTGCTTGGAGACAGAAGAGAAATGACCCTGCCCCTCCTTGGACTGGGGATTTGCATTAATGATGTAGAGAATGAAGTAAGGAGAATGGCCTGGCAGAGATAGAAGGGCCTTCAAACTTGACAAATTGAGAGTCAAAAACCCACTCCCTAAGACCAGAGAGCAGGGTTTTTCTACTCTGTTCCTCCCCTCTCCAGCACTAAACTGGCTCTCTATTGGTAATCTAAAGATAGCCTGAGGCTCCCTTCACATGAGGAAGGAAGGTTAATTAGTCATTGTTTGAAGAGACTGAGAAAAGCCTGATCCTGCTGTAACTCTAACAAATGTTTCAGGTTGCCCCCATTGCTGGCTGTGCCTGGAATGAATGAAGTGGTTTTGCAGCTCACTTCCATGATGAATGTGTATATTCTGCCTCCTAATCCTGCAGGCCTAGCTCTCTGCACCTAGCCTGCCTTTTGAAACTGTTTTCTGTCCTTCAAATACAGTGTTACACTGGAGTTCTTCCTGCTAACAGAGTTAGGGCTTGGATCCTGAGAACTTCATTTGAACTCTGATTGGGTCAATAATATTTCTTTCCTTCTTCTGTAGCTCAAGATCTCCAAGAACATTTAGAGTGCAAGTAACTTCTCATCACCAAGTGAAACAGGAATTTCTTAAGCATCTGACCTTTCAGAACAGGAAGTCAGAATGTCCTAGACTTCCCTGCCTTGGCTGGTTTCACCCTATGAGAGACCTCAGCCTCCTGAGCTAGGGTGATGGGCATGAGGTATTGGTTCTCTGCTAGGGTCAGAACTGTAATGACATTGACAATACAAGTCAATTGCTTATCACAAAGGGCTTGGGGAGCATATTAAGCCTTTCAACAATATGCCTTTCAGAACCCTGTATGACACAAGTTTATAATGCTAGAGTCTGAGAGGCTGGGCTTATGGATGTGCTACATTTGAACCTTGAGGTCTGACTCCAATTCTGGTGTACATCAGCATTCATTTTCCTAAAAATATTTTCATAAGTAGCAAATAGGAAAATTATTTTGATTATCCCTCAATCTTTTTCCAGTTGTGTGTCTCAAACTGAAGCCTGGGCACTGTCCCTGAGTGCTTCAGCTCAAGGCAAACTCTCTACCACTTGACCCACAGTGCCACATGGGGTTTTTTGATGGTTCATTGGAGGTAAGAGTCTAACAGGCTTTCCTTCCCTAGGCTGTCTTCAAACTGTGATCTTCAGATCTCAGCCTCCTGAGAAAGTAGGTTTCCAGAGCCACTGAAATCTGAAGTATTGTTTTTGCCAGACCTGGAGCTTGAAATTAGGGTCTGGATACTGTCTTTGAGCTTCTTTTTCTCAAGGCTAGCACTCTATCACTTGAGCCACATCACAGCTTCTGGCTTTCTCTGAGTATGTAGCACTGAGGATTCAAACCCTGGCATTCATGCATGCTGAGCAAGCTCTCTACCACTAAGACACATTTCCAGACCCAACCTTACCATTTTATCCCTCAACTTGCCTATCCACAAGAAAAGGCTTCTGAGTATAAATCATCTAAACAAATCCGTATAAGAAGTTGTCCAAAGATAAATAAGACAAAACTCATACTGGGGACAGGCTCTAACCATGTGATGACTTGACAAATGCCTCCATTTAATTAAGTATTATATTTCAAAACTTAATACAGTATTAATGAAAATCAGTCAATGCACTGAATTATTGTGTATAATTTTATAATATATACACAACATAATAAATATTATGTGTAGAATAGTAATAAATACAATAATCAATAAAATGAGTAAAATAAAAATTAAATACAAAATTAATAATAATAATCATAATATGAAATAAACATACATATTTACCTATATATCTTACATTACACATGTACACAAATATTTTTTTCTATTGCAGGGTCTTAATTCAGGCCCTGGGAACTCTAGCTTGAAAATCTTTTCCTCAAGGACAGGGATCTTAGCCTTCACCCAAGGTGCAAAAGAGTTACATGGACAGTGAGCTCAAATCCCAGCAATGGCAGAAATATTGGCCCCAGTTCCAAGACAGTGACTTAATATTTGTAACAGAAACAGTTATGTTTATTCAGTTTCATACTGAACACTGAAAAAAAATCAGTGTAGAATTTTGTACAGCTATTCAGACATCCATCCCTTACCCCCAAAGTGCTTCTTGAGCACTACATAATTTTTTGTACGTTTTTTATTTTAAAAATGTTGTACAGATGGGTCACAGTTACATGAGCAAAGTAATGAGTCCATTTCCTATTGAGCATTGTTGCCTCCTCGTTTGTTTTTCCCCTACCATCCCTTCCCTCCCATCTTCACAACTAACTTCCCTGCTGAGGTCAGTGACTTATTTATTTTTGGCTTGGCATGGGGTTTGAACTCAAATATTGGCAACTCTGTGTCTTCTGTCACATTGCTACGGTTTCATCAAGACTCTGAGTTCAAATCCCAGGCTATTAAAGAAAACTGGCAGAAATTCCAAACCAAGGAGCTTTATTATTCCAATTTAGTTAGTTAGTTAATTAATTAATTAATTAGTTAATTAATTTTGCCAACCATGGGGCTTGAACTCAGGTCATGGTAACTCTGACTCAGCTTCACTCTCCTTAGGCTGGGGTGCAGCCTCGAGACCCAAAGCTGATCCTGGGACCCTAGGCCCAGAGGGCTTGCAGGAAGGAAAAAAGCAGAACAGCACAAAAAGTGGGGAGCTGTAGAGGGCTCAGGGTTTTACAATTTATTTTTACATGGTGACCATCCTGGGTCTGAATGGCATGGTTTCAAAGTGGACCTGGCCTGCCATTGCTGATGGCTGGCAGGCTATCAGCGAAGCCATAAGCCAATATGTCAACACAGGCCCTCGGTTCAAATCCTAATCCTAACATTTACCAATGGCAGGCGATCACAAGAGACTCATTCCTATGCATAAAAATACAGATTGAAAGAGTAGTTCATGCATTTGTCTAGTCTAAGATTGGATGAAATAATCCTAGGATGCTGATTGACCTCAATTAATAGTTTATTAAGCATGAAAAGAATAATATTGTTTCAATGGAGATATAATAAATACCTAAGAGTTGGTAGGAACGTAGTGGATGTCATTCAGTCATAGATAGAAAGCTCTGGAATTCTTTAACAATATATATTTATTTGTATACCACCTCTGCCTAGCCATGTATTGCTGTCTTGGCTAAACTTGGGGCTTGATCTCAGTGCCTGGGAACCACCTGACAGCTTCATTGGCTAGAGGCTTCTGTGCTCACACTCACTGAATCATCAATTGGGCCTGCTAGTCCCTGAGTTCAGATCCCAGCACTGCCAAAATTTTAATCTTTGAGTAAGAAGCTGAGTGTGACACATGTTTTCCTTTTCTGGGAGAGTCCAGAGTGTCAGGCATGATAGAGAACACATCTACAAATCTAAATGGTATGTGATATGATGTAAAAATTGTAATAAATGGATAAATGGTATAGGTGTCATTAAAGACAATAAAATAAATTGTAAATAAATGGATAAAAAAAGAAATAAAATGAATAACAACACTAAAGGTGATATGGACGAAACATCTGTATGGAAGTATAAATCCTACCACACCAAACACAGTATCTACTGAACATCTGTATGGAAGTATAAATCCTATCTTTAAAATGTATATAAGGAGTATGTTTTCCATGCCTGAGCCTTGAATTCAGCACACCCCCAAGAGAAAGCAATGGCAGGAAATCCTGAGAAACTGGTTTCTGGACACGGAAAAGTCATGGAATGTGATCGATCTCATCAAATGAGTAGTTCATGCATGATGTGACTAGGAAATGATAGGCAAGACTCATGGGGTATCACTTATTTGTAAAGCAGTGTTGATTAAGCGTGACAATAATCATCACAGCCATGAAATGAAGATATCTGGAAAGATCCAAGAATCAGTAGACACATGGTAGATTGGATTCCATCACAGGTTATCATTTCTCCTACTCTATACAAATGTGTACTCATTTGCATACTACCTTCCACTTATGAATGGATGACTACTGTGTACCCTCCTTCCTCCCCCCCCCCACCTGGGGGTCCATCTCAGGTCCTGGGAAAGGCCTTACTCCTTAGTAGCTCACAGGCTGGTGTGCTCACATGGACCCATTTGTCAATTGGGTCTGCTGGTCCCCAAGTCCAGATCCCACCAGTGCCAAAAGATTCATCCTGATGTCAGAAGCCAATTGTTGCACCTGTGTTCCTTTCCTGTGCAAGTCCTGTGTCTCAGCTAGGATGAAGAATACATGGGCCACCCTGTGGCCATGGGAATAGGTTGTTATCATGTGAGGCAAGTTATACCTGTCATCATATATTGAAGAAAATTCACAATACATCCATGAATAGCATACAAAATAGAATAACTACAATAAATGCACAATGCAGTCCACACATGGATTTGAATATACATCCCAGGTTTAAGTAATGCATTCAGGAAAATTGTGGCCTCCCTGTTGCTCGATCTCTGTTCCTGGGACACGACCAGCTCCTTAGTGGCTCACAGTCTGGTGTGATCACGTGGACCCAGTGGGCAGTTGGGCCTCTTAGGCCCAAAGTTCAAATACCAGCACTGCCAAAATTTACCCTGTTGTGAGAAGCCAGGCATTGCACCAGTTTTCCTGTGCTGTGCAAGTCCGGGGTCTCAGCTAGGATGGAGAATGCATAGGCAACTCTATACTCATGGGAATAGGTTGTCATCCAGGTCACCACAGTTATGTCTGTCATCCTATACTCAAGAAAATACAGAATACATCAATGAATAAGACACAAAATAAAGAGAATGACTACACCAAATGCAAGATGCTGCCCATCCATGTATGGAAATATAGATCCTCTGTTTAAATGATAAATTTATGACCATATTGGCCCCCACCAGGGCTTCATCTCAGGTCCTGGGAACGACCTACCTCCTTAGTGCCTCACAGGCTGGTGTGTTCACCATGACCCATTCACCAATTGGGCCTGCTAGGGCTGGAGTTCAAATCCCAGCACTGCCAAAAGATTCACCTTGATTTGAGAAGCCAATCGATCCACCTGTTTTTCTGTCCAATGAAAGTACTGGGTCTCAACGAGGATGGAGAATTCTATATAGACAACTCTATAACCATTCAAATGGGTTGTTATCCATGTCAGCATAGTTATATCTATCACCATACTCAATAAAATACACAATACATCCATGAATAAGACACAAAATAAAAAGAATAATTACACTGAATGCAAGATGCATACCAAACTTGTAGGTAAAGAGAGATCCTATGTTTAAAAAAGGCGGGCTTCTTATTTTGTCCAGTACCGGGGCTTCAAATCAGGCCCTTGACGAGGCCTGACATTCTAGTCTTCAAGGATGGTGAGATTTCCCTTGCCCCAAAGTGCAACAGAGCTACCCAGACCTCAGTTCAAATACCAGCACTGACAAAAGATTCATTCTGTTGTCAGAAGCCAGTCGTTGAACATGTTTTCCTCTCCTGTGAAAGAACCGGGCTTTCACTAGGATGTAGAATGCATAGGCAACCATATAATTATGGGAACAGATTGTCATCCATGTCAGCACAGTATACCTGTCACCATACTCAGTAAAATACACAATAACTCCATGAATTAGACACAAATTAAGGAGAAGTGCACTGAATGCAAGATGCTGTCCACTCATGTATGTAAATATAGATCCTATATTTGAATTATGAATTTATGACTATCTGGACCTCCCTGGGACTCGATGTCAGTTCCTAGGAATGGCCTATATCCTTCATTGCTCACAGGCTGGTGTTCTCACCTTGACCATTTCCCCAATTGGGCCTGATAGAGTGTCAGTTCAAATCCCAACACTGCCAAAAGATGTATACTGATGTGAAAAGCCCATCGATTCACCTGTTTTCCTGTCTTGTGAAAGTCCTGGGTCTCAGCTTGGATGGAGAATGCATAGGAAACTCTATAGCCAGGGCAATAGGTTGTCTTCCATGTAAGTACTGTTATATCTGTTACATTATTCAGTAAAATACACAATACTTACATAAGACAGAAAATAAGGAGAAAAGTACTCCAAAGGCAAGATACTGTCCACACATATATGTAAATATAGATCCTATGTTTAAATTATTAATTTATGACTATCATGGCCCACACTGGTGATCCATGTCAGTTGCTGAGAATGGCCTAACTCCTTTGTCGCTCACAGGCTGGTGTGGTCACCTTGAACTATTCACCAATTGGTCCTGCTAGGCCCTGAGTTCAGATCCCAGCACTACCAACAACTGGATCATGCCGTAAGAAGCCAAGTGTGAAACTTTTTTCCTTTCCTCTGAGAGTCCTGAGTGTCTGGCAGGACGGAGAACATGTCTACAAATTTAGATTCCATGTGATAGGATGTCATCAATGTAATAAAGGGAATGGGTGTCATCATAGTAAAATCAACGGTGAATAAGTGAATAAAACAAAAAGTACAAGGAACAACCACACCAAACGTGTATGGACTGAACATCCATAGGTAAGTACAAATCCTGCATTTTCAATGTATATAAATAGTATGTTTTCCAAGGCAGGGGCTTGAATTTTGCCTTAGATTACAGGCCTGACTTTCTTATCTTCAAGTACGGTGAGCTTCCGCTTCTTCCACAGTGCTGTAGATTCACCTAGACTCTGAGTTCAAATCCAAAGCCTGGCAGAATAAACGGGGTGAATTGCAAGCCAGGGAGCTAATCTCTTTTAATTATTTTTTGCTCAGCAGGGGGCTTGAACTCAGGTTGTGGTAACTCTGCCTCAGCTTTGACACCCTATGCTGGGGTGCAGCCAGTGGACCCACCGTAGATCCTGGGATCCTAGACCCCCAGGCCTTGTGTGGCAAAAATGTACAGAAAAAAATGCAGCGAGATGGCCTTTTTATGTTTTCTTCTTTTGCATGGTGACCCTCCTGGGTCTGAATGACACTGTTGCAAAGGGTACTTCACCTTTCATTGCTGAAGGTTATCAGACTATTGAAGAAGTCATAGGTCCACATTGCAATGTAGGCCCTGATTTCGAATCCCAGTCATGACACCAATCAATGGCAGGAGATACTAAGAGACTCGTTCCCATCCATGGGAATAACAAGGTAATATTAACAATGTCACAGTTGAATGAGTTGATGGTGAATGACGCTCCTATAAAATTAGACAGCATCATTTCAGAAGACTGACTTTATTTAATATTTATGAAACATTACGTACAGAATGCAATAATTTCAGGATATTGATTGATTTACTTAATAGTTCATTAACCATGAATGCAATAAGAATGAAAACAATAAAATTAATTATATGGAGGCATTATAAAAACCCAAGAATTGGTAGGAATGTAGTCTATATAACTGAATAATGTATAGACATCTCTGGCACTCTATAAAGATATACATTTACTACCATCTGTATGTCAATCTGTTCTTATTTTGTCAACCGCTGGGGCTCGATCTCAGGTACTTGGGACTGCCTGTCAGCTCAATTTGCCACAGGATGGCAGGCTGACATTCACCCATTCATGAATTGGGCCTTGAAGACTGTGAGTTCAAATGCCAGCACTCCCAAAAAATGAATCGTGTAGTGAGAAGTTGATGGTGACACATGTTTTCCTTTTCTGTGAAAGTCCTGGGTGTCAGGAAGGACGTGCAATACATATGCAAACCTATATCCTATGTAATCAATGTAATCACTGTTCTATGTGTCATAATAGTCAATAAAATGAGTAGTCAGTACATGAATAAAACAAAAAATAAAATAACTACACTGAATGCAATATGGAATCAACATATGTTTAAAAATATAAATCATATATTTAAAATGTAAACAAATAGTATGTTTTCTAGTGGTGGGCATCGATTTCAGGCCTAAGACACAGACTTGAATTTCTTGAATTCAAGGAGGCAAGCTTCCCCTTCCCACACAGTGCAACAGCAGGGTTACCTAGACCATGAGTTCAAATCCCAGTCCTGGCAGAAAAAAATGGCATCTCTATGCTATGTGATGCCCAATTCGTAGGTATTTCATTTGGCCTCCATTTAATG